>NC_053403.1:24823947-25558947 GCF_016859285.1 Xiphias gladius | reverse complement strand
GGGGGAGGGCTGTAATGCCGCAATTAGTGGTAGACATCTTTGAGGAAAACCTTACATTTTACCACAGCATCAAATTTAATTCAACAAAGAGGTGCTTCAAGTGAAAAGGAACCATAATCAGCGGGCTTAACAACTACTCTAGCTGCTGAAGTCATTATCATTAGTCACACCAACAACATTGATAAGTGCAGCTTTAAAATGAATAGTCAGAGAATTGAGAAAACAAAACAAAAAACAGATAGACTCTTCTAATTCTTAATCTGGAGCAGAAAGAGCACAGATGAATGTGTATGAAGGAAAACTATGTAAGAAAGAGTAGTTATAAAGAATTCTTTTATTTAAAAAATTCAACCGTTTGTTGAGATGAAACTTTTTTTCTAGTGGAGCACAACAGAACACTGCATATTGCCAGTAGATAGCTGCGAATAAAATTAAAGTATATATATATATTCCATTTGGTGTTTTTAACCTCAGTCCTATGCATGCTCTTTTCTCTTGAGTAGCTTTTTAAAAGCCAGCTTGAAATCATCATTAAAGCTGGTGTACAGCAGGGGATTGATGAGAGAATTGATATACCCCAGCCAGGTCAGGAAGTCCGAGATAAGCTGAGAAGGCTGTAAAACTTGCAGACCCACCAGAAGCTCCTTTAAAAAGAAAGGCAGCCAGCAGATTATGAAAGCTCCAAGGATGAGGCCGAGGATTCGTGCTGCTTTCCTCTCACGTGAGGTACATATCTGGTTCTTCTCATCCTGCCCGTCCATGTCCGTTTCAAATGATGGGATGCGGATGGTGGTGTTGAGTTTATCAGTAGCCAGCGTGGGATCCGAATTCGACGAATCTGACACACAAAATGTGTGGGAGACACGGCAATGGTCTACAGAGTTCTGACTGCCCATGCTGCGACTGCTGAGGTGCCGAGAAGAGCCACGTTTCTGGTAAAGTGTCTTGGCAGCGTTGTAAATCCTGTAGTATAAGATAAGAATGACGATCATGGGGATGTAAAATGCCCCGAACGTAGAGTATATAGTGTAGCCCAGGTGGTCATGCTCTATGATGCACTGTTGGAGGTTACCAGTGCTGGGCCTCTGCCTCCAGAATAAGGGTGGCATGGATATGAAAACTGAGATGACCCAGACTATTCCCACCATGATGGCAGCGCGACGGGGTGACCTCTTGCGGGCGTACTCAATTGCTTTGGTAATGGCCCAGTACCGGTCCAGGGCTATAACGCACAGGTGCAGGATGGAGCAGGTGCAGCAGGTCATGTCCACACTCAACCACATCTCGCACACAACCTGACCCAGGGACCACGTCTTCGTTGTGATGTAGAGGATGCTGATGGGCATCACGAGGAGTGCCACCAGGAAGTCTGTGACAGCCAGAGAACAGATGAGGTAGTTGGCAGGCAAGTGGAGCTTCTTGGTGGTGCAGATGGCGATGATGACAGCGCCATTGATGAGCGCAGTGAGGAGGGTGATGAGGCCGAGTACAACCACCACAGCTGCCATCCTGTCTGTGAAATGGACCGCCCGCAGGCTGCTGGCAGGTAGACCGGTGCAGTTTGTGATGTTGGGTCCAGTGGTGCTCCACCCTGGGTAGCTCTCCATTTCTACCCCTGGACCGGGGCTGGTTGCTCCCTCCCTGGAATCACTCCTAGGGAGACAGTGTTCTCTCGAGGGTCAAAGATCAGTCTGAAACAACAAAACAGGCAAATAGTATATTAGAGACAATCAAAGTGCACACGCTGGTGCCTTCCTGCCTTCCACACAATGCATGATGGGATACTCTCCAAACTACTGTGACCATGAACAAGGACCTGCGGATAAAGAGAAAAAAAACATATGGGGCTTATTATAGGGCTGGACTGCAACAGTGGGGCCAGCTCTATGAATACGAATGTCTCTGACTGACTGAGTGACTGAGTGTTGAAGTTACACCATTGGTCAGCCAGCCGAGTGTTGGAGTTTCTCCAAGGGCCGTAGCTCTTTCAAATTGAATTGGCGCAAACAGTTTCTGATACATCATCAGGGGGTCATTTACAGGCAGTTTGGACAAACCTTAGCTACTTTCTATAAAAGAGAGTCGCCAGTGTTGCCCCAAAAGGGCAGGCTCAGGCTTTCTCTCCGCAGGCCTCCCTCTCTATGCGTTTCATTCAATTGACCACACGGCAGCTGACACAGACCTGAATGAGCTTCTAACTTTCTCTCTGACTGATTATTTTACAGGTAAATATACCTGAAATCATAGCACAGCCGTTGTCTTTAACTTATGTCTCTGGTGATTCTGTCAGACGACGTCGTGGTTATAAAACCAGGATAATAGCAGTGAAGAGTAGCAACTTGGAAATGGCCTGGAAGTGGCTGCTGGTTAACATTTAGTCTCAATGAGTCACGTTTCATTCACAATTTCATACTTGTTCCGTTGTCCTAAAACAGAACAGAAAAACATGTAAATGAAAACAACTTTTTGGGAATTCAGCTGGATTAAATTACTGTATATGTGAACACAGAGAGGAGGAGAGATGTAAAGAGATAAAGAGCAATCCAGCCACATACAAGGTTTGACCTGGTCTTGTTCGGTCCATTGGATAAATCTTAATGCACCACAAAGAAAAAAAATAGGGGGGGGGGTGCTGGATGCAGAAAAGTGATACAAGTTCATATGATGAATATTTGTACAAATGCAGGCACAAAGAACACATGAAGGCTTAGACTGGAAGCTACATCTGGGTCGCAACGTGTTTCACGTGTGGCCTGTTCCTCAGGCAGCATTAAGAGCCTGATGCTGGTGTCTCTCTAGAAGTAGAGAAAGTAGGTGTTAATTACATCCTAACAAATCGGTCAAATGCAAAACAACAGTGGGATGAGAGGGAGGACCCCAGGTCACACTTGCAGTATCTGTTAAATGTCAAGTATAACACAGTCAAGTGTTATCAAGCCTTATTTCCATTGTGGTTATTGATGATAAGACAGCATCGATACAGGAGTCCAGGTGCCTGGGAAACATCATACTACCATCAAACCCATACAATATAATATGGATTTTAAACAATAAAATCAACATTAAAATCACTCCAAATCAGAATATCAAGAAAAAAAAACAAACAAATCAATTCAGATGATGACCTTACACTTCTTGCACCAAACTTGGTGGAGCGATGGGGCATGGGCCAAGGAAGAACCCTTTACATTTTGGTGTGGATGTGGTTAAGGGGGGAGATCCAGGAATTTTTCTTAATCACTTTACTTAACATAGTGAGATTTTGGTCAATATTTGGCCTTGGCAGAGCTATGCGCTCTACTGAGTGCCATTCTAGTTTTATTAATATGCAATGATAAGTTACACAAATTTCTTGCATCATGAAGCTCGGGAAGTGCAGGTCAGCATTAGATCTGTCATGTGGTTCTTTGTTTTTTTGGAGAGGGCATTATCGAGGCAGACAGGAAACTGACTCTAACCATGGACACTGTAGTTATTTGGTATGCACCTTAACCATTGGGCTATGAGGACGACCTCAGAACTGTCATGCTTTATCTAAGCAACATGTTCAGATAATATGTCAAAACCACAAAGCTTGAAACATGTTGCAAAGTAGTGTAGCTGCCAGTCCCCACCTTTTTGTGTTCTTTGTGCCATTAGATGCTAGTTTTTGTGAAAATGCACACACACACAGAGACACATATAAATATATATATTTATATATCTGCATTACTTTTTTCTTTGTGCTATTTTTCTTTTGTCTTCCTTTTTCTCCAATGCCACCATCAGGCTAAGTTTCACTTACTCATAAGAAATATGCTTTTAATACTACTAATACTGCTAAAAATAAACTTTATTTACAGAGAACTTATAAAAACCTGAGTTACAAAGTCTTTCATACAAATAAGGTTTTATGAAAATTGATATAACCTATGCAAAGAAAACAAAAAAACTCGAGTAAAACCAGGCAAAGCTTGCAGATCAAAGTATATTTTAAGAATGTTAGTAACTTTGTAGATACTAGAAACTGATTTCCTAGGGCAGGGCCATCCAGAGCGTCAGGGCCCTGCAAACGCTCTTTCAACTCTACTTTTTTTTGTGACGTCTTCTCGATATCACAAACAGATAGAGATTAGCTGAGCTAATGTTTACGACCCCATAACCTTTCCTCTGGCACCACCCTCAGAGCAAAACTAGATTTATTGCCCCCAATACTGGTATGACTCTAAAAGTAGTTAAATTGTCAGTATCTTTTCCATTTCATCTGTCTGTCTACCGCTCTCAACTGTGGGGCGTAATGAATGCTGTAGCCTCCAGGGGCTGCTAAAAACATCTCTTGTCAGTGATTAGGCATCATGAAGCAGGCCTTACAGCCGTTGCTGCATTGTGTTTCAGTAAACACTTTTTTGAATGAGAAAGACACAACCTTGGGCACATTAGTCCCATAGTGGTTCAATACACAAGCACCATTAGCTGCTTCACTGAAGTTTTGGAGTCTCTCAAAAAGTCAACAGATTCATTATGGAGCAAAATAATGGTTTTTTTACATTAATGCTGGCTAAAAACAATGTTTTTTTTAAATACGGTCCAAAACTTTGAGACCACATTGAGAATCGCTAGCATTTTCATGTAAACCTGGCAATAATCAGGACATTTGAGGATTCAGAAGCATTTAAAAACACAATAAGTTTTGTCATGTAAAATGAAGAAGAAATATTTAAGATTCTGCTCTTTTTCCACGTCAACAATCAAATTTAAGCAAATTTATGGCATTGACCAACTTAACTCCTTTGTACGAAAGGCTCAGATTTCCTTGAATTTTATAATACATGTGTTCAGATGACACTCAGGTGGATTTGATCCACTCATCAGAGGCTTGTTCAAGTAACTCAACTTGCAGCCAGTGTCCACCTGTTATAAATAAGGCTGTGCCTCAAGTTTCCAGCAGATCATTGCTTACTAAGTAGAATTGTGATGGTGGGGAAATGACATCAGAGCTAAGTGAAAGTGTCAAAGGTCAAACTGTTATTATAGGCAAAGAGAGGCTTTCTCAGCATGAAATCATGGCTAGAATCAAGGTTTCTACAGGGGCAGTGCATGGAACCCTACAATGCTTTGCAGAACCTGGATCAGTTGTATCCAAAGCACAATCAGGCAGTCAAAAAGTGACCACACCACCAGAGGATCAATACATCAAGTTTAGTTCCCTGAGAGGCAGAAAACTAACTTCATCCCAGAGACAGAATTTGCTAAATAAAGAAGATGAGACTCCAATCAGCAAAAGTACTGTCAAAAGAAGGCTGTCTTGTAGTGGTCTCAGAGGACGAGTAGCAGTTTCTAAACCACTTGTCAGGAGGGAAAACAAGCCGAACGCTTGGGGTGGGCTAAGAAATGACTGGAGAAAAAGGTCCTTTTTACTGATGAATCCAAGCTTGAGATTTATGGCAGTAACAGAAGGGTGTTTGTAAGGAGATGAACAGAAGAGAGAATGAGGCTGCAGTTTATCAAACCGACAGTGAAACATGCTGGTGGGAATATTCAAGACTTGGAGTGTTTTGAGTGATAATGACCCCAAACCCACCTCAAAGCTTTGCAAGGACTACTTGAAGATCAAAGAAGTCCATGGAGTCCTGACTATCATGGACCTTCCTCCACAGTCACCTGACCTCAACCCCACTGGACATTTATGGGGAAACTTGAGGACTGAGAAAGCCAAGCGTTCTGTGGCATCACAAGAAGCTCTTTGGAGCATTGTCAGATCATGCTGGGATAACATGGGCCATCAGCTTGTGTCAGTAAAGCAAAAGGGGGACATACCAAATACTAAAAAAATCTGAAATTCATGTACATTTTTCAAAAATTCAACCTTTTACCCAAAATGTTATGCTGATATTATCATTTCAAATGAAGAAATTAGTATTACATTAGAAAAAAATACAAAAGAAAGAATCTTGACTAGTGGTCTCCACTGTATGTTTTTCTAAACCTGAGTATCTGCAAAGTGATTTTTATTCTGTAGTGAAATACTGTAAATGTAAAACAGATGTTGCCTGTAAAGTAAGACAAACACAACCAAATAAAGTACATATAACACAACAACATACTTGTAGTAAATGGACTAAAATATGCAAAACCTGACTCTGAGGAAGACCGATGTTATTCTAGATTACCAAAGCGCCCTATGTTACACAGACACAGGGGCCTGTTTTAGACTCCACATCATGTTCTTTTGCTCCTGTTATTTATTTTTATTTTATTTTAGGTTTATTTTCCTAGTGCTGCTGTACTGTACTGCTGAACAGTATGTATTGAGGCAACACTATCCCACCATTAATATTAGTAAATCAAACTAAATATCTTACAAAACAATCAGAGTCCACCTTCTTGCTTATTCCAGAGCTTTCAACTGATTCTCACAGTCTTCATCAGAGAATGGAGTTACTCTAACCAAACTTCAACTGAGCCACCTACATCCGGTGCAGTAGACCAAGAGTTGTGGTTAAAGAGATAATCTGTTGATCCTAAGTTTAGAACTTTTTTTTTCTAAAACCATTATTTCCAAGGTCAAGAGTAACTTTGATCCTCACTTTAAACATGTCTGACAGCAGAATAGCTCTCTTTGAGAAAACACATCCTTCACTAGAAGGTTTCATTTCATGGTTTTCTATGATCATTTGTACAGTGTCGCTTAGTCATCTGAATAATATTTGTGGAGCATGAATCTGTGCTACGAAGTTTTGGAAAGGAGTTAGATGGCCTCTCTCCATCTCCAGCATTAACCAAGTACTGAAAATCATTGATCTGCAAAATATTGCTCTTTTTCTCTTTTTCTGCATCAAGAAAAAGATGGGCCTTGATTCTCTGGTGAACCCATTCTCCTTTTTTTGTCGTGTATCAAGAGCACTTCCTTTGCTTTTCCGAACCAAGCAGCACTTTCACAATCATGCTTATACAAGAATATTACAACTTATCTATTTACTCCGCAACATAAGCTGATTTTCAGCTGAAAACTGTTTTATTACGTGATTATTCTACGTCAACCTCATCCCCTACCTTTCCAAACACAACACACAGTATGCTGGTGTTATAAAACTTGTGAAGCCTTGTGTTACTGCTGAAACACACTAAGGGGGGAAGCTTACTCTTGAGGACTGGGTGTGCTGGAGAAGCTAAGTGGTGATTGTCACTGACAACAACAGCTCAGTGGCAGCTGTTACCATGGACATGGTTGACTGCTGCTCCTGTACAACCTCTCAACACACATCAGCTGAATCAATAATCACAGACGGGTGGGCCAGAGCAGTGGCATGCTGTGAATACAGCCATATCCCCAGGGAAAAACAGTGACAGGAGACTAATCTAGAGACAGATACCTATGTAAATCAAGTCAGGTCTATGTTATTTATACAGCGCTAAACCTTAACAGAGGTTATCTCAGGGCACTTTTCATGTAGAGCAGGTCTAGACCGGACTCTTTTATAGTTATATTTACAGCGAACCAACATTCCCCATATGAGTAAGCACTTGGTGACAGTGGTTGTGTTTCCAAATAATTGCCAGGCGAATTTGAAGCAAACTTTTGAAATGTGGCAAAAAGGGGAAAAAATAATAATAATAAGAAGAAGAAAATGCGAATTAGGTGCCTTTCCATCAACTGGTTTGGAGCGAATAAACTAGGCTACCTAGTGTCGTCAGAAGGTGGCAGGGGGAGGCTACGTTACACATGGCTGTAATAACCAGAGTAGAAGAAGTAGGGGTCACAAACCGGAAAAAAACAAGTTGGTTGCCAACTGCCAAAAAAACTCAAAGAAGAAGAAACAAAACCAGTCATCTGGCCATCTACACGAAAAAAATAGAGAGAAGGCTTCAGGAATGTTTTTCCACCGGGCAAGTTGTAATTATTCTTTCATGTCGGCTAGCACTAGCTATGTTTCATGCTGTCCGGAGGAAGACGCTGGAAAAAGCTTCTTCTTCTTCTTCTTCTCTAGAAGTGGAACCAGCTGATCAGTCATGTGAGTTAAATGTTTGCTAAGTCAAACTTTATTAGGAAAAGGTGTTTCTCCCAACTCCCATTAAGTGTATTAAGTGTTTTTTGAAAAAGGTAAAAACCACCTCAGGCGAGCGTGAAAACTTTCCTGTGCAATTGATGAAGTTTTTTCAAATTTTGCAGTTTCCATCAACAATTTCTAATGTGATACTTCAAAATGCGCAAAAAATATGTTGATGGAAACACAGCTAGTGGTGCAGAAAAACTCTTAACAGGAAGAAACCTTGAGCAGAACCGGGCTCTGGGTGGGCGGGTGTCTGCGTCGACCGATTGGGTTGACAGTCTAATAACAATAATAATAACTATTGAATCAGTGGATGTTGAGCAGGATCGTGGGGGCAGTAGGTGGTTTGCAGTCACAGATCCAGACTCTGCAGAACCAGGGGCAGAATTACCTGCAGAAAGCGACAGGAAAAGAGAGGACAGAGATGAGAAAAGACAAAACTACGGAGAGAGAGAAGAAGTCAAGTTATTAATGAGCATTGATGGGACATGAATGTGTACAGATAGAGAGGGAGAGGAGGAGAGAGGAGCTTGGTGCATCATGGGACGTCACCTGGCAGTCTAGGCCTATAGCAGCACAACTAGGGGATGGTTCAAGACAAGCCTCAGCCAGTCCTGACTATAAGCTTTATCAAAAAGGAAGGTTTTAAGCCTACTCTTAAACGTGGAGAGGGTGTCTGCTTCCTAGACCCAGACTGGAAGATGGTTCCACAGTAGAGGAGCCTGATAACTGAAGACTCTGCCTCCCAGTCTACTTTTGGAGACTCTTCGAATTCCAGACTATCAAGCCTATGGCTAACACTATCTGTAGTGCGTGTCTCATCTAAGGTAATGTTTGGAGAGATGAGCTGTTCTAACTTATGGACATGTCTTTCCAGCAGTAGTCTGACTCACTGTCTGTAAACTGCGGGTATAAGCCAGCCATTGGCCACGTGTCTCACTCAGCATTCTGCTCCGCTTCCGGCCTGTAACCGTTTTCAAAATCCCCCTCGCTAATCCCCCTTCGAAATGAGTAGTAGAAGAGCAGACAGCAGATGTTGATCTCACAGAAAATCATGATGTGCATCACAGGAAGCAGCGTCACAGGAAGTACGGTTATGGTCCCTCTACTGCAGCTCATCCATTTTTATTGTTCATGAATGACAACAACCCTTTCACCCAACTGCACTGCTCCAGTACTGGCAGCTTCATCCAGCACATCAACTACATGGTAAGCTGCTGCTCCTTGACACTGGTATTGATGTAAAGGCTGAGGGAGACCACAGTGTAGGGCTGCACGATTGTCATGTGAATCACGTGAATCAGGATTTTTTTTTTAAAATGAGAATTGAGATCACTATGCTCAAGATTCTTGAGTCTCTTTTCATTAATATAATTGCATTACATATTTTCTTTAGTAAGATGAAAAAAAAATATGATCACTACTTAGATGTGAGACAGGGTACACTCTTCTCACACAAATGTTAACAAAACATTTTATACTGTGCTGTATGATCTAACATAACAGTGCAGACCAAGGTCATTGTAAACCTCCATCATAATCGTTTTTCAGTGGCAAGCTGTCTAATAAATCAACCTTTTAAGGCGTCAAACAGGAGCGGAGGTATGTTTACTTATTCCTCCCCAGACACACAACAAACTGTGGTGCAACCAATGATATGCCGACAGTAAAACACGAGTGACAAACTCTTCATAAGTTGCACAGAGCAGCTGCATGTCATATTCTATCTGACTCATTTTGCCTTTTATTTCGCCATGACACACACCTTAGGTGTGTTTTCAAATCCTCCCAGTCTTCCTGTGTACGGATCATCACGTTGTTGCAACGGCTTAGGGAGAAAAGGGAGCGCTTGGTTTGATGCAGCCGATCTCGCTGCTAATGTAAAGATGGCAGATTTGTTTTCATGTAAAAATGAGATTGAAGAGAGGTGTGAATCGAGATTGCAATTCCAAAACGATTATTCCTGCAGCCCTAACACAGTGTACAGGAAAGCCACTCAGACGGACCAGTCGCTTAATGTGGACTCTCACCACTGCTTACAACTTCAAAGCTCAGTGGAGGGGACCATCATGCACAGAGAACAACATCTGTTGCTGAGGAGGAGGATAGAGAGAGGGATGGGTGGCAGGTATTAGGGGGACACAAGGTAAAAGGAGTAGATGATGAGAATCCAAACCAAGACCAAGACAGACACTGCTAGCTGACTGGGGACCACTATAAGGCATCCCAGTAGGAGTCCCTTACATGACTGGACTGTAAGAACATCTAACCAGAGTCTTCAAGTTACCGGAAGTGCACCAACAATGCAGGACCCCCCTGCCTCGGCTGCCACCACCACCACAGAGGTCTGGTAAGCTCACTTCTTTCTAACTCCACATCCCCCAGATTTTTTTAACTTTCTAAATAGTAGTCTTCAGACTCAACCAACGCTGACTCAGGTGACATCACCTGAGGACACAGCTCCCTCTGGACACACTACAGGCTTTACACAACCTTTTTCACATATGCAGTAGTACTCCGAACCCCTGGACCTGCTGATATGGTGAAGCTCCCCTTTAATAAGTATCCTGTTCGGACAGTTAGTTTTCAAATCCTAACAACCTTCTTCCAACTCTTAGCCTTGTATATTTGAAAATATAACAATGAACAATACTACTAGGACTCGTTACTTGTGGATAGCCATAAATAGATTTAAAGTCCCAGACCGGAGTAAGGATTTTTCATGAATGAACAACAAACCCTGATGTTGCACTCAAAACAAAATGAAAATCATTGAACAAACAGTGGCTGCATCAGTCTTCTTTTAGCGTGTGTCATGGTAAGGTTTAATTGCTCAGCAGTTGTCGGAAGTGTGAAAAAAAACACTTCTCTGCAGAATCCAAGATGAGTCATCAGTGATTTATCACTCAAAGTACAATTCAGCCAGAGAGCTTTGTGTTGGTGTGTCCTTCCTTCTGTCTCACTGCAATACAGATTCTCACTGTTATAGTTGAAGACACGGGCTGTGTTCCGGAGGTTTTTCACTCCTCCTCCTCCACCCCCTCCACCCCCTCCACTGCTACCTCCAGTTTGTATCTTTTAGGAGAGAAGATTGAATGGGGGGTATGAAGCCTACTGGGACAATTTTCTTACTCATCTTAAAAATTGGACATCTGTTATTGATGAAGTTGTATTGTCATTATCTGAAGCAGTCAGAGCCATGATATCAGTCTTGAAGGCCAACTGAAGTTTCATGCACTGCCCGCATGTTTATTTGAATTTGTTGGTAATAATTAGTAATATCTCAATTTTACAAGAACTATTTTTATTAGAAATGTATACTACCTACTGAATAGTTTATTAATTCCTTTTTTTCCCCCACTGCTTTTTCAAAACATGTGGGTGACGCAAATGGATGATGTGTCTGTGCTTGCATTTCTAGCCTTGGCAGTCCACCATTTTGGTCCAGACTGAAATATCTGCCATGTTCCTCTCATGATATATTGTAACAGCTTCACTTTCCCTCTAGCACCATCATCACAAGCCAAAATTCGAGTTTATCCAGTTCTTGTTTATCCAAATGCCAGCAAACCTGATAACATTCCCATCAGCCTCAGCTGCACTTTGTGTTTGGTGCTAATTAGCAAATGATAACATGCTAACGCGCTAAACTAAGATGGTAAACATTGTAAACACTACAGCTGCCAACAATCAGCCTATCAGTGCTGACATAGTGATCATGTTAGCATCTAGCTCACAGCTGTACAGTCTTCTCAGACTAGCCTCTTCAGGGCACCACACACCAATGGTAATTCTCAGGCACAGATTGTGGCCAAAAATTTATTAGACTTATTTCACACAGTGTGAGATGCAATGAACCTGAAAATTCTCTTTTTTCACACAGTTTATAGGGGTCATTATTGAGAATGAATGATTGCATAAATGTGAAGTGATACATTACAAAATAAAAAACAAATCTCATTTGTGATGTTCCGACAAGTCCACCTTTTCAGATTTTCCGAAAGCATTAATATTCATCAGGGGACTGACCTTGATCAAAGCTAGTACGTCTAAAGCAGTTGGGAAGTGATACTATGAAGGTAAGACTCTCATATCGAAAGGCAGTGTTTGATGTTACACAAGATGTACACAAATGACTTTGAGGGCTGATGATGCCTTCAAGAACACCCAAGGATGCACTATCCCAATCCAGCACAGATTCTGATCCTTTGTTTTCCTTCAGGACACCGCAATGATTTCTCAAGGTAACAAAATGCTTTTACATTTCCATTTATTCATTTGGCACAGGCTTGCATTAACGACTTAAACTTGCCAGCAGTAACAGGGAGCCAGTGGAGTGACATGAGTTGTCTTTAGTTGGCTCGAGACCAGACGTGCTGCAGCATTTTGGAGCAACTGCAGAGATCTTAGTGTGCATGCTGGCAGCCCTGCCAGAGGGGCGTCGCAGTAGTCAAGGCAAGAGATGACCAGTGCCTCTACAAGGAGTTGAGCTGAATACTTAGCATGACAGAACCTGGTCTTTCTGATGTTATATAGAGCGAAGCGACATGAACAAGTGACAGATGCAACATGCTTAGTGAAAGTTGGTCATCAATCATGATGCTCAGATTCCTAGCAGGCTTTGTTGGGGAGAGCAAGGCAGAGCTGAGCCAGGTACTAATGTTGTGCTGAGTAGATATAGATTATGTATAGCAATCACAGTTACTCAGAGGTTTTACTAAATTGTAATTTAAATATCCATTCTATCATCCATCCATCCATTTTCCACCACTTACTTGGGTCCGGCTCACAGTGGTAAAATATGTAAATATGACAACTGGAAATAAGCTCAATTAAGTGCATTTTAAAGTAAAAACCACAGCTTCAGCTGCAGTGGGAACTGATCATGACCCTCTTTCTCTGATAGTTGATATTGTATCCCATAGCAACAGCTACAAACCAGATGCTGAAACCTCAGTTTTCAGAGCAGCAGTGACAGTGTTACTGTTTACATCAGTGTTAATTTCTTTAATGAAAAATATTCATTGACAACGTATTTTTTCATGACAAAACAAGACTATAACTAAATAAAAAGTAACCTTTGAAAACGAGAACTATAATGAATTGTTTTACATTTTCCTCAACAAACAAAAACTAAACAATAATGTGAAAGACGGACGAATGGACATGTTTTAATGCAAAGTCTGATTCAACAACCTGCATCTGTGGCTTTTGATTAGTTTCCTCCACTTTTCAGAGGATGATTTAGCTGCCTGAACTGTTGCACTACCATTAATGAGAAACCCTTTGCAAAGTTACATGTCTGTCAGTAATGTTATCCGACGTTCCCTAGTTCTGGAAGAAACAGATTTATGGACTAAATTCATCCACAATCCCCTGATTATTAGACGCGCGGCAGCAACAAAAGAGCTGAGACAAACTACGAAAACATGCAGGCAACAGCACAAGGACATTTACAAAGAGATAAGACAATGTAACCATCAGGTGCTTTGAATGTGGAGGTAACGTTAACGTGACTTTCAGCCAGATAGCTTCAGTGTTGCTAACAGGATGAGTGAGTAAATTCCAGGATTGATGTCGGCAGCCTATCTAATTGTCCTCTAGATGTTTGCTCAACAAAGATCACACTGTTGATGTTCTCCGATAATATAGCGTCTGCTCTCAAACCGTACATAGAAAATTAACAGTATTTTAGTGAACAGGTGAGTGAAGAGCAAAGGTAGCTGCAGTATCGCTAGGTTAGCAGAGACGACTGTACTAGATCAGATTAGAGAGAGAGAGTTTGGAAATGCTGACCGGATTTAATGAGGTGAGTCAGTCTGTGCTACTGCAGAGCAGAGTGACGCCCGTAACCATGGTAACTGTACACAAAGATGGCGACTGCTGTAGACTGAAAATGTATTGAAGACAAAATTCAAAAATGTCTGATGAAAATGTCACTGACAAAAATTAGACTAAAATCTGACTAAAGCTAATACACATTTTCATCAAAAGACTAAAACCAAACGAAAACTAGCGGCCAAAATTAACGTCCAAATTAACATCCATAATCCAGGTTAAATCTGGATTATGGATGTTAATTTCATTTAATGTTATTGACATTTAAATGAAATGTATGTATGCAGTGTACTACACAAGCGAGAGAGAGAGAGAGAGGTTGAGTGAAACTAAACAAAAACTACAACAGTGTTAGATGCCACATTTGGAGCCATACTGTAGGGTTCACTTTGGCATTGTCCTTTTATATTCCCGTAGACCTCCTGAGATGTTTTCTGACTGCCTACTTTCACCCACATGAGAGTACATTTATCTCTCACCTAGACATTTATGTTATTGTTATGTTTTTTCTACGTGGTTACTGCATCTTTGAAATCATCATTATCAGGGAACAGGTTGAGAACATATAGTCTGAGTAGTCTCTTTTCTTAAATACTGTACTGTGAGACAATAGATTTGTGAATGTCATTGGTGCCTGTTGCGGCATCAACCCGGGAACTCACTGTTGAAGTAGTGGAGGAAGCTGTCAAGTTGAATAAGGAGACCTTTCAACCCTGGTTAACCCAGGGTCCCCTGAAAAAGCAGACAGAAAGGCCAGCCTCAGCTTTGCTGGTCACCAAAGCAAAAAGCTGGGTGTGTGGGAAGATTTTGGGGAGGAGAAGGACTTGAATGAATGAATGAATGAATGAAACCTTTATTGCCCCTTGGAACATTTGCTTTGCTCGGAGAGCATGAAAGAATATAAGAAAACCATCAGGAATCATATATGACAGCACATAATGAAACATAAAAGATAAGCATGTAAAAAACTTCTATAAAGGCATCATTTGGGAGATTGATAAAGGGCATTAAGTGCAAGTTCAAGAAGTGCTAAAATTCAGATTCAGATTTAGACCATGTAATCAGAGCTTGTTAAGCAGTTGAATGCTGCGTGGGACGAAGGAAGCGATGCCTCTTTTAGTCTTTCGGTTGCCCCCCTCAGTGCCTAGTCACTGAGGTAGTGACTAGGCATCGTGCTGAATCATTTGCCTCAAGCTGCTGATAGTTCTGGATATTGTCGGGCTGTCTTGATTGACAAATGCCACGTGGAGATAGCAGATGGCAGTTGGGGTCGGTCGTTCATATTTTTTAAAAGGGGACCAGTGGGTGTGCTCTAATTATCAAGGTGTCGAACTGCAAAAGCTTCTAGAAGGGTGTGCTCTGGCAGAAATTTTTAGATTCAGTAGGAGCAACATGAATTTAGTCCAAGTAATGGAACACTGGACCCGATCTTAACTCTGGCAAAGATGCTGGAGAGTACTGTCAGAATACGTGGCACCATTATCGTGAAACATCCGGTCCTTTTATAACCACAGATCTTGGCTTGAAGTTAAGCATGGTCTTGATGTGTGTTGGGCTCCACCAGGGTGTACCTTGTCACAATTCTGTTTGGGATTTTCATGAAGAGAATTTTTAAATGCAGCCGGGGAGTGGATGGTGTCTGGTATGGGGGCATCGGGATCGTATCTCTGCTTTTTTGGAGATGATGTGGTTTTGCTGGCTTAAATCAGACTGTGACCTCCAATGTGCACTGTGAAAGTTTGCAGATGAGTGTAAAGGTGTGGTTGATGAGAGTCAGCTCCTCCAAGTATGAGGCCATGGCACTCTGCTGTAATATGGACCTCTCTATAGATAGAGAGAGAGGGAGTGAAAGAGTTCAAGTTTCCTGGGGCTTTAAAGAATAACTGTAAGTGTGTGTAAAATTCCTGACATCTGACTGCTGCCCCCAGTGGTAGTATCAGCAATAAAGGCTGCTACACCACAGAAACAGGACCTGTGCCAGCACCTTAGACACCCTCAAAGTCACGATTAACTGGAAAATCTTGAACGTAACTGAGTTTACAAGTTGTGACAGTTAATAAGAACAGAACACTTGAACGGGAATCAAGCTGGAAATTGATTCTATATATGTCAGAAGTGCAATTAAAGGCAGGATCGATCCTCCAAGCTTACTGTGCCAAAAATAGCTAACTCCCCTTTCATCATTCGGCTTCTCTTTCAGTCCACCAACAACGACACAGAGAGTTTACATTTCAAATGGCGACACTTTCACGCTTACCTCAAATCTAAATGTTTTAAGCATTACTCCATTTTCATTTAAAGTATTTGTTAATGAAATGCACTGCTATATGTAAGGGCTAGTTGGGGAAAAAAAGAGATCATCTTAGTGTTTTCCTAGTCAACCAATACTGGTGTTGACTGGGTTCACCCTTTGAGCAACCCAAAAAACACACAGCAGAAACAGAAATCTAATTTCAAATTGAGTTTCAGGAAATTTGATATGGATCTTTATGATCCACACAGGATGATTACCAACGTTTTATTTGACTCCCTGGCCCTTTCTCTGATTGTTGTATTGCAGAGAGCAGTATGGATATGACAGTTTTTTTTTTAACTTCTGTATATTCTCTGCTGCTGAGTTAAGGAAACGGCTGCTTGTCACTCCACTCAATTCACAAATAAATCACAGCACTGACATTGTTACTAAACCATGAACGGAGAATATTGAGCAAAGTTAAATAAGCAAAGTGTCTAGATACTGCCCAATATCCTCCTTCAATCTTACAATATGTCCACAGTTTTGCAAACAAAATGATGCTGCTACAGTAAAATGTGATCATCTCTGCAGGGGAAGTAGCAGCAGATGTCTGCATTCAGGTTCTAATAAGACACTGGCTTTTGCAACAGTGCAGGGGCGGATGTAGAGCAATATAACACTTTAAGGTGTGGCAGAAATATATATATGCTGATTTAATCGCAAACAACCACATATATCAATATTTACTTGGAAAAGCCCTCAAATGAAGATTAAAAAACGTTACATAATTGTGGCCCATGAGTAAAGCATTGAATACAAATATCTAACGGTGGCATTAGAAACTACTAAATTGTTTTATTCCCAAATCTTCAGACATTTTTCCAACTACAGGTCTATTTTTATTGAACATAAGCCATTAATATACAGGGCACGGTCTGCCGATTGCCACTGAATGCACGTCGCGAACAGCTCCTGATGGGGGAGGGTTAGAACCTAGGAGTGTGTAGCAGCTCCATCTCTTGCTGCATTCATTTGCACCCGGACATCGGAGTTTTACTCTAGTAAATTTCTGACCAGTCACAACTTTTCATTTATATATTTTTTCATTAGATTGTCGAAAAACTGGGGTGGCAGCTTCTTCAGAGTCATACTTGAAGGACTTAAGCCCCAATTAATTTCTAGAGCAGCCAGTCATGCCTGGGGGGCCCGTCAGTGAGGGCCATTACTCAGCTGCAATCTCACCTGGAAAATGGATGACCTTACCAGGGTGGAGAATGCACCAGCCGGCATTCTGGCACATCTGCAATTTAGGTGTCGGGGCACCATTCAGCCCAAATGCCGACAGTCTATCCTGACCTTGAAAAGGTCAGATTTCATCAGACGTCAAATTCAGTAATGACAGAATTTCACACTCTGTGGTGAACTGACAATGCTAAAAGTATTACTGAAGGAAAAAGGAGAAATTAATGCAGAGCAGGAGAGAAAAATGAGATGGAGATAAAGGCGGACAGGGTGCTGTCACTTATTATGGCCAAATGTGGAGCAAACGGTACGATGGAGTCGTGAAATGACAGGCAACAGAACAACTGACAGATTCAAATACAGTAGATGTAAGGACAGGTCACGTGTAGCTCAATTTCATTTCACATCGAGTTAGATGTTTTGACACTCCATCTTCATTGTATAAAAAGCAAGCTCGAGGCACAATGGATCATAAGATGAAACAACTCTGTTCAATATAATTGCACAGGTGAGAAATCACATGGTAAAGAGGTGGAGGTCTCTTTTCAAAAGGAGCCAGCTCCAGGCAGAGGCTAATATCACACACTCATGCAATTTGTCTCACACAGACATTGACTGACAGTTGCTTTCAGCACAACACTGTGATGGATGGGTCAATGCATGGATCTCTCTCAGCACAGACAGCTGCCAAGGCCAAAACAAGTTCACCTTTAATTTTTAATTACGTAGGAACTTCAAGACATCCTTTTGTTTCTTTATTTTCATCTTAGCATCACGTTAAAAACTCATCAATGTGTTTTCTCGTGCTGCCGGTCCATCAATCAGTGAGGGTGGTATTGTGACATGTTTTCACTTTCATTTTGTTGTTGTCTCAGCTCATGTGGTGTAACAGGAAAATGGGTGTTTCAGGTCATCTGTGTGTAGCTGTGTTTCCTGAACTCTTGTCAATCTCACAGAGAGGTTGCTAGGTTTGGGACCATTGTGAGATGCTGCACAGAAGTGGACGGTGTCATACACACTGCTGGATAGTTGCAGCATCATTTTTGCTAAGATGCCTCAGTATCTCAGTTCTACAGCCTCACTCCAGCTCTGTACCTAAAGCACAGATTTTCTCATCCAACTCGTGGAAAATGCGTTAATAAGCGTACTTCCCACATGTTGTGCTATCCTTATAATGATGGGCCAGTGATTTAATATAACATTTCTCCCACGGTCGTTGAGGTATAACTGCTGACTCTCCTCTGGGTCGCTGCAAGGTATTCTGGGACCACAGGCTTAATGCACATAAAACTATGGAACCATGGCAAAGTCATATTCACCTTCGTCATGCGAGGACTCACTGGGAATATTACATTAGTACCACTAGCTGAGAGTGAATGCACCAGTAGAAAAATAGACATCATGTGTTGTGCTGAAAGCATTTAGTATCTCTTACTGATTTTGACTTGAACCACATTTGTACATCACTTTCTATCATGGGCCTACAGTTCTCATCAAAATGTCCTCAAAGAATTAACCTAAAAGCACGAAAAACATTTACTTTTCAATGCACTGATTTTTGACATCTTAATTCTTTATTATGCACAACCTTCCACTGTGTCACATATACAGTCAAGATTAGAAGTATTAGGACGGTTAAACATTGTTTTGTTCTTCAGGCTCTGAGCTCCATCACATTCAGCTTAAAATAAAACAATGGAAAGCACAGTAAAGTGCTTAGTCTCGGCTTTAATTTGAGCGGGTTTACATTAATATAGAAAGAACTGTATAAGAGACATAGCCCTTTAAACATCACGCCCAAATTTTAGGGGTTCAAAAATTCATTGGACCCTTGGCTGCTAAATGTTTCTCGGGCAGCTCTGTGTTGATTCAGCGTTATTTCGTGCAAAAAAAAGCTCAAATGTGGCTCAGAGTTGACTGACATTTGACAGTTGCCATTTAGATGGAGGTGGAGTTGTCTGTCAATATGAGGAGTGAAGAGGTGACCATGCAAGTGAAGAAGATTGTAATCAGGCTCAAAAAAGCAAAAATCTATCAGAGAGATATATCAAATGTAGCTGCTTTTGCCAAATCCAGCAGCTGGACAAGCTCTAAAAAAGCAGGCGTGGTCAGGAAAACTAGAAAATGTCAAACGAGCTGTTAGACCGAGGAGCACAAGCGTTGTGGATGAGCGGAAAATCATTTGCAAGGTGGAGAAAAAACCCTTTATGACTGCACGGTCAGGTCAAGAACGCCCTCCAGGATGTAGGTAGACATGTTCCCTTGTCAACGATCAAGAGAAGACTTTAGGACCAGAACCTCTACCCCTGGTAAACCTCAGAAACAGGAAGGCCAGGCTGCAGTTAAAAAAAAACACACAAAAAGAAACCGGTGGAGTTCTGGAAAAAAGTTCTATGGACTGATGAAACAAAAATCAACATCTGTCAAAATGATGGAAAGAGGAAACTGTGGATAAACAAAGAAACAGCTCGTGACCCAAAGCTACCACCTCATCTGTCAAACATGGTGGTGGTGGTTCTGATATGGCTTGGGCATGTACGGCCGCTTATCTTTATTGATGATTTCACCGCTGACGGAAGCAGCAGGATGGATGCAGAGATTTACAGGAGCATTCTGTGTGATCAGATTCAGTCAAACGAATCAAAACTCACCGGAAAACATTTCAGTATTCAGCGGGACAATGAACCTAAACATACAACCAAAGCAACCAAAGAGCTTCTCAGGGTGAAGAGGTGAACTATCCTCAACTGGCTGAGTCAATCACCTGATCTCAGTCCGACTGAGCAGCAGTCCACTTGGTGAAGACCAGGCTAGAGGCAGAGAGAGCCCACAGCAAACAAGAGCTGAAGGAGGCATCGCCAGGGAAGATACAAAGAGTCTCCCAATGTCTGTGGGTCAAAGACTTTAGCCAGTCCCTGACTGTAAAGGATTTTCCACAAAGTAATCAATATGATGATTGCGTTTGACACTTTAAAAGGTCATATCTCCCAAAAAGTTCTTTCGATATCGATTTAAACCTACTCATTAAAGCTGAAACCTGGCACTTTAATGTAGTGTCCGTTATTTTACTTCAAATTGAGTGTGCTGAAGCTCAGAGGCTAAAGAACAAAAAATGTGTAACTGTCCAAATACTGTACCTTCTGTTTACACAGGCAGCCAGTGCAACCAACCACAACACAGAATAAACAGGGAAGTACTAAAGCAATGGCTAAAATAGCAACATAACTAATCAACTCCACTGTAAATTCATTTGGAATAATAAACAGCCCTTTATTAGACAAAGAGAAATGGTTAAACCTGTATAAGACTGGGGCATTAATGTAACTGATATGGGATGGGTCTGTAAAATAGAAATCATCACAAGCTTTTATGATGACTTCTAAAAGCTGAAAATAACTGTCTTTGTAGCTGTTTTCCTTCTCATAGTTCAACTCACTGGTGGCATTGATTTTCTGTTTGACTTGTGATTTTGATTTGACAAGACTTTGCATTGACTTGTCCGCTTTTTTCTATCTACATACAGTAAATATACATAAATATAGATTTCCACAGGTTACCCCAAATTATTCAATCAATTAAAATGATTTGAAAGTTTTCTTTAAATCTTTAAAGACACCTGCATGCAGTTTTTCAGGTACGTGGTGGGTAGGCTGTTTAAGCATCTTGGAGATGCTCTGTGGGGACCAGACCATCTGCTGCAGGACTCCTTGTTCTTTTTGTCTCTGAAGACAGTTCTTTAAGACATTATGTGGTATTGCTAAAGTAGCAATACCCCAGTATGAAAATACTCAACAAGTCCTGCATTCCAAAGTACATCAGTATTACCTGCAAAATCTACCTAAAGTATCGAAAGTAAAAGTACTTACTATAAAAAAAATGGCACATTTTAACTATTTTACATGCTGGTTAACGTGCCATATGTAAGTATTTGCTATGGCTACGGAGCCAATGTTAGCATTAACAGCTGTTTACTCAACAGTCCAGAAGGAACGTTGTGAGTTCAGCATCAAACTTCATTGCTTTACTCTCCAAGCGCTGTCTCCAGCGGTGGAAAGCAACGCCACTATTAACACTTGGTTCGCTTCTATTTCTATCACTTCTTGTCTTCTACAGCGAATCCCTCTAGCGTCCAGTCTGCGCTGAAGAAGTAGCTCTGCTCTGAGTGTGAATTATAACCTTCGGTCTTGTAAACACAGTGATGGCTATGATCAGAAACCTAGAACTACAGTAAAAAAAAAAAAAAAGCTACAAAAGTACTGAATGAGGACACCCCCTCTCTCCTCCTTTCTCACATTGGATCTGAAGGGCTGCGTCCAACAGTTTCTAGTAACTATCTGAAATCAGCAATACAATAGTCATTCTCAGTTAACTGGCAAGGTGCGTGGCAGTGTGAAAATAGGCAAAACCTATTAAAAACACATCAGCGAGTCACACTGTTGTGCTGGGCGACATGTTCCTTCATCACCATGAACACACACACACACACACTGTAGTTTATTTAGACTCAGTCCCACACACAAACACCATCCTGCTGCAACAAATACTCACTACAGCATCAAATATGGATTAATCCGCCGCTGAAAATAGTCCCCAGCAAATGCACTACTTCCTCCTGTTGGAGTAATGTTTATTAAAAACTACAGCGTCCACCTGTTTAATGAAGTTTTTGAGACTTTTAAAAAAGCGAAACTATTTGTAAGCTGCTTTTAAAGATTTACATCTTCAGTAGGAACCAATGGGCTTGGAGCTGAGACACAGACAGAGGAGAGAAAACAAAGTGTTGAGAGACAGACTAACACACTGTTGGATTTTGCCTTTTAATGAAAATTATTAATAAGAAGAAAAATGTAGTACAATCTCAGTCATGTCATATTCAAAGTCCTTTATGACAAACACCACAAAGGAACAGTGATCAAAAGCAACTGTCAAAGTTTCAATGCTCTCACCCCTGCAGGGGTGGACTCTTGCCAGGTACATACAGTCCTGGTTGACATTAATGGCAGTCCTGAATTTTAAGCACAGAATTTAGAACATCTTCAGAAATAAATGCAAATTAACCGATTTTGTATCATTAGAATATTTAAATAAAATGTCCAATGTTAGTGAACAACAGCAAAAAAATGCTTTCATATGGTGAAACAAAAAATACAGACACAATTATTGGCACCTTTTGATGAATTTAAATGAGTTCCTCTAACAAAATAAAAGACAAATAAGACTCACCTGTGCCTAATTTTCCGTATTTGTGTGACCTGAATTAATATGAATAATGGTTTTACTACATAAAAAGGGGGCGATTGTATCTAACAATTTCCAAAGATCTTGAAATCCCTGTTTCAACAGTTCATAATGTTATCGAGAAGTTTTACAGTCATTAAACTGTTAAGATGCTTCCAGGACGTGGTGCTAAGAAGAAACTCAGTGAGAGAAGTCTGTGAAGGTTGATGCACATTGTTGAGAAAACACCACGCAAGTGATGTAAAGGGCTTCAGGCTGATTTGGATCAATCTGGAGTGGTGGTTTCAGCCCCGTACCATACGACGCATACTAAACTTAGCAGGGCTCCATGGGTGAAGGCCAAGGAGGACACCACTAGTGAAAGAAAGGCACAAAAAAGGCAAAACTAATGTTTTCAAAAACTCTCCTAGATAAGCCACAGTCTTTCTGGGACAATGTTCTATGGACAGATGAAACCAAAGTAGAGCTCTCTGGGAATGAAGTGCATCAGTTTGTTTATAGGCGACGAAATGAAGCCCATAAGGAAAAGAAGACCCCATAAAAAATTACAGCATGTTGCTGTTGTGGAGCAAGACAGGCAGCACGCAAAGCCATTTGATTTTTGTCTACAATGCAGTGTTCAGTGGTGCCTTGCAAAGAAGAGTACACCATTGATTTGTTGCCCTTGACTGCAGACATAGAAAAATAGGCAGTCCTGATTCAGTGGCCAAACCCTGCTTATGGGTATCATAATATCATTCACTTTAACAACTGCTCATGAAAACTGTGGTCTTGTTCATTCACTGACAGATCGTTAAAGTTTCTGTGTATCATTCAGAACACCCTTGTTATTAATGACACTGGTGGCTTTTAAGTGAATTGCAGTCAGCATCCTGCTGTTCCACTGAGAGTCGGGGAAGGTCTCACTTTATAAGTTACATCAAAATCCGTTTACTGTAAAAAAAAGAAAAAAAAAAAGCAATTAAAACATGCAAATTGCCTTGCATTCTCACATATAGCGCCTTTAATGGGACAAATTCAAGAACTTTGCAGTTGGAAAGCAACTGCTTGCCATAGCTTTTACAATATTTAGCTCACACTGAAGCATCTCCAGGCTAAGTACAGTAGCAGTTTGAATTGACTGGATTGGATTGACTGAAGGACACTGAAAAGTGGGACACCCCAAAACGTTCGAGGCGAGACACTTCAATATGATCTCAGTATAGACAATTTACTGTATCTTAATTTTTCTAACGTTTTGCTGTGGAGTTTGTTCTACTTAGAATGATCACTTCTGTTAACTTACTCCAAGTCGGAGTAATTAATAATCCTACATTCTTACAAGTTTGAATTTAATTTCTGTTCATATCTGTATATTCTACCTTCACAGTATTTCAATTTCTAATTGGGCCTGACATGGTGGTGCAGTGGTTTGCACTGTCACCTCACAGCAAGAGGGTTCTGGGTTCAAACCGGCCGGCTGGGGCTTTTCTGTATGGAATTCGCATGTTCCCTCCCGGTGCTCCGCTGTCCTGCCCCCATCCAGAGACATGTAGGGTAACTGGGAATCCTAAATTGCCCGTAAGTGTGAACGTGTCTGTGTCTATGCGCCAGTCCTGTAATTGACTGGTAATGGACCTGTCCGGGGTGTACCCCTCTTCACATTCAATGTCAGATGGGATAAGCAACCCTCACAGATAAGCAGGTATAGCTAATGGATGGACTATGAATAAAGTCCAGTCCCCTCGTGTACCAAAGTACGATTATGCTAGCAGCCACACTGACACCAGGATCTGATCTGCTAGATATGACAACTATAGCTTTAGTAGTTTGTAAAGAGAGAGTGTGGGGAGTTGTTGAAGTGGATACGTATTTTCATCACGCTTTATGACGTCAGTCTAATTTTGATCAGGGTGAAGGCCATGTAACTCAGCTGAATCAAAGAGATACATGAAAAGCCTCCATCATGAAACGGTATTTTAAGTAGAAAAAAAGGGAAATAAAAGTTGATCTAATTACAACGAGTCAATCATACAAGTTGAGTTAATTTAAAGTAATGAAGATGATTGACATACATAGCTGCAACTTATTATTTGATTATTTTTTCATTACTGAGTCTATGAAATGTCAAAAAAAAAAATGTTCATCAAAATTTCCCAGTGCCCAAAATGATGTCTTTAAATTGTTTGTTTGGTCGGACCAGAAGAGTCAGAACCCAAAGATATTCAATTTACAATGACACATTTGTAAGAAAGTTACAAATCCTCTTATATAAGAAGCTGGAACCAAGCAATTTTTGAGATTTTTGCTTCAAAAGTTACTGATTGATCAATCATGAAAATGGTTGAAGATTATGTTTTTTGTTGTTCGACTAGTTGAGAAATCATTTAAGCGGTAGTTCACCAAAAACTGGTTTTCCTACATTCCACTGCTTAAAAATACCAGTTAACTGCACTTTCTTAATTTTGTAATGGAAAATTATGAGGATTTACTGACTTTTGATGGAGCAAGAGACTAGCTTGGATTCTTGGCATAACTTCAATTATTTTTTAAATGACCAAGTCTTAATAACTTGCAATCCTCAATTGGCATTTTTACAGGGAAATGGTTTGTCTCATACCTCTCTACCAGGAACTTCTCTGTCACGATGGTGGGGTTTCCCAAGGCTCCATCTTTGGTCCTTCACTCTTTTCTATTTATGTGTTACCCTTGGGTTACATCATCAGCCAGTACAATGTACATCTCTTTTAATCCTTGTAATTGGCTAATGACTGCCTTCATGACATCTAGGAATGAATCCACCGAAGCTTCCTGCAGTTGAATAATGACAAAACTGAAATATCATGTCTCCTAATCCTACTGTCCAAACAGTTCAACTTTGCACGGGGTCCTTATTGAGACATGAAATGCAGGTCTGGATTCTATTTGGACTCCTGTCTCTGTTGTTTTAACTGTCAAATCACAGTACTGGCTCTGATATGCTTCCCCCAGCTTGTAAAGATAGTGAGCGAATCCGATCCATCCTTTTAGCCTTCCGACTGAAAAGTCATCGATGTCTCTCTAACCTTCCAGTTAGACTACGGTACAATATTTTCTGTGACCTACTCCATTCACTGTTTAATCAGGTCCAACTTGTTCAAACTCTGTTGGCAGACGTCTAAAAAACGCCAAAAGGCCTGCTCCCATTACTCCGATTTTACTTTCACTACACTGCCTTGCAGTTCTATTCAGAATCAGCCGAAAGATTCATCTTATTCCCTTTCAGGCATTACATGACAAAGCCTTGTTACATCGAGCCCTCCCTCTGAAATAGCTGTGTGATTATACTCTGAAGGCCTGGTAATAATGTGACTTTAGCTGCTTCATCGCTCTTTATCTTCACTGTTGTTTCTATGCCAGCACACGTTATGCACAGACACATACTGTATGTGTGATACATCCGCAGCCGCTTATTAGATCATTGATCATTGTTTTTAGTACATTTTCCAAATTAGCTCATTAGCCATTCATTATCACTGGCACCCCAACCATAAAGATGCCTTGTGTGCGTGTTCTTGGTGAACGAAGTGCCTGATCTTACTACAAATGGTTTCTCGAGTGGATGTATCGCAGCATTAAAGTTAACATTGGGGCGTCCTATTCTGGTCCTGACCTCAGGGTTTTAGACACTTTGGTCTGGGTATCTTTGTTGCATGTCAATTTCCATCTCTCCTACTTCTTTAATTTCCTGTCAGTGCTGTCTGTCACTGTCTAATAAATATAGAAATGCCCCCAAAATCCTGCATATTATTACACACAGAAAACACAGGGACCAGACTTTTAATCTCTCCACAGTCAGAAATTTGATTTTTAAATGCCACGCCATCTCTGCTTTCAGCTATATAATAGGTCCGTTGTATACTCACACTTTGCCATCCTGAACAGACATCATTGCTGTCCCACGTCAGCACTCTGCTCTCTATTTGCTGCCTCATTTTCATGAAGCAACACTGTGTTGTGAAGAGCTAAATAAAGGTTGTAAATTGAGTAAAGATAACAAAAGTAAATTTGACAGGCTGGCGGGACAGTGACTGGGACCACATACTGGATTTTTATTCCACTCTGCCCAGCTCTTTTGCATATAATGCGCTGCGCTGCTTGAGTAAGTCCCGAGAAGACGAGCTGAAGGACAGCAGGAGTGGCATACCTTTTCCTTCCCTGTGATGTGAGAACACTCACACGCTGTCACCGGTGGTGTCGTCTCTGTACAGGTCTGATGTGTGAAGAACGCAGAAAGCTCCTAAACATCAGCTCCTCCCCTGAAACAGCAAAGTCAGCAAATACATTTGCAAGATCGGCTGGCAGGCTGCTGCAGTGCACACAGACACGATAGAGGCTTGTTGTGTGTCAGTGCACATCAGATTATAGAAATCATAGCTCTGCTTTGATCTCAGCAGATGTCATTTTCTCTTCCCTCTTCTTTGTCTTCCTCCTCTCTGTTGGTTTCAGCCTCTCTTACATTTTCATTTCTGCAGAAGCAAAAAGACTAAAAGTCCAATCACTAACACATCATTATGCCATGGTAATTCCAAATATCCAATCACTATAACGACACTGTTAGAGTATACGGGAAAAAATGTATTGTCTGTGTAATTTGATTAGGACTGCCTTTACAATCTGTAGCCGATAAATTAGTCCTTTTCAAAAGCCCACATTCATATCAGTCCCTTTCTTAATGTACTATGCCCTTGTTCCTTCTCACTGCTAACTCCCACTGTTGGCCTATGAAGGTGTAGACAGCCATCCACCTTCTCTACACATCATGTTCACGGTCCTTTCGTTTGCTTTACTGGTAGGGCTGAAATGTTAGTCTGAGCCGAATGTAGGCGAACGGGCACAGAGTTCGTTCGGAGATGCTCATGCTGTTTGTTTTATATTTGCATGAATTCTGAGCCTTTTTCTGTTTCAAACTTGCCTCCCAACCAAAACTGCATCAAACAATCAGCTTGCCTGACACGCAGTTTTGACGATCTGTTGTTGAGATTTAGGAGGTGTGCATGGTGACTCCTATGCAAGCCACTGAGACCTATGATTACCCATTACACTCATTTCCATACATAATTATTTTGGAGTGCTTTATTTGTTTAGAAATATAATTAGAGGCCAAGTTGATGGCTTTTGCAGTGTTTTCGTAGTCGGAGCTTTCTGTAAAAATGTTTAAGAGCAACAACCGGTCTGACATGACGACAATTAATTGTAATGATATTAAACGAGTGATTCATATTGGCCCTAAGAATAACAAATAATACAATGTGGTGTAAGTAAACCAAAGGTGAACCTTCCACAGCTGCTTAGCTGTTTCTGGGCAGCCCTGCTTTTTCTGCAAGAACACTGCACTCACTGCTGCTTAGGGAAGAGTATTGAATCCCGTGCTTTCTTTTGGATCAGCGCTGCTTGTATGCACAAGTCCTCCAAATGACGTGACAAAGCATGTTGTTTGTAGCTGCCCTTTAGAACAACACCAAGAAGTGGTTTCTGTTCTGATGCCCCTGTTTGCTGCACGATGCTTTTTTTCTGTGCCTTCCACAAACGTTTTATGACACGACAACGCCGCTATGGTTAAGGTTTGTTTAGGTTCAGGCACAAAGACAACTTGGTTAGATGTAGGGAAAGATCATACATCTAGGTAGGGAAAGATCATATCGATGGATTGAAATGAGTACTTCCTTAAGGTTAGAGATCAATTGTGTTCATGGTCAAAAAAAAAAAACAGAATATTGACTTGTGGTTGGAAATGAGAAACCAAGAGCAGTTTCCTCTGTTGAAGTCTAAACATTGTTGATCCATTCATCCACCCCAACTTCCTCCCTACGCCGTCTTTGTTGCTCTATAATGACGCCACCTGGCGGCCTTCTTTTTCCTGTCACAATTACTACGGCCACTAGAGGGCTTTGAACGTAAACATTTGTTGTTGTTTTGGGGAACTGGCTGAAACGAGTGATTCTGTCATCAGTCCCTTTCAAGGAAAAGTTAGGAAAGAAAGGAGCCCATATAATCAAGTGTTACCAAGACATTCAACCCCTTCCTCTTCCAGTTTGAATGAACAAGCTAAGCTAGATTTCTTCTTTTTGGGGATTCATTAAAGGGAAGAATGTGTCAAAAAGGAAATCTTCAGTCCGGTCCTGCTTGTTCTGCATTGACCGTGCACTCATTGCTGTTTAGGAATAGATTTTCCACGTGGTGCTCTTGTGTGCACAGAGGATATCTTACCAGGTATGAAGGATTTCAGGCTGTTGTTGAACAGACAGAGGTTAGGTGCACTATGGCTGTTTTTCAACCACCAGACAACCTGCCGAACTAACCTCTGACCTGTTGCCCAATACATACCAAAACTGTTATATATCTGTTACATTTATAATATTTTTACAAATAATTGCCATGTTAGACAAGTGAAGCTTCATTAAAGAGAAACTGGATTTAATTATTAATGACTGCTTTGAGTGTGCCTCCAGCTAAGAGAAACAGCTAGACTGATTGAAGATGTCAGCTCAGCAGAGTCTGTTGTTAACTACATAATACAAGGGGCCACTGACAGGATTTACTACATACACAGTACTTTAATAAGAGCTCATTCATAGCAGTGGCGTAGAGACACAGGTAGAGATACACAGATAAATGCATTGACTGGGATGTAGTCATCCATGCATCCATTCATGCACTGCAAACAGCCCTAATGAGCTTGCGGACACTGTGACTTCATACATTAATTTTTGTGTGGACCAATGCATCCCCACTATGACTGTTAGAAGCTACAGCAACAACGAATCCTGGTTCACAAAAAGAACTCGGCTTTCATACTGAAGACATGGAGCAATATAGTACACACAGTGAGAGCAAAATATGACTGAGGTCTGCAATCAGGAAAGCAAAATCAAATTATACAACCAAACTGGAAAATCAAATTGCATCTAAACACACCGGGACCATCTGGAATACCAGATCCTGCAACACCGGGAGAACTGGCAAAAGCAGAGTTATAGTAAGCGAGTAGCCCAAGCTGTCACTTGGTGCTACAACCTCAACCAACCTCCAAAACCCAGGAAACAGGTCAACAAGTCTCTGTCCACCAAAACCACACAATATGAGATCAGCTTTTTTTCCTGCTGCAATGTGGACTCTGAATTCTGCCTCTTAATTTCCGTTCCTTGCACCTTGCACTGTCTAGAAATATTGTGAGTATTATTTATCGTGTAATAGGTTATATGTTATGGCCATTTAAAGTCAAGTGAAGTCATTAGGCGACAATATGTGACAGTGTTGTACCTTCATGGAAAAAGAGTAGTGGTACTATGCATACATTATGTGTATCACGATACACCGAGCAAGGCTGGATTACCAACTCCATAACCCCAAGGTGTCCCACGGTTTCCAAATTTTAGATGTTTGGCATTTCTGGACGGAAATTTACAGATGGGCAGACTTAAAAAAAAAATGCTGTTTTACATATCTGAAACTGGTTAAAAACAGCCAATGTACGTATATTGGACAATTTATTGGTGTTACTCTAGTTTCCGGACCACGGCTATTTATTCTATATTGTGCTTCATAGTTGACTTCTTAAATTGGGGGCAAATTAGTAATATTCCAGCACAGGAGGACTGGTTGGTTTCTGGCCATGAACACTGTTCTTGATGGGAACTAGGAAGTGACATCGTACCTACAATATGCAGATAGGGTAGATGGGAGGGTCAACAGGGGGCGAACTGAGCTGATATGGCAAATGAGTGTGGACACTGATGCTTATTTTCACATGCAGCAGACACAGAGCAACATTAGCACTCATTAGTGTTTGTGTGTCTTCACACCTGATGACTCTAAATCCAACATCCACTCTCTTTTAGCTCGGTTTCTGGTCTCCATTAACTCCTGAGGGAAATATCTGGGAGTTTAGCTGCTAAATGCTCCACTACGTTCACCAGCTGGTCTCTGACTGAGTCTGTCCACTACTGGAAATAAGGTTGATGAGAACTGTGAGACTGAACCAAAACACTGAGTTAAAGAGACTAAAAAGCAGTGTAGGGGAACTACAGCGTCGTTGAGAATTCTTTGCGGGTTCGTCACCTCATGTGACACCTTTCAAGTTACATTTGATCCATTGGTCACACTGGTCAAATCCTGATTAGTGCAGCTTCAGGTCAAAAAAACGTTTACTTCTTTTACTACTGCTCATCACTTTCAGTAACCTTGTTTTTCTACATCCTCGGTTATTACTTTACAAGTTACCTGCTTGCATCCTTGTTTACTAAAAGACTTGAAATATATTCATTTATTTGGCAAATAGATGCAAGTTTGTTATCGCCTGAGGGAGGTGCAGAAGGATTAATCTCCTGCTGTGACGGGGAAGAATGATACTGCCACAGTCTCCAGTGCTCCGTCACAAACCTCTGTCTTATCTATAATAACTCTACCAGGGCTGTTATTACAGCTGAGGGGGAGACGCCCAGCTGGAGAGGTGTGCCCTAATCCTGCATGCTCAGGTCGCTGTTGAACTGTGAAAGGGCCAGCTCATCGTTATCAATCACATCTGGTCTTTTTGGCACTGGTACTACTACTATTTTGAGTAGTGGAATAAGCCAAGTTGTCACTCTGGCCAATTCCAAGAGGTAAATTAGGGTCAAGTTAGGTGTGATGTCTTCAGATGAATGGACACCCTGTCAGCACCTGGCCTAAGCAAACTTTTATAGGTGAGGTGGGCCACCTTGCCTGAAATTAAGAACAAATTCACCATTGTCAGAAAAGACAATGCACTTAGAATAAACCATTAAAAGCTGAGTTACATTAAGTTATTTTTCTTATTGTCATCAAATCCCATCTGCAGACCCAAACCAACAATGAATGCCTCCTACTATAGAGCCATAGAGCTCCGTTGTTTCCCAAAACTATTAAAACACATCAGTGGGCCACACTGTTGCACTGGGTGACATGTTGCTTCATCACCATGAACACACACACTGTAGTTTATTGTGACTCAGTCCCACATAAATTGCTCCAATTTAATCAAAAATTACACATTCACTGTCCGATTCCAGTAATTTAATTTGACTGCTTTTCCACAGCGGTTATTTTGGCTCTGCCCATTCAGATTTATCTCACCTATTTTACCTGCATCCGGAGCAGCTTCACATTTTGAAACATCTGTAGAACACCCCCCCCCAAATGTCCAGGACAGAATTCAAGTCTTCATTGTTGCCCTGCTCTCCAGATCAACACATACAAGTGTTTCCTGATCTGGCTCTGCTAGCAACAGGACGACATGCTGTTTCAAAAATAAATCTGGTTTGTTACGTGACAATGCTATGGTTAACGTTGGGTTTGGTCAACTATCAACTATACTCCTCTGCAGTGAGTGAGTATGGGGAAGATTGGCTCCAGCCAGCAGATAGTTCAACTAGTAGAGGACAAACTTTGTGTTCTTGCAACTCTTGCAATCTCTGTGTACAATAACTGTTGTTCGGTCCGTAGCTTCAAATGAACATTCCCACTGTGCGAATATCATGCTTCTTTGGTGTCAGAATAAGAAACATATTCAATAAGTCAACGGAGAATGGAGAGTTGTCCTTGGGGTTTTTATTCACCTTAAACAAATACATATTTGTTTTAGGGCATTTGCTAATGTAACTGATGCTCTCATTTTTCTTGGGATGAGTCCTCCCATACACACTGACACCTGAAAACATCTTAACTGATAGTTTCATTGACTTGACCCAGGGGCAATGTGTAAGAATAAGAACTGTCAAATTCATACACCAAACCAAAAGGGGGCAGCATATTACCAGAAAGTTGGGGTGCCCGGGTGCCCCCCCATTGTAAGAAACAAGGAAGTGCAGTCTTTGAGGTACAAAGTAGTATAACAAGACAGGACGGGCCGGGGCTAGCTGGTTAGCATGCTAACTTCAGTAGATCTCTCTGCAACACAATACAAAGACGTCTTTGACATAATGTCAAAACTGTTATTTCTTCACATTCTGTTGATAATCTTAGATCATTTTTCAAAGTTTTAGACTAAAATACTTATGTATTCTCCCTTTAAATAAGGGTAAATAAGTAACAACTAAAGAATGAATGAAATATGCATCAACTAGCCTCATGTACCTACTCTTTCTCTCTAATATGTCTCCCCTCTCTCTCACACACACACACACACACACACACACACACACACACACACACACACACACACACACACACACACAGACACACACACACACACACGACTCAGTGCACCCACTCTCCACTTGAACCAGATCAGGCAGCACTACTGAATGTACCACATCAACAGAGCGCCCATTCAGCTTTACTTCTTACCTTCCTAACCTCAGTCTGACATTATCCACAAAACACACAGACAGACTGAGACAACCCCACACAGCTTTGACCACCTCAGAATACTTCCAACCGGACACATTAGTGCTGTAACTAGTCATGGTTAATCACTGCTTGGCTGGACAACAAACTGGGCCTACACACTAATCCAACAGATATTCTTTTGATGGAGCACACATCAGAAATGCCAACTGTAGAAATATTATGCAATAGACCTTTTTCTTGAAAGGAGGAGTCCTTGCTTCAAAAAAACTGCAGTGTTACAGTATCTTAAGCTGTTCTGAAACCAGCACTGTATCTACCACTGAGAATATTGACTTAATTTACACCACCGACCTGGTGCTGATGACAGGGCCTAATCTAGAACCGGTTCCGCACATTTCCGACGAAAAATGTCTGGTGACGGTGCCACAGCGACACAAAATTGCTGGTTCAAAAGGGGCTACCGCAAGAAATTCTCAGCCATTTTGAGAAAACACGAGCGAAAGCATCAGCAGCGAGATGCTTTCTGAAACCTTAAAATTGGAAGATGTAATGACTTTAAAAGTAAATTTATTAGGCAAAAAAGTTGTGTTCTGTCAGCCATGAAATTACCCCAACTTCCACTAGGTAACATTCTTCTTTACTGAGGCTTATTAGTGGTCGGCAAATAACGAATTGGTGCATTACCGCCACCAACTTTTATGGAGTGTGGACTATGTAACATTTGGTTCTCAAACCTGTCAAAATGTGGGCCGATCCGGCACGGTCCTGGTAGAAGAGAGGGATTAGCCACTTCATGCATCTTGGATGGATCAAAAAGCTATCTGTTCTCAAAAAGCTAAACATAAATGGATCCAAGAAGCACTCAAGATGGAATGAGATCTGACTGTCTCAGTCACCTCCTAGCCAGATGCTGAAAAGGTTTAATGCTACATGTATCTGCCACTCCAAGACCCATACAGTGGCTTCGGAACGTATTCTGACCCATTCACTTTATTGTTGTAGATTAAGTTTAAATGGATAAAATTGCAATTTTTGCCCATTAATTTACACTCAATAATCCAAAATGACAAAGTGAAAAAATGTTTTTAGAATTTTTTAGCAGACTTCTACAAAAAGCTGTCAGACCCTTTGCTGTGGCCCCAAACTGTGGTCAGGTGTGTCCTGATTTCTCGATTTGTCCTTGAGATGAGTTTAGAACTTTATTGGAGTCCACCTTGATTGGAATTGATTGGACATAGTTTAGAAAGACACACTCCTGTGTGTATATGGTCCAACAATTCACACTGCATGTCAGGACAAAAACCAAGTCATGAAGTCCAAGGAACTTTCTGTAGACCTCTGAGATAAAACTCTGAGAACAGTGGTTTCAATAACTGTGACTTGGTAGAAGTTTGGAACCACCAAACTAAGAAAACCAGGCAAGAAGGGCCTTGGTCAGGGTGGTAAGACGACCATCTCAGCAGCACTGCATCAATCAGGTCTTAATGGTAGATATGCTAGACAGAAGCCCCTGTGAGTAAAAGACATATGGCAGCCCGCTTGGAGTTTGTCAAACGACATTTAAAGGACTCTGGGAGCACGAGGACAAAGATTCTCCAAAACCGAACTCATTGAGCAGAAATCTAAACACTATGTCTGATGAACACCAGTCACCGCTCATCCCCTGGCTGATACCAGCCCTACGCTGAAGCATGGTGGGGGCAGCATCATGCTGTGGGGGGGGGGGCTTCTCAGAAGCAGGGACAGGGAGACTGTTCAGAACTGAGGGAAGGATGAATGAAGCCAAATATAGAGAGGTCTTTGGAGAAAACCTGCTCCAGAGATGTGATTTCTTTGTCATTATTGAGTGTAGCAATTTTATCCATTTGAAATTAAATCTACAACACAATAAAGTGAAGGGGTCCGAATACTTTCTGAAGCCACTGTTCATAATCTTTCCTCTGCCCACAGAGTAACTGTGCCAGTAAGCAGCGTGTGGAAATATCCGCTCACAGTCTGATGTGAGGGAGATGAGTTAGAGCTGTGAAGGTGATAGAGCTTATGATAGATCGTAAACATGATTCATTCATGGATTTGGGTGATCTTATGGAGAGTTTTTACCTAACACTAGCTAAACTCTTGCCGAAAGTAAACTGCTAAAGGGCAGAAGTTCTTCTCCTCCTGGTGTTTCTGTCAGTTTCCAAACAGTTTCGGGTGCATCACGACCTCCAGACTGGAGCAGGGCCAACACCTAATATACATGTAGCCGAGCAAACCATGGATGGATTCGAATCAGATTTGTGATGTCACCAGCAGAGATCCCGATCTGTGGCTAAGTGTAAATGTAAGTGTCTTAAATGTCATCTGGCTTTTATCTGGGGGTGGGGACTCATAACCTCAATGTTTCTCAAATCCTGGGTACAGGCCTGGCTGCAGCTATTGATTGCTTTCATTACTGGTTAATCTGTCATTAATTTTGTCAGATTACAGTAGAAATATCTTAAAAATGCTTTTGTCTGACCAATAGCCCCAAATTTAGACATTCAATTTGCAATGATGTAAAACGGAGGAAAAAGAAACAAGAGGAAATCCTCACATCAGAGAGGATTGTAACCAGAGCGTGTTTGGCGTTCTTGGTTATTAATGACCTAGTGGATTAATAAATGATGAAAGTTGTTAGTGTTTAATTTTCCGTTGATCAGCTAATCAGTTAACTTGATTCTCAACTGTATGTTTCAGCAAAAGACTACTGTATTGATTAATTTTATTGGTTATTCCATGACAAGTGACACAGCCCGAAGGAGCGGCCTTTGCTAATGTTGTGACTGAGAGTCCGGAGACCTAAAGCTATTCAAGCAGCACCCGGCTTAGTTCATCATTTTGGTAAATGAACTTGGTCGTAAAAATGATCATCCACCTACTAATCAGTGAAGTAGGTTGTGACGTATTATAGGTCAGGGGCTATTTGTGACTGTCATCTCATGGTACTTTTTTTTTTTTAATGTCCTGTTTCATTACAATACGATATTAGATGATTTGAGATTTTGGCAAGAGCTGCACGTTTTTTTCCTAAAACATAGAGGACGTGACCTGACTCTGGCTGTTGCCTCCACAGAACCAAACCCCGAGTTAGAGCAGGGCAGCTGCTGGAGGGCCTGACAACATCAGGCTTGTTCTTATGAATTACAGGGGAACTGCAGCAGGCTGTGTGCTGACGGACGGACGGACGGACGGACGGGGCACCTGTGGCAGCACAAACGACTCCCACTCCACCGCATCTACCCGCTCGCCGTAACCCCCCCGCCCCCCAGCTCGAAGTTCAGTTCACTTACCATTCATGTTCTGTCACCGAGTGTCCGTTTCTCAACTGCTCCGATCCCGCGTGTCTTAAGTAAGAATCAAACACAGATGCGGGGTCTGTCTTTGGCTCCTGTTGCTCAGAGCAGCAGCGTCTCTCCAGCTCTTCTCACATGATGCAGAACAAACTTCTGATGCCCACGCGTGAGTCCGCGGACCGTGTCACCTGTCGTGCGGCCGCCGGTGGGGAGCGAGCAGGTGAACTTCATGAGCCGGGTTCCCACGTCGCTCCGCCGCCGCCGCCGGTGCTCTCTTCCTCTGCCGAGGCAGTCGTCACACTCCGCTGCTGCCTTCGAGTCCTGTCGGAAACAGTCACATTATTCTCCTGCGCACATCAATGATTCGCCAATGCAGTAAATAGCCTGCAGCCGACAATTTTGCTTTAATACTTGTCCTGTCATACTGCAACATTTGTCGATTAATAAGCGCATCCATTCGGGGCATTTTCCTTTTTGCGTTCTGTTGTGGAGCAATCAGATCTGTGTCAGGGCAGAAGTCACAATTTTTGGGGCCACGGGTCCAGGGTTCCCCAGGCACCGACAGTAAAGCCAGAAATCACACAGGTGATATTACAAACACACAGCAAACAAAGTGACGCCAAACAGCTCGGTACTCCCCAATATCGTTTGCAAACACAGAGACATCTAGCACTCACTCCTGCACTAATGTTAGTGGTAGAAAGTATAACAGCCTGACCACACACGGTCCCACGCCCGGCAGAAGCAGCAACATCGCACCTTTACGGGTTGCAGACCTATACCCATGTGCCCAATAGGCATCATCATCAGAGAATGTAAGTAGCCTACCTGTGGGGACTGGGTGTTGGCACTGTTATTGTTTCACCACAGTCCAATGATTCGGTCCGATCTGGTTCACAGGGAGTATGGAGAGAGTTCGGTTTGCTTATTACCCCTGATGATCTTAGTCCAGGTTTCATTGGACTGACAGGTGAGAAGAGTGATAGAACTGGACACTTTGTCATGTAGGTGACGGCCTGTAGGCATAATGTACTCTCCAGTATTTCATGTAGTGATGGAAAAAGCCCTCTGCTGTAAACTGTCCATTAAACTCCTGTACAGACACTGTATGTTCTGTGTCCAGTTGGTGAAATGTTGCCGTTTCCAGGTTATTTTAGGGCTGGCAGCCCCTTTCCAGAGCCCAGGTTGACATGTTCAAATTGCTTGTTTTTTCCAACCAACAGCCCAAAACCCAAAGATAAAAAAAAAAAGCAGAAAATATTCACATTGAGAAGCTGGAAACAGTGAATTTTCTGGCATTTTTTGTTTGCAAAGGACTTTTGATGACAATTATTAGAATTGTTGCTGTTTAATTTTCTGTCCATCGGGTAATTGAGTAATTGACTGTGTTATTTTTTCCAGGTGTTCATCGATATATCTGTTCAGTTGCACACTGGTGGGTTTTCCCAGAGTTTCCCTTCATGTGAGATGTAAAATGCGGTGACAGACCAGCTTCCTCACTCAAATATTTTATTTCCTTTTCTGTGCATAAAGGTTACAAGAAACTCAAAAAGGATATCTGAGTTTGCAAAACCCACCATGTTAAACATTCAGTTGCACAATGTAAACTGCAGTAAAACATGCCACGTTTTCTAGAGAAAACACAAGAATCAAAACAGAGGACATGATCTCAGCGTCCTCAGAAGCCGAACCTCCCAAGATTGCAAGAATATTAAGAAGGCCCAGTGAAACTGCAGATAAGAGTCTATGTTGAGTGCAGTGGAATTTGTGGATGAGGTATGATTTCAGTAGGAATTTGATAGGATCACTAAAAATGAGAGGGGCTCAGCAAGCATGAGTCTCTGGGAAACACCAGGGATACTGAACTGTAGAGGACTGTTGGCCTGCACCAATAACCTCCTCATCCATGTAGTTAGATCAAGAGCTGATGGTCAAGAGTGGTTTTATATGATGGGCATGGTTAGCAACCTGCTCCTGAACTCATTGGATTGGCTAAACATTTATACTTTCAAGTTCAGGATTAGTGGAATGATATCTGACACATTTGGCAAATTTAAAGAGTGATTTTTTTTTTTTTTTTTTGCTGGTTCCTTAGAGGATTGGTTTTTATTACAAGTTATTACAAATGCATGAACGTCTGACTGGTCCTGTTATGGCCGATAAACAGAGATATGAATTCTTTAGAGACTGCACCTCAAGGAAACAGGAATGTTACTGAAGACCACACTAAAGTTTTCATGTCACTTCTGTACAGCTTGTATCAGTTAAATAATATAGGGGATACACCGGGAGGCCTATAGATGGTATGTGCTGATGTCACTTTCCCACTGAAATGCACCTCCTGAGTCCGAATGAGTGGCAAAACATGCTGCAAGATGGCTGCCTTTAGTAGGGAAACCATGAAATTGGAAGTAAAACAAACGATTATCTAATTAAATTAAAGGCAGTTGGACTCAACAATGATCCTTACAACTTCCCAAAGAACCAGCGGTCTATAGACGTTGACGTGTGGCCAGGAATCGGGTGTCCTGACATTTCTATGTACCTAATTTTGACACTGGGGAAATACACAAAACAAAGTCTGAAGACATACAAAAGTGGGATTTGTTGGCAAACTTGAAGTGACAAGGATACCAATGGATATTCTGCTTATATGTGGACAGGTTTGTGAAAACATTTTTATTTGATTACAACTTTATTTATTTCATTACAAGGTAGCTAGGCCTACTTTGTTTGTCGAAAACACTGCCACTCGCTAAGGTTATATATTTGTGCAGGTAAAACACAGCCAGAGAATGAATGGGCTCCCACTGAAACCTTGGATAGCTGCGGAGAAGACAGGGACAGTTTCAACAGCCCATTGAACAAGGTTTATCATTTACTCTTTTGAAGATTAAAGGCAAATTATGAAGTTTCAGAGTTGTTGTACACTAATCAAAAGGATGGAACTAAGGAATGATAAAACCTCTCATTAAAACCTATTGCAGAGTAATAATGGACGAAACGTAACTCTATGTTTTATGCAATATTTCCAGGTGGGGCATTCAGCAGGAGACCAATGCAAAGTACGCATACATCGAGCCCATATAACTGAAAAACACCTCAATTTTGATGTAACCCCCACTGGACTCTACGTTTCTCTGCAATGCCCTCATCTTGGTGCATCACCTGATGGAAAGGTGTCTTGTGACTGTTGTGGCTCCGGGTGCTTGGAGATCAAATGTTCCCACTTGGCAAAAGACGAAACACTGTTAGAACTTTCAAAAGAAAGAGACTTTTGCTTGGTTGCAACCTAACCCTCAGATTTGACACTGAAACTTAACAGTCACCTCAACTATTACTTTCAAGTACGGTGCCAAATTCATGTTAAAAAATCACCACTCTGTGACTTTCAGAGATACATATTGAGAGAATAACCCCGGATTCCAATTTTGAAAGACATATTGAGGAGGCGACAAAGTTTTTCAAGTATGGAGTGTTGCCAGAATTGCTAAGAAAATGGTTAACACAAAATACAGTGCTGAATCTTGGTGTACCATCTTATCTGTAGGTCTGTTTCCTAGAAAGGAAAACAGAACCAAAAAAACAACTGTTTGTTATTTCAAATGGGAGTTAAAGCCAACTTTTCCCACAGAGGAGATTTGAACCCAAGTTTCCCAGGACAAAGACCCACATTTGAGTTACTGTATGACTTGGGGAGGGCGGCATGATGGCGCTGTTGCCTCGTGGCAGGCCGGGGTCTTTCTGTGTGGAGTTTGCATGTTCTCCCTGTGCCTGCGTGGGTTTCCTTCCTCCCACAGTCGGCCCTGTGATAGACTGGTGACCTGTCCAGGGTGTACCCCGCCTCTCGCCCAATGTCGGCTGGGATTTGCTCCAGTCCCCCTGCGACCCTCAAAGGATAAGTAGTATAGCTAATGAATGGATGGATGACTGAGGTACAACGGTACCGTGGGGGAACTGGACATTTTGAAGAGCTGCAAGTTACTGGCTGCTGCTTGTGTGCTGTTACCTGGTATGTTTCTAGTTCACATTTAAAGCAATTTGTGAGACATTTTACAGGTTTTTCTGTGATGAGTCTTCTTCCTCTTGTCATGTATTAGTCTTAACATTTCATAAGGAATATATCTATTTAGACTGTCGGTCTTAATACGGGCTCTTTTCCCACACTGTTTTCTGTCTAAGGTTGGAAAGTGAGGCATTAGCACATGTAGACGAACTTGACGGTCGTGTAAAAACTACTGAAATAGTCAAAACTGTAGGAGAAAAGTTTCGGCAGACCATATCCTGAATGAGGCCGATTCATTCTGTGTCTCCTCTGTCTGGACCTCAGTGCCTTGGACTTCAACAGTCTGTATCTTTGCTTCTGATGCAGGTCTTTGATGCAGGGTCAGAGGAGCTGTGGCAGCTAGCTCTCTACTTGTGTTGACAAGTCTTGTCTCAGAAACTCTTTGAGATTGTAGATATCTTTCCAGGTTGTTGATAGCTTGAGTTCAATCAGTGGTGGAGGTGAAACTGAATAAATTTGGCACATAGAGGATCATCGCCCTTTTTTCCTGAAACAAACAAAAAGCTAGTAAAACAAAAGTTTTACTAGTAATTTTCATTTGTTTACATCTATGCACAGGAAATATACACAGTTTCATCATTACTTACAACATTTAACTCGTGTACCTGGGGGTGGGGGGACAAAAACTTTACAGACGCACAGAATATAAATGTAAGATGCTAAATATTTAATTGATTAGTAGTCAATACAGTATTTAGCTTAAGGTATGATTTTACCCAAAATCGCAACCACACAACCACGTTTTAGTGCCTGGATTCCAGTTGTTTTCTGCGAAATGCAGTGATGCATTTGTGTATCTTTTCTTTAGCTTTCGTCAGTCTGAAAAAGGATAGGTCCGATTTCTTGTTGAATCTACTTTTACAGTCGATCGAACAACAGCTCTTTCCTATTGTGTTTTTTGTGTTAGCTGGATGCTAACACTGCCACTCGGTAATTTAGTCTTCCTGCCACTCAGTGGGAGTAACCACCGTGAATTCTGCCTACTGTGAAGTCACCTGCATAGCTCTATTGCCGATGCCATTCCATGAAGTTGCGGGACACGGAGGAGACAGATCCTAAAAAGAGATATCTTGACTTTTAGTCCACGGTATGGGTCAAGCTCCAAAAATACTGGATCCCATATTTCCCTACAATGCAATGTGGTAGTATCTTTCATTAGAGTCTGCCATCCCGGTAAAAACTCTTGTGTTTTATAACACAGGCTATCAGGCTTTTGAATCAAAGTCCAAAAATATGGAATTAAACATATTCATTCAAACCCACTGATGACAACACAATGCCACCATCTGGAGACCATCTGGTGAAGTATCGGTGTGGCCCATAATGTTGGGCATCCTCTCAGCCAAAGAAGTCTGATAATCACAGCACTTCCTTTGTAGCACAGCGTATTCCCTAAGAGCAGAGGGCTGAAAGTTACTTAATATTCAGATTATTGTGTGGCATCATCTGGTGACTTCTAGGACCAACTTTCTATGAAGGCAGTTGCCACTGTTGCCATGTGTTAGCATCTTGGCCAATATTCACAAAGCCAACGTTGCCAAGTGCCAAGCAGCTGAGAAAAACAAAGCTCAGCATATACAAAGGAACACACAGGAAAAACAGGACAAGTTTTGTAAAGCACCATGAGCCCCTAAAGATTTCATTACTGATAGGAATTGGCAGCTAAATGAGAAGGGAAATTTTGTGTTGTATGTTAAAACTGCAAAAGGTAATTATAACACAAACAGATAACAATATCCCGTGGGAGTCATAGAAAGGAGCTTTCTAGAAATAAATAATCATTGAAGGTCATCATGAATTACAACTTGACCTGTTGTTGTATAGTGTTAGCCCATAAAACCTACCAGTCGAAGAGCAGTTTCCAGTCCTCCGCGGTGAATTTTTCTAATGTTAGGGATAACCTCTTGTCTTCAGCTCCAGTCGGACCACGAAGTGGAGCTTTCAGAACCATTCGTGCCCTTGTGAGATAAGCTGCTGATGACATTGTGATCATTATCTTCTAGCTAACTTGTAACATGCTAATGTTGCAATAGCCCACGAGCAACTTGCTACCTTCCAGTGAGCAAGCTCCCTACCTGCTTTGATGAGTGACTGCAGTCCCATCCGCATCTCGTTTGTGAAGCAGGTTTATATCAAACTGGGTGATACGAAACAGATAATACAACTTCCACCTTTTTGGACTCCTCTGGTCTATGTTCTTTCATGGGTCAGTGCCAAGCCCCCAAGACCAGTGCTGGGCTGTGAGGTGATTTTGGTGAGATGGCTACAGTCAGTATTGCAGGTTACATGACACCCAGTGGTCCCAAAATACTTTTTTTCCATTTCATTGTCACAAAAGGCACAGCTGTAAAAGACTGACTTCTTCTTTATGGGGGTCACAAACATTCTGAAATGAATATATGCATTATCATGATTTACGTCAGAATCATAATCAGAATAACTTAATTGATCCCCGCAGGGAAATTGCTTATGTGTGTCAGGAAGTGGCAGGAAGACAACCACCTCAGCCTCTGACAGAATCTCATGCTGTATGGGCCAAAAACACACAGGCCTGAAAAACCGAGGAGCCTACAGTATGTGACCAACTTTCACTGGAGTGAAGAAGGTGATACCGTATCTTAGAAAACACTACCCAATTCTCTTACGGTTAGCACTGCCAAGGTGGTTTGCTATTGGTCAGTAATGTTGAGTAGTAGCCCTGTCTCCCAGATATTATGTTTATACACAACTAAGAACTCTAATGCCACCCTAATTGTTTTTTTATCAACATAATAAGGATGCATTTTTAATGAATGTATATGACTGATAAGTCCCAAAATGTTCGTAGTGAACATATCTGCTGACATCCACTGACAATGTGTTTAATTTGTTTTTCTACAAAATCTACTCTTGCAAGACAACATTTGCTCAAAGAAACAAAAGCATTACAAAGCTTTTTATAACTCGGTTTTGCCAAGTTTCAGCACAGATGGTGGTATTAAATATTGAGAAAGACAGCACTGACCTGAAGCACTAGACGTTAGAGGCCATTTAACCAAAACCGCAATCTTTCCATAACTGTAACCCCTTCATCTTTTGTTGCCTAAAACTAACCACATTCAGGACTCAGGAATGTGAACTGTAGTCTCCAGGCTCGCAGTCCTCTATAACAGTTTGACATTTAGATAGGAGCTCGGACTACATGAAAAAAACAAACTGCAAGTGAGTGTCTTGTGTGAGGGGTTTTGACTTTTACCTGCCATATTAATGTAGCTGAACCTCACTGCAGATGAAGCAACTGTTTATTAACTGTTTATGTCTGATTCGTAGCTCTGTCTTTCCTATAAGGTGGATAATGGAGGGAGATTAGTTTTATAATGAATGAATGAATCCTGAACATCGCTCTTCTATTTCCCTATAATGATGACATTAATCTCTTTTAACTACATAACGTATGACGGCTGCTATGGCTAAAATGATGTTATTCTCAGCAGGCCATCGATAAGAATCGACCTTTTTGAGGGAACTCTAAGCTATTTTTCTGCCAAAAGAAACTGATATTGATTTTACTAAATTGGACTCATTTTGCCGCACGACAAAACAACTGAGTCTTGTGACTGAACAAGTATCGCACCCGAGAGGTCAAAGGTTACGTGTCTCAGATGCACACCAGTGGTAGTAAAGTGAAGCAGCGGCGCTTTTCCAGTTTGCCCTGCTGGGACTTTCAAACTGCCAACCTTTGATCAAAGGCCAACACCTCCAGCCTTCAGACTTCCTCAGCCATCTGTGCCCCCATTATTCTGTGATCAACCGTGTACGATGTCATATCAGTATGAAGCAGCAGTGTGCAGGCTCTGCATCAAGCCAGGAGGAGCTGGATGAGGTAGGGGGGTTTTATCAGGCCAAAGTGGAAGAAGACTATGTTTGAATAATTCAGCGATACGAACACTGTCACACTCGCTGTCGGTGACTCTGTGAATGTTATTAGTTTAGCTAATTATTTTTTGTTAATATTTCATAGTATTTGTTCGGTAATGCAGTTTAAATGAAGATGATTTTCAGTGTCTCATAATAAACATTTCACCATGATGGACTAAAAATATGTTTTGAGAGTCTGAGCATTTATTATTTTTATATGGTGCAGAAATGAGTGGAGTCAATAGATACAGAAAAATAGGCAAAAAGACAGCAATGCTGTCAACTATTGTTAACTTGAAGATAAACTCCACCAGCTTTACACACGATCTCAGCTCAGCTGTGAAAACAGCTGTATAATGTCTGTGGCTCCGGAACAACAACCACCAATGTGTGACTTACACTCTGCTGCTCTGATGACGTTGTTCCTGCTGCCATTTCCTTTAATGTCTTCTATTTTTATTGTAGCAGGTTTTATTAGTATTTCTTTTATGTACATTTTTACTTATTTAAAAATTAAAATTACTTAACCAAACTTTTTACTTTAACATTTTTTTATTATTACTAGCTTAATTTTACTGTCTTTGTACTTGTTGTATGTCTTTGTTTTGTATTTATTGTATTTTGTTATTGTATTTGTGTATAAACTGTAGCACGGAAGAAATGCACTTTTGTTCGCATGTAACCCGAATGTTGTCCTGTGTATGGAGAGAATGACAATAAATTCTACCATGGAAGAACTCTGTGAGCCATGTGGATGTCACAGTGCGGGGTTATTTTCTCAGGCTTGACAAAGCTTGGGCTTAGACACTACAATTGCACAGCAGAAAGCTTTGGTTCCAAACTGGGACTACTGCGTCTGGGGACTACAAGTCAGGCTGTCTGAGCCTGTGCTGATTTCATTTGGGTTATAGGAGGATTATATTTAAAACCTGTTTTGTGTGACTCTTCCCTCCTCACCTTTCAGCGATTAGACAGTAAGTATCGAGGAGTGTCAGCCGACAGTGGGAGCAATTTGTGCTTTTAACAAAGCATCTCTAACACTGTTTAACAATGTGTGAGGGCTGCCATATCTCAACACACACACACACACACACACATGGCTCCACCGTCCTACCACTGTCTGTCACTCAGACTAAGGTGTCGAGGGGCATGGCTGGGTGAACCTGTGGGGGGTGCTGGGACGGAAATTAGCGGCTGGGCCCGTATTAACGCCCCGTTCCTAACGCTTGGTGCAAGATGTCCATTTTTACTATGCATGAATACTATGTCCCAATAAGATTTGGGGTGTGTTCATTTAATTAAACACTAAAATAAAATAATGAAGGTCTTGAAACTAGATTTTGACACGGAACCTTCTATAAAACAGGACTTCAAGATTGTGATAGATTATCATTTCAATTAGTCCAAACCAGCTGACACCTAATTGGCTGCAAGAGTTTCCATTCACATAACACAAAATTAGCAATACTGCACTGACATTTGTCACCAGGCAAATCACCAGAAGGTCCGAGTTGGTCCGAGTTTTGCAGCTCCCAGTATATAAACCTATAATGTATATACTTTTTATTTATATTCACAATATGTGAAGAAGCTTTGCTTTACTGTAACCCAGAGTTAATTATGAAGTCCATCGCTGTATATTTGTCTAAATTTGTAAAATAAATTAACTTCCAAAATACCTTTTATGTGTGATTGAATACATATAATCAGAATTGTAACTGTAAATGTGAGGTTTTGGTGAATAAACAGGCGTTAATTCTCATAGACTGTCGCTGTTGTTATAACCCAGCTCAGCTTTTTCCACAGTCACTGTGACGCAACGATCGCTGCCTGAATAATTCCTCTTCATAAGTTAAGTGCCGCACTGAAGTCAATGAGCCTCCAAAACCTTATAACACATACAGTACAGTATAACCATAATGCGGCCGATTGAAATCCCACTGGGGACCTGTGTTGTGTGCTGTGAACTCAACATACTGATGACGGCATTGCTTTAAAAGATAAAACACGAATGTACATGTATGTGAATGAGCCATATTCACTTCCATTAGTTAATTAAAGCCTGGTCATCTCCTTTTTCCATCTCCATCGTATTTCATAAGAGCTACAGCATCAGACCTGTGACTTAAGCCAGTGAATTGAATCCCAAGGTACGCTGTGGGATTAATGTGCTTCCTTAACTCCCTGCTTCCCCGGGGTTATTTCCCCTCTAATCGCTTTGTACTGTTATTGTGTTAGTATTGAATATATAATAATCATCTGAGCTCACTTGTTGTCACGGTTCCACTCCGCTTCCTTTTTACAGTGGCTATTTGTCATCTGTCCCCGAGTGGTTTCATTGCTCTGTAACACAAGCAGAGCAGCAAATAATAAAAATAATTACCAGCCCTGCACACGGAGATGAGAAAAGATATCATATTTACATCGTCTAATTCTCACCTTCTTATTAAATTTCAGGTTTATCTCTTTGTTTAGACAGCTGGTCGGCTGTTTTAATGAATTCTTTAAACCATTTAAATGGACAGACCTGTTAGTTTAAGAAACCTCCCTGATATTCACATATTCTTTGTGTTGTAGTTGCCTTCCAAAAAACCCCGTATGACCGCTACAGAAACTATTCAGATGATTTTTTTGGTTTTAAGGGGATTCAGGCGATTGAGACTACTTGGTCAAGGCTGGGGAATAACTGTTGACGGTCGAGACGTGAGCAGCGGTGTCCAGTGTTAAAGGATAAGGCTGCTGTTAGTCTATATTTTTTATTGTTGTCAGAGGTGGGTAGTAATGAGTTACATTTACTCGGTTACATGGTCTACAGCAAGTTTTTTTAGTAAACTGTATTTGGTGGAGTTGGTTTAGTACAGCGTATGTTTTACACTTACTTGAGGAGAATTTTAGAGAAATTAAGTAAATCATTCATTTTCTCTACCTTACATTTGGATACCATCATCGTGCTACTTTTATTTATCAAGTATTTTAAGCATTTATGCATATTATGTTCAGAGGCTGGTGTCTGCTGACCCCAGGTCTGTTGGTGCTCTGTTAGCCACACCTCTGTTCACAGCAGAATACTGGCTGAAGCTGCAGCGGGAGATTCAGACGAGCCGAAGCATCCTACAACATCCAGCTAGCAGCTAGTACCAACACTCCATCTCACTGGTCATTCCTGTAGCCTGATGAGGAGAGACAGAAGAAGGAAATATTAGGCTCCTGAAAACAGACAGATTACTTTTGTTTTGTGTGGACATGACTGACATACAGTTTTTACCACAGATGGTCTTCCTCAGATAAAAGTGAACACACCTGAATTTAATAGGCAGCGCATGACAAAGCGTCACGTCATTAGCCCGTTAGAGCCTGGATGAGTCGTCTGATATATCAGTGAGATTAGAGACTGATTTGGCCACTTGTGTAATCTTACGGTCTTCAAATGATGGGATAGACCTGGATGTGGTGGGCTCACACCCGATCTGTGGCTGTCTGTGATGGGAACGGGGACTCGGACATTTACACTGGAATGATCAAAGTGACAGGACACCGTGACATGTTGACACGGTCCATGCATCTGACTTGCTGATTAATTTGCCAGATCATAACAAAAGATAGAAGACAATAAGCAAAGAATGTCAATGAAAACATTTCTTTACTTAATAGGGTAAAATATGAATGGAATATTCACCTGGGAATTTAGTAATCACAGATTAGAGATACAGACTGGGCAAACTGTCCTGGTCCAGCTCAAGTACCTGCATTAATGATCTAAATCTTCCAACACAATGGGATTGAGCTGTTCCACACAGACACCAAGTCTCTACAGTGAGATCGCTTATTTAGCAGTTGCCTTTTTTCACTGAGTAAATCCCGTTTCCCCATTTGTTGTTGAAAATCCAAATACATTCGGTCTGTCAGCAGGATTTTCACAGGGACTTCTCAGTGTGTGACAGTGGCTGGACTGACAGTATTTACAGAAGAGGCATTATTGTGCACATGCAAATGTACCCTGATATGAACAACTGAAGGCTTTGGTGTGACGTGTCCTGTCCTTCAGCCAGCTCGGACTCACCTCTCAGCTCCTTAAACTGCTGAGGACATGATTGGATATTTGGCTATTTTTGTTGGTCACTGCAGCTCAAACTGCTATTGTTTCTGTGAAGCCAACTTTACACAAACAACTCAACATTGTAATAATGTTGTAACAATGTCATATTGTGCAGCGCTACACTGTATTACATTGTTATAATGTCACAATAACATGTTGGAGTAAGTAAAGGAGCAGACGGGGGGAAGGTGGTAAGAACAGACGACATTCACTTCTGTTCAGCTTTGGACAGCAAAGGGAGCAATGCAACAGCTGCAGCTCAAACCAACTAAACTGACTTCATTATATCTCTAGACTTGCGCTCTCTCTGGATAGGACGCGTCCGCTTGTGATCGGATCACCTGAGACGCATATTAATGCCAGGTCTGCACGGGGCCTTTGAAAAAGAGGGCACAAACAACAGGTACAGCTCACTTTGATTTTGACCTGCGTACCAGTTATACATGGCCACCGTGAAGGAAGTTGGGCAACTGAACACTGGCACACTTCTGTGATTGGTCAGATGTTCCAGTGAATCAAATTTGTACTGTTTGTTGGCTGTGAGCCAGCAGGGGATCTTTCCATGTTCATTTATTTATGGAAACAAAATTGATTTAGTTTGGTGGTGTGGCTCTGCTCATGAGATGCTCTGGAACAACCCTGAGCCAACTTGACACAGACTGCCCACAGAAAGGCTGCTGCAGGAGAAGAAAGCAGCAAAAGCCCAAAAACTGTTACGGTGGCTGTATGTCGCCATTGTGTGTAGTCTTCTACTTGCTTTTTTGTCTCTCTCATCTTTATAAATTTATCCTTCGTTATCCGATTATGACTGTGTTTTGGAAGGAGGCGGAGAAGGAAGTCACACTTTTGAGGGTACCACAGACTAATGAGCTCATCATCCACATGGTGCACCGCACAGTCAGGGAAGCATCAGACTGCGATGTTTCAAATTTCCAGAGGCATGTGCTGAGTCCAGAGGTTAATAGGTGCGTACATGTGTTATGCTGCAACAGACCTGATGAGGTGGAGGAAGCGGTTGGTTGGGTTGTGAAATTATTGTCATAGATATTCAAGTGATACTTAAGCTACACTTTTTAATTTAAATTACAAAAAAACGTCACTGTTTAGCAGCAGTTCAGCCCCATTTCCACCCAGGTATTAACCTTTAATCTGAATTAGGATGTATGATCTGGATAATGACACCTGGGGCTGAATTCACAAAGTCACATTATCTTACAACAAAAAGTCCTTCTAAATGGTGCAAAAAGTTCCTAACAAAGAGTTTCTTCTTAAGAGTTATTCACAATACTGCTCAGAGCAACCCACCGTAGGCTGATTAGTGCCTCTCCCTACTGCAACAGATCTGAATTTCCACAGCTCTGGTATCATTCAAGTTGTTGCTATGAGGCTACTTGAAGTGATGAATTGATGATACACCAGTAATATATAAATATAATGTGGCCACTGTTGTACGGTGCCACCACCCAACAATTTGTATTCACATCTCTGATGTAGGTTACATTATCAATATAGCAAGCACAATACTAACTAGACCTGCAGACAGGTATTAATGGGGTCCAAGCCACCCGCGCGATCAGTATCCAACGGTCCGTTGAGGTTATGCCGACCTTCAGGGCCACGGGCGTGATGCAAATCTCATGTTGAGAGCCGCACAGAGACTGGAAAACATTCAACCAAGGTTGGAATTAAATCTGAGGGTTACTCCAGAAAGCATGGTTAAACTAGCCAGGCATAAACCCTGAACCTGGGGTCAAGTGAACCTATTGTGACTAATTGTTGACAAGATATGCAACACTTCCTGTTTTTCCTGAAACCTATAGGAAGGTGTTCTTTGATAATTTACACATTTTTTTGATTATCAAGATTCTTTTAAATTAATTTTTCATCTTGAGATTCCATAGATTCTATGTGCAAACGTTTCATGCAGATCGGACTGATGCCTAGGAGGAGTTCGAAAAAGTAAGTTTTGTATATTTCACAATTCTGCACAAAACAAATTGAAGCTGAAATGGGCGCGGCCTGTAACACGAGATTCAGCGGAGGTTTTCAGCAGGTTTTTTATTGCGGCCAAAACGTGATTACCTTGATCATAGTGCCACCTATGTTTCTGACATGTGTGCACTATTCCATACCAACCCTGAAAATTTCTCTTACATAACTTTTACAGTGTATGCCGCAGTTTGACCGACGGAAGAATAAAATAAATAAATAAATAAATAGAAAGTTAAGTGATTATAATAGGGTTCCCAGCACCGCTGCTACTGGGAGCCACGACGCTTTGCATCTGGCTCACCAGCCCCCTCGGGCTAGGACCCCTAGTGAAAATACATGTAGCAATTATTTATTTATTATTATTCAAGTGATGTACAGAGTCAAATTGCAACTCTAGTGTATATTAGCTGTTTGGATTTGGAAATTGACAACATATGATATGAAAAAAATATGTCCTGTCTTTTCCCAGGGAGGTGGAAGGCTGGAAGGTGTACAATAACCCAGAGGCTTGCTTGAGGAGAGATCTTCAGCTCATGCAGCAGTCTGTGTCGCAATTTTGCAGAGGCTGATCCACAGTCTAAGGGACCATGGTTGGGGGCCAGGAGTTGGAAGTCCTCCTTTTTCTCTACGCCCTAGCACGAGAAGCTGGTGAGATCAAGGAAAAGCTGAGCACAATGATTTGGTGTCAGGGTCTGAACATGACGCAGGGGTCGTGAGGAATAGCCTCATCTTCAGCCAGGCACTGTATCTACCGTCTGGCTTTTTCCCTATGGCAGGTGGTGGATATCCATGCCTGGAGAAAGCCCATTACCATCATCACACCTTACAAGTTACCTCTAGGAAGACGTGTCTGGGAGCAGTAAAATCATCACCGTGGTTGAACGTGCTTTCGGGGATGATGAAAGAATGATGGCGGGCCACACTCTTCAAGGCACTGGAGGTCACTCCAACCTTTGCCCCAGATATCATTGCTTCTGGTGCCTTCTTCAAAATCTGTGACCAATGATATCATGGAACTAGATGACAACATCAATCCTGATGGAGATCTCCAGGTTACTCACCATGACACATCAGGCGGACAGGAAAGAAGGGAGAATCACATCAGAGACGGAGTGGCTGCTTTCCTGTCTGCACCTGCCCTCCCTCCACATCACCTGCAGGAGCACTGGGTTTCCTTTTCTTTTGTCTTTCTAGTCATATTTTAATTACTTTTGTTTTTTACACTGTCCATTTAGGGACAATAAAGTTTTTTGAATGGATAAAAAATGCACTTCTTTCACATCTTTTCTTTCATCTGTACTTAGCTGAGTGACACATTGCTGATCAAATGCTCACTGCACAAAGAACCTATAGGGAGGGGAAAAAAAACAATCCTCACACCCATTTCTTCAAGTGTTATGTAGACTGATGTCTACTGATGCATGGTCAAACTTATTTTATAGGTATCCAAGCTGCTACTATGACGACTACAGCTGATTAAACTACGATACAAGATCTCAGCACATAAAGCATTTTATTTGTTGTGAACAATTTAAGGTTGCTGGACAATCCCCAAAAAAAACATTCTACAACTGAAACAAATATTCGTCTGAAAGAAAAAAAGAGAAATTATCACCATAATCCTTATCTTAAAAATAATTACAAAACATAACACTCAAACCAAATCCTATTTCATCAAGCAGTCTTTCAAAAGCAGTGAAAAATCTCTGTTTGTTGAGTTCATTATGGCGCTTCTCCTCTTTTACAGACTCGTCTTTAAGGAAGTCCATTACTCCCTCAGGTGTACTCCTTCTCTTGGCAGCTGGTGGCTGGGGGAGTAAGGTGACGGGCTAGTTGTGGAGGCGGATGGTCCACTGGGCTGGAGGAGCTGATAAGGGAGGGGGAATTAGAGGGGCTAGGGGGGTAGTTGAGCATGAGCGTGCAGGACTGTTGCTATCTGCAGTTGAGGGAGGGAAAATGGTCTGGCAAGCAAAAGGCAACCGGAACGGGGGGGCATATTGCCGACCTTGACCCCAACGCTTAATGCATGTCAGCGTAGTAGGGCCAGGTGCTTGGGGGGACTTCTCCCTGGACTGTTCCTGACCCCGTGAGACGCTTTCTCAGGTCCTGTGGATAATGATGTATGGTACGTTAGCTCTTAGTAGCAACAAGAGTCACATATAACCAGAGACAAAAAAGAGGGGAGCTTACACCAAAGTCTTTTTGAGGTTTTCCCGCTTCTCAGTTAACTGCTTGTGGGTTATGACACCCTCGGCTTCCATCTCCTTGATCAAGAACCTATAGTACAACACAAGATAAGGAGGGGAAAATAATGCTCATCTATGGTGTAAGTACCTAGATCTTTTTTAAGTGATCCTGGGATACCGTGACCCAAGAATTCACTTGTTGATAGTTTTGAAAATCAGGGTTTATAAAGAGACAGAACGCTCACTTAATTAATTAGGCAAGGCAACTACTTACTCCCTGTTCGTTTTCCATTTGAGACTTTAGGACCTTGTCTTTTCCACTGTCCCTGCGAACACATAACATCTAAAACCATGAGAATGAGATATTACCACACATATTGTGATTTGGTTTGGGACCGTAAAGTCAGCGTGAGGAAAACAAAGGTTAGCGTGCTTGATCTAAAATACTTGACAAAGTATTTGGAACTCTTACATTTGTATGCCGTTTCCTCCATTCTCCAATTGCATATGCACTTCCTGCCAGGACGATTCTAAGCCTACACCGATGCAGCCTCACTATTTCCTTACACTCTGCGTTCATTTGTTCAGGACAGCCTTAAATATGGCGAGCGGATAGGGGCTGGTTTGGCATTGGGCCATAGAAAAAAACAAAACTGGTTTCTGGCCATGTAATCACTGCATGCTACTGATCAACAATCACATCTGCCACCCACAGATAGATTATTAGGGTCATTTTGTGCTGCTTCCTTATTGCTTCTTTAGCCCAACATATAACACATTACCAATTAGCATAACTTACTACTGAAGATAAATTCAATTTCTTAACCGTAAAAAATTCATTAGGATAAACTCTCACTGTGAGCAGCACACAGAGTGCTCGAGCTCTGTGAAGACACACTGTGTGATGGTTAGCTGCAGAGATAAAGGGAGTCTATTAACTGGAAGCAAGACCACTGACTGAGCCATGTGGCTGGGGGTCTCCTGCTGCTGAAGTCTGTACAAGGATTTCACTCATTCCTTCATCAGTAACAATACAGATCAAGCTGTGTACCTCCTTTCTTTTAATCCAAAAGAGACAATAATATTCAGTACACTGCTGGCCAAAAATGAACAAACAAATCTTTTCCACAGGTACTTACGTGAGTTTGATATGTTCCAGGTCTGCATCGCTACATACTGCCTCCAGGAAATGATGGCGCAGGGTAAGAATAATTAGGACTACGTTGTTGCCGAAGCCAGCTACTGAACTGGCCAATTACAAGCCGGCGCTGAGAGCAGCGGAGAGAGAGGCCAGCAGTGTGTGTTCCTTGTTCTTGACCTTGGAAAAAATAGTTAACTCAAGTTCTCCTTACTAGATTTCTTCTGGAAGAAGTCATAGACGTGATAGAACAAACAAATATAGTAGGTGGACCTTGAGATAGGATTTTTTTTTCAAAGATACATGTGGTTTAGGAAAGGCTCCCCTGACTCCTGACAGCAGCAGAGGCTCTGCAGTACCATTCCTGACTGTCTGGCGGAGGCCCAAATGAGCTCGCGTCCGCGGTAATGAAGCTATCTGGGATGTTGCTGGAGTGTGAAACCAGTTCACCTCAAGGAGGCAAACTTCCGCTGTCTTCCCATCTGTCCCTGCTCCGAGGGACAGCGCTGCTGCAGATAAACAACCGTACTGTTGGACTGAAACCCTGAACTCAGTCTCATAAATGATTCTGTGTCCAGGAAGTTTTCAGCAGCCTGAAGGTTATGGAAGCTCATCAGGCACAGAACCTGTAAAAATGTGGAATAAGAAACCCAAAAACAACAACAACAATAATGATAATAGAATTAGTATTCTTTTTTCAACCCAGTTCACTCATTCCCTTCTTCAGTAGACACTCGGTACTTTACTTTACATTGAGCTCTGAACTGAAATTCTAGACATTTATGAATCATCATCATTTTGTGTCATTATTCACAGGTTTAGTGTTCCATGCGTCTGTGGGATTATTAGCAGAGAGCGGTGTAAAAGCCATTCCATTGCTGAAGTTTCCAGGACGCTATATAAAACTTACTGCATGTATAAATGTAAAGGTAATTGCTTGCATTCCCTGGCATCATTTTTTTACAAATCAGAAAAACAACCTTGACCGATACACTGGTCCATGACAAAGTATCTTGAAAATGAGTTGCTGAAATTCAGTGAAATTTGCCGTCGTCGTCTCCCGAGGACGAATACTCATGTTTTGGTGGCCTCCTGAGCTTGTCTTCAGCACCACCACCTTTGTTCAGGATGACAGCAGATTGATTGGTCAGATATTTCCCTCTCCCTGAGCGTTTAGTGTTCGAAGAAAGCATTGTCATGAACAACATCTGACTCCCATGTTACTCATAAATTATTTTCACATTAAAATCTCAAAGAAAGCCAACATTCAAATAACGGCTGGGTCAAAAAATAATAGCACAAACAAATAAAGTCTGGTTACTAATAAATAATCAATCCTGTGTAAAAACATATCCAATTTCATCATCTGTTTCCTTTGGTCACTGTTTGTTCAAGAACTGCTGTGTTTCTTCGACAGAAAATAATTAGAGAAGGGAACAAATGTTTTCTGATAGAGATGAGAAACTGCAGCAGAGTGGTATGACATGACCATTGTACTGATGGAATTAGTTCTGTAGAAAGGTACATTACACTGAATTTATCTAGACAAAAGGCAAATGGTGAAAGTGTTGAGTTTGTATTTTTAACATAACAAACAATGTATAATTAAAAATAGGAGCGGATCAAAAAAAAATGAAAGCCTTTTATGAAAATATGATCAAATCTACTTATGAAACAAGGGAGCTTTGGAATAAAGGCCTGATTCTCCCTGCAGTTGCGGTAAACAAAGGCTATTTGAGAATTTATGGTATGTGGGTGTCTTTTCATCGGATTCGATGAAATTGGGCTCCGCTGAATAAAACAAGGACAATCTGTTTCTGCTGAAACAACTGTGATCAAAGAGACAGTTCAACATATGACACACATGTGACCCCCGCCCCACCACACCTCTCACACCGTCAAATCAAGTCATCCTCTGTCAGTCATTTTTCTCCGTCGATTGCAGCACTGTTACTGCAGACCGATGATCAAATTGTCTATGAGAAGATGAAACACACAGACTGGTGTTGGTTCCAGTCGGAGAACGAGTCCAGGTTTTTTCACTGATGTCAGTCGTCTCTGTGGCCATTGCTAGTTCAATCGAATAAGCTCGTGCACGAAAATGTGCCTCTACTATTATCTATCTGCATATTAGCACCAGACATTGGTCAAATAATTTCAGATTTAAAAAAATGTTGACGTGTGGACTTTGGTATAAAATCAGAGCAAATCAATGATTGCCACTTTGGCATTCTCCCTTCTGTGATTGGCAGCCTGGCATGGAGTCTAGAGTATGTCCTGATCAAGAGAACCACGCCGACAGGATCCGGTGTGGTTCTCCAGGCTGGTGAGGACAAATAGAATAACAAACAGACAAGGTAACAGAGGGCGACCTCGCTTTATTCCTCTCCAAATTGCAATTTAGCATTTGTTTTATTGAAAGACGTCTCAGTCATCCAGATCATGATTATACAAGAGGAGTTGAATCAAGGGCAACTGGACTTGGTTGTAGATTCAACCCTTCTTGGATTTTACTGAAAGAAAACATTCTACTTTTTTATTTGACATTTAACAGGCCCATGCTTCTGCAATAGGTGATACTGACAACTCTTCAGTATCTCTTACTATTGCTTTGACTGTTATTTTGCAAACTATTGCAAAAAGGCCTACAAGCAGGACGGGAGCTGGGATTGTGTAGAGTGAAGAACAAAAAATGAAAAAATTCTACAGGATATGTAAGGGAAGCATTTTATTGCAAACCACACATTCAGTATAATCTTTTTAAATCAAGTATAGTTTAAAAGGATGGCGTCCTCATATCATTGTTCATCATAATAAAGCTGACCATAATAGAATAAGCATTCCCCAGTGAGTTAATTCAGTTCAGCCACCCAGCTCATATACAGTTTGTCAAAGTTAAAACACTTGAAAGTTGAGTTCCAGCTGCCTTCATCTAATGTCATTTTTTCTCTATGCCTAGTTTGGACTTTTAGGCATAAATACTCACTGAGCATTTTACTAGCAACACCTATACACCTGCTTAATCATGCAGTTATCCAATCAGCCAATCACGTGGCACCAATGCATAACATCCTGCAGATACAGGTCAGGAGCTTCAGTTAATCTTCACATCAAGCGTCAAACTGAGGAGAAAAAAATGTGATCTCAGTGACTCTGACCGTGGCATGATTGTTGGTACCAGACTGGCTGGTTTGAGTGTTTCTGAACAGTTGATCTCCTGGGATTTTCACAGAAAACAGTCTCTAGAGTTTTTAGTCAGAATGGAGCCAAAAACAACAAATACATCCAGTGAGCAGCAGCTCTGAGGACGGAAACGCCTTGTTGATGAGAGAGGTCAGAGGAGACTGGTCAGACTGGTTGGAGCTGACAGAACGGCTACGGTAACTCAGACAACCACTCTTTAGTACTGTGGTGAGCAGAGAAGCATCTCAGGATGAACAACACGTCAGACCTTCAGGTGTATGGACTACAACAGCAGAAGACCACGTCAGGTTCCACACCTGTCAGCCAAGAACAGAAATCTGAAGCTGCAGTGGACACAGGCTTCACCAACACTGGACCTGTGAAGACTGGAAAAACATAGTCTGGTCTGATCTGGATTTCTGCTGTGGCAGGAGATGGTAGGGTCAGTACTTGGCTTCAACAGCATGAATCCATGGATCCAACCTGCCTCGTGTCAACAGTCCAGACTGGTGGTGGTGGTGTAATGGTGTGGGGATGTTTTCTTGGCTCCACTTTGGGCCCCTTAATACCAACCAATCATAGTTTGAATGTCACAGCCCGTCTGAGTATTGTTGCTGACCATGTGCTTCCCTTTATGGCCACAGTTTACCATCTTCTAATGGCTACTTCCGTCAGGATAATGCTCCATGTCAAAAAGCAAAAGTCGTCTCAAACTGGTTTCATGAACATGACAGTGAGTTCATTGGACTTCAGTGGCCTCCCTAGTCACCAGAGCTGGATCCAGTAGAACTCCTTTGGGATGTTTTATAACAGGAGATTGGCAGCATGAATGTGCAGCTGACAAATCTGCAGAAATGACATGATGCAGTCATGTCGACATGGACCAGAATCTCAAAGGAAGGTTTCCAACATCTTGTGGAATCCAGGCCACGAAGAACTGATGCTGTTTGAGAGAAAAGGGAGGAACTACCCAGTGTAAGTATGGTGTTCCTAATAAAGCGTTCAGTGAATGTATTTTACCGGATAAAGATGACAAAGTACACCAAATCATTATGCATAGAAAAATCTGGGGTAATTACTTTCTGTTGATCTCCCACCACTCCTCCCTCAGTATCACGGAGTATACAGTGTAGCATTGCACCATTGCACAATGTGATAATGCAGCAGGGACTGTGAGGTTTAACTGCTCACAAATCACAAACACTGCTGTAGGCACACAGCTAAAATAACTCAATTTATCACTGCCGCCAGTCTGTGTCCAAATACACAGTGATACACAGCACACATATATTCAACATTGTCCTTGTAATCCATCATCATTTCCATTTGTATGTTGTTACTGGAAATTAGCACAGTCTCTTTCAATGCTAACGATATGTCCTATCCCTGCATCAAGCCAACACTGGTGAACATTTTAGTTGTAACTTTTAAGCAGATAAAACCATCCAGATGACAGAGGAACAATATCTGGTGGGCGGAATGTCAGGGCAGCATATTCTGTATTACCCATGTCATTATGAGCAGGAGTGAGCTCGGCACGTAACTGCATGACTCTCACATCTAAATTTGCAATCGAGACCTGGCTATGCATTTTCATCCTCTGTGGAGTAGATGTGAGATGGGAGATTTTGCCACTGGGAGCTTTGATGTTCGAGGTCAGTGGCAATAGTTGCTGAGGGAACAGAGGGTGTTAAAAAGTAGCTGCTGTAACTGATCAATTTTATATTGACAACGGACCAAAGGACCAATTGTAATGTGAAAGGCGACAAACCCACAGATTTATCAACACCTCTGCAGTTCCTCTCAGCTTGACAAAGGAACTTAGTGTCTTTTAGCTCACTCTTTCGGTTTTTCAGCCTGAATTTGAACATTTTGGTTCCGTTTCACTGCTTTTATCAGCTTTGTTTCCAGGAACAGCAGGCAGATGTTTTCAGTGAAAAAGCGGAAGAATCTGCAGCTCCCCTCGGCTTCAAGGAGCTTTACAGTGAGCTTCAGGTCATTGTCTATCTGTCCGGACCAGAACTTTACCGCTCTGGTTCACTCTCACCGCCCTCATAGTGCTGTCTTCGGCCGCAGCAGGCAGATGTTTTCGGAGAAACAGCTGTAAAAAGCCACTGTCCGCTACCTGCTCGGCAGCAAACAGCAGACGGACACAGTCAGAGACCAGCTGGTGAACACGGTGGAGCATTTAGCAGCTGAAGAGCCAGAGAGTTCTCTATTTCTTAATCACGGAATAATAACTGGTCTATCCCTGAAAATCCCTCTATAAAACATTTAATCCAGAAAATCTCCTCCTGGGGGAGAAAGATGATATGATCTGATGCATGAGAAACGTTTTCTCATGCATCAGCACCTACAGAATGTACTCACGAAGAACAGAAGACAGTGGCATGCCTGGTGTAAACTTTATGACAAATGAGCTTCCTTTCCACATTCAGTCAGTGTTACCTACATGTTAAATGAACAGCATTGTCTGCAGGAAGGCAGAGCTTTGACGCAGTGATATTCAAATGGTGAAACTCACACAACGTAAATAATAAAAGCAGGGGTTACTATAGTATAACGTAACTGAAACAAATTTCCTTTTCAATTTCAACTACTTTGATAACAATGGATCAATCTGACTAACCAGGACTGTGTGTGTATCCAGCCTGATATATCTTACTCCTCTGAGCCTCAGAGCTCCATCATTTCCCAAAACTGTTAAAACACATCAGTGAGACACACTGTTGCTCTGGGTGACAAGTTCCTTCATCACACTGTCGTTTTTTTAGACTCAGTCCAACGTAAATTGCTGCAATTTAATTAAAAATTACACATCCACTGGCTGCTTCCAGTAATTTAATTTGACTGCTGGTCCACTGTGATTATTTTTGACTCAGTCCCACACACCCAGTCCTGCTGCCACAAATACTCACTACAGCACCAGATGTTGATTAAACATGGGATTAGCTGATAGTAAGAAAAATATAGAATAACACCAGCCTCGTCCTTTAACATGTTACTGGCCAGTGTGTCACTCATGAGCCAAACCCTAATTCGCTGCAGTTTCCTGATTTTGAATGGTACAATTTAACATAGCTTAAAGTGGATTAGAACTGATTGGCTGGCCATTCAGTTTCAACAGCCACATAGCAATGATAAGAGGCAAATGTTTTGTCATACAAATATATCATGTTTGCAGAGACTGAGCTTCGTGTGGCTCCTCTTTATAAAGATATGGTAAACATGTTGGCAAAGATTAGCCTATTAGCCAGAAACACCAAACTGTTCACCAGCTGGTCTCTGTGTCTGCTGTTTGCTGCCGAGCAGGTAGCGGACAGTGGCTTTTTACAGCTGTTTCTCCGAAAACATCTGCCTGCTGCGGCCGAAGACAGCACTATGAGGGCGGTGAGAGTGAACCAGAGCGGTAAAGTTCTGGTCCGGACAGATAGACAATGACCTGAAGCTCACTGTAAAGCTCCTTGAAGCCGAGGGGAGCTGCAGATTCTTCCGCTTTTTCACTGAAAACATCTGCCTGCTGTTCCTGGAAACAAAGCTGATAAAAGCAGTGAAACGGAACCAAAATGTTCAAATTCAGGCTGAAAAACCGAAAGAGTGAGCTAAAAGACATTAAGTTCCTTTGTCAAGCTGAGAGGAACTGCAGAGGTGTTGATAAATCTGTGGGTTTGTCGCCTTTCCCATTACAATTGGTCCTTTGGTCCGTTGTCAATATAAAATTGATCAGTTACAGCAGCTACTTTTTAACACCCTCTGTTCCCTCAGCAACTATTGCCACTGAGCTCGAACATAAAAGCTCACAGTGGCAAAATGATCTTTTTATCATTCAGTATTTAGAGAACATAGAATAATGTAGGAGTTGCTTAACCTTAATTTGCTTGAACGTCTTTAAATCAGGCATTAATTCAATTTTTTTGGCCTCTTGGGGCAGCGCAAGCTTTAAATACAAAATCGACATAGTGTATCATTACCTAATAGAGCTGATATGGCCAATGTGTTGGCAAACAGTTGCCTATTTACACATCCAGCAGACAGGGAGCCACATTAGCATCATCTGAAACCGTGGTTTTTACCCCACAGTGAATGTAAAACCAATAAAAGCTCTGCAGAGCTGGGGGGAACTACAGCATCTGTGACAATTCTTTGTGGATTTGCCACTACAAGCGACATTTGTCACATTACACTTGCACACCTCAGACACTGATCATGTAAAAATATGTGGGAAAAATGCTTATTTGCTGTTTATTCCAAGAGTGATATGAAGAAATTGATATCAGCCTCATGTCTGTGTGTTATTGCTGGATGTCTTATCTTAATGAATAATTAAGGGTTTGTATCGCGTTCGTTGAACCCGTTCACAAACAGAAATGTACATTTCTTGATGAACAGCAGCGTCTCTAGCTTTAGCAATGGATACCAGATGCGGTCAGTTAGCACAGGGTTGGTTTTGGCCTCTGTACAGACCAACCCTTTCTCCAAGAAACTCTGTTCATATATTACTGAACTGTTTTCCCAGTTCAGAGGCAACTATTTTTTGTTTTGTTTTTTATGAATGAAGTGCTACATTGATGAACTGCACCGGAGTTACCGGGTGGCGCTTTGTGTGGATGGCAGGCGTACAAAGCACATGACTGTCACGCACCTGGTTGCACTCGTTTAAAATACTTCTAAAGAAAATCAAACAAACAAAAATCGCTGCGATATTTAAAACACCACATTGTCTGGATTTTAAAAATATTGAATGACACACTCAAAGATATGATATTTTTTCTTAATAAATATAGCATCTTGGAAAAGCCCATTTCATTTCTTGTATACGTCCTCATCACAAATAATACAAGAAAACAATTAATTGCATTTTCTAAAATGTTGACCTTTAAGCATAAATATCTAACAGTGGATATTTAAATCTGGATTCAAACACTTCATGTGTTTTCAGCCAACAGATTCAGTGCAGACATTCATTATTAACACGCTACTGCTACTATCCAGTGTGTTTCCATGGAGACTCAAACCCATTTCACATCCATGCAGAAACAACTACACCCTACTTTCAGCAGCAGTGGCACCGTAAAAAACTGGGTTATCTTATCACCCTCTCCATGTGCAAAATGCCACGACTCTAACGTTGCTCCTGCGTGTATGGTATGAATACAGTTCACTGAACAATCTCATTTTAACAGCTGACTGGTTAATTGTGTGCAATTAACACTGTTACTTAAAACAGCTGCAATATATTTTTATGGAAGGAGAGTTAAACAAACAGAGCAATCTTTCCCTGTCTCTCTCTCACTCAAGAAAAAAACCCTTTCTCTGCCATTTGCTCCTCCAAAGTGATCTTACTTCCCTCTCAGATCACTTTCCGACACAATATATAACTGACGCACAAAGGTCCCCATTCTGATCCAACCACAAGGTCCTAAATAGAAAGACACTGGAAAAAGGAGACAATGGGACAATTAAAAACACAAAGATCAGTAACGTCAGAAACAAAACAGCTTTGTAGTATATATCTGATATACTTATCTCCTGTGTGTGAAATATACATGGAGTCTTTGACCCCTGAATGAAAACTTCAAAATAATTTATTTTGGGAAAGTTTATTTGCATGTTGAGATGCGATGAGAGACACAGAAAGGGGCAGCTATACTGTATCTGCTGCAGCTGCTAGCTTGGATCCCAGCATCACCTCCAAGTCGGCTGCCATATGTCTTTTACTCACAGGGGCTTCTGTCTAGCATATCTACCATAAAGACCTGATTGATGCAGTGCTGCTGAGATGGTCGTCCTTCTGGCACGTTCTCCCATGTCTGCAGAGGACTCCTGATGCTCTGTTAGAGGGACCGTTGGGGTCTTGGTCACCTCCCTGAATAATGTCCTTCTTGTCTGGTTACTCAGTTTGGTTGGACGTCCAACTCTAGGAAGAGTCCTGGTGGTTCCAAACTTCTTCCATTTCACAGCTATTGAGGCCATTGTTCTCCTGGGAACATTCAAAGCTTTACAAATGGGCTGCAGTCAAAAAATAACCAACCTTTCCTAATCACTTTTCCTCAACCTTGATAGAATGTGAAGGAGAATTCATAAGGACTTAGGAAAAGACAACCGCGGTGCTAAGAGAACCTGACTGCACTTAAACTAAGCTAAGTAATTATGTGATGGTGGATGTTATTGACGTGGGTCTGCCGTGGTGAAACTACAATGTTCTGACGGTGGAAAAACAAAAGCTCATCTTAGATACTTCTCCCCATGTGTTCTTACCTTGCTGGACACCCTAGTGAAAATGATTACTTCATTTCCAAGGTTGGAACTGAAGTAAAAAAGGAATAAAGGCCACCAGTCACAAAAGTGAAACGAAATGGTTGTCACATTGAGAATGGGAGCTCAACCTCTTCCACTCGTATTTATCCACATAAATCCCAGTTAGTCGGATTGTATGAAAACCGTTGTTAAATTTATGTAAGATAGGCACAACACGTTAGACCTCCAGAGCTACTAGTTTACAGATCATCCTTCTTAAGTTTCAAACATGTTGAATTAAAAACCTCATCTGGCTAAAAAGGTCTCATATCCCTTTTTCTTGAAAGACAGACGGAGGAAACAAACCAGTATTTTTATTTTGAGTACTGCTAATGCTGATGCTTATGTAGATTTACTTGAGTTTGATTCTCCATGCGGGACTTTAACTTGTAATGGAGTATTTTTACATGGCTAGTACTTTTACTTAAGTGAAGGATCTGAATACTGCTTCCACCACCGATTATTATAGCTGAAGAGAGGATCCAGTTGGAACCCTTTCCTTTATTAAGGCAAATGTTTCAGCGTCTGTGACTAAAGCACAATTAATTAATGATATTTCTAAAGGCTGCCGATACAACAACGCTCAAAATGAAGATATATAACTAATGCACACTGAGCACAGGTTACGCTACAACATTACCTTTACTTTGATCAGTTTACAACAGCAGCGTGATGTTCATAGTTCGCCTGTGGGCACGACATCGCCTACAGTTAATAAGTAACGGTAACCTACATGATGATCCGCGTCCCTTGTCGGTCACGATCGTTCGTTTTCGTGAACGGCCGAAGGCTGCTGTTTCAAGGAATTGTGGGACATCATCTCCTTTCCTTTCTTAAAGGATGGTCACGTGTATCCTTTGCTAAAGTAGATGAGATAAGAAGCATCGCAGCTCCTTTCCATAGCATTTAGAGAATTGGACCAGCTCTCATCATGGCTGCCCCTTAGAGACTTCATTTTCATTCATTTCACTCAGTGAGGAACCTTCCTAAGCAAAAAGGAATATTCCACCGCAGCCATGGTTTTATACCCTTAAGTGAGTGCAGGAAGTCAAAGAGAATTTTCTTTTAATTGCCCCATTCCACCACTCAGTGGTGAGTTTAGCACCTATTTCTTGTTTCCAAGTCTTAAAATACAGTACTCAACAGGACGCATATCTAGCGCCATAAGTCCTTCATATATTTGTGAAATCATGTAACTGGAAAGAGAGCTATTGACAGGAGACAAGAAAATTAGGAAATAAGGTCAATACACTGCCATAATTTGAAGGAAAGAAAGAATAAAAAATTAACTTTAGTTAGTCATTAGTCCTTAAAACAGTGGAATTGATTAAAACACCATTTGTAAACGAATCTTTCATACATGAATACTTTATGTTTTCCACATGTAAAACACAAAATAAGAGAGAGTGGGTGATGGTAAATGATTTTTGCATCGCTGAATGAAACCAGAGGCCGCTGAGAGTTCAATGAGGACAGAACCACAGACTGTCAGTGTACTGAAATTGATTTTTTGGATGCAAACCACTCACCAGACAAGAATTTTGATATTGGATGATTCTGCAAAAACACCAGATTAAGTTTGTTTTTTCTGAATCCAGTGCCAACAATTTTCAAATTTTTACTGACAAAAATATCTACCCAAGACAGCAAGAAAACAAGTTTAGTGACATTTTGTTTATGATAATAAATAAACTATGATTAATGTATGTAAGGCCTAGTCAACTGAAACCCTAAGGCTGGAAAAGATCACTGGGGTAGAAAGGACCAAAATGTATATGTGACATTGCTGAATCACTGTTAAATCATCTGTTGTATAACTCATGAGAGTAGGTTTAGACTGTCCAGTTCTGAAGACTGGAGGTCCTTGAGGTGTCTCGGTGTTTGAAATATAGTTGTTGGAAACAGACTGGAATTTTTTATTCTGAAAAACCAAAATAAAGAGCCAAACTAGCTAAGAACAGCCATGTGAATATAAACGGGGGGGAAAGAATTGTCAAGCGGATTCTGTTCTGTTTTTGATGTGTGGAGTCCGTTCCCTGTTACCAGAGTAATTACATTCAAGACAACGGAGACTGTGTTGGACGTCATGGACGTCAAGAAGTGCAGAATCATCCAATATGGATGATGATACTAGGCCGATTGAAAGAGGTGGCCATAGCAACGACGTAAAGGAAGAGGAAGAACAAGAAAGAGATTCTACTAACCCTCAGGCTGAGATGCTGTGATTGACACTCACTGTATGGATGTTATGGTCATCTCCTGCTCATTATCAACCACTGAGAGCCTTGAAACCTGCATCATTACACCCAGTACTTACAGTATATCATCATTTCCATCAAATACTTATGAAGGGTAGTCCTGCCTTCCAGGTTGATTTGCAGAGACCCCAGCACATATCATTCATTATTTTTTAAATGAGCTCCTTTTGATCTCTTAAACTTCTCAGAACATTTGGCTTGTATGATTTATTGATCTACAGGCTCTCCTTCTCTTTGCTCTCCTCCTCTGGTAGAAAGTTGTGGTTAATTAGCCCCTGGCGGCCCTTCACAGCGAATTTCCTTGATAAAGATTTCATTAGCTTCCCCAGCTTCCCCTGGGCTTCACAACTGCTCTCCAGTCAACACTGACTTGCAGGCATTACCTTCAATCCTCTTCACTCCCAGACAGGCAAACAGATCAAGGTGGGAGACATAATTAGAGTAACTGCATCACAGAAGCCAGAGCTGCTGATAGATGTAGTTTGGACGTTGTATTTTAGTATCATGGCTGATCCATCCCGTTCTGTGACTGGGAACTTAGCTCTGCTTTGGTACATTACACAAATCCAAGAGTTTAGTCTTCCTGCCAGTTCTGTTAAATTGTTAAAGATGAATGAAAAAACACACAGTTTATGTACAACAGTTATAAACAGTTAGGCCAAGACTGCTGGCAGACTTCCCATGATGCACCGAGCTCCTCTCTTCTCCTCTTCCTCTCCATCTGCACACATTCATATCCCATTAATTCTTCTTACTAACTTGGCTTATTCTCTCTCTCTGTAGTTTTGTCCTTTCTCGTCTCTCTCTTCCTGTCGCTTTCTGCAGGTATTTCTGACTCTGGAGCTGCAGAGTCTGGATCTGTGACAAACCACCTACTGTCCCCATGATCCTGCTCAACATCCACTGTTTCAACAATAATAATGATATTAATAATAATAATTAGCCCCTATTACTAGTCTTATTATGTATCTTCCCCTCTCTCCCCCTCCATCTCTCTCTCTCTTTCTCTGTCTCTCTCAACCCAGCTGGTCGAGGCAGACGGCCCCACACCATGAGCTGGGTTCTGTTCCAGGTCTCTACCTGTTAAAGGGAGTTTTTCATTGCCGCTGTTGCCAAGTGCTTGCTCACGGGGGAATGTTGGGTCTCTGTAAATATAACTATAAAAAGTACTGTCTAGACCTGCTCTATGTGAAAAGTGCCCTGAAATAACCTCTGTTATGATTTGGCGCTATATGAATAAAACTGACTTAACCTGACTTGACTTAAACAGCTGGGGAGTAAACAAAATGAAAATAGCATTTTTACAAAAAACAGTTCCTGACATAAGGTCCACCTACTGGAAATTTTCCGGAGCTTTCAGGTGGTTCACAGAGCTCAGTAGCTTTTATGATTTCATGCATAGTACTTTTGGAGGCCAAATCACTGTGACCCGAACCTGAGCATACCTGAAATGTCTCTAATACCCCCAGAGAAACACTCTTGAATGCTGTTCTTTTTGTGTCTGTGTTGTTGATAGTGAACTCCAGTTAAAATAAAAGAGACCTGGTCATTTCAGCTGAAGTGGCAACATTATTGTCAGGGAGAAACTGACAAAGAGGAAGAAATAACTTTTGTTTCAATATTCATACAATTCACAACTTAAGTCAATGTTTTTTAAGCTAAGAATGAGAAAGAAAACCAGCAATGCAATGTATTATACACCAGAGAAGATGCATAAGATGAATGGTGACAGTCATTTTTAGGTCAGTATTGTAAAAACCAAAGAGGTAGGTTTTTGCATATGTGTTGGTCTTGTGACCTTCTTACCTCATTTTGGAAATCATTTGATATTTTATCTCTGTGCATAAAATGTGATATATCGTCAAATCCTAGACAATATTAGGTAATAATAGACAAGACAGGTGGAGTTCACATGATAAAATAACACTGTTGGCAACTGTTGGCAACTAGGGAATGCAATGCCATCCTCTGAACATCCATTGTGGTGGACTGAGCTTTCAGGTTATTTGATGCCTGATGTAGATAGATAGTAATTTTACATGATTTGGCATTTTAATATGAATTTTGATTTCGGAACACATTTAGACATTATTTAAAAAACAACAAATGAAACAAATGAAACGATCTAAATCTTGATACGTAGACTTCTTAACAGCAGCTTAGATGGCGGCCGTACAGCACCCACGACTGTCACACTAGAGACCGGAGTTCGCACCTGCAGTCCTGTCTGTGGTTTTGGTGGAGAAATCCCTTGGGTTAATGTTCGGGTATGAATGGGAAGAGGCGAGACAGTGAGCTAGGAACTCAGGCAGTGATTGGATGGTTGAGAATTTGGAGAATTATTGTATAGTTTCATTTCTTTTAAATGGTGAAAGTAAAAACTTCATGCAACCACATTCATCATCCGTCTGTCCTTCATTGTAGAAGTTAAGAGCTCTCTTCTGCTTGATCCCATACTATGAAACCCAGCATGACTGCTGTCACCATTCGTCATCTTTACACTGCACAGACATATGGCATCAGAGTGCGAGAAAATCTTTTAATATTCATACTGTATGTTAACTTTAGTTGAGCGTAAATTAAGTTAATTAATAAACATATTTTAAATATAAGCCACTTTCAAATTGCACTTTTAATAACCTTGAGTTCATTGTCTAACCTTGCTCACATGATATTCAATTTATTCAGTCGAGACGGGTTGGCTGAGCCTCACTGTTTGGATGAACGGCTTGGCTGTTAGATGAAGCAGTTACCATAAAGATATCCAGCCCTTGTAATTACACCATTTCCAGCAACAGCAATTATTCTCCCAAACAAGGACAAATGCTGTTCTTTTCCAGACCTTTCCCTTTGTAAAGCAGACTAATTTGTCACTTAAAGGGAATTATGGTTTGAGCATTTTTAGTAATCAGTAAAGGAAGTGAAGGAAAGGAGGAAAGGACATGCTCTGCTTACATTTAGGTCTTGACTTAAATGTCAATTCAGTACAGTTTTATTTATATAGCAGCCAAATCACAACAGAGGTTATCTCAGGGCACTTTTCAAATAGGTCAGGTCTAGACCAGGACTCTTTATAGTTATATTTACAGAGACCCAACATTCCCCCGTGAGCAAGAATGTGGCGACAGCAGCAAGAAAAACTCCCCTTAACAGGTAGAGACCTGGAACAGAACCCGGCTCATGGTGAGCAGGATGAAAGAGAACATAGCACATTGTAAGTTACACATAAAGATGTATAGTAATAATAATAGTAATAATAATCATAATATTTGAAGCAGTGGGTGTTGTGCAGGATCTTGGGGCAGTAGGTGGTTTGCAGTCATAGATCCAGACTCTGCAGCACCAGGGGCAGAAATACCTGCAGAAGGCCACAGGAAGAGAGAGGAAAGAGACGAGAAAGCACAAAACTAGGGAGAGAGAGAGAGAGATTAAAAGAGAGGACAGGAAGGCGAAAGAAAGAGAGAGAAAGGGAGAAAAGAAAGTTTACAGTAATCTCATCTCATCAGCGGGACCACACGGACTACACAGTAACTACTAAGCTTAACAGACTCATTGAGACTGAGACCGACCTGCCGGTGGGGCAGGCTGAGGTAATCCAAGAATAAGCCACTAAGTGAAAGGTAAGGCATGAAGATGAGTTTTAAGTTTGGATCTGAAGGCCTCAGTGGAGTCAGACTGTCTGATGTCAGCAGGGAGGTTGTTCCAGAGGAAGAGGACACGATGGGAAAAGGCCCTGTGGCCTGCTGACTGCTCGTCAACTCTGGGGACAGACAGGAGCCCTGAAGAGCACAGATGGCATATAAGGTTTAAGGAGATCAGACAGGTATGAAGGGGCCTGCCCTTTTTGCATTTTGTCTGTCATTAGAAGCACCTTAAAGTCTGATCTGACATGGAGAGGGAGCCAGTGAGGAGAAGCTAAAACTGGTGTAATGTGGTCAAAGTGATTTCTGGTTTTGGTTCAAATTCTAGCTGCAGCATTCTGAACAATTGAAGACTTTTAGTACGAACGCGTGTCAGGCCCGAAAGCTAAAGCTTACAATAATCAAGTCCGGATGACACAAAGGTGTGAATCGGGGTCTCGGCCTCTGCCATGGACAGAAAAGACTGAATTCCAGCTCCGTTGCGTCGGTGAAAAAAGGCGTCTCGTCGACGTCTTTAATGTGCTGATCGAAGGAGAGGGTAAGATGGGAGTTCGGTGAAATCCAGCTTTTCAGGGCAGACAGGCAGGCGTCCAATTGAGGCGAGTTTTCAGCCGTTATAGGCACATACAGCTGGGTATCCTCAGTGTGGAATTGGAAATTAATTCAATGACCCCTCATAATTTGGTCAAGATGTTAAATATAAACAGAAAAAAGCAGAGGGCCAATCACAGGGGTACTCCATATTTCTTATCAGAATATGCTGAAATAGTATTATTAGACGAGACACACTGTGTTTTTTCAGATAAGTAAGACTTTAATCATGTGAGAGTCAGGCCAGAGACGGTCTAGCAGTATCCAGTGATCTCTGGTACCGAAAGCTGCACTGAGATCCAGTAAGAGAAGCACAGAGGTGGAAATCTGATTCCATAGAAAGCAAAAGCTCATTTACCACTTTAGTTAGTTCCATTTCAGTGGAGTGACAGGCCCTGAAAGCAGCCTGAAAAGGCTCAAAAAGATTACTGTTAGACGAGTGGGCCAAAAGCTGCTGAGACAACTCTCTCTAATACTTTTGAAAAGAATGGAGGGTTAGAGACCTTGGGTGAAGATATGGTTTCTTAAGTAAAGGTTTAACCACGGCAGTTTTAAAGCTAGTAAGGACAGTGTTTGTAGTCAGTGATAAGTTAACAATATTCAGCGCTGTAGGTCCCAATACTGGCCAGATATCTTTGGAGGGTTTAGCTGGTAGAGGGTCAAAGAGGCAGGTAGTGGGATTAGAGGCCGACACCAGGTTAGACATGACTCAAGAGATACAGCCTCAAAATTTAGTGAAACAGAAACTACATAATGATTCTGCAGTAGAAATTTGAATGAGGAACTAAAGCTGTGTCTAATCTCATCTGTTTTACTGCAGAAAAATTCTAGAAAATCATGATCCGTAAAGGGTGAGCAGCTAAGAGACGGCTGCTTTTGAGTAGGCTTAGCTACAGCGTCAAAAAGAAAGTTAGGATTGTGTTTATTGTTACTGATTAAGTTAGAGGAATATAGTGTTCTAGCAGTGGTTGGAGCAGGCTTATTTTTCAGCACACACTCATGCCACTGGAGGTAGAGAGCATTTTCTAAACTAGTGGACTTCAAAACTGCAAATATAAAATAAACCCAGCAGACTCCCTGATCACCTGCCGGCGCTAAGTCCCTAAGCAGCGTCCGTCTGGCACCCAGGGAGGTCGAACAGTGTGACATTTAAGCCACTTGTAGCGATACTTTCTTATAAATTTATTTTTTTCATGTATTACTGTTATCCCGGACATTTTTTATGTTCTTGACACATAGATCCATCTCAACTCACGCTTGGAAAGAAAGAGATACAAGACAATTTCCAAAATCTTAAACGAGATAAAGTATGGAGTTTGATCTATTAAGTATGCAGACTGCTGGCACAACCTCGGGACACAGTTAGCCTGACTCCACCGAGCATTTCTTTGCAGCATCTCTGGCTATTCACAATTCAAGCAGCTTATTCATTTGTTGCGCTCTAAAAGCGACATTGTCACTACTGCATTGGAGGGTGGAACTGAACACATTTACAGACAGCGAAAGCAGAGGCGTTCGGGTAATCATGGTCGCCCCTTCAGATAAGGATAGTGTGGCAGTTACACACACACACAGTCATCGGGGGAATTAGGTATAGAGCGCATTTTTCCCCCTTTTTAAAACATCACAGTATCAACCCTTATTCTATCAGACAAAGACAATGGTTTCACTCATAGATAGTGTTTCCTTCTGAAGACTGAAATAACTGTGGTTAGTTCAGTTGTGCATGTTCCTCTGATTGGATGATTTAGCCAGCATCTACGTACTGTAAAAAAAAATGGAACTGCTGTGATGCTTGTCCATATACATGATGAAGTTTGAGCAGGCCAAAACATCATAAATTTAAAAATATACGGGCAGTAAGAGAGACGATGTGTGGGATGTTTTTCATTTTTATTCAAATCATCACACTGGCCATCCTGATTTCTAGAGGAAGTGAAAGGTTTAGTAAAAACCGGAAACACTTGACACTGTGACAGTGGAATTTCGGTCAGAACAAATAGTACAGAGCTACAAAGAGATGTGCACGGTGGTGGCTCACCCCACGTAGGCAGCCTGCTCAGTCTTTAGTGGTCCATAGTCAGTCCTGTCGACATGCCGCTCAGAGTGCGGCGGAACATGAGGAAGTAATGTGAAATGAATGTCGCTTGTTTTCCTCTAACAATTTATGGGTTGAGGAAGTTCTAAAGAAGAGGGGCGTGAATTGAATTGAAATGAATCACAAAATATTTCTTCCTCCTCTCTGGCTAAGAGAGTTTTCCCCGAGGGGTTTCATTCGGCTTAGATTCACTAGTGGTCACGGGAACTAACCGCAATGAAATTTATCAGCATGATAGTGTGAGGGGAAAGAAAACCGGCTCATATCTGCTGCAGTCAACTCTGAGCTAATGGTAATTCACGAATTAAATTAAAAAAAAGCACTCACTGTTAAACTGGATCTGAAAACTTTTCATTTAGTTAACTGAAGACTGGGGCAGGTATGAAGTGAGACAGTGAGAACTGTGAGATCCAGTTTAGGATATTATCCAGAGGTCAGACTGCGTTTGTTAGTTGATTATATTGCAGTCAGTTATCGCAGCAGTTAGGAAGTTGCTTTTTCAAATAACAGTACAACAACCCTAACATCATGATAAACTTTCAATATGTGAGATCACAGCGACACCGGAATTCAATTTTAAACGGCTTTGAACCCAAAGACACAATGTGATCTTTCCATGAATAAGCCTGATCTAATAATACTGCAACCCAACCGGGGTTGCAGTATTATTAGTAGTATTATATTATTATTAGATAGTGTTATTAGTGTGAAATTCTTATTGACGCAGGCCAAACATTTTAAATCCATTTTAGTATGAACCTAACACATTTATTATAATTTACTGAGATATCACACACGGTTCACACACGGTCTACAATGTTTATACTGTATCTATATCATTACAATAAATTTATATCTTAACTCTATCACTCCATCTGTACACTTTATCTATATGTATGTTCATTGCACAGTTTTCTTTATACTATACTATATATAGGAGGTAGTAAGTATGGTATAGTAGTATGTATGAACATCCCCCCACTTAGCCCGTTCCGTAGAGTTTTAGTCTTTTGTAGTATAGTGTTTTTCAATATTTTACCTGCCTATGTGTCACCATATGGTCCAAGGAGAACATCTTTTCGTCTGCGCTGTGAAAGGAAGATGCAGAGGCCGAGGACGATGATACAGAAAGCGGAGAATCAGACAGATTGAATATGCGTTTAAGAGTAGATGGCAACTGCTACTCTGGACTCCAGGAAATGAAAAAGAATTCTCTCCACTGCTGCTGGACCATGGTTAAAAATCTGCACTGGCTACGGCCCTAAATGCTATTACAGCTATGTATGTCCATCATATCTTTGGTATTGGACTTTCAAAATAGGAGTGCACAGACTTATTAAGGTATTTCAATTACAGCTTAACTAAGCCAAATTACTGAAAAACAAGGATATTACCTTCCATAGAACCTTATCAGACAAACAGAGTGAGCCAGCATACTGTTGAGAAAGGTTATGTCGAAGGACGCAGTGTGACTGGATGATGAATGAGGTTTATGTTGTTGCAACAGAGCCCGGGAGCTGCGGTGTGACTTTGGCTCTCTATGTTCAGTATCGCTTTGGTTTTCAACTGTCATCAAATATTGGACGGAAGAAAGGTTTGAGAGTGGAATGACAAACCATGAGTTGATCTGTGGACTGATAGGGGCCCTACAGAGATTGTTTGGCTAAGTCTTAGACTAACTCCTAACCTCTATCAGAGTGCCAGCTTTCTATAAACTCACCAGTTCTATGAGCTGCATAGACCCTCATTTCAGAAAAAAAGAAAGCCATCCCCTCATTTTCCTTTTCTCCTGAGCAACCACTCCTCGGAGAGCTTAACAACCTCTTCACTCTCTGCATGAGATGTTTATTTTTGTATTATGCAAATGAAAACTCCCTCAGCGCTTATCAAAGCAGAGACCTTGGACCAAATGACCTTTTCACGGTGTTGTCTTCTATCATTTGACCGCATGGCCTCACCGACAGGCAGCCCGTTGCTCTCTGAGTGTTCCAGTACCGTATATAGTGGTAAATGCCTGCTTTAGTCTGGCCTCATGTGACGGACAGACCTGTTAACTAATATGAGAATAAACATAACTACATCAGACAGCAGCTCTTCCTCAATCAGGGCTTCCATTGTCTCTGGATGTGCATCCTCACTGGAGACATTATTGACTGAATATCTGTGCTTTTAGCTTCTTTTGTCTCTGTTTTGATGAAACACAATGAGCATTGAGAACAGTAATATCAAGTTATAGTTGTGTAGCTGCTAAAATGAGAGTGAACTATATCTTAGCTTTTGATTATAAATGGTTTTGTTAACTGTATTCACTGAAGACAAATGTTGGAAAGGCTCTGTACGGCAAGTTAAGTTGGACAACAGCAAAAGTTTTTTCAAAATTTGATTTGTTCCAGTGATTTTGACAGTTGATACGTGGCATATCTCCTATCATATCGCCCGCTGTAGGGGTGCAAATCAGGAAATGCTCCTATGGGTCGTGTCAGAGGGTTGGGGCAAATGAGCCATGTGGTCATTTAGGCTGGAGGGCTTGTTGTTCCGAGAGGGGTGATAAAGCCAATAAACTGTCCTGTAATAAACTGGGTTTTTAAGCTTTGTTCTTGTTTAACGTTTGTTGAGTTACATTTGTTGAATTCACTCATAGTTTCCTATTCTTTGACACGACAAACAAACAAACAAACAAACACACAATTGCCTGAATCCACATCCAGTTTATTACTGATTTCTAGCCACATCATTTACAGACTGTAATGTGCCATTTGATAGGCAGAAAAAATTAATCTTTTATTCTGTTTATGAACATCACAGTTCACTCCTACGAGTTGGATAAAATAATCTTAACTCAGACCGAGCCAACTCCATTTTTCTGATGAAGACCTGAGATGTGACGGAAGTCTCCAGGAAAAGGTAGTTGGTGGACTCTGAGTCCAGATTGTTTTGTCCAGCTATTTGTATTTGTTTTCCGCTGGATGAAATTTACATGAAATCATTCATGTTCACTTTGTCTGGATCTACCATTGTAGCAATGATAACAACTATAAGACAAAAGCAGATAACTTTACAACAGATCCCATTGTGGCCTGCCAGCACAGCCTGTACGTAGGATGTTGTTTGGTTTGTCTGTCTCTCTCTTTGTTACAGTGCAAGATATTTCTAATGGAGATATTGGCCAGATGGTCATGGTGCTCCTTCGGTTCATCACCACTATAGAATATTTCTTCTAGAAATTACATTAATTACCAAAATCTAAGCGGCAGATTCAATTTCCTGATCACAGTTGGAACACTTTTATACAGTATGTAGTAAGTTAATAATAGGGTTGTTACGATTACATTTATTGGTTTAAGTTCTGTGTTAAATTCCACATAGCACTTGTCTGTCCTGTCAGGACTGTTGCTTATGCTGTGCGGATGCCAAATAGTGCAGGTTAAAGAAGTGATTGAACTCAGAGACAAGTAGTATCGAGGTGATTACTTTATCATGTGTCTAATCAAGCCAATAATCTCCTGAATGGAAACATTGCTGGAGATCAGTGCTAAGAGGAAGCCTGGGAGTGGAGTCCTCCAGTAAGCGCGAGTTCCTATCAGTTTACCATTTGGAAACTGAGCATGCTTACAGATTTGATTAATTCGTATTTGTACAGAAGAAAAAAATTGTTTAATTCACAGTGAAATATATACCCTTGAAATAAATGGCACTCAAAAACAACTGAATCAGAAGATTAACATAAATTTCAGTATGTTTTAGGGATCACAATACCTGAGTCCTCCGTATTGTACTGGGTGATGACATTAGTTAAGCTGTCCAATAAACTAAAATAGACACACAAAATCCTTAAAAAATGTGCCTGATATTTTTTAATATGTAGGGAGGAGATCACAACCCCTGTCTCCGTTCGAAAATTGTTTTTGGAAATCGAGGCATTGACTCATGATTGTATTTAGGTAACTGTTGATCAGAAGCTTCCTAACTGTCCAGGCTTTTTTTGTTCTAGGAGATCGTTTCACAAAAGTTGGAGTCACTTCGATGCTTGAGCCTTCTTGTTGGGTGTGAGATAGCTTGTCCAACAGTGGATGTCAGTGCATGTGCCTCTGATTTCAGATTGGCATGTAATGATCATTGGGGGCTGCATACGAACAGGTATTCTTCTCTCTCATTGGCAGATAAGATAATATACTACGTGAAACGGGGGCCTTAAGGGGGCCCTAATTGCAGTCATAGCAGCCTTTTGTGATGGCAAAGCTTATATCTTCATGTCTCTCAGTTGGATCTTTTGTTTTTCGTTTTGGTTTTTATTTAATTAGTTATTTCTATTTCTGCCAGTGTGATTTTTTAAGCAACCCATGGCATATACATATAAGTAGTAGTAAACAGTAGTTAAGTTTAGACCACAAAAATGCTTTGGATATGGTTGTGGAAAGATCATGGTTATGGTTGAACTTGACTTTTTCAGTATCTAACCAAGACCAACATCTTTTCTTAAACTTAAGCAACTACTCTGAATTACCTAAAAATAACCTTAAAACAAAATCTGAGTTGCACTGGTCAGATTTTATACGGGCTGAATAGTCTTTGCAGATTTGTTCAATATGAACAATTTCGGACTTTGTAGATACATGCATTGAAAACGTTTTTCAGGTGGCATTACGTGTCCAAAACTATTTGTCGTTGCAAATGAGTAATATATGAACTAGAGCTTGACCAATAAATCAGTTGGACGACTTTATCGGCTGATGTAAGCTAATTGCACATAAATTGGTAATAGCGTTTCTAACAGCCACTAAGTAACAAGACATTAAAGTCATGGAAAGAAAAAAACAGGGGCTCGAGCTGTTTTACTACCAGTGTCGCTACTGTTTGGTTGGCCACCAGAGAGCACTGCGACTCCACTGTCATTAATCTGTGTGAGTTCACCGAAGGCATCGCAGTTCAGTTTACGGCTACAGAGCAGAGGAGTAGGTGCACCCTCATTTCTCCCTTTGTCTAACCTCATTAAGCCTGGTAGCAGTCTGGCAGCCTCTCGAGCACTCAACAGCAGTGTAGTTGGGTGGTGTAGGCTGTAGCCCGTTGACAAACAGTTAGTAAACCACTTCTAAAAACTGGCGTATGAATAACAGCCCTACTGTTTCCTCCCTCATCCGTCTGGCGCTGACAGATGCTATAAAACACTTACAATGCCAGCTAATGCCATTGCTCGTCAGTGGAAGAAAGCTGATGAGCGTATAGCATTTATAGGTGTAGTGATGCGCACCACCACGTTCTGCCACTTTTTTTTCTCCAAGTGAGGAAACAGAATATTTGCAGTTCGTATAATCTGGTTGAAATTTCGTACACTTTTTTTTCAAGCGCTTGAAGATCGAATCAACACTAAAGCGTATGACATGCAATTGAGCCAATAAAAACAAATGGAGTGGTCAGAGTTGTCATATTGACTTTTAAGGTATTGATTGATTCACAACGTCAACTCATGCATTGAGTAACACGCAGAAAACATTTCACCTTAAAACTTGCCGGTAGTAGCCTCTGAGCAGCACAGGGAATTGACCTATTTTTCCTACCTAGCTAACGTTAACTAGTAAAGATGAAAAAGTAGCCAAACATCCTTTCATTCATCGTTCACTCTTGAATTTCTCTCATGAATTTACAGAGACACATTAGAGAACCAGTCTATTAAACCCGCGCAGCTTGTGCTGCATCCACAATGCCTGCAGGAAATGAAAGCTTAGCTTAGCTACGTGTTCACAGCCGAGCTTATCAGATGAGCCCGACCTCTGCCTGCATTGCAACTTTTCCTAAAAATGGATGTCTTGAATAAGGCTCCATTTGCTCGGCACAAGTAAGTAAATGAAATCATTCAAAACCCAAACTACTTGTGTTCATTGGCTTGTGTTGCTTGATGTCACGCTAATTACAACCTGCTACATCCATGGTATCGTTTAATACCATTTAGCTTGATGTTTTGCTGACTGCCACGTAATATTCTCAACATGAAGAAACTATCCACAAAGTCAGTCTAACATTTCTTCGTGTCATTAGTTATACTCGACTAATGTATGTGAACTTGCCACTTTAGGAACAGCGGTTACATAACCCTGGAAACACATGCGCACGTCATAGGTGCGCTGCGGTACTTAAACACATGGCACTAAACCTCTGATGGTGCTATACTCATTCTGCCAAAATGACTTTATGGTAATTATATCCACAACTTGCATGTTAGAACAGTTACAATTGGTTTATTGGAAACTGTCGGCGTGTTCTTTGATTTGAGAGAGGACAGACTCAGACAAAATACCGTTTAACCTTTTATTTCAAATTGCATCAGTAAAAAATAGCTTGCTACCAAACGCCCAGAAAATAAAAGGGCAAAAGGGACAGCTGCTGTCAAAGCCATCACTCTGCAGCTGTGCCTGGTGTCGGCATGTTACACAATAATATCATATTGAATATGAATGTGATTGGTGGACTATAGTTGGGGAGGGGCCGTGGTTTAGACTTAGCTCTCCCTAGTAGGTCCACAGGCTGGTCCCAGCCTCTTGGCACCCGACCATGTCCAATCCCGGGAGACAGCGCCCTGTAAGACAATAAGCCCTGGTTCTGAGCTGTTTCTTCCCAACGGGCGGGGGGAGCTGTCCTGCCAACCGTGTTCAAGGCCGCTCTGTGCTTGCGCGCATATCAGTAAACTCTAAGTGTTTTATCTCCTGTGAGGGAGTGTGGGATGTGAGTGCAAACTGTGAACAATGCATTCTATCTGTTACAGGTCAGTACTATCACTGGGTTAAATCTTCACACTGTGGAGCTAATGCTTAAAACCTTCCCATTGCATATAGCAGACTACTCTTATAATATGAACTTCACTTTAACAATGTGCAACAAACAGTATAAAAACAGAAAGTGAAACACACTCTATAGAAAAATACGCTCAGTGATTGCTACCTTAAAATATGTCAACCAAACAAAACACACGTCTGATTTTCACTGCACATATTATACAGTTAGTTTGTCTCAAAAGTTTAAAGCTGAGACACAATGCTTGGACCAGTGGAAAAAACAGTGAGACAAGTAAATGACGGTGAAAGCTGATTCCGACACTCTCCATGCCCCTTAAATAGCAAACAATGGTACCAGTACGGCGTCATCGCTGGGTTCGAGTGAATTTGTTGCATTCAGTATTATCCGACATATTTTCATATCCTCAGACATTCATTTGATATTCTCAAGAAGTTTTACATTTTAAATAATTTTCTAAACTGCATGCCAAACACACAAACGCACACACACACACACACACACACACACACACACACACACACACACACACACACACACACACACACACACACACACGTTTTGGGGAAATTACATAGATTTGGATTTCTTTTCCCAGAGACTTTCCCTAACCATAACCATAACCACTGACCCAGAAATCATCTTTTTTCCAATGGAGACATGGCTTTTGACCTTAATTGGAAAAGCCGCCCCCAGTTAACTGGTGTTTGGTCTTAAATCTCAATGAGATAATGCATTACCTAACCTCTAGCCCTAACTTTAACCATCACAACTAAAGCCTAACACTAACCATTAAACTAACCTAAACCTAATACTATCTTCAACTTTAGAACCATGTGTTAAATTTCAAATAGTCCTTTGAAGTACTGAGGATTGGTCAAAATGTCCTCACCATGCAGAATGTTCTCACTACTGGTTCTAAGACATACTCAGATAAGGTACTACTGTATATAACTGAAAAAGGTCAGTTTTAAGCTGTAAGACACAAGTTTTCTTCTTTTGTTTGTTTAAAAAAAGGTCTGATCCAAGTTCAAACCAGACTATCACAGGTTTTTAATGAAGTGAATTATATTATAAAGATTGCTAAGAATCAGTTTAAGGAAGTTGTGAGGCTATGTGGCAGACACAAACAAAAATATTAAAACAACTGGAATATTGCAGGGACATAGTGGTTTTTCCAAGAGGCTGGACAACCAAATAGATTGCTGATATCACAACTGAATGCTTAACCCCAACCTCTGCCCTAAGCCCAACCTAAACCTGATTCTAACCTGAACCCTAAAACAGGCCTTTGAAGGTGTGAGGCAGGACAAAATGTCCTCACTTTCCTAAAATGTCCTCACTCCATAAACTGGTCCTCACAAAGATAGAATTACAAGTACAAACACACACACACACACACGCACGCACGCACGCACGCACACACACACACACACACAAACGCTCTGATTTGATCTATTTTAATGTGTAAATTAAACTTTTGGAAAATCTAAGAAGCTGTAAATCTCTGCCAAAAAATATGTTCTTTGGCATCTGACACCTCAGTCAGTTCTTTTCACTGATGAACACCATGCCAAGTGGTTGAAAGCTCTAACAAGCTTTCCGAAGAAATGCCATATGGCTTATGTGCAGCGGCAGACTCCATAGAAGTTGAATAGATCAGAGTGTCTAATAGAACGCAGCTGCTTATCCACCTTTGCTCGTAAAACCTTTGGGGTCCTGAAAGGAGTGTAAAACTAACTGTGATTTCTCTCAACCTCAGTTGTGTTTAGTGGGATAAGAAAGATTTTTGGTCCTTTTGGTAGCTCCTTAGACATATTTTATTTGGAAGCTTTGTTTTGGTTCTCTAAGAGCCAAAACAACCCCCCCCCCAATAAGCTTAAAACCACATACAGTACATTACCAGTATTCTTGACTGTGGTTTGGGGCCAGTTCATTGTTTTGTCTTTGCTTCATTTCATTTCCTTGTTTTCTTCCGGCTTTTGCTAATTAACAGATCAAGGGTTCATACCCTCAACAGGCACTGCTTGAAGAACAAAATTAAAATATCCATCCAATAGCTACACCGCTTATCCTGTGAAGGTTGCAGGGAGGGGGCTGGACCAATCCCAGGTGACACTGGGTGAGAGGAGGGGTACAACCTTCTTGCTGTGAGGGCGACAGTGCTAACCCCTGCACCACCATGCCGCCCAAAATTAAGATATACTGTAGTAGTGTATATTTAAAGGAGTTTTCATTGGAGTGTCCTTTTTTACTCTGCAAAAGGACTTTCAAATAGTGTTATCTGTGATTTGTGAGAGACAATTACCATTTATCACAAATCATATTCTTGACTAGACATGTTCCTTTTTGTAATCTGATTAGATTGGTAAAGCTCGGCGAGTTTAAAACCTCTGAGGTTTAGGAATTCAAGAAGAGCACTCTGTCTCCACATCACACTGGAATTATGAATGTGTCTTCAAATATCCCCCTGAGACACAAACAGTGGCTTGCATTTGACTAGAGCAGAGTGGTAGCCGAGAGCAGCCCGTGCCTCTGGAGAAATGTCTTTCGCATTATTACTCTATGCCTCTCTAATGTAATTAATCGATATGAATTTCAAGCAGTATTAGTAGGTGGAGCTACCGATACTCACTGACTTCTCCACAATAGCTACTGTAAAGTAACATCATGTAACACTTCACGAGAAACATCTGAAACTTGACTAATACTTTATATTGTAGTCTTTATTGTTGACTGGCTTTTGAGGTAGGTACAACATACAGATCCCAAGGAGACTGTCCTCCCCTGAATAACAACACGACAGGTCGTCTGTGCAGGCAGCTCATTATGAGTCATAGTTACGTTTTACAGATAGGCGACCTCCAGCGGCCGAAGTAACGATGATGGGAGCACAGGAAGAAGTCTTTCACACAGAAGACCACTGTTTGTTATCGTTTGTTGTTGTTTACTATGGGTGGTTGGTTGGAGGACTTATTGACCCTAACAAAGCATGCCAATGTTAGTTTTACTTTTGTTAAAGCAAACAGTTACCTTGTGTCAGTGGCAGGATTTAAATAGTTGATAAAGGTATGGAGTAAAGAAGGCAACCCTCCGTCATCTCTATTTATTCATCTAGTTATTTAATCCAAGGGTTCACTTACTCTCTCCACAAGCCCTGTGAATGTTTAGTGGCTGTGTTCAATAAAGACACTGAAGATTATAATTGTTTGTGTGCTATTGGCTTAAGCACAGAGTGTCCGTTCTTGTGACTTAGACAAAGATCTGTTCACCAATTATTGCTTCAATTAATGCAGAAACCCAGGTAATTCCAAAGGGTTCACGTACTTTTCCTTTTTGATTATACCCTTCTGCTTCCTTATTAAGGTGGTCCTCCTGTGCTGATTACACGTATAATTTAAGTAAATGGGAGTGTCTGTAATTTAAAGTCATTTCAATACATTTCAGACCTGTTCCAGTATCTTAAGAAATTCTGAATTGATGAGATTGGCACAGTTTAATATGGTGTAAATGTGTAGACAGCAAGTATGTGTTCACTTTTAATATCTCTAAAGAAAAAATGAGAAGGATAATACCAGGTAAGACTCTTTTTTGCTTGCAGACCTGCGACAGGCTGAAAATGTTTCCCACAGACCTTGATCCACAGTTGATAACATCACTCAGTTATTTCAGTGCTACTAATATCCTGTTCACCTCATAAATATCTCTGTATGATTAAGAGCACACTGGACTAAAGTCTTTGTCGGGTTCTTGAAAGGTGTTACGATGAGCGTTTGCGTCGCTGCGGCCTTTCTGTCTGCTTGAACGAGTCTTGTGTTTCATCAGAAATATTGTTAACATTTGAACAGATATTAAGGATTACACAACATTGTGTTTACCAGTCAAAATTTGAAGTATATCCATGTATCTCAAAAACAATCAAATCAAAACAAAACTGCACTGAACCTAAACAGCTCATTTAGATTTGATTGTGCACGGTCATTGCTTATTTCCCACTGCCTCAGGCATCATAAGATGGCATCCCAAGGGGACAAGGACATATGCTCTAAGAGTTAAGATCCTCCAAAACAGAACAGAGGTGTATTTGTTGTTTCAAGCTTTCAATTGGACTTTACAGCCATCATCAGGAGCAGTTGGAGGTGTCAGCAAGCAACAGCTAATAAATAGCATATATTTTAAAGTTTTATGAACTGTTATGTATTCGTGGTCTATCTTTCAGTTTAGACTTGTAACATCATCAGCATCAACCGATGTAACTTAGCAATCAGTTGGCACACCTGGTGTTCATTAGCTGTTGTTTCCTGACACATCTACCTCTAAAAATAGTCAAATCCTCTTCAGTCTTCAACGCTCTGTTATCATGGAGTGTAATTTTATTTGTAGCCAGCAGCTCTGACCATCGGTTCTACTCACCAAAGTAATTGCTGAGATCCCAGAACATAGTGACATCCCTAAAAATAGATGCTATGGGGCACAATTAGTCAGATGATCAGACAAGCTGGAAGCAAACCAACAGTTTATCTAATTTGTCTAAACCATTTTATTTGTTGATCAAACTGAATGTTGGTGTATCATAAATGGCGGCAATAATCCCCATTTGCACAACAGAGCAGAATTATGGTAAACAGAGGAAGTCAAAGTTGGATTTTTACTAAGGACAGCTTGGGTCATAATTTTACCTTCCACAACCAGGAACCCACTGTTCCACATGAATATCCCACAGACTGAGAACAAATTTACATACTGTCACCTAATGGCAAAAAATTGTCAAAATGATTGTTATGCGTATTTGCTTTTTCCCTCATTGACACATGCATTTTTGTGACTCTAACAGCTTTGAAAGGTCACGTCAGCTACACCAAACTGCAGTTAACGGGCTTTCACCTGCCCGCAGTGAAATCAAATCCCCCTGATGTGATGAATATGCCAGTTTATGATGTTCAGCTGAGTGTAAATCCTCCCTGTTTGTTTATCCAGCTGACTTTTCTCATTACAGCTTGTCAGGAGAGGGGCTGCAGTGATTAACCCTCCTTTCTCCATATTTTAAATGCCCTCCAAATGATCTATCATACGCCTGTCCTTGAGCGGCTACCCTCTGGTCCAAAGCACCACCAAATAAATCCTAACTGCAGTGCTGTTCCTCTGCTGCCAGATATAAAGCACAAAACAGAGCGAGCTAGTCGATAAAAATCCCTGTTCCGTATGTCGGAGAGCATAAAATACGGATAACTTCAATATATGTAATATGATACATTTCAACTGCTTATTCACAGACAAAAGGCAAGTGCAATACTGTGATTATCAGAACTCATAAAGTGGGTTCCATTTAAAATGCTGTTTTCTTGGATTGCTGGATCATCTATTCCTTTTTTGTGATTACTATTTTATTTCTTTCGTTCTTTTAAGAATTAGAATAAAAGGGAATTTCCAAATCAAATGAAGATTCTCAGCATTTTAAGTGAAAATCTATGGACCAGCTGTGTGGATGTATAGAAAACACGCACACACACACACACACACACACACACACACACACACACACACACACACACACACACACACACACACACACACACATACAGTACATGGTTTGGAGTAATGTTGATGGAATGTGCGATAGACCAAAGGATTGAAAGAAATGCCAAAATGCTTAGACTTTAAAGGTGCTCTGTGGTGTTTTCTTGTAAACACGGGGTATTTCCTTCCTTACAAGACGTTTGCATTGTTTGGATTGTACATTATTTAAGTCCATGTTTTCTAGCTCAAAATCTTCCTCTCTACTGACATTGTCGACACAGTACTACATTTCTTTGCACGTTACCGCTGCCATTTGTCAGTTGTGGAGTAGCAGGAAACCACCGTCAGTGCGCATTGTGTTGTCTGCATGCTCGTGTGCGTGCAGGATACAAACAAAACGGGGACCCATCTGTAAAAACGCTGCTCCACAGCAGTCAGAAAATCCACAGTATATTTATTTTCCGACAGAAACACGGCCCTGACCACACAGCGTCCTCTTGCTCTGCCTTTAGCATCTCACTTCACATATAGCAGCTCTGATTAAATGTACAGCAGCTGTAACAGCTGCATGTTCCTCTACTTCATCTCCAAGCCTCACCAGGTCTTGAGACTGACGGTGCTACGGACACCAGAGGAGCTCGTTAACCAGGGCGGATGGGGAGAATCAGAGGAATGGGAGTCTTTTTAAGTAGGGGATGTCAAGAACACAACCCTGCACCCCTTCAGGGGGGTGAGGCACAGGCAGGACATGCTGACATTATACTATATTTTAGTCAGTGATCTTTACCACGGGCTCAATTAACAGAACAGAGATCATGGGAGTCGAAACGATAGCAGACGTAAAAAGGCTCTATACACTTGCATTCTATAAATTCCTATAAGGACGTGTCAAACAAGTTTAAATCTGCGCTAATCTATATTTTTATATTACCTTTTGACCAAATGACTATGATAATGTGGAAGGGGTTAGTTGCAGGTACATATACCTGGGGGGGGGGTGTCACCAAAAAAGGACTTAAATAATCCTCAGGGAAATCATTAATAAAGTGCTGGACTAATACATAAATCACTGTCATCCCCATCTATTGGGGCAAAAAATTATGGCACGCAAATGTCATCCAAACAGCTCTGATGTACAGTGGACAAGAGCAGTAGTGGGGTATCAGGATGCAGGCATCTCATCGAACGTGTCAATGTAATTGTGCCCACAGTTGACGCAGACTCCAATATCTGCTGTGACCTGCTCACAACAGATGTGCTGACAGTAAGAGGCTCCATAAAGCAGAAATGGACTGTAGAGCTCTGACAAGGACATTTAGATGCACAGCTGCTCCAATAGAAAAGGTGTGATCAGGACTTGTAATGGTACAAATGGAAGGTAACTCTTTCAAATCTACTTGCCTTTAATTCATTAAATCTTCCATTATTTTTAGTAACGCTGCCAAGTGACTAGAAAAATACTCCCCCTCTGTCAGTTCTGTCATCCGTACAGAAAAACCTAGAATCAATTTGATTAAATGTCACTTTTTCTAGTGATATATGGGCTAAACTCAAACAAATGCAGACTGATGTACTTACTAGCGAAATATGTAGTTTTAAGGGGACTAATACTTTGATTTTAGTTGATCTGTGGTGGCTCAGTGCTGGTCTACTTCCTGCAGCTGAATTAATGATTCTATCTTTTGAGATGCATAAATCTTTGAAAGAAGTCCAACACACTAATTATCAAATATGTCAAAAGGTTTGATTTACATCATGTGAATATTTTAACTGCCTGTGTCCAAGCTTCTGTCTTTGCTCAGCTCAGCTCCATGAAAACTGGTGAACTGAACTGTGTTTTAAGTGCGCCATCTAGAGGTCAGAGAAGGATACAATCATCGGAATCATCAGGAACCACTGTAATCTTTCAAAAGCCTGTTTGAGAAAAGGTTGTAGACAAAACAACCAAACAACAGCGGAAATAATGGCTTCCTTCATCAACATTGTCCTCCAGTGAACAAACACAATGATGGAGTCCAGGGGGAAAACCAGAAAGCAGGTTCACCAAACTCCAGATCAGCTGATCAGAGTCAGTTCATGTTAAGTCCACGTGCGGTGAACGACAAAAAGCCATCATCGATGGAGCCGATACTACGATTTACCATGACAACGGGTAGATAAGAGCAGAGCCTCCAGTTTAATCCAGCGGAGCTAGAAATATTAACGTGTGACACATTACAACACAGGAGCAGCAGCAGTGAAAGAGTCTGAGCTGGAGAGTCGACAAGATGTTAACACCATTACACCTTGTTCAGCGTCGTCCACTAGACCACATTATTCAGCAGACTGGGATTTCCCTAATGGACGATAAAGTGCTGGAATCCGACTCTTTGTTAGATTCAATGTTTAAATATATTATTTCTTCGGCTGTAACCCGACGGGGACAAAGTGAAGATGAAAACATAGGTCAAACAGATGAGACATGAGTGTCTGGATCTATGATCTTGACCTCACGGTCTGACCCAGGAACAGCCTCATGATTCGGGTCATCTGCAGTTGAAAAAGTGTTGAGGTTCAAACTGAGGGTCAATTTTTAGACATTTAAAAATCTTGCTCAACATGTAGTAAATTTAAACACAGTCAGTGAAATGCAAAAGCAAATGGCATGTTTCTGCCAACGAGTACGTCCCTGTTTTGTTCACTTAACTGTGTTCGTTCACAAGTCGACTCCGCAGGGTGCCTTTAAAGAGGCACTCCACTGACATAAAAGTCACTTTAAAATCATTTCTCCGTCTGTAGGCTGTCATATCCGGACTCAAAGGGTATGTGACAAAAGAGGGAGGCCACACATAGTCTGAAAATAATGCTAAATGTTTTGATGAAGTAAATTACATACAAACGGTAGCGCATGTCTGTCAGCCTTTCAGTACCTATGCAATGTCTGTGTGAGTGAGAGGTGAATAAGGTGTATAAGTGGAAACACAAAAAACAAATGAATGAAAATATCAGTCTAATTTATAGCCTCCTGAGACCGGCCTGCTCAGGTGTTGTGCGTCTAGGTCTCAGCCCCACCCATTAGTTTCCCAGAACGAAGGGCAAAACACAGACGACAAGGAAGGACAAGATAGGAACAACCCTGAGGTCGTCACACAGCAAACAGAGATAGCCTTTGGAATATTTAGTGTGCAGTTGAAATGAAGTCAGCTTTTAAAACCACAAAGTCGTTTGCTGTGTACAAAGTTCTTTAACAGCAGAAGAGTCGCCGCCCGATGACCTGTAACCCTCACAAACCTATCTAGTCTTTTTTAAAGTGTATCATCATTGATTTTCACCATATTCAGTACAAAAGATGTACTGATGACCATAAGCAAATAGTGCATAGGTGCAAAAATACACTTAACATAGGTTTCTAAGACTGCAAAGATCATGAACTGTAGTGGCTCTTGCAGGTCTTGTAGAGAGTGTTATGATGAATGTGTAAAACGGGACTAAATACTTACTCTTCAGTGCATCAGAATTTTTTGTACTGGTATTTCTGCAAGTTCAGTACAATTGATTTTATATAGGCACGTACTGCCTCTGGGAAATGGCCATACACTGCAGTCTGAAAAAGCCTTCTCTGACCTTCACCAAACTAACTGTCAGCCGTATAAATGACACTCAGTACTCAGTTTCCCCTGAAGCAGTACGGCTGGTAACTGACTGATTTGGGTTTTCCCCTCTGGGCTTACTGTAGTGGCATGCGCTGCTACTTTACTCGACCCGGCTGCTGCTGATAACAGCTGTCGTAGAGACTCGACGCCCTCTCCACTCCCCGTACAGGCCAAACTACGGCTTGTACACTGAAGAGCCCAAATGGCAGCTTCACGGCTCGCTGAATTCCTTCATGTACCAGAGTCAGACAGGTGACTCAGCGCCTGCTGTCCTGTGGATATTACTCCTGATTTCTGCTGCCTGTGGATTTGGAGAGAGTCACTGCTGCAGTTTGGATAAGTTACGCAACTTTTAGTACCTGTTAGTGTTAATAATTGTTTTGAATTTTGATGTAAATACTTTTATCGTCCCCAGGTTATTGTTTATTTCAGATGCTGTCCTGACACAACATATATACAAGTAGGTAGAGTTACATAGCATAAACACAGATTTCATAAATTACCAGCTTATTCTGGTCTACAGCTTAATATTTGGGAGGATAATGAAGTATATTGTTTACTTCAACTCAAAACTGGCCTATCATGTTACTGTGCCCTGCACTCTTGTTGCCCTGAATGGTGGGCAACACCCAATACCCGAAATACTCGATACACTTAAGGGTCTGCACCCAATACTGAGGGAAACTAACACTTGAACCAATTAATTCTATTACTGTAACTTTCAGTTTTTCTTACTTTGCTTTTCTGGCTTTCTGCCAAATCAAAATAAATAAAAAACTAAGTTAAAATAATAACTAAGTCAAAAAAAAAAATGAAACAGGCTTCAAACCCCAGTCTCCTGGGTGAAAGTCCTGTACTTGACCCATTCATCCACCATGAGCTGCTTGATGAGTGGACTCCGTATACTATCTCACCTGACTTCTCAAGCCCCTCTGGCAGACAACCTATACAATATATGTACCTTGTGTTTAGAGTGCATGGAGAAATACAAAATCACCTGGAAGAAAACGTGAATGCTAGTAGTCATATTTAGATTATGGTAGTGGTGCACTTCAGCCTCTTCTGGCCAAAATGAGTATTGAAATAATAATAATAATAATGAAGATGCCTCACATATGGAGTCCAATCGCCAGAACTCTCTCTGTCGCTTACTTCAGTAAATTTGTTATTCACTTTCATTTTATTTCTCATTATTGAAATGGTTTTATACCCTTGCCCCAATCTGTCCCTCACCAAAGTTTTACCTCAGAGGTCTACAGAGCGCTCCTTGGACTTAATGGCTTGGTTTTCATCCTGATATGGAACCTTATATACTAGGGGTTTATGTCTTTCTAAACTGTGTCCATTCAATTCAGTTTGCCACAGGTGGACTTCAGTTCAGTTCTAGACTCGTCTCAAGGATAATTAAAGCAAACAGGAAACAGCAGACCACAGTTTGGAGCCACAGCAAAGGGTCTAAATACTTTTGTAAATGAGAGATTTTTGGTTTTAAATAAAGTTGCAAAAATGGTCATTTAGGGTATTGAGTGTAGATTGATGGGCAAAAAATGGCAGTTTTATCCATTTATAATAATAATAATATAATCTATGACACAATAAAGTGTGCAAAAGTGGAGGGGTCGGAATACCTTCGGAGGCCACTGTATCTCTTACATAAATTCCAGGGGAATGGAACAACAACCGGAGTGTGGTTAACTTCCAGTCTCATGGATCACTGCATCCCTTCTCTAGCAAACGCAGCGTCGTCAGAGCACGAGATGACACTGTGTCTTTGTCAGCTGTGGACATGCCATCTGTAGTGTCTGCTGCAGACTCTGACACTGCATTCTCTCTCTAAGTGCTATATGAAGGTAACTGGACTTGCTTTTGCATGGCACTTAGAAATATCATGACCTGGATGTCTGAGAATCTTCACAGACATATTGCATCCTCTCCATTTTCGAATGTCACTGAGGTGATGGTGGACCATAACTACCTGCCAACTAGCTTCGGTGCCTAACCGAGAATGTTCTGGTTTATATTGCAGGTTTTGTTGTCAGGCGGGGCTATGAAGCAGCTTCCATGTGACGTGTGCTGTAACACTTTGGTTTGTGAGGCTGTACCAGCATCAGTTTGTGATAGCTATCACTCACTAACCTTGAAAAACAATGGAGGCCTGATGATTCCGAGCACGGGTACAGTCAAGGTTAATAATTCCTCTGCAGCAAATCAGTGCATTTTGTCCCTGGTCAACTGTGTTGTCATATCCAACGTAGGTTCAGACGATGTGTTCGATCTTCCCGATCATATTTTGGGAACTCGGGATGCCATTGACTACCATCATTTTAGCCTCATATCTCTTATTGTGGGCAGCTTTCATAAGTTCATTCATTCACAGTTTAAGACAGCAGCTATGTAAAGAAGTGTTGTCCCAGAGTCATTAGACAAGAACCTTTGTGTTGCGTCTTTGTGAGTGAACATGAAAATCCTAAAGTGAATTTGTAGTTTGTTTCTGTATCCAGGCTTGTATGAGCATATGCCTGTATGACAGGAGCCAACCAGTGCACAAGCACCTGCATGATGTTCCTCTAAGGAAGAACTGTTGCCATAAATGTATTTAAATTTGAAACAAGTAGGAGGAGTGTGCCGTTGCCATTTCACCAGCCAACTATGTGCTTAAGTAGCAATGAAACAAATGGAATAAAAAAAAACAATCGACAACACTAGTTGACTAACTGGAAGTAGCTACTTTATTTCACCAATGCGTTGACCCAGGAACTGCAAGTCAGGATGTTTCAGGCCTCTGCTTCTTCAGTTGTGACCATTCTTATGAAAAATCTGCCTCTCGATACTAAAACCCTTGGTTACTGTTACCCTGTGGGGTTTTTGGCCACCTGTGGGTCTTGAGTCGGTCCCTGTTTGGTTTCTATTTTGTGCTCTACCAGCATGCAAATGAGGACACACATGTACTTCATGACATAAATCGCTCCCAGCTTGACCTGAAAATTGTTCTGGTCTGCCATCATGAAAGACGTTCCAGTTCCCTTATTTCTGCTTCGAGGAGTGAGGCTTGAGGAGCGAGGCGGGATCCTTGAGGCGACATGAGAGAGGATACAGACCAAGACCAACCTTCTTGGAAGTGTTTTACAGGACCCACACACCCAGTTATTGGAAATCTGTTACGTGATGGGACACTGCAGCTGATTGGACTGATCTGAAACCACGTTGCAAGATCACTGCAGTTTTATGATGACATGGACAGATAAACAACAGAATCAACTGAAGACTACCAAGTTTTAGATTTGATTTTTTTCATGATTCATCTAGTTAAAAATAGTGGATCCAGCCAACAAACACAGCCAACAAGGAAGGACTAGATCTAATTAGACCTTGTCCTTCATTGTTGGCTGTGTTTTGCCCGTTCTTCTTTCTTTCTTTCTTTCATTGGAAAGTTTTTTTTCTCCCTATGAGATGTTACATCATCTTTGAATTTGTGCTGTGAATATTATAGTCAGGGAGAGGAGGAGAGTCTGATGTCTTTCAGCTATAAACATGTGTTGAGTGTCTATCGTCATTTCCATTCAGTCACATGTGAACATCAGAATCCCTGCGTCTAGTAGAATTACAGAATTTTTTCTTATAGTAACCTGGAAATAATTAGTAAATTTAATAAACTAGTTCAGTCCAGTGGGCAATTAAGTCCGCACTGATCTGAGTACTGAGTATGAAGACTGAAGGCTAGTTTTTAGTAATAATGCATATGTTTGTCAAACAGCTCATTTTCAAACATACTGACTTAAAAAAAAAAAACATAAACAATGCTGTGCCATGGTAATTGTGCATCCTTATTAGTACTTGGACAGTGTGTATATGGGCAAATACAAACTCCAAGCCATCAAAAGTTGCTACAGAACAAATCAGACTAACAGCTGATCCAGCTGGTTCTGTCATCATCAGATATGTATGTCTCTTCAAACGATGGGTTGGAGGGAAGGACATCTCATTCCTCTAAAAACCCGTTTCCATGTTTCTCTCCTCCCATCAATTCCCCTTGCGTCTTTGGCACAAAGAAACGATTAGGAACTGGGATGTAGCCATAGTTAAAATACCATGTTTCTTATGACACACTGAGCTGGGATAATAGCCCCTGAACATTTCCAGAAACTTAAACATTTTTAAGAAAAGGACTGGCTTTGGGAAACATTTATCTCTTTTATTGGGACACAATTGAGGTAGAAAACATGGTTAACACAGAGAGGAGGAAGCTAGTACAAACCGTCCAAACACAAAATACAAACAAAAGAGTACATCTGATAATTACATAAAAAGGCGGACCATTTGATTTTGGTATAGCAGACAAATACACCCCCAAGTCCCAAGCTCTGAGGCTCAAGAGTGAGCTAAACTGACATTTGGGGTTGCCAATGGCTGCTATAACACAATTTGTACATGTAATTTAATTCAAACAGATTCAACAGGGAATATAGATCCAATATTCAGTATAGATTAAGTATGCCTCTATAAATGGATACAGACAAATTCTGCTAATGTTTTCAGAAGTCAGTCAGAGAAAAATGTTCAGGCCCTTAACGACTGCTTGAATTAGCGCAGTATTATAAAAGAACCTAAAACTCACTCTCGGAACAAACCTCTTTTATTAGGAACGGAAAGAAGAGAGAAAGGGGCTAAATTTAAGAATCCTGCTAATCCATAATCCCTTTCTCCATTCTCTTCCCACATAATATTTCACTTTAGAAACCCTGGCCAATCACAGCCGGGCTCGAGGCTGTTGTCACAGCGGCACTTGGATCCAACTGGGTGTCGTCTGTCATCAGAGGGCATCCCGGCCTATGGGAGAGCAAGAACGGAGGGAAAGAGGAGTTTTAGTGGATGAGTGGATTATGTGGGGTAGCAGGCCGAGGAGCTCATCTAACTTTAGGGGAGGAGAGTGGGGTAGGAGGGCTAATCCAATCTGGATTAGGCCAGGTGGCTTCTCTAGTGGCAGGAGGTGAGCTGGTAACATAGGCTGCCTGCTTCGAGCACTGAGTAATCCAGTCTTGCCTCTCCCCCCTCTTGAAATGGTTTTCTGGTTCCCCCTTATCTGCAGCCCGATGTTTGGTTTGGGTGTGCTGCTGGCCAGCAGTTTCTGGAAGTTTATTTGATCCAGTAACCCAGCCAACCTTTCCCCACCTTCCATCTTTACTTATTTACCTACTCATGTATTAGTCTTTTTTCCCCTTCCTTTCTGTAAATTGAATGGATTTGTTTATTTTTTTAATTCTATTTTTTTTCTGTGCTCATTTGTTTTGTATCACACTTTCATATACAGCACATCAAACGTACTGTACATTCATATAGATACAGTATAAGGACATACAGTACATACATACGGATACTGTGACATATCCCTCTAACAGACAACAAATTGGAATTTGAAAGTGCAAATCTTTTGTCCTTATTGTTTTCCTGCATGTTGCAGAGTAGATCCAGTTTGTCATTATGCCTAGGGGAATTTCTGAATACTCTCAGTTCCAGAGAATGTTGGTGCCCAGGATGGTGACAACAGAACATTGTTGCAAGAGTCATGAACATATTGTTGTATGCCGCTGGCATTTGATATAGGTTGATTTTCTCACAACATAAGTTGAAGCCATGAGACAGGCTTGAACCAGTGATTTTTCAATTATGTACAATGACGGGATGCATTGTTTCACAAATCCCATAAAATTTTATTAAAATATAGTCTTAAAGCAAAAGACAAGCTACACTGTAGGCTATTGAAAAACCTGAGTGCTAATTTACAGATAAAGTAGGACTTCTGCTGTTGGGCAAGAGGGAGATAAATCTGTTGTATGGTATCATATATATCATATATATATATATATATATATATATAGAGAGAGAGAGATAGATAGATAGATAGATAGATAGATAGATAGATAGATGCAGATGGCCAGGCGTCTAGATGTCATTCACTTAAACATTAAGACAGCCAGCCTTATAGAGTCATAAGCCATCTGTGTGAATTCAAAGTAAACAACCACCAAAGGTCAAGCTAAACTTACTGGGGGCTTTAAATATACTAATAATACCCTAATCACAGGGATTTAGCCCTTCTTTTGTTTCCATTTAACAATTCTGACACATTCTGTCAATATTTTATAGAGTAACAGACCTTTAGCTACATGGAAGCATATGGAATAATCATGTTTTAGAAGAATATACATAATATATAGTATGTACATCACATTTTCCTGATAGTATCTAAGAGCAGTCTCATTGCTTGAGTAAAGACTAGACAAGTTAGTTTTTAACATTGGAAAAAAATAAGGATGGGTTGTAGTTTTAAAAAAAAAAAAAAGCAATAAAGCACTTAGGTATACCTGGACCCACAGCTTTGTTATATTACCTATAATTTGTTGAAACAGGATCACTCCCCTTGGCCTGAGTAGAGGCTGAACTGTCATCTTTGGAAAACTCTGAATGGGAAGTCAAACCAGGCCTCTGTTCGGATTGGGTGCGACGGGTAGAGTTGTCTATCGCTCTCCTGGGTAGCCTGCCTCGGGAGACCTCTCCCCATGGTCTGGGAAGCACAGAACTTCCAGATGAGAGGCAGGTTTGAGAGGTCTGCGACTCCTTCTGACAGAAGACTGAACGGGCATCGCGAAAGGACACAGACGGAATGATATCTTCAGTGTTGTTATCTGTGGCACGTGTCACTGTTCTTGGTGAACTTGGGCGAGATGAGGGCCTAGAGGTGGACTGAGCTCTGAACACAGGAGGGCTTGGAAATCTGTGGCGTACAGAGGGACAAGATGGCGGTAGGCGGACTCTAGAGACAGGCGGCGCTGTCACAGGAAGGCTGCAAGAGGACATCTCACTCTCACAAAATTCAGTGCTTTCACATCTCTGGCCCATTCTAGCTTGAAGGGGTAAAGGCCCTCGGCCACTCAGGTCTGCAATATCTCTCTTGTCGGGAGATCCTGCTGCATTGCGCAGGTGAATGATCTTGCGTGCCTGTTGGTAGAGACAGTGAGCCTTCTCCATTTCTGGATCCAGATCAGTTTCAGCTTGCTGTTCTGCATCTTGCGCCCCCATAACATTATCCTGCCTGACAGGACGGGCAGGCAGGATATTGATCAATTTTGGCGTCACACTGGCTCGGTTTGGCAGCACTTCCACATTCTGCATGGATAACTTCAGGCGTTGGGAGACTCCAGTCTTTTGGTTTATCATTGGGAGACTCTGAACCGAATCTTCCTGCGACCCTTCCTTATTATCTGGTGTGTCATCAGTCCTCTGGAACGAGTTGTCCATCAGAACCTCTGGGGGTGGAGGTGGTAGGTTGTCTACATCCAGGTCATCCCTGCTGTCAGGCCAGCTGTTGTTGTTATTGTTGCCATTGATGACTAAATCCCCCTCATTGCCATTTACTGTGTCAGATAACAGAAGGATCCCACTTTTCCTGGGCCTCCTAATATGAGGTGGAATATTAGCAAGGCTCTGCCCTGGTCTACCATCAACCCCTTGGCTAAAGGTGTTTATTAGCCTTCTGACAGAGTGGCGCTTTGGTGCTTGGGGTGCTAACATTGGTAAGCAACAAGGTGATTGATTCGTTCTCAAGGGGCCTTTTTGGGCACCTGCTGATCCACTTAATGAATGTCGTCTTAGTCCAGCTCTATACAGATTATAATGACGCCCCACTAATGCTTTGTTTCCTTGGATATCAGTCATTTTTTTCATTCGCTGATCTAAGTCTCTCTGGCTCTTTTGTAACTCCATCACTATGCTTACACATCTGGTGGACGAGGAGTATTCAGGCTTGGTTGCTGTGATAGCAGTTTGGGGTCGTTTAACTGTAGGCTGCCGATCCTGCATGTGATTTGCATGCATGTAGAGAAGGGGTTGACTTGGATCTGGTGGGGAGGAGTTTGACCTCTTCCTGCCAGGCCTGTCACCTTCATCATCCTCATACTCTTCATCATCATCATCGTCGTCCTCCTCCTCTTCCTCTTCACCATCTTCGTTATGGCCTACGAGGTTGGGTAAATTACTGGGGAAACTATCAAATGCACTGCGAATGTTGACTCCAGACCCACAACTTCCAGATCCAGCACTCCCACGGTGCCGGCGGTGCCTCTCAGATCCTGTCAGACTTTCATTCTCTCCCCCAATACCACTGTCCTCACTGTGCAGTGCTGAATCCTCGGGGTTAGACTTCCTCATGGCAGCTCCCTCTACCCGTGTCAACACGTGAGCCAACCTCTGTTCTGCTGCCTGCTTGGCCTGCAGCTTCTCAACCAGCAATTTAGAGAGGGAAGAAAAATATTCCACTGCCTCCTCAAGTGTGGTGTCACCCAGTGCCTGGACTGAGCCCCCCACGAGCCTCATTTTCTCTGCTGAATGCTGGAGCAGTTGCTGTAAAAGATCTGGAGGTGGATCAGGGGAGTTGGCTGTGTTACTGCTAAACATAACTGGCATAACAGCTGGGCCCATCATCCCAGATGGCAAAGCCATGTAGTCACCATGTTCTTTCAGTATCAGCTCCCCCTCCTCAGCCATCTCCTCTAGTGCCTGGTTGATCTCCTCAAAGCGCAACACCAAAGCCGACATCATGGGCTGGAGGGACAACTGTGTCTGGGCAGCCTGGTCTAGCAGGCCCAACAGGGTCTCATATTTGGAGATATTTGGGTTCAAAAAGGCATAGGCTGCCTGGTGAGCCCTCACCATATGTGGAGGGAAATCCACCTTTGTCTGGATGATTGAGGACTTCCTCTGATTTTCAGTAGACCTTTTCTTGCCCTTATTTTTCTTTCTTTTCTCTGTCTTTTTAATTTTCTCTGCTTGTACAACCTCACTGACAGTTTCTTGTGGCGTCACATTCACCCCTGTTTCTTTAATGTCCTCTGTAGTTTGGGCAGCTGTGTCCGAGGCCAACTGACACCATGCACTATCTTTTATAGGATGTTCTTCAGTGGGTAGTGGTAGTTCATTATCTTCCTCATTGGTCTTCAAACATTTGTTCAACTCCTCTACAGGTCTAGAATCAACATTGTCCTGTGATGATTTAGCCACCAAAGCCTTTTGAGGTCCAGGGCCTTCTGGCTTTGAAAATAACTTTCCTTTGGATGGAGAGCAGCCCATTTTTGCATTTAAGCGTGATTCAAGAAAAACTTTAAAATTCTCTTTCTTTGAAGAAAAATGATTTGGAAGAAAAAGTGAAAGCCAAAGTGTAAGTCCATAAGTAATCTCTGTAGTCGGTTAGACGAGGTCCTCCACAATCCTCAAACAGTGGCTTTCTGTTGGAAGTCCAAACTTCATGTGTTAGTTTCTGTGCATTTCTTTGGTCATTTTTAAGATTTTCTCCTCAAGAGTTTGTGGTCAAACGGTGCAGGGAGGACACCTGCAACCTGTCGTGCAAACTGACTGCCTGCCAGGGTTTGAAATGGTGAGGAGCTGAGAGGATAAGACGGATTGGGGAGTTTCTTCCCTCTCTCTCCTCTAGCACACACAGATGGTCATGTAAATTGCATCAACACACACTCAGACTCATGCACACATACACACACAGGCATTTACATGTAAGACTTTAAGCTCATCAGGTTAATCAGAGCCAAGTTAGTCAGGTGGTGTTTTTAGCCTCATCCACCATGCTGTCGGTAAAGTTTACGTGCAACTGTTGGCTTTGCTTGAGAGATAAACAACTCGGTTTTCTGAAATGAAAAGATTGCCAGAAATGTCAAGCTATATTTAGTTTAGATAACATTTTACTTTAATGTAAATAAAGAAATATAGTATTATTTTGTGGCTATTGCATCCTACCATCTTAAATTTTTTTTGTCACCACCACATCCGCACACACACACACACACACAGACACACACGCACACACACACACACACACACACACACACACGCGCGCACACACGCTCGCACACACACACGCTCGCACACACACACGCACGCACTCACACATACACACACAGAAACTCAAAACAAGCCTTACGTTTATATGCCGAGTAAAGGTGCCAGCTCTCCGCCATGTCTGAACATTTTCTGATAAAATGAAGATTGGAACTTTAATGAGATAGTGATCTTTTCTCTGCCCAGTCCTCAGCGTAAACTCCTGTCATGCAAGATCAGGTTTCACTGACATACTTTCATGTCATATGACAGGTTGCACCTTTGTCTTAAATACAGGAACGGGAATTCTTCTGGACCAACCTTCTGTCTCAGTTAAAAAGACTTTCAAGACATGACTAAACTCAATTTCATTGTCAACAAAAACACCTGGAATTTACCAAGCCTCTAAAATAAACTGCAGCTGTACACTGAACAATTGGCTTGCATGATAAAATCGTGACATACTTAAAATAGATCGACAACATATATTTATATATGAGATTCCTCTTGGCTAAAAATAGGTGGTTTGAATTATATGGGACATATGGTGCCACTTGGCTTGGTTACTGGTTACTAAACATTTACTAATGTTTAGTAACCAGTAACCAGTAATGGCAGGTTGTAAAAAATCTGTCTGGCTGTTGAGTCATTAATAAAGGGTCATGGATCTCTCACTTTTTAATTTGCCACTACCAAATGGATCAACCTGCAGAGTCATTAACAAGGTTTTAATGACGAGTTTGTACATAAATTCTTCTTGATAAATAAATGTTTGTCCAGATACAACCTGTTTCCAGGAGGTCTAAAAGTATAAAGAAACTATACACTAAATGCCAGATTGCCTTGCGCAAAAAACTTGGAATAATTACCCCTCAAAATACCAGCAGGTATGCCAGGTGTGAATACATGTAACCAGGATGTAAAACAACTCAAAAGGCCGTAGATGCAGCGACCATTTAGAAAGTGAAATGAGGGAGACCAAACTTGCATTTTCTAACAGTTAACAAAACAGCAATTTTCCAAAGGAATGTCTCTGTATTGGATTTTTATCAAAAAGAGCAAATAACGACTAAAAACAGCTCTGTGTTCTTGGGATAAACAGGTGCTGCTACACACCTCTCATATCGCCAAGATGCCAATTAAGGTTAGTGAACATCTCCCTGCAGTGGAGGTACAGGAGGGGGAGCAAGGAAATAAGGTGGCGATGGATCAGCTCTTTAAGGGGAAGAAAGGAGTCCTCTTTGCTGTACCTGGAGCTTTTACCCCTGGTTGTTCCAAGACTCACCTCCCAGGTTTTATCCAGCAGGCCGAGGACCAGCAATAAGCCAATTGACACGGGCAAACATGTACAATAACAACAGCATAAACCAGGTGCCTATATACAGTAAGGCTTTCTTGATCTGTAACAGCCCGGTGAGCCTAATTGCCTCTGGGATTTTTAAATCTTCTCTAATGAGGGTTTTTTATATGTACCATGCACATACCAGCATTTGGATCCCTGTACTTTAAAAGCAATAAAATAATAATTATTAAAATCTAGAGTGATGATGTAAAATGTGAAGAGATACTATATTTTGGTTAGTCTGATAATCTATACATTTTTTGTATAGACCTGAGGTCATGAGTGAGTCCAAGTCCCACCAATGATTCCCCCAACTTCCCACAAGAAATTCAATTAAAATTCTGTTTCTACAGTTAAACAGTATTTAGCCTTTATTTATTTACGCAGCTTTAAAGGAGCTATATGTAAGTATTTGTTATCGCTACATAGCCAACATTAGCATTAACAGCTGTTTACTTAACAGTCTATAAGGGATGTTGTGATTTCAGCATCAAAATTCATTCCTTTACTCGCCAAGAGCTGTCTCCAGCGGTGGAAAGCAACACTAATGTTAACTCTGGTTTTCCGTCTATTTCTATCACTTCTTTTCTTCTACTGAAGTTAGCGCGCTAACCAGCTAGCCCCGGCCCGACTGGCCCGTCTTGTCACTTTCCGATGGTGAGTCACTGTAGCATCCAGGCTGCCCTGAAGAAGCAGCGCTGCCCAGAGGGCATATTCTAACCTCTTGTATTGTAAACACAATGGTAGCTGAAGCTCTCGGCAAGAGACCACATTCGGCAGAGGAGAAAACTTACCTATAGCCCCTTTAAAAGTGATCAAATTCAAATATATAGAGTTAAGAAATAAATCAGCCTAAAAATGCTCAGAATATCAAACCATAAGATATTGTGTAATATAAACACATCGGTTGCTAAAACACAAAGAAATACTGAGGACATGACCTCAGTCGTATACCAGTGGCCTTGAGATGGCAAACTACTAAACATGTACTGTAGTATAAGGCCGTGGTACTTATTCTTGACACGGTATTTTGGCAGATAGCAGATGACCCAAAAGCTTATTTCAGACACAGAATGCAACTGTGTGAATGTTGGGAAGGCTCATTGACTTTCCTGTGGATTAACTGAGTAGGCTTTTATGAGAAACTGCACTCTCAGATAGGGGGTAATCACAGCATCACAGAATCCCAGAAAGCCTGACCCCATGCTATCGCCCTCAAAGCATCTCTGTAATCCGTGCCACCCGCGCCCAGGTGTATCCCAGTAACCGGAACTGTGAAAGCTGCTGGCCAACAGAACAGAAGGAGCTTAAGCTGCTGGAGGTCTGGCGTCCACTTAATGTGCTGTCTGTTAGCTGGGTTTAGTAGTAGAGTAAGTACAATTTTGAGGTACTTTACTTGATTTAGTTGAATTTTTAGTATATGCTGATTTATACTTCTACTCCCTTACAGTTCAGAGGGGAATATTGTATTTTTATCTCTTCTACATTTATCTTTATCTAGGTTACTTTGCCTTTAAGCTTTTATGCACAGTCATCTTATAAATTGTGATTCGTTTTTGTGACAAAGCTACCCTACACAGCAAAGTCATACAATATAAGTTAATATAATATAATATGGTATAATATAATCTCTGACAGCGATAATATATGCCATTTGGTGAAAAGAACTACAGACATCTCAACAGACTGTTGGAAGAATGACTGCAAATGCACCACAGCCGGCAGTTACGTCGGAATAAAATCCAATATTAACGGTAATACAGGGGATTCAGCTCATTTGAAATGAGCTATACATTGTTTGTTTGTATCTAGTTGCACTTGCTTATGAACAGCTACAAAGAAAACAAAAGAAGCTGTTTATTTGGTGTGACTACAAGGTTAGCAGTGGGTTTAACCATCCTGGAATGATGTGTGAACGCTCCAAAGTCTGAATAACAGGTGTTTTTTCTGTTCTACCACTCCGCTGATATTGCATGAATGCAGCATAGCTAACATTGTTACGTGCACCATTTTGTCAGATCTGTGCCCAGGCACCTTTTTTTTTATAGCTGTTTTGTGGCTGTTGATTTCACTAGCTGTCAGCTAATGTGTTGCCAATGCAGCATTTTAAGTCACTGTTGAATTAAGGCAGTGTTGGGATAAGTGTTGCGTATTTTACTCATTTAATCTTGTTGACTTTATCTATATATTTAGCAGATTAATTACCGTGTTGTACTTTCTATAAGAACTTTATGTTGATCTTTCACTGGTGATACTCCCAATATCACTAATTTGAAAGCTAGTTTATACTTTTATGAATTCAGTTTCCATCTTACTGTACGAACTAATTAGTGCAATACATTTGATCTGACTCTTGTTAATGGAAATTGATTGTTTTTCTGATTTTCTGAATCACTGTCATTGAATTCAGAGGTCTTCACAGTTTCACAATTGCCTCCGGTAAAAACCACAAAGGCAACCTGCTGTTTTCAATGAGTTTGACTTGCTGGATAGCTGTGAACCCACACAAATAGAGATTACAGAAGATTAGTATTTATCTATTAAAGCCATAATCCAGGTGTTGCCACAAACATCCTGTATCTTACATTCTTTGGCACATGTACAAGTGTACAAAGAGTGATCTGACTGAGATCAGAAATGCTATCCACTAATTATTTTTAAAAGATTAAATCTCTATTGATTCAGCCACGTGTGAACGGAAATGGAAAGATACTTTCAGCGACAATAGTGTCTTTGGCTGTTTGACGTCCAAAATGAACCACCGATAGACGGAAACAAAAGACTGCTGACTTACAGTCACTGCTGTTACAAGGAAGTATTCAAGCATTTCTGTGAAAGCTGACAATCATAGGCTACATCTCTGTTTTTGAAAAGCTCTGATATGGTGAAAAACATGGACTGAGGGGCAATGCAGGACGTAAGTGAGAAGAAAAGAATGGGTTTTCTAAGGTATTCTGATCAGTGAGGACAGGCCAACGGTTGTGGTGGAACTTGGCAAGTGTGTCTGTGTGTTGACAGGACAAGCGACTTTAATACCCTTTAGGTGGATCAGTAGTGATTGGCTGACACTTGTGTAATAGTCTATTGCTCTTACGGTGCTATTCTCAGCTGTTTCCCTTCCAGCTTTTTCTCTCAGGCTTACACAACAAGAGTTGTAAAATCTCTAAACAACTCACAGTGAGTCAGTCTGAACACAGCAGAACGGAGCGACTGTCAGCTGCTGATGGATCTGGAGGTGAAGTCACAGTTTTACTCAAACCAAGGCAGTCAAAGAAGTCAAAGAATGTAACAGCCGTAGGACAAACTAGATCCGATACTTAGGTGACGGTCAACATTATAACGCTCAAAGTTAAGTTGTTTGCTACAATGGATGTGCGTTTGCCCCTGTGTTGCCCACCACCCTCCCATGCCGCCCTGTCAAAACCTCTCACCGATCCTTCGTCATCCAAAGCAGTTCTGTTTGCATCACTCACTTTCAGTGTCATATCGTTTAAGGCAGCAGCTGTAGCTGTATTTTGTTGACAACTGTCATTTCTGGAGCAAAACTCTGACTTACTTGTTAATACTTGTTAATCAAGAATTGCCTTGACTGGTCCTGATCTCCATAAACTCAGAGATCAGCTTGGGAAATCTTTACTTTTATTTCAAGTCAGTGTGTAGAAAACCCTTTATCAGTATATCTTTTGTTAAACTAACTGGGTTACTATGCAGTCTGACTTGAGGGAATGTCTACCCAAGTAAATTCACAGTCTCTCTCCACTGCTCATGAGTATTATCCTGTTTTGTCTATATTATGATGTTTGCAACGTTATACCTACATACATACTCCTGTATTTATGATTTGTGTGCAACATGATTTGCAAGAGAACTGCAGAAAAGAAGTGTCACCCAGCACCCTCATTAAAGGATATGACACCAAGCATTACAATACACAGTCAACTTGCAGACTCCTCTCGGCGTTAGGCATGTAGTGCAGCGTGAACCGTGAAATACATTAGACGTGAATGGGACACAGCCTTATCCGCTGAGGGATATTTGAATCAATTAAAAAGAATCACAATTCTAGCCTCCAGCTGGTTTCGCTGAAATGCCATACTTTGCAGTATTACAGTGTGCATACAATATGCAACCTTGGGAACTTGACACCACGGTTGTGGCTTCCTGAGCCACAAAAAAAGTTACAAAAAGTCATTTAAATCGCAAAATGAACCCAAATGATGCAATTTTTCAGTTTTAATGTGAGCCAATTAAAAGTGTCTCTATGGATCAACAGCCCTGTCACGGACTCTTTGAGTAGCTGAAATTTAACACCACACAACTAGACAAACACAGTTTGATGATGAAACATTATCATTCTGCAAACATTTACATGCAGGACACTTCAAGTAACACCTAACCCCTCCTTGTGTCATCTAAGCAGCTGGGACCTGTTAATGTCTATGGAAAAAACAAAATAGGAGAAGCACAGGTGTATATAACAAATGAATAATGACTGAATTCCATTTAGCTGCTTCTCTTTAAGGAAACTAGTATTGCACTCGCTAGCTCACTGTCGTTCTGTCATGGCTTACTGAAACACTTACAGAACCATCGCTGTTGTGCCTCTACCATGACAAGTCAAAATGCCTGCCGGGGAAGAATTCTTATGTTTGATAATATTGCATGAAGGCATTATAAAAGATATAGACATCACAGTGAACTGGTTAGATGTAAAGCCTCCGTTGAAGGAGTGCTTTCTGCGACTTGGATGAGCTCAGGCCCAGGACACGTTATCAGTGTAAGCAGCGCATGGTATTGCATCAAGTCAATTAAACAACGACATATGTTGGTTGTAACTGCCCTTTAGAACCACACATAGAAGCGTTCTCTGGGCTGACACTGCTATCAGCAGGATGGCAGCATTTGTCTGAGCTTTCCAAATCTGTTACAAATCACTGCTGTAACCGGAAACGTAGAACATCTGTTTCATAACGTGACAACGCTGTGGTTAAGGTTTGGTTCGGTTCAGGCAAATCCATCTACCCCGACTTCATGGAGAAGCAGGTGTCTGACGTCACACTGTAAACGGCATCTAACTAAAAGGCAACATAAAGTATATTTGTCTGTATTTAATTTAAATAATATATACTATCATATGGTAACACCTGCTCTGTAAATTGATGTCAACATTTGATGTCAATGTTATTAGGTTGCTGGTTATGACAAACAATCTCTGCACAAGGGTTACTCTGTTATCTTTTTCCTCCTCTGTTTCGTACATGTATGCATGGAGGCTGCGCTGCCACCAGTTTGAAAAAAAAAACCAAGCCAAAACACCAGCCGCGTTTTTTGTTTATGTTTGGTTTCGTGCACCTGCAATGCTCGGTGGTTGGAAATCAGACATTTCAACTGGGAAATTCCAACCACCTCCGACTTGGAATGGAACGCAGCAAGAGATTATGTCAGGACACCAGACAGACAGCCTATGTGCTGAAGCATGATACAGGTAACTAGAGACCTTTAGATGCCATTCATTCAAACGCTTCATTCCCAGACATCAACACAGACATCATCTGATGAATAGCTCGTGGGGCTTTTTTTAAACGGTGGTTAGTTTCGCTTGAGTGAATTAACTAGCTAACTAGCTAGCTAACATTAGTTTCTTCCAGCCAATGTCAGATTGATACACTTTCAATGAAAGGTGAAATGCTTTTCTTTCAATTCAGTTTGTGTAAAGGGTTGAAATGCCTGTCCAAATGAGATGCCTCCATCCTTTTATTGTCATTGCAAGATTATCTTAGTGGAGGCCGGTAACATTTGCATAAAAATATCAATTGACCCTGTCTTTACTTTCTCCACTGACACAGATGAAAATGAAAAGTCTGCATCAATCAAAGCTCAGCTTTGGGACGGGAAGAGATCCGGGCCAAGATGAGGGGGAGAAAAGAAAAGAGGAATATAGAGAGAGAATGTGATGATGATGAGAGAGGAAGAGCAGGCACTGCCCACTGTGCCCAGGAGAGGATTAACATTATGTCACTGTGCTGACCTGATCACATTCAAACAGTGCAGGGCTACTTACCACAGAGATAGATAAGTGCAACCTCTAGGCTCAATTTAACAACAACATGAACCTAGCACAATTATGGATATTCTATAAATATGTTATTGTATAAAACACAATTTGTTTGTATTTATGTACTGTTTGACACATGTTTGTACAATTCCCACAGATGTGGTTTTAAAGTTATTGTTATCCAATTTTTTGCCCTCTAATCATCGTAAAATTCCCATGAGTAAATCAGGGAAATCAAATCACTGGCTGGACCCTGGTGTTTCTAAAACCCTGTGTGCAGTAATGGTTCGTGGTCATGCTCCATGACATTGGGTTGGAAACAGGAAATGAACAGTGGTCTCCTGTGTTAAAAGTGTTAATCAAAGACTTTTTTCTCCTCCAATTCATCAAGCTCAACCTCCCCCCTTTGCAGACTGATTTCCTCCTTTGCAACCATCATAATTCTTGTGGCTGCTATAGAGGGCTTTGTCATTTGAACGTAAACAGATGTCATTTTGGGGCACTTAGTGAAACAGCTGATCCTTTTTTTTTCTTTGGAGGGCAGTGTCTTTTGTTATGCAAACCATAGCGGGACATTGTCAAATGACTTTGCTTGATGTTTTATTTGATTTTAGTGGGTTAGTGTGACCTATCTGTCGGCATCCCATGTACATATAGTCAGCCAGGAAGTTAAACTTGCTTTTGTAACTTTTTTCCCCATGATTGAGTCTCTAAGGTAGCCTTAGCACCTCCTTCTGTGGCTCGGTTTCAGTAGAATTCACCAATGACAGGAACTTGGCAGGTTCTAGGGACACTAAGTCCTCCTCACAGTGTTGTTACAGTGAGGTTTTTTTTTTGCTGTGAGTGAGGACAAGCTTTAATTGACTTTGCAGTGTAAAAGAGATTCTAAATTTGATTACTTTTATGTCGAGATAGTTGAAGTAAATTGAGATTGTTTTTGTGGCACCCCTCTCAGCCTCAGTCAAGAGGTGCACAGGTCGTTAAGGCATATAAGGAAGCAGATCCCCGGTCAGATTTCCCCAACTACCCTGGTACACCCATGGTCAAAAAGCTCTCATACCAGCGGTCCACCAGCCCACACTGCTTCATCAAGGCAAAATGCCTCCCCAACACTGGGCTCTCCCCCCACGGAGCAAGAACATGTGTGGTCCCAGTCAGCTTGCCGCAGGAAACTCCGCTCGGCATGCTGCTCCTATCGCCAAATCAGACAACGGCATTACAATGCATTACAGGTCCAGCCAGACCAACTGCCACACAGTGTCAGTTACAGTTTGAATATTGCTTTTGCAAGAAAAGTGGGGATTTAAAAAATTCCAAGCCCCTGCAAGTAGGCGGTTGATTGGCTGAATTAACGTTAATCCAATTTGACAAGGGACTGTAGGAAATTAATTTAATTCATGGTGTACATCTTATTCCCTAGATGAAATCGATATGCAGCCACTTTGATCCCAAAGCCGTGGCTATCGGTGGCTATGTAGCAAAATGGACACATTTTACTCGGAGTGTAATACTGCCAACTGTATATGAAATGTTCGGAGCTTTCTGTTATTGCCAAATGAGGGCTAACAGATCTTTTGAGTGCATTGTGGGTGAAGGTAGACTGCACTTAAATGGTCTGATGAGATGCAAAGACACATTTATCATTCACATCCCCCTAAGACATGAATCTTAGACTCAGTGGGAGTTATCTAAGTTATTGGTCTGAAATAATTCATCGGGGGTGCTAGTGCGGAGGAGTGCAGCAAAAAAACAAAGGCTCATCTAGCAGCAAAGTTGAACCAGGCTCAACTTTTGCTGCAGTGCGACAAAACACTGCATCGGCCAACCAAGCACACATCCCTGGCAGAATACTTTGTAACATGAGTCCTATATTTCTACTGATTGCCTTGCGATCATTGTGAGGAAAGACAAACAGTTGTCTTCATGAAAACTTTTTCAAAGTAATAAAATCCTGTCTGTGAGTATTACAAACCATATTGATGAGTTCTGCTGTCTGGTTAGCCTTTAAACTCATTTATGCGTTACTCCAACTGGTCTTCCTGGAATGTATTTTGTCACAGCACCTCCCCACACTGAGCAACTGCTGGCTGTCAGTCTTGGGGAGTGGGCTGGTCAATTACCGAGAGAGCCCGACATAATAAAAGGGTGTCATTGTGACGTTAGATGTCCAGGTGGATCCTTGGAAATGTTTTTGTGTCGTAAAAGCCTTGAAGGGTTCATGCATGGGAACTCTCTCTCCCTTGGAGCTGTTTTGCTTTAAGTTATTGTTTTCATCAAACATTTAAATGAACTGTAACGGCGACCTGGAGTGGGTTGATAACGCCAACGGAAAAACTGAGTGGTTTGAGCCCTAGAACCGGGAGACCAGGAGACTGATGTTGAGAGCTGGGAACAGCTGAATGAGAGTGCCGGCAGCTGAATGCCTTGTGGGTCAGGAAGTCTGAGAATGGGCCATTTTCCCAGAGGCCTGAAGGTAAGCCCACTCATTCCCCTCAGTCAAACAGCCAAATGGTGCCCTTTTCTCCTGGTCCTATCATATGACAGCACTGCGCTCTGGAAGCCCTAGGACAACGGTCACGTAAAATAGTCTTCTCCTAGAGTGGAGTGGTGACCATGGCAATTTCAGTCTCCCAGGCACTTTAAACAACATGCTCCCACCAAACTGCTTCATCAAACCTCAGCAACAGCACGTGTTTGATCTCCCCTCAGACTGCTTCAGTGATTTACGTTGGATCGATGCCTCTGCGTTAAAGGGCTTGGCCATACCTATGTGCATACGCTTCGCGATTATGCCATAGGTTACAGTGTAGCTGACATGAGCCTCCTCAAAATTGTAACTACACACTGGGGCTGCGGCGCCTATGGAGATACCACTTAGGGGCAGCAAGAACTGTGATTGGATGCTTGTGTTTTCCCCCTACATGTTTCTCCTGTTGGTGGAGTTAAGGAAGTTAAAGAAAGACTCTAAGTAGTCTTCTCCTTTTCACGGACGGACATCTAACAAAGAAATTACACTACAGACCTTCTCATCACAATCCCCGTATGAATGAATGAGCATAAACACATGGGTTGCACAGCAGTAGTCTCCTATTCAGTGACGAGACACAGTGGAATAACATGATAAATTACCTGGATGTGACCTGCTTGTCCAGTTGGGTGGGAGAGGGACAGTACAACAAGATGGGTACCCTGGTAAAAAGTATACCCAGTGGCGTTGTGGCAGAAAAAATTTCCGCGCAAAAAACATGTTAAAAATACCCTGTGGAGCTTTTGACCTCTAGTAGTGCTATGGAGCAGATTTTCTACAAGTGGGTCCCCGTTTCGTTTCACACTATTTCACTCATCTACAGGTGGCAGTAACGCACCAATACCCCATCAAAGTCAGGGACTTCACTTTGTACAAATTTATTTTTTGAATTGATTTTACTGATACAACAATGATGAAATGGAAACAGAATATGCAGGGATAGACAAACAAACAGGGTGATGTGGAGAATTTGACATAGTACATACCGTGTATAAAACAAAACAAAAAAGGATGAAATAGTCATGATAATTATAACAATGATAGTGACATCATGCAGTTCAATTCAATTCTGCGAATTAAATTATCGTTTTAGGGGAGATCTGTTATATAATGCATGTTTATGTGTATGATTGAACGTGTATCAGAGCGGTATAATAATATTAACAATAATTATAATAAAAATAATGATGATAATAATAATTGAAATAATAATAATAATAATAATAATAATAATAATAATAATAATAATAATAATAATAATAATAATAATAATAATGAGGATACATTTATTGAGGAAAGAGTAGGAAGGAGGATGAGGGAATACATTCATCACTTTTGTTAGACCTCAAGGATTCACATGATGTTTTTTGGTGAGAAACACTGAATGTAAACAGAAGTTTTGTTAGTTTACAAGATCCCTTGACAGGGCACCTTTAAGCCTGTGAGGGCATTTATCTGTTGCTCCAAATGGACTTTGTGGAATGTATTTCATTGTCTCACCAGTACCTGAAGCAATATTCCCCTCAACAATGCAGCTCCTTGCATTGTTTTATTGCAGAGCTGTTTTTGGTCTGAACACCTGTTTTGCTTGGTGATCTGGCCCCTCCACATAAAGTGCTGTTTTTTGTCTGGACTGCAACAGGGCGGCCAGCCCTAGAGTCAAATCTAACGACTTTTTGGACAAACCGTCGCTACTTTCCATAGAAAAGAGTTCCCATTATCGCCCTGCGATCTCGAGCTCAGGCTTTCCCTCCACAGGCACACGTCTCTATACGTCTCTTATGTCTCTGGTGATTCTGTCAGACGACGTCATGGTTTTAAAATCAGGATTTTATCAGTGCAGAGCAGCAGCTTGTCAATGTCTTGGCAATGGCTGCTGGTTAACATGCTGTCTTAATGGGCCACGTTACAGTCACTATTTCATACTTGTTCTGTTGTCTGACAACAGAAACAGAAAAACATGTAAATGAGAACAGCTTTAGTGGGAATTCAGCTGGATTAAATTACTGTGTATGTGAACACAGAGAGGAGGAGAGAAGTAAAGAGATAAGAGCAATCCAGCCACATACTAGGTTTTGATCTGGTCTTGTTACATTCTGTGTAACTTCACATCACCGTAACGCCTTCAAGGCCAAATTAAGTAGTAAATTATATAGTTTAGCTACAGTAGGCACCGTGTTCACCTGTTAAGCTGCTGACTTTGGATCATAATGGATGAAAAGTGCCTACAAATGATGTAAACAATTTAAAACAAGTCTATAAAAAGCATTTTTGTTTTACTACCTCTTTCAGTTTTTTAACAGTACAAATGAGTCAACTTAAGTCTTCTGTATACTGAAGAATACAACAGTTTTCAGTGGAAAACATTTTGACTTTACATAATTTCCATTGCAAAAGATCTGACAAAAGACTGGCTTTTAAAAGAGAAATTTGTATGATAAACAATTTTTAGAAAGATATGCTCCTACGTCTCCATGTCACTTTTGTTCCTAGCCTGTTAGACAGTGCATAGGAATAACTCTTTTCACAGGGCTTATGTATTTCAACCAGCCCAGAATCAGTAGGACTGACCTTGCTTGGTGTAGGGCTGACCTCGCTCTTCGGTATAGTTGATGTGCTTGATAAGGAAAACCTGTCACTCTTTTGTGAGGGTGTGTTCATTCCGAGGATATCTATGTATGTGTCCGTGCATGTCTCTGAATCAAGACTTTCACTGGAGAAGACTCGCCATCTTCTCAGAATCCTCTCCAGCGTATTAGTATTTGACCCCCAAAGTGCTTCATAGCACTTGGGTAAAAAATGGCAGAAGATAATGCCATAGCTGGATACTAGAATGGCTGAAGCCTGCACAGGAGTGCCCTCTTCATTGGTGGTAATATAGACCGGGATAAAACACACCCATACGAACAAGTACATCAGCATGCTAAAAATGATATAGCCTGTCTCACTGAACTCCTGAGGGACCTTTCTGCCTTTGAAGGCCAAAAGGAAGCCAATCAGTGCTAGTAGAGCTATGTAACTCAACATAATGCCAAAACCTATGTATCTCTTACCTTCACTACACTGGATTATGTTTTTCATGCTTTGTGGAGATGGAGGTGTGTCATCAACATCAGGAGAATCCCAGATCAGCCAGAGAAGACAGATGATCCCTTGGAGAGTAGTTATCAGGATAACAATTACAGGTGGCTTGTAAAGTCTGTGTAGTTGCCTGTTTGTTATTTGACCAAAGGGAAGGAAAGCCAGGAAAGTTCGATAGGCCTTTACTAGGATGCAGGACACACACAAGGTGAAGCCCATGGCATACATCACCTGGCGGGCCCGGCAGAGGTGTACATTAGGCTTGCCCATGAAGCACAGCACACTTGCAAAGCTCACTGCCAGACCAGCCATCATCACGCAGGACAATCTCACCTCAGCTCTTTTCATAGGTGGGGAATCTCTGTACACCAGAAAGATAACTAGGGTAACCAGCAACAGCAAAATGCCAAAGGCTGCAGCTGCCATCATGGCGATGGGATGAGGATCTCTCCATCGCAGGTAGGATTCCTTTCTTGGCTGGCAGTGATCCCACCCCTTGAGAGACCAACTTCCATTGGGACACTTTTTGCAGAAATTAAGGTCTGTTAAAGAAGACAGTGATATACATATTAAGGCCTATTCTGGTTTACTTAGTTCTGCAGCAGGACAGCGAATCTGCAGTTCACAGAGATAGAGATTTTACTTTAAAATTACAGTAATTTACTCTGAAAACAGAAGTCATGTGGACAGCACTATTCAGATGTATGCCTCTACCCTATGGGAAGAGCCAAAATGCCACCTGTAAGGGCCACATTGTCTCAAGTTGGTTAACATTTCAAAGCTAAACGTACCCAAGCCATCCGAGTAGGTCCCCTCCACACATTTGGTGCAGTTGTAACAGCAGGATACATTCAAGATCTTCTTTACCCAGCCACGGGGGCAGCTCTCTGAGCATCTAGACTGAGGGGTCTGTGTGAGCAAAACAAGACAACAGCCTGCAACTCATCAACTGATTTGTTACACTTAAACTTGGTCTTTCTAGGTTGAGACCGACTCAGGGTTTATGGTCATATTCAGAGATATGAGGATTTAGCACTGTAAAATAGTGATCACACTGTTAGCATTCGACAGCTACAGTTTCTGTTTGTCTTAGCCATAGGCACTCACTCAAAACCCCCTGGGTGATGTAGTTGTTGAAATAAACAACAAGTAACTATTGTTTCATTGAAGTTTAAATGATAAACTCTTTGAGCCAGTGTAACATATCCTAACAAAGTGTCCAGATTTTCACATCCCTGCCAGTAAGGACATTCTTGGTCCCCAGATGATTTATTAAGGATTCAGTATGCTTGAAACAAACTACAGTAGGTTGTACATATGTCATCCAACCACATCTATAGGCCAATTTTTGAATGGCCACACTCGAAGAGCCTGAATGTCTTTGGTGACCATCTGACCTTTTCTCCTGACTCAGGTACTGTCTTGCCTAAGGACATACAGAAACTGACTAGACCGACTACTACAGTAATCGACCTGTGAATAGATGCTTTGAGTATGGTGTTGTCTTACCGTGATATTGCCTGTTGCAAGCCAGATGACATTTTCCAGCAGTTCTATTTTTTCATCGATGACATGGTATCTCCCAGTTCTATGAAATCTTCTGTGGTGTCCATACTTTTTCCATATAATCAGATCATACCCGTTTACAAAATCACCATTTTTGTCAAAGTAGAAATTCTGGTTGTCAAGCTTGAACTTAACCTCCTTCAATTCTTTAAGGAGCTGCAAAGCAAAGGGCAGAATTTCATTTAGAATTGGGCCTTTGCAGAAATTAATCACCGATGACTGAAACGGATAGTTTATTCATGAGAATTCTAAGGAAGCACACATTACAATGTAATTCCTAAAATATAAGGGAGCTACATGTTCAAATTTGACTCTTTTGTCATCTGAAGATGATATCAATTCTCACCTTCCATGGTGGGAAGTTAATCTCTCCTGAGCATGAGGAGCTGTTACACTTTAGCAGCTTTTTGAGAGCATTTGCTACAGCCCACACCGCAACTCTATTTAGGAAGGTTTCACTTGTGTCCACATCTGTCACAAGATAGTCATCATTTTGCTCTCCGGGTTCCTTGAAACTGCATGCATTGCCGGATTTTATTTTCAGCAGATCAGGTGAGGGACAATAGTTTGGAGGTTTATTTGAGAAGCATTCAGTGGAACAGTTGAATCTCAGGTACTTGTATTCCTCAATGAAGTGGTTGTATCCTCCTGGGGTTGCTGTAAGATTCTTCAAATAATTATCAAATGATTCACTCTTCCCTACAACAAAGGTGAAGCCCAAGATGTCCCCAACACTGTTAATGCCATCCATCTTGGCAAGGGACCAGCTCCTGGACCAGGCATCACTGGCAATCCAGGTCTTTGATGTGTTGGTCCTGATCATTTCTTTAAAGAGGACCTCCACCAGCTCTGCCTTGAGGATTAGCAGTACCACCTGGGCACTGGAAGAACGGATCTTCTGAGCGACCTGCTGGATACGTTGCTCGCTGGATGAATGATCGAGGTAATGAGGCAACACCTCCTGGTAGGCCAAGCACACATGATTTTCCTCAGCATCCCTGAAGAAGCTCTGGAAAGCTGCTTTGCCATATTCATCGTCCCCATACACAACCCCGACCCAGTTCCAGTGATAGTGATGCATCATTTTGGTCAGTGCTTTGGTCTGATGAGTATCACTGGGAATAGTACGCATAAAAACTGGATAGCGCAGCTTATCACTCAGTTCCGCTGAGGATGATGTGCTGCTCAGCTGATAACATGAAATTAGACGAGAGGAATTTTAAATATACAAAAAATAAACACACACACGCACACACACACACACACACACACACACACACACACACACACACACACACACACACACACACACACACACACACACACACACACACATATATATATATATATAATACACTCACTGAGCACTTTACTATGAAAACTTGTCCACCCACTTAATCATGCAGTTATCCATTCAGCCAATCATGTGGCGGAAAAAATGTGATCTCAGTGACTCTGAGCGTGGCATGATTGTTGGTACCAGACTGGCTGGTTTGAGTGTTTCTGAAACTGCTGATCTCCTGGGATTTTCACACAAAACAGTCTCTAGAATTTTTACCCAGAATTGAGCCAAAAACAAAAAAACATCCAGTGAGCAGCAGCTCTGAGGATGGAAACACCGTCAGAGGAGACTGGTCAGACTGGTTGGAGCTGACAGAACGGCTACGGTAACTCAGACAACCACTCTTTAGTACTGTGGTGAGCAGAGAAGCATCTCAGGATGAGCAACACGTCAGACCTTGAGGTGTATGGACTACAACAGCAGAAGACTACTTCAGGCTACAGTCCTGTCAGCCAAGAACAGAAATCTGAGGCTGCAGTGAACACAGGCTGCACCAACACTGGACAGTTGAAGATCAGAAAAACGTAGCCGGATCTGGTTAAATTGGATTTCTACTGAGGCAGCAGATGCCAGGGTCAGAATTTGCCGTCAACTGCATGAATCCATGGACCCAACCTGCCTTGTTTCAACAGTCCAGACTGGTGGTGGTGGTGTAATGGTGTGGGGGATTTTTTCTTGGCTCCTCTTTGGGCCCCTTAATACCAACCAATCATAGTTTGAATGTCACAGCCCGTCTGAGTATTGTTGCTGACCATGTGCTTCCCTTTATGGCCACAGTTTACCATCTTCTAATGGCTACTTCCGTCAGGATAATGCTCCATGTCACAAAGCAAAAGTCGTCTCAAACTGGTTTCATGAACATGACAGTGAGTTCAGTGGACTTCAGTGGCCTCCCCAGTCACCACATCTGGATCCAGTAGAACTCCTTTGGGATGTTTTATAACAGGAGATTGGCAGCATGAATGTGCAGCTGACAAATCTGCAGAAATGACATGATGCAGTCATGTCGACATGGACCAGAATCTCAAAGGAAGGTTTCCAACATCTTGTGGAATCCAGGCCACGAAGAACTGATGCTGTTTGAGAGAAAAGGGAGGAACTACCCAGTGTAAGTATGGTGTTCCTAATAAAGTGCTCTGTGAGTGTATATACTGTAAATTGGATTCATGGTGTCAATTTGTGAATTACAGATTCGAAAGTTAAAACTTCTTATAATACTCAAAAGTCCCTTCAAATCCCGACATTTTCACCCAGCACATTATGTTTTGAATTTCAACAACAAAATAAAGGAATACATCCTTAATTCTTGTAGGATTAGTAATATATATGATATTACAGTATTTCTAAGAATACTACAAAATTTTAGGAAATACAGTTGTTTGAGGCTTATCAAGAGTTAGATGTAAAAATCATACCAATTTAAATTTCTGTGGGTGTTGTTAAAAGATTGCTCCAAGATGAACTTAGCACAAAGACTGGGAGCGGGGGCAAACACTGAGCATAAACCTTTCAACTGTTTCAAATGTGTATCATTTACGTGCTATAGCTAGCAAGCTAGGCAGCAAACATATTCCCCAATATATCGTAGTATTTCTAAAGCAAATGTACTACTATAAATTTATTGAATACTTTGCAGTAAAATGTATTTGCAGAACAGAAAGTATTTGTGACTTACTAGTGGGACCATGTACACATTTAGCAGTCTGGCCAAAGCAACGGACTCCTCAGAGTATAGTGCTCCTAAAATAATCTTGGTTGTGGGCCTGAAGTCGGTGTAGTTGCACTCTACATTTAGAGAGCCGTTGACTGCGAGCATGTGCCCCACATTTTGCAGTGCTTTGCTTGCATATGAGCATGTGTCACACATCAAATATCCAAGACGCACTCCTGGGAGGAAACCAGCAGCATTTATCTGCTCAATTTCATGGATTATAGCCAAGGATTTCAGAAATGATGGCAGATCAAAACTGAAAATAGACAGTGTAAAAAACAAACAAATATTAAAGTCTTTACTTGAGGAACTGTGGTGAAGAAAGTTATTTAGACATATATATATACATATATCAGAGATTTTTCAGTTAATAGAGTTTATAGAGAAATGAACTCGTACAAAACACTGAGGACATTTTTGAAAAGAGGTGCAATGTGGTTGATTGAAAATTCGAATCAACAAGGATACAAAACACCTTTCCCTCTCTCTAACTTGTTATTTTCCTGTTTGTTTTTAGAAAAATACATTTTTTCTAAAGGTGCAATGTCTTTCTTTGAGATTTCTGAAATGTGACTGAAAAATGACTTTTATAAATGTCGAAAGCAGCATCTCTTCCCAAAATGATGAATCCTCTGGACTACCCACTGACCTATACGAGTGTTAATTGGCACTACCTTCTACCAAAACAACAGTACCTTCCTGACACATACCTGTATGTGAATACCATCTAATGTAGTATATCCATCAGGTCTTATACTCACTCTGAGCAGTAGTAGCTTTCAGGTTTAATCCGTTCTTGAACTGCCTTCACTTTACGATGACACGGCAACAGTATTCCTATAACAACATCCCCAGGGGCATGGGCCCCACAAATGGGCTGAGCGACGTCACATCCATCCACACAGGCCAGGACGCTGCTCAGAATCATCAGGGCCAAGAGAAGGCTGCACGGCAGACGACACATCTGCATCTTGAACGGAGCAGGTGAAAAAAGCACTTCTGGGATGTACAGGAAATCTTTTAATCTTCACATGGAATTTGGGAGGTGCCTGACACAGTGCATGCAACAAACCTGTTTTCAAGCAAGGAAGAATGTTTAATAGATCAAATGTCATCCTCCACTCATTTCTCACTTTGACAGGTGCTAGTACAAGAAAGTAGAACAGAGTACCAAAGAATTTCTTTAACTGACTCAATTGTTGGACAGAATACGGAAGACTACGGTTTCTGTGGTTCCTGGAGTGGGGTTCGGGGACCTTGACAGGCCTTTACAGTGAGCGTCTCGAAGCACAAATGAAAGAATCCATCAACAAATCAGTCAAAAAAAATGCTCGTCATTTATTTGTCCTTTATTATCCTGAAAACAACAGAGTGCTCATAAGGGTGTGATTTTGAGCACGTGCACTCTTTGCTTGTTGCGCAGCCCAGCCTGTGCCGTCTCGTTGTTTGTGTCCTCTGCTTGGCAGTTCCCTGCTCTCTTTTTTTTGCTTCTCCCTTCCAAGAAGTCTGAGGGTGGAGCTGAGAACCTGTCAGTGATGCAGTGAAATGTGAGTAAACACAATTGGTCAGAAGACTGTGTAATGTGTGGTTGGACCAGAATTTGCCATGCATAAATCAGGCAGGACAGGAAAGTTTTTGGGCAGGTCAGCAAGCATAAGACATATGACTAGCAGGCTAAAGATAACATTCCACAGGAAAAAAACCTTAAATTTATCCCTGAATTCCGTCCAACAATATTGTTGAAATGAAATGAATATATCAACAATTGGACTCTATTTTCATTTGTTTAATAGTAGTAGTGAAAAAAAAAAAAAAAAGGCAAAAAGGCAAAGGAGTTTCTTCTGCACCGTATGTCTCTGGACTTTGGGAGGAAACCAATAAAAACTCAGACAGACCATGCAAAACCACCCACTCACCCAGCAGAACGCTGATACTGACTGATGATCAAAAAAAAAGATTGTGTGGATTCAGGCAGTTTGACACCAATGATCTTACTGTCCACTTGAACTATGTGATTTAGCCTGTTCTTTTTACCTGTCGAGATCGTCAAATGAAAGAATAAGATAAGTCGTAGTAGTGCTCTTGAATCTACCGTGGTGTCATGGGTTTTAATCAAATCCCAAACCGATTTTGCCTCTTAAGGAGGTGAAGTGATCGTTGGGCTTTTTTTTTTTCAGAGTTGGGGTATTATCATTGAATGTCGGCTGATTGTCAGTGAATCATATCATTATCAGCTGTCATTGAATGATAATACCGTTGACTTGTTTCAAACAAACCAAGGCTGACATCAGCAGCTCTACGTGAACCTGCAGAGGGAAATCAAATCAAATTTTGACTGAAGAAAATGCACTCTGACATGTTTAAAGGCTTAATTTGCTGTACGCGGGCGTCATGAAGCAATAGTTGGTTTTGGGCATCATACTCGAGACTGCAACTTCCTGTGTCATACATAACTACAGACTGCCATGAACAGCTGACACGCCAGCTATACTGTATTTGTTTAGTGTTTGAGTTCATATGTATCGCATATATATATGCTTTGTATTCTCATTACCTACAAAAAAAAACAAGAAAAAAAGAAAAAGTAAAAAGAACACTGATATCAGGGGAGTTCGGTCAAAAGTGGACGCTGGTGGGAACTATGGGATCTATCATTAGAAAAGGCTGGACAGTCAGAGATGACTGATCCATTGAGGCCACAATGTTCCGGAGAAACATCACACACCTGTACTGCAGAGATGGGACCTGCACAGAACACATTTTGTCACAGTGAGAATGTAGGTGAGTGAATTGCTGCATTCAAAATAAGACAAAAGCAAGAAAAAATCGGAGGGAACGTTTCATGTTTGTACGAGTTATATATTCATACTTAAAAGCGTATTTTGTGCCAGTGCAAATTATTAATGTATTTTACCATGGATTAAAATCGATACAAAACGTTCAGTCGGTAGCCTGTCAGTTTCTTGATTGACTGCAGACATGCTATTTATTGCCATTTCATTTGGCCTGGAACATGTCAGACACGGACCATACCTGCTACAGGTACGCATCATATACTGCTTGATTCAGCACAGTCATACCTTTCCAGAAAATCCTGGTTAGTGTGTCCGGGACTGTCCCAGCCACAGCTGCCTTAAAGTAAATAAATACATTCATTAAAGACTCTCATATTTGAATTTCAACTTATTGTACGTCTGTGTTTGTAGTACTGTGTTTCCTCAATGCATCAACATATTCACATTTGGTTTTTCAAACATGTAGAGGAACCCCCTGCCCACTGTCACACACAATTTGGGAGGAATCAGAGCTTGCATTACGAAGGTACAGGAGTTCAGGTCCAGCATCTCCCGTCCCGCCGGGCTTTATTTTGCACTTCTTTTCTTTATGGGGGGAGCCAAAATATCTGTCAGCTTACCTACATTTGCAGTAAAGAGTCCATTTCATCCGTGGAAAACCTTAGAGAATATGAAAAACATGGTTGTGCTTTGTTCTACCTCCGGTTGGGGTATCTCGTAAACTAAAGCACTTTTGCGGGTCTTCCTTCCAGCCCGTCACTTGGGTTGCTTATACTGTACTTGAGATTGAATGCTGGTGTTCTCACCAGCCTAAACAGACGGGGGCAAATTTGTCTCTCTGAACTTCTGTGTTTGTTTCTTATCTCCTATGTATATGTGTGAACGATGTGCTTGAGTTAGCATCTTATGTGTTTGCGTAGTCTGTTCTCTTTCCAGGTCTCTATTGGTGGAGAGGAGCTCATGTGGCTCAGGTCGGATCTGTCTGCCGGCACCTGGAAGTTGTTTGATGTCCTCCTGGATCCATATTCTTCATATATATTTCCAATCTTCCCATACTTTTATCATCCTGATTGTCCATACTGTAATTTTACTATGTTGCACTATTCTGGACAGAAGACAACTATCGCTTGGAGACTGTCTTCTGTCAAAAACAAGCCCATCAGTCGTCTTTGCAAGCAGCTTCTCATGACCCATAGTTACGTTTGATTGTTGAACGACCTCTAGTAGTCAAAGTAATTATGACGGGACCAAAGGAGGAAGTCAGGTGATGTAGCATAAAGAGCAACACAGTCTGCGTTGGACGAGGTTGGGACGGAAGGTCGACGAAACACAGGACCTTCACACGGGAGACAGCTGTTCATTTTCCAACGTTGTTTCTTTTATCCAGGGTCGTTCCATAACCTTAACTGCGTGTTTATTGGTGATAAGTACTTATTGGAACACAAACCAGGATCTTTTCCAAAACACAACCACATAGCTTTTGAGCCTGGACCTGACCAAACTGTGAGCGTTCCACAACTTTAGCCGTGTGTTTGTCATTTACAATGAGGACGAAGGTATGGCGCGCTCCTATAGGTCGTATCTGAGGGTGGAGACAAAGGCCCCATGGTATATGGTTGTGCGGGTTGGAGGACTGGTTGATGGCATGTCTGTCCACCCTGAAGAGGGATCCCTCCTCAGTTGCTCTTGCTGAAGGTTTCTTCCATTTTGTTTCCTGTCAAAGGTCTTTTTGGGGCGTTCTTCCTTATCAAAGAGGGTGTATGCTAACAGATTGTTAGGCCCCTTTACGCAAATGAGTGATTCTGATATTAAGCTTTATAAAAAATGAATATGACTTGACTTGACTTCATTAAATAACCAGGTCTTAACCAGACTCTCCTCAGACTTTGAAAATACCATACATACTTTGACTGTCATACTCACACCTAACCTGTTTGGTTAGTACTAGTCAACTGGGAAAAACCCCGCGCCAGACCTTGACATCTCATTTTGCAATGTGAATGTATTGTTACTTTCTGAAAAAGCCCTTAAAGTTGGCATTGAATGCAACTCACTGCTTCAGAATCCTTTAATGTGAATTAATGAAATATGAAACTGGCCTGGGCAAATTTTACATAAAGCCAGCGCTGGCTTTGGCCATTTTGGTGCACTGGGCGAGAGTAGGATTTGGTGATCTCTTACCTTTTGAGCTCAATAAACCATTTGAAAAACCCATATGATGATCTTATAGACCATGATGCATTGCTGTAGATTAAACTACCCAACAGTATATAAAGGAGTTCAAATGAGCTGAACTTTTAACATGTACAGCAGTAAAATGCAACATACACATTAATGCAGCAGTAATATTCATCCAGTAACATCCCTGACAGGGAGCATCTTTCTGCATAATGGATTATGCAGAAAGATGGATGCATAATGCATAATGCATTGGACAGTTGTGACAAACGCTGGACAATGCTGCCCTCTGTCGGCAACTTACCAGCAAAACACACAGACTAGATTACAGCGTGACTCACCAGGGAGCTGGTGTGCAGGACTTTGTCACTTGTTTAGATTTACTTTTGTATTTCTGTTAACCGTTTACAGGATGAGGATGTCGTCAGAGGGAGTACGTTGCCTAACTGCTTAAGCACAATTTCTGAAGCACCGTCGCAGTTGTCAGAAGACTGAGCGGCACGACACTTCATTTGTCCTGAAAGAGGCTGTTACTCACTCAGAACCTTCAAACTGTGTCAAAAGTAAATAACGTGATCAACAGGTTGATCACTGCTGGCAGAGTGAAATGCCCCTTTATCACTGATCAAGTCAAGTTTTCACAGTCGGTTCCCAGGCTTCTTACTGTCACTGCTCACCCATCAGGTATGTTCCCTGTTCACACGAAGTTCCTTATACGTGACAGTAATGTGAAACAGAAAACAGAAAAATGAAGCGACAGCTAGAATATAGACCGAATGGATTGACTCCAATAATACATATAAATAAGAAACTATTTACAAATGAAAAACAACATTTAAATCCCCTCCAGTATCTTCCTGGCTGTCCACATATTCCTGTCTCTCTGTTCACAGCATTTCAGGTAATATCTGACCTTACAAAACACCCCCAAAAAAAATCTTTTAGCGTGGTGCAATCCTCCCTTATATGTCTGTGCCATGATGCTGTCTCCGTCTCGCCCTCTGACCAAACCCAACCACAGCCCGCATCTCTTCTTCTGCACCAGGGGCCTGTTGTCTGTCTGCTCTGTTCCCCGGTAACAGCGGCACATGTATGAAAGCAAGAAAAGCAGAAATTGTTGTGGGAAGATGAACTATGTGCTGAGAATTGTGATTTTCATTCTGCAGTTGCTATCATATAACCTCAGTGAAGCCTTGGAACGAGCTCACACTGTTCCACGGTGTGGAGAATCTCTCTTTTCTGAATGAAAGGTTTCAAAAGAGGATCTTAACTTACTAGCCTTTGCTGGAGCTTTCAGCCCCAGAAAAAGCGTCTTTCTTGTGTTTCTTTAAGCTTTGGAAAGGTTTCAGGTGAAGAACAACAGGATTGCATAGGTTTTGCATCATTATTCACACGTTCTCCTTCATCATAGGCTTCAATTCTAAATGGGACTTTTTAATCAGTCTGTCAAAAAATCTCGCTCATCCTTAAAATGCTATGGCTGCCTGCACTTTGTGTGTTACAGCCCGATATAAAAATCAGAAAAAGTAAAATACGGAACTCAATTAAGCTGTGACTGCCAGCACTGTCGGATGCAGCTGAGTGAACTTAGTTTAACGTCAGAGCCCTTTTTTGTGTGATGGTTGTGTGAAGTGCCGCATTTTTTTCGCCAAGGCTGCAGATGTGTTGCTTGTCGATGAGACCACGAGGAGAAGCAGGACAAACAACACGTGCAGCCCTTCTGACTCCCAGCAAATCATTATGCAGAGATCAAATGAAGAACTTGTACAGTCCTGCTGCAGTCGGCGCTCGGTGTACGTCGTATTCTGTGTCACTGCGTCCAGGTGAAATCCGCAGATCAGTGTCCCTGCAAAAAGCCCCAGAGAAACTCCAGCCGTCCCACGGGGTTTAAATCTCAAGTGTGTCTTCTCACACCCGTAAGATTATAGAAATATTATCGAAGGCGTGCAGGTTCACCCGGGCTCTACCGCGTCATCTCCCCCCTGGGGCTCTAAGGATTCCGTCTTATCTGGTCATCACAGGGCCGCTGGGTTTTTCTTTCGCTCCCGTCAATGCAGTCTTTACACCGAGTGAAGTCACGCGTTACTTTGATGTGAAAATCCCCAGTCTTCCGTTTACCTGCTGAGCTGAAGTCATCTTTCCATCATTGTTCATATGAAAAACTGCGTGAATTCATCTGGGTTTCTGTTACGGCAGCTCAACGAAACCCTAAGCAATGAACTCAAGCTGCGGGAAGAGGAGCAGCAGCACCTCCGTGTTGTCGCTAATAGGCCATTTACTTTTTGTAGCCTTGTGTATAAGAAGTGATCGTTGTTTTCCAGCACGGGTATGAACTGTAGCCAAGGGCTATTAGAATAGGTTGCTTCAGTAGAGTAACAGCAAAGCAAAGAAAAGGGGCCAGCGTGTCAGGAGTATGGATGTGTGCTGGTGCAGGGCAGATCTCCCTCGGATACTGTACATCTCAGACCCCGTGCTTCACCAGGTACAGGGTCGCTGACTCAGCTCACTGTGCCGAGTAAAAAAAAAAAACAGAAAACGCAGCTGGTCCTCTCGCTTCGGCCCCATTTTTGATTTGAGAAAGTGTTCATTGGCAAACTTCCCTCCGTGAGTAAATACAGTAGGTTGAAGGGTCGATTCACCCAAATGACAAAACAACAGAAAGTACTCATTTCCCCTACGTGTGGAAAAACTGCACTTCCAGTTTTAGTGGTGGGGTTTTGAGATCCCTGAGACTTCTGGGAAGAGGTTGGCATCAGTCAGCATTAACAACAGAAACAGAATGCAGTTAGTACGCCTCCAATGAATTCCTTCCTGTTACGTCAAAACCAAGCTGCAGTCACTAAGCCGGTGCATGTCTGGATTACTGACCGGGCAAAGTGAGCAACGCCCCTGGGAGCATGAGGACTTTCTGTTCATGGTGTGGCAGTTGGTTCGAGCTCATTTTATTAACCGAAAACACGTTTGGCAAATCTACCTGTAGCACTGAGGCGCCTCATAAACGGAAGTGACGGGGTTGAACGACTGGTACTTTTACACAGTCTCTGGCCTCATCTCGTATCTGACTGTAGACCGAGACTGATTATCACCCCGTGTTGAATTTACACAGTGCAAATGCATTTCTAATGAATCAAGTTACTACTAGAGTAAATTCTAAGTGCTCGGAGTGCAATATGCACCAGGCATAGAAAGTAGGAGGATTGCAGAAAACACTTGGGGCCCAGAGCTCAGCTCTGCCCCCTTTTTTCCAGAGCTTTCAACCGCATCCCACAGTCTTCTTCATTGGAGGGAGTGCGCTCAGTCGTCGGGCCGCAAGTGCAGAGGAAAGCTCCAGAAAAAAAGCCTCCGAGAGTTCGCATTTTTTGGGACATATTCCAAAGTCAAGAATAATCCTCCACACTCAACAACAGTGTGTCCCCAGTGTTGACCTCTTTGCTCGCTGACTGGGATTTTTCATCAGCTGGGAAAGGTTTTATTGTTGTTAGGTGATGAAAACCAGCAGATATCTACAAACCTGTTCGATGGCATTCATGGAGTCAAGAAAGACAGGAGGAGATGATCACTTGGATTCCTATTTATTTAAAAATAATCAGTCATCCGAAGAGTTTTCAAAGGATCTATAAGATCGCTCTCTTCAACATTACTGTTAAATACAACCCCAATAAATTAAGATCAGTACACATTTCACACCCCACACGGACTGTTCGCAGTGTTGGTCTACTCCTCTGATATGATGCAGCGGCTTACACAGCAGTAGTATTAGTAGGTAACACTTTAGAACGAACTGGTTATTAATGCCTGAATTAGTGTGAAAAGTTAAAGAATATGGCTGTTGATTCCCGCGGCCTCTACCATCCAATCAGCCTCCGGCGTCCAGCTGATTACATCAGTTGACTGTCAGTCGGATTCAAGTCACATCATTAGATGTGATTCACTCGTTTGTTCCCTGACTGTGTTTATTTGTGCAGCCTTATAATCAAGTGTTAGTGCTTTTCAGTCAAGCTGGCTCTTCACACACCCACGCAGGCACGCGCGCACACACGCACACACACACGCACACCATGCGGAACTAGTACAGTTTTCTTACAGTGGAGCATGCATCACGTCGTGCCGATGCTACACCACCCTCTGCCTGTCCCGCTGGGTCACAGGCAGACCCGCCGGTTTGAGGGAGGAGGGGATGGGCAGCTCACGCAGGCTTTCCGGGAAGGTCGCGGGGCTCAGCTGCTGCAGAATGGTCTGCATGGCGGTGAGGACCAGCGGCGCCGGGCTCCTTCCTGCCAGGTACCTGTAGGTCTCCTCGCCCAGGACCTTGGCCCAGCGCTCCGGCTCTCTGCCCAGAGCTCCTTTCATTTGGAAGTGGACCTTTGGCATGAACATGAGCAGGTTGTCCAAGCAGCGCCTCCTCTCCCCGCGGTTCACCTCCTCGGAGTCCCTGAGTTTCTCCAGAATGACATCCAGCGGGGTCAAGCCCTTGTGGTCCTGGGCGTGCGGGGACGCTCCGCTCCCCAGCAGCATGATGAGCGCCTCGGGCCGCAGGAGCTCGCAGGCCAGATGTAACGGGGTTCTGCCGTCCTCCACGTGAAAACAGCCGGCTCGGTCCGTGTAGGACGGCGCGCCGGGTGTCCGGTGAGTCTCCTGTAAGAGGAGGCCGAGAATGTAGCGCCTGTCGTAGCGGACAGCCATGGCCAGGTGTGGCGAGGAGGACGGGCAGCAGCAGAAGCGCTCCCCGGGCTTCGCTAGCGCTTCGTCGGTGTACCGGCTCAGCAGGTACTGGGCGTATGCCTGGTGGTCGTGAACTATAGCGTAGAGCAGCGCCTCCGACGGGCTGTAAACCCTCTGACTGGCGTCCTCCTCCTGGTAAAACGTCTCCATCGTCCGCATGTCCTCCAGCATCCAGACCGGCTTCAGGTCCCGCACGGCCCGGTAGAAGAGCAGCGAGAGGGACTTCCGATGCTTCTCGATGCTCCGAGCCGCCGAGGTGACGGCTAAAGAGGCCATGGCGACCCGAGTCACTGGCGTCCTCGACGGGCTAGGCTGCGTCCTTCATCGCTCTGGAGCCGAGCAGCTACGCGGACAGCGCGCCGACACATTATGTTGAGTCACAGAACAAGGAGAAAGCACAGGGCCACGGCTCCGTGTACACAGCGATTCACACGGACTCAGAGCCACATTCCAGCAGGGTCGCGGCGGCCGCGGGGCTCCTCTCTGCAGTGCCGAGCCGGCGCGCATGCGCGCGGCCTGACCGCGAAACTTTATTGACAATCGCGTTACGCGAGTGAATGTTCGGAATCAGATGTCTGCGACGTCTGCCGGTCGCCTGCGTGCGACATGAAGGTAAAATGTCCCTCCCGGATGTTTGGGGATCTTTTCAAACATCTGACATCCGGGGAGGGGGAACAAAAGGCGGGTCGTCAGAGTTGCTTTGTGCCCTTCGATCGGTTAGTTGGTCACAGACTCCGGCTGGAGGCCTCCTGCGCAGAAAGCCCGCAGATTAAAACACCCGGAGAGGCGATGCCATGTCCGCCCAAAGGTCACGACCTGTGACGAGGAGTCACGTGTACATGCTGGTCTTCGGAAGGAGTCGCAAGCTGAGCGTCCTGTAAGTGTAGCAGTGAAACGGGTGGTGCGGGGTCACGTGAGAAGAGTCGGTGGGTACCAGAACAGAAACAAAGTCACCGTGAAAGCCGCCATCCGTTCATTCACTGCCCCGAGCTGGGGTCACCTGTCGTCAAACAGCAGAACACAACAAGACACCGGCTGTAAAGAACTCACACAGAATGCACACAGCTGAGGCGTTACATACGGGGATTGGCCTCTGTCTCCCCCACAGCTGTGGGAAAGTCTGACAGATGAGACTGCCTTGAGCAGCCTGCCGTGTTTTTTGACTTCAGTGAGACTCGAGAGAGTTTCCCCAGCCAAGATGAGCGGCGCCAGCAACGCTGTGTCTGACCAGTAAAGAAGAAGCACCCGTAAATATCATTCAGCCAGTCGTGTGCTTAGGAGAGCACTGTGTGACTGTTTCTATGGAGTCCAGTAGTTCCATGTTTGCAAGTAAAGAGTACAGTGCACTATGAAATGTAACAACAAATAACATATATATTAACAACCACCAGTGCAACAACGAGTCGTAGTATGAATCACATGAAATCCATAAATGAGGACATAAACTCCGCGGTGACAGGTGCCAGTCAGGCTGGATCTGCCGTTCCAGCTTATCCGTGAGAGTGGTGGTGGTGGGGGCCGAGGCTTATCCCGGCTGGCATTAGGCCCGAGGCGGGGTGCACCCTGGGCAGGTTGCCAGCGAAACGTGCGGCTGACGTTATCCAACAAAATGCTGCCATCACCTAGTGGCTACACGTGGCAGGACAGAATTTTGAATTATTCCAGTGACGGCGAGAACAAGCGCCATTGAGCACGATGAGCCTCTAAATAGAAAACACACGGGCACAGAACACACAAGTCACAGGGTTCACTGATCAACTGTCAGAGAACGTCACGCTGACACCCTGGGCCAGATAATGAGGGAATGGGCCCCTGGGCGCAGACAGACAGAAGGCCCCACACCCTTACTTCCTCCCCTCCCTCTCTGACAACAGCATTTTGCAGATGAAACGGATCCACACTCAAAATGACACCGACACTCCGCAGAAACAAATTACAGGAGGGAGCCACACATATTAATGCAGGTTGTGTTTTCTTGAAGCAGATCTATTCTGATCGGGACGTTCCTACTTTTGACTGAGCTCGTTGACTTTCCAAACAGATATGTTAATACCGGTCACGTCCTGGTTGCAACCGCAGACGAGGCTCTGGCTTCTGGGCCCCCTGACCCTGATCCTGATCCTGACCCGGGCCTGTGCCCAGTGGACCCAGTCAGCCATCATGTCATGGACTGAACGATGCAACCCACTTATTCTTACTGTATATGACAAAAGAAGGTCAGCCGCAGCAGGACGGGTGGCGATCGACATCACACCGTCATGCAGACACGGATGAACAAGTACCTTCACACCCACGTGCTCCCCAACTGTAAACAGAAAAAAACCTCACTAATCTCTCTGCATGTGCACTGGCATGCATAGCAGTTGTAACATTGCTGCTTAACTGTTGATAGTAATTAACAACAAATGGAGAAACAATAGTAATAAATATACATTACAATGGATAATAACGTAACAACAAGTGCAAAGTACTTGGATGCATTTTTGCTGGTGATACTCGTTTACTTAAATAACATTTTGAATGCGGGACTTGTGCTTTTAATGTCTTATTTTTACGTTGTGGTATTTACTTTCTTTCAGCTCGGCGTTTCTTTATGGAGATGTTCAAAGTTAGTGATGAAACTCTAAATCTATAAATCTACATCCGTGCACACGGCCCAGAACAGTGCTTGAATATGTAGCAGAAACGGCTCTTGCTCCTTTGCAGATGAAGACAGCGATGTTCTCCTCAAGGGGCGATTTCTCTGTTACAGTGGTCACCTTTCATTTTAACCGTGTCAGCCCCAAATTTAGAGAGTACTGCTACAGTATGTTCTCCACGCAGTACAGTGGGCACGACTTGTTGTGCAGTAGTCATCTTTGGTCACACAGGGGCAGTAGTGATCTACGGTATGTGGACCTCCACTGTCTTGTAGACGTACCGGACGTCGTCCAAACACAAGGAAACAGGGTGACAACGGTACAGAGCCTGAACGGAATGCAACAGTGTAACAGCTTCATCAGTCTGCTGCACTTTTACACATCACAACATGTCTGCATGTTTTTGGTTTACTTACTGTATAGTTGACTTTAGTGAAGACGCTGTAACAAAGATTGAAAATATGCTATAACAACTTTAATCATCGCAGAAAATAAGAAAAAGTGGGACGAAAGCCTTCCGATAATTCTTATCCCCGCATGTGGCTTCAAAAAGCTCCTGGTGATGGCAGAAACCACATTTTGTGGAGCCTGTGGGGGACTTCAGTAGACAAAGCCATCCAAACGTATGTGTTGTCCAAACACAAATACCCTTATATCAGGTTGTATTGGGCTAAAGGGGTAATTACAATCTAAAATGTGTTGATCACAGATTGCATGTTTAACATTGCAATTAGTAAGACCATGTAACCCAAAACTATTAGTGATACAGTATACGGCCATTTGATTAAAATCCTAGACTTGGAAAAGATGGATGAGGTGACTGAGAAGCTCACTTTCTGTTATTGTAGTTAGTAGGTCGGAACATTGTTGTCCTCAGTGTGGAAAGTAAAGTGACAACGTAACGTTTAAAGTCGAAAGAAAACAGTTAATCGAAGACTGACATGGAAAACAGAGCATCAGCAAACAGCACGACTTTAACCTTGGGTCCCAAGGTTTATTCTTGACTTTGAAAACAGTGGTTTGTCAAATAAATACATAAAAATGAGAATTCTCAGTGCAAGGCCACAGCAGAGGGAGCTGGCTGGGTTGCTTCGCTCAACATAGATGAAGTTAAGAAAGTAAAATCACGGGATAAAAAAAACAAACCCTTAGCACTCAGCAACCCTGTGCTCCTGTGACGCTACTCAGTGTTTAAGAAAAGAAAACCAGGGTTATGGTACGAAGGTGGTACTTTGTTAATTTGACCTTAACAGAGAAAGCTATCGGAAACCTGCAGGTCGTTTTTTTAAAATGCTCAGGACTGAATTCATTTCTACAGCTGAACCAGTCTGATGCTATTTTCAAGGGAAACAAGTCTGAATGACAAGTAATGACACGCAGCATAGTTACATGAATAACTGTATGAGTGCGACATGGCACATCTTTTCCTCTCAAGGTTTATTCACCTTTTTGTTTTATAATCTGGGATCTGGTCACATGTAATCCATTACACAGCAGTCACAAGGCCCTACACACAGAACGCCTGCCTCTCTGTGCTTGGTTTATTTGTTTTGGATCTCACAGTAAAGCGGAAAATGGCTGTGAATATTCTATATTTCAGTGTGACTGATTAAATTCCCACGACTATTAAGATTCCTGTGATTAGAGCTCAGCCTCTGATCACCACTGGCTAAGCCTTTGATTGAATTTGCATTTGGTGGGTGGTCAGTAACACGTTTCAGCTGTGGCCACGTCCCTTTCATCCCCGCTAATTACAGCCTTCTATTCCAACCAAGTGAATTAAATGTCAGAATGATCTGGCTCAACCGGCACTTTAGTCCGCTTTGAAATATACCTAATGTGAGCACTGCAGATCTGTATGGGGTCCCGATTCCCGTTCAAAGCGTTTGTTTTCATTCTGGGGTCCGGTGGCCCCCGCTGCTCAGAGATGTCAGAGATCATCGCTGAAGGCCCGTCTGTGATTACTGATCTGGGAGCAGTGTCTGTGATGACACAAGCTCCACGTGAGTCTGTTTATTAGGGTCAGACCCAAATGTTACCGCATGATATTTGTCTTTTAAAGCAACCGTTCAACACAGAAACTTTGGAGGACCATTTTGCGTGGTCAAAAAAAGAACAGACATATTAAAGATGCATTCTGCTGCTATTTACAGAAATCCTTGTGCTGCATGGGAGGCTGAGCTCAGGGACAAAAAGTCTCCTGTCCTTGTAGGATGCAGTGTCAGCTGCAGACTGTCCCCACACACGGACGCACGCACACTCACAGACGACACTGCAGCATCGTTTTTTCGTACAAATTCTTTAACCCATGACCACCCTGTTTGCCTAAACTCAAATAACACACATTTGGTTGTTTACTTTAGAGAACCTGTCGGTTATAACTGGAAAGCCGTGACTTCGGGGAGACATAACAAGAATCGAAAAGTCCCTAAAATGAGAAAAGACACAAAGTGGTTTCAGTGTTGTGGCTTAGAACAAGCAGTAGAACAGTAGAAAACAAAGAGGAAGACTGGTATCGACTTTATAAGACACACAGCTCTGAATTGGTAGGAGAGACTTTGGTAAGGTTACTTAGTTCTAGTCGGACATATTTCTAAATGAAATGCACCTTTTAGCCCAACTGCCCATTGTAAAAGTCCGGAACAAACTCACTTCCTGCCTCAACTTTGACCTACTGGAGTTCTGAGCCCAGGGGAAGGATTATGAGCAACATTTCAGCTGAGCTCACTTTCAGTTTGACCTCCAAATAAAGTGGTGCAGATATTCTGGATAAACTGTTGTGCCTGAAATGGCACAAATTGATATCCACCCGTGCAGAAAGATCAGATGCTAGGTGTTTCCCCCGAAAGAAATCAGCCGGTCAGCGCTGTTCACAGGCGATATGACAGTGTTGAGGAGGGCGAGAGTTGAGCAAGAGTCTGTAAAACCTGCTGTGAGACCTGCCTCGGCATATCTGGAAGAACTGTTAGCTCACCCAGAGTAAAACTTTGCTAGAGTGGGAGAGTCAGTGGAGCCTTACCCTCCCATAAAGCTCTAAATGTTGACAGGGACACAATTCTGCCGAAATAACGCAAGATTCAAAAGTCAGGGGGACATTGCTTTATTAGCCTGACATATCGATATAATAAAGTTTTCCTCAAAACTAAAAACCTGGATCAATTGTCATATATATATATATATGTGTGTGTGTGTATATATATATGTATGTATAAGTATGAAAGGTATGCCTCAGGACCTCCAGTTCAGTCAGTTTGAAAATCTTCATCTCGTGCAGATGCATGTTTGTTGCCATGATATACTGAAAACGTGGAAAGCTGGTTGGTAAGATGCCGTGGCTGGCGAGGTTGTGACATCCTAGCACTAGGCTGCCACAATAACCAACCAGCTCCATAGCATGTAACTTTGCTGAGGGCACACTGTCTAAACCTGGACAGTGAAACGCAGCTAATATGATTTCCGGCTCCGTCACTGAAAAAGTAAGCAAAGTCATGTCATGTCAGGTTTTTTGAAATTGCCCTTAAAATCTGTACAACATATAAGACCCTCTATCCTTAGACCCCCGAGAAAGCCCTGTCAAGAACTAACTGGCTTTGTGGATTTACTGTACATTGTCTTCACAAGCACATTCACTGATATTGGTCCAAAATTCTAAGGTGCTGCCATCATCATCATCATCATCATCATCATCATCGTCATGTGCAGAACCAACTACTGGGACAATGTGAATGCTTTGGGACTTTGCTGTTTCCTTCCGTTTTATTTTTTCTTCATTAAATTGCATTTAAGTGTTGTTATGTTAACTTCCCCATCAGCTACCACTGGACTCAGCTGTCCCTGGCCGGTGCTTCTGAATAAACACTAGACAGCTGTTGGCTTGTATATCTGCTGTATAATATATTGTTACAGGGCTTTACACAAGGTGAAAATAAGAGGTCTTATTTACTGCTGAAGTCCACATCTACTTCTGCTGAGGGTTTTTCTAGTTAAAGAAAAGTCAACAGTGCAGATAATTCAGTTTCGACTTTCTTCAAAGTTTTAGAAATCAAACTCAGCTGAAGCTGCTGGAAACAGAATACCTCGGTATGATGTCGTGTCCTTTTGCTGATTATTTAAGGGGAGTAAGTAACACTTCCACTTACAGCATGTACCGGTTTAATGCTCATTTGGTCATTACATGACCTGTTGTCTAGCACCATGCAAAGTATCCTTTGTTAATTGTGGAAGTTCTTCAGATGATGTCCAGTTAAAATACACAGTGGTTAGATTGTCCATGAAATGAGCTGCTACTCTTTGCAGAGGAAAGGCACTTCAGTGACCTGTATAGTGACCTACAGTGCTATCCTAAGGGGAAACCTTAAATTTTAGGCCCCCCTAATGGTAAGATTCGTAAGAGCAGTAAAATCCTCGGTGTGTTGTTTGTTCTGCCTGACACTTTCGTTTTCTTTTGAAAGAAGCACTAAGCCTCCAGCCTATTTCCCTCTCAGAACTTCCAGCAAATTCCCACAGAGGCACACCTTTGGATCTTCTAACTGCCACAGTGGGATTTGCTGGCTGGATATCAGTAAACCAAGTAGGGTGGTTAACGAGACAGAGGAATCAGAACAAGGCTGTGATTTTGATCTTCTCTCTGTGACAAAAAGAAGCGGTTTTTGCCTTGTCTGTCTCAGTCAGTGAGTATTTATCCCTTTAGAATTTATATTCCACATTGCCTGACAGTATCATACATAATTTGTGCAAAGCTATATGATGTTTAAACTGAGTCAAAATATTCAAACCCCAGACTCCGTGTTTTTTTTACGACTGCACCACTCCATCAGAAATATTCTAGATGTCTCAGGCATTATTTTATTCCCCCTAAATGCAGCCAGACAGATTAGGTATCGTTGGAAACTTTGGGATCTGCACTAGAATTTCAAATCAAGTTCTGTGGATTCTGCGGATGTGAACAGTGTTTGACTGCACAGAATGAATTTGCATTGACTGACCTTGGGTCAGTGAGGGAGAAGAGGTAAAAAAGAGCAGAATCTACTTCCCCACCCTCTTGGGAAAATGAAACATGAAGTCTGTGTAATACTAATATTAGGAAATTACAAAAAGAATCACTATTTTCATGGGAACCAAAACACACTTGAAAAACAGAGCACATAATATGATTCGAATGGAAAAGTGCTCTTGACCAAGCACTTCTATACCTGCCATAACCTTGATGACTGAGAATCTTTACAGGCAACATAATAACATACATCTACCATTCAGCCAGTCACTGGTTCCACTCTTTTCTACAGTATGAAAATCAGCGTGAAAAGCTCAGAATCTTTCTTCAGGTCACACATCCAATACGGCAATGCAGTGCAGATCAGCCTTTGTAACTTAGCTTAATGTAACTTTACTGCATTCATTTTTAAAATCAAAACACTGATTCACTGATGTTAGATCTAACTTTGTTTTAGGTTAGTTTTAGGTTGATTTCCATACCATAGTGAAATGGACTACAACAAATGGCCGTCTGAACTGTTGGAAAACACATTGGAACCCAAGGCATGCTTTGAAAAACTTTTGGCGATAATGCAAATAATTTACCTTAGATAATAGGTTAAAATTGGTTGCAATATTTATAGTAGCTAAATGGGCGGAAGCGGAAAAAATAGCACATTTGATGGGGACTACTTTCATTAGTAGGGTATATTCACTGTTGGTTTGGGTCTGCACACGGAATCTGTTGACTGGAACATGCAGAGACAGGCTGCAGAGCCAAAAACTGGCCCAGTAAAGCCCCGATCTGTGAGTTCAGCCTGAGGATTCTCTGAGCTCACTGTTACACCTGCTCCACTCATCACATCGTTCCACAGAAACAATTCCTTGATGACGCGCAGTTCCTGAAAGACTACGGGGTAAATCCTGTGACGGCCTGCCCTGAACTTCTGAGTCCAGTATCACACTTGGGGATTAAGTTGGGCGACCTGGTTGAGCTTTCTGACGACCACTAATCCAGTTTTTTGTTGCACATGCAGCATTGCCTGTGTTTAATGATCTTTAGCATCTTTAATTGATTTCTTTCTGAGAGGGAGATGAGTAGATTGATATCAGTCTCTTGGCTGTGTGTTAAGAGCATGGCTGCAGTCAGGAGGTGCTTAGCTTAGCTTACCCCAACCCTAGCATGGAAGCCTGGAGAAACAGCTAACCTGGTTCCGTCCAAAGTTCAGAGGTAGTGTACACCTACCAGAACCTCTCAAGCTCACTGATTAAAGGTATGGTCACATTTCATTTCCGGAATAAAAGTATTCGCTCCCATTCGCTTCTATCGAAGCCCGAACGACAGACAAATTAATGTGTGCACTTCCCCTTTTGGGGCAATGTCCAGCCAGCTCTGGCGTATGCGCAGCTCAGAGTTCACGTCTCTCCACCACTGAATGAGCAGATGTGCTTGGTCAGCCAATAAGAACGCTGCTTCACTGTGTTTGGAAATGGAGAGGTTATTGTTCTAGCGTGTTTTCTCACTATATTTAGTACATTATCACGCTGCCAGACTGCGATCGCTCTGATCAATGTTCATTTATTACCAACATCAGAAATGTGACATCCGTCACATCCTTTTGCAGGGGCAAGTGTGGGTTGATTTCACTGAATGGAAACATACATAACGTGAGCCTACCTTAGCACGTTCTACCTTGTTTGTTCAATCCATACAGAAACGTAAAAGAGGACAGCTTGTGGTTTGAGGGCCGGTTGCATGCTGAAACTATTTATTGATAAACAGTACATCAATCTGCCCTGCACTTCTGTGCTGCATCTCTTGCTAGCGCGGGTTGCTAGATGCGGTCAGTGAGCACAGGCTTGGTTGGTCTCTTTACAGACACGATGGTACCAGACCTGGTAACCTCCCTGTGACCACAAGACTCCGGGAAGCTGCACACAGTCACTGCACCCAGCTGCTGTTCGCCAAGAAATACTTCGAGCAAATTATCTCCCCAATATCACAAATTGTTCTTTTTTACTCTGCTAGAGTCAGGCTAGATGTTTTCCCCTGCTTCCAGTCTTGAGTCCAGTTCTGTCCTTAACCCACAGACATGAGGTTGATATTTATCTCATCTAACCCAAACTCCAGAAAATCCGATTTATGTGGAACGAAAAAACAAAGGTGAACAGTAAAATTATCCATCTGCCACCTCCTGCTTCAACTCTGACCTGCTGTAATTATTGTAGTTGTCTGCACTCCCAGTTTTCCTGGGGCATGAGGGGTGCCTGGCGACATTTCAGCTGTGCTCACTTTCAGTTTGACTTCCAAATAATCTGGATAAGGTGCTGGTTTGCTTCTAACCTGTCTGGGCGTCTGACTACTTCTGTTTCTTTCCCTGTCAGTCGTGTCGCTGTAGCGATGTCACTGCGCTCCCATATCTCGGCAGTTAACTTGTTGAGTGCGAAGGTCTTATAACTGATTGAGGTCTATACCTCCCTCGCAACAAATAAGAAAACGGGGCTTTCCTATTTACCATTGGACTTGAGCTCATGTGATGTTAAGAAAGCACCGTGGTAATCTGACACACACACGCCCACACACACAGGCATGCGCACACAAGAAGCAAGCAACAGTTTTATATGTCATATGTCAGTTGAAGTGAAAGCTTTGCTTTTTCAGCTTGGGACGGACTTCTCTCCTGAGAAATCGTTCAGTTTGGTAGCTTTCTTTGGTGCTTTTAGTCTTTATTTCAGAACCTACTCTTATACTGGTTGTTCATTTCAGGTTATTTTGTGCGCTGTCTCTGTCAGATATTTTTTCTTTGGTTTTGTTGCTCAGGCAGCACAATCTGTTGCTGTCAAATGAGCCTTGTATATGATGCAATAGCTAATGTTTTAAGAGACGGCGCACTGAAAAACATTAGGACAAGAAAGGAATAAAGAGTAATAATAAAGGAAAGCGAGCCAGTCGAAAGCCTCTGCAGGGTTTCTTTTAAATTGCAGAATGGTTGTTTTCCTGTGCGTCTCTGCTAACTTTAAGGATGCCAGGTACCTCAGCCTCAGGCGAGATGACAGCTCATCAAGATAGGTTGCAGGTGCTGGAGCGCAAACCTGACCGACGGAGTGGGCAGGATGAACAATACATTAACAGCCTCAGGGCCGAAGCTGCAGTTTGAGGCTTTAACACCTTTCATTTGAGTGGAAGCTATCAAGTGACTAACAGCGCACAGCTCTGTCTGAGGTGGGGAGAAATCTAAAAATGATATGTGTCAGAAACTTTGCTTTAAAATCAAACTGTTAAAATGTGAACTGACATACTTGGAGGTAAATCAAATGACTGGGAGATTCGCTAAAAAGAAAAAACCATCAAATAAGATCTCATTTCTTCATCTTACTCTGCCTTTCGTCATTTAATATCATTCAACAGCCAAAGCCCAGGTATCATCTCAGGTAAGTTCAGCGAAAGCTAAATGTCACATAAACTGACAAAAGCTGAGGTGTTTAAAATGAATGGGAATCATTCAACTGCGTAAATTAGTGAAAGTGAAATTAAAAGGTGACACTGAGAGATATCAGTGACTCGGTAAACTCAAAGGTGGGTGGAGGATTATGTCTCTCTCTGTCTAACGCTCTGGTCCACGGGAAGATACACTGATCAGTCACAAGTTTAAAACCGGTAACTGGTCTTAATGTTGTGACCGCTTCAGACCATTAACCTTTCCAACCCCTCATAGTTAGAGTTTAGAGTCGGATTTCATGTGTTGATGGCAGCACAACATCAGATCAGTGTGTTGTACTTGATCAGGCTGCATCATGATTATACATTATTACATTCCAGCAACTGTGTTTACACCCTTTTTGATGATAAGAGCAACAGTGGGGAGGTTCCCCTCGTCTCATAACTCAGTGAGACTATTCCATGCTGTCACTGTATCCATGTTTTTTCACTCGCTCTGATAGAGAGCCGGGGGTCGCAGTGAGCAGAACGTTTGACGTGGGATTGGCCTGCCAGAGGTGTTACTGAAATGAGAAGATAAATGGCTCTTCTTCGTCACGTTGTCTTCACTCTCTTCAGTCTCCACTGGAGACTTGTAGGAGAAAAAAGCAACACATGCAGCCCAAACTGACCAATCCCTATTCTTACAGTCCCATGTGATATCTCTGATATGTACTAATGTCTTTGAGGAGATGCATTCCAGCTACTGCATAGCCACATCTGCTAAGTATATACAATCCAAAGATAGGGCCATAACCCCTTCGGTGTAGAACCATAAATGCAGTTTAAGGCTCTAGGAATCATCAGGGCTCATTCTGTCTGGTGCTTTTGTATTCTCAGGTGTGATGCAGACTCCTTCATAGACAAGATCGCAAATACAGCCACAATAAGGGTTGCGGACAGTGAACACGCGGCTGCTGATGCGCAAATGAGGCTCAGATTGGGCTGTAAACTTCGGTGAGCTTTTGTTGCTAAACCATGAAACGCAAAAATAATTCTATCCAATGTCCTGTAAATGTATTGGAGAGATTACCAGTATCTTTTAATATACATTGTTACGTTGGCATTTTGTAATTCCAATCCACTGTCGTCACCCTTTTTATCTTTGCACTTCCACCCCTCTGAGTCTAACTATGATCATCACTTTGGATTTATCGTGTTAATTTTTATGATGCAGATCGTGGGATTTTCAGTCCCCGTATAACCCAGCTTCTGCAGTCATAGAAGAAATGCTCTGACATCACATAGCCGTCTCAGAAGATTTTTAGTCGTATCTTAGTAGCAAAAACAACAGATTTGACCACACAAATATCTTTTACAGCTCCAGGTAAGAAATGTGCAAGCTGCTGCTCCTCAGCTCTGCTCCTCCTGTGAAGTTCAACCGCCACGCATATCCCAACTGGAGTAAGGTACAAAAAAAGCCAATATACAGAGACACTGTACACACGCAGTCATATCAGAAATATCACCAAAAAGTCATTCAGACGACACATGAGAAATGACAGCGTGAGTGTATACACTGGACTAAACTGTCTCATGGGTCAGTTCAGCAGAAACATGCAACACCTGACGATAAAAGCAAACAGCTTCATGTTTAATAGAGACTCTCTGGACAATGAACCTTCAATAAATAGCTTCATTATTAGTTTTACTCATTAAACAATTATTAAACCCATATCTATGAACATTGACCAGTGTATGAGGAGAACATGGAGGAATTTAGTTTCCATAATGTGATGTCAACCATTTGAAAAAAATGACATTGACAATAGTTTCGCACAAAATGATTCAAGGGCGTAATCTCAAAACATTCTGGGACTTTTTCAAAGATGTAGTTGACTTACAACTTTGTATACAAATTGACAGACTTATTAACCTGACCTGTATATTTTACAGATACTGAACAATAAACTTAAGATACTTCCCCCATAATGTTCAAAGGGAAATTCTGGTTTTATACAACTTGGGTCTGAAGGAAACATGGAGAGAGAGGGGGATGTATTGGCTGTGGATACTGCGGTTCTCTGGTATGCAGCTTTAAAATAATCCACAAGGATGCGCCATTTTAAAATATAAACAATGCAGATAAACCTCTCAGCAAAACAGGTTTCATGCCCTAGTGAAGGCTGAAAGGTGGTGATGAGGGACCGGTTACTGCATATACACATGACCTGTTTTAGTTCAGAATTAGTATATTGTTGCTGGTGTGACATGGAGTAATGAGGAAAAGTACATTACAGAATGACCCAAGTTCAAGGTAATTTAAAAAAACAAAACATGATTTGCCATAAAGTTATAAAATTATTACACAGCTTTTTTGCTAAATCATTTTGTTTCCTTGCTGCGTGATAGCAACTGGTCCGTGGCCCAGTTGTAGTCGGTGGACTGAGGGTTGGGAACTCTTTGTTTAAATAATCTGGATAAACTGTTGGTTTGTGTCCAACCTGTCTGGACGGCCCGACTGCGCATGTCCCTTGCCCTGTAATAATCCAGAATTATCCTCTAAAAATACACATCCTGATTTTGTCATAGCATCCAATATTACCCCGAATGTGTACTTCATTTCAACTGAAAATGTGAAAATGTTTGGTTTGGGGGCATTATTTGGGTGCTGTAACAAAACAGGGAGTTCATCTTTAAAAAAATAACTTGAAAAGTAAAACAATAAAACCTATGAAAAAAAAAACATTTAACTACTGGACCTAACTAATCTATCGTACGAGAACTAAACAGGCTTAGTTGGCTGCATCAGTTTCCTCCTCAATAATTTGGCATTTTTTAAACTATTAACATACAGTACAGCCATAGTTTAGGGAATGATGGGTTTTATCATCTATGCAGTCACATAAAACTTTTAATGATTAGCATACAGAATTACTGAGTGACTGCTCAAATATATACTCTGTATAGAAAGTAAATATATTCACTCAAAACTTTGTGAATAAATCTTTTTTCATAAACCTTAGTGAGTCAAAGCATCACATCTACATCTATATACTGCACCATTCAGTCAGAAAAGGTTAAACTGCATCAGCAGGTAAGTGAAGTGAGGATGAATTTACAGTAGAAGATTTTATAGTGTAACCACTGGTCACGCCTTGCTCGTGTCAAAGCAGAGACCAGGAATGGACCATTTGTGCTTGACCAGCAAAATAAAAAATATAAAACTTTAATTTCATTACATACTTTAAATTTATACAGTATAATGGCAGTCCGTGGGCATGACCACGCCTTTCTGTAACAGACGGCATTGCCCCGTCATTTTCCGTCAGCTCTTAGTGGCTGATCAGCCATTTAATCCATCTCTGTACTATGTGTGAGGCAAGACAATGCGAAGGTCTTATTCCAAACGTTTGCATTTGGCTATGACTGTGAAAACCCCTCGTCCTGACTCACATGAGTCCGAGCGGTGGAGAGGAAAATGAGTGGGCTTCATGCAGGACAAAGGCTCTTAGACCAGCAGGTCCATATCGGCATGGCTGTTGGCCGTCCCTTTGGGCAGTGTTTGACAGTTTGACGGTCGTCCATCTTTCTAGACAGTACTCTCCATCACCCAGTCAGCGCTGTCTATCGTCCCTTTGCTCCCTCCCGTGTCGCCCTCCTCCTCGCACTGCAGCAGCATGCCATTTACAGACAGGCTCCTTTTAGTCCAGATACTGCTGATCCTGCGTGGTTTGTTACACAGCTGAGCGGCACCGGAGCCTGTTACGTCTCCCATGTCGAAAGACTGGCTCCTTTTCAGCTTGGAGTCCAAAGGTAGCATGAGGAGCCGGCTGAGGCTGGAGTCCAGCGTCCGGCCCAGTAGTGGCTCCCTGTCTGTGTGTGGCTTCGCTGTTGCCATCGAAGTGCTACTGGAGGCTCCTGGGTCGCGGCCCTGCGCTCCCCGCAGCTCAAGCGAGGTGAAGGCCCCGAGGAGGTGGTCCAGGTTGGACCGGGGCTTGGAGGGAGCTGACCTCCAAATGTTGGCAAGCGTGCTGTTGGGGCTGTACGAACCCCCGACCATGGAGCCTGAAGAAGAGGAGGAAGAGGTGAGGCTGCTCTGGAGGGAGCCACACTTGAACTCCACCACGTCATCCTGCAGAGTCACTTTTGCTTTGACCCTCGGCTCAGGCTCAGACTGAGGATAAGGCTGAGACTGGGACATAAGAAGTCCATTTTGCCCGAGTCGACCCCCGTTGGTCTGAGAGTGTGTGTCACTGACACTGGTCAGCTTCCCCACTGGGGGCTCAGTATCTGCAGCTTTGTAGCGAACCATAAGGATGACAATGAACACCAGCAGGGTGGCCACGATGATGCCCCCAACCACCAGGATCATGGTGCCTCCCAGCAGCTGGCTGGGCAGAGACCGGCACTGAGAGTAGTCATCCTGGGTGAAGAAATGTGTGCAGCCCACGACGTTGGTGGCCGTGAGTGTGGTGGCAGTGTCATCCCAGGCGGCCAGCACACACAGATCGTAGCGAGTCCCCGACACCAGATTCGTCACCAAGAAAGCTTTGCTGGAGGCCGGGATCATCCTTAACAAAGAAAGGAAAAACAGTTAAGACCTGCAGGTTAATTACCGTATCAAGATAAAGAGGTCTGCCTCCGTAATGGCCTGGGCTGATATCTCTTTTAAAGACACAGAGGCAGCTGTAAAAACCTAAAGGAGTGATACAGTAAAAGCTCTAAATGATTGAGGCGTCAGCATCTAAACAGGGTACACATGTAATTTCAGCACATGGAGACTTAACTAACTGGTGCGGTAGGTAATGGAAGCTCTATTCACCGTGCAATTTTTCATTAAAGGAGAGCCAGGAATTCCATTTGCATTCCCTGGAGTTTATCTCCACTGCTAAGTCTCTGTGGTTGCGGCTTTAACAGACAGCCAACAGTAATTGGCTTTATCTCTCAGAGCCATCTGTCTTGCTGCAATGAAAAGAGGTCCCATTTGATATCAGAGCTCTGGAGTAGTGATAAATAAATAAGTAGAAAACCCAAGAAAGGCAAGAAAGACTGGAGAGTGAAGCACATTTAATAAGGGCCAATCCAAGATAGATTTGGACCAGTGGGAACTGCCAGGCGTCCTCGTGGTAGGAACAACAACACAAGGGAGAGTGTCAGGTGTTGGGGTATTAAGTGTGTGTGTTTGCCCGCGCCGAGGAGGAAATGTTCCATCTCGCTTCAACAGCTACCATCAAGATGTTGAGGTGCCGCGGAGAAAGACAATGAGCCTCCAACTGCCCGAGGCGAGCCTTGCAGTGGCCATCAGCAGAGGACTGGAGGTAATACTGCTACAGTTGCTCTCACACCTGCTGTTGAAATCATTCACTTCCAGACCCACAGGTTCCCCTGCAGCGATTCACATCAGTCATGAACCTGGTTGTTCAACCATCAGGCCAACTCTGGGTAAAACTGTACAATAGACTTTAGATGAGAGTACATGGAACCAAAGTAACATCTATGCTATGTCAAAGTATTATGATGATAGGAAAGTTCGATTATGGTTGGTTCGGTAAATAATGACAGCTCTTATCTCTCTGTGAGAAATATGCCAGCTTTGTCAGTGTTTCAGCTCTACAGGTGAAAATCGACCCTGTAATCTACCACTTGATTATAAACTATTGATTCTGCAGTGTCCAATTTGTTTTTATTCCCTCTCAAATGCTTAAAACATCAGTAGGGAGCTAAAAGGTGTAGATCCAGGGACACACCGACAATAACTACGTGAGGGGACAAATTGGCTCACTTTAAACCAGAATCTGTGAGGTTTAGTTTGTCTAGAACTTTGCAAATGTTGAAAGCTAAACCCAATTCAATTTGATTCAAAAGGATTTGGATTTAATAAAATGTTATCAAACCCCACCCAAGCTGTCACTACCCAACAAACTACAGGTTACATGGCAGAGAACCAAAACCTGTATTTTTAGATTAGTATCAGCTTTGTCATCTGGGACAAAGTGACTTCAACTTAGCCATGCTCTCTTAGGTTTATCTGCCTTCTCTAAGCCTGCTTAACTGACTTACCCACTTCTCTTGATTTGTGATAGCAGCTGCTTAATCAGACTGACAATGACTGATAGGTTATGACATCAAACTAAGGCCCACATCACACCATACATAAGTATGGAAAGTTAAGGGAGACTGTCCTCCCAAGAACAATGTCAGCCTGAATGCCTGCATCCAACTTACTGTACGTTTACAGCTAACTGACAGGAGCCTGTCGTGGCTGTGTGAATGGTGACTCATGTCTTTCAGATGCAGAGTGACGTTGTCATAGAGCCGCAAAACCTCATAGAAACACGGTGGGGCTGGATGGTTCAACAAAGCCCCAACGCTGATATGGTTGCCTGCTGTTTGCATCCCGTCTTCCACCATGACCATGGATAAGCCCAACCCTAACCCGTTAACAAAGTAGTTGTTGTTAACTCAAACCGCAATCTTTCCCTAGCCCCAACCAAGCAAATTTTGTGCATAAACCTACCAAAACCTTAAATAAGATCTAAACAGGGCCATCAAATCAGAAAAGTAAATTGGGTCACTGTTGAACGCCCAACTAATGTATTTTGCTGCTTGGTTTGAAAGACTTTTTGAGTTAAGGTGTGGTATGCAGAAATTGGTCACTTGACATCCTTCATGTGAGCTTCAAGTATGAGCTGTATGTATGAATTTTGGACCCTACATTTGTTTGCTCATTGTTACTGGCCAATTTCCTTCACATTCTACATCAACAGAACATTTCTCTGACACACAACAACGATCACAGATGAGTCCGGGAACATAAACTCCGTCTTTGCCTTATCCCAATTAGTAAACCAGAGCTCAAACAAATGAAGCTGTTATCCAATACAAAAGTTCCACTTCTCCAACAACTTGTGCTTCAGTTCATTACACTATTATAATTGGCTGCCTGAGATTGGGAGTGAAATTCTTTAGCCCAGTGATGCTTTTGCTGTGCACTGCTTGCTCCTGTATCTGGGTCTAATTGATTTCAGGTTGTCAGCATGGACTGGCTAATTCATTTTAATTCATAGGAACAAAGCCCAAGTCCAGAGAAACCTATGCCCATGCTTATCACGGGGAGATAAAAGTTTTTTCCCGCCCCTTCAGGCTGCGAAAAGCAATTTATCGAGTGGCCTGCTTAGTTCCCGACGATGGCATGAGGCCATATTATTAATCAGAGTGCATGTAAACCAGGGAGGGAGAAAAGAAGAGTGGGAGAGGAGACGGAGGAGGAGACGGGCTCTCGGCTTGGGCTTCTTTAAGCTTCGCGAGAGATTTGTCAGTTACAGTTTTAATATATACATATCAGTTCAAAGAAAGAGCTGACAAAACAAATAAATCATTACTCCAGGCGGAATTCTTCCTGTCCACAACCATTAAACTGCTTCATGGCTCTGGATTCTCTTTCTCCAGCTCCACAAAATCGCTGAAACATTATTCATTATTTTTATTGATTTCTTAAGGCTTTTTTCTCTGGACAAATACAGACAAGGTCATGCCAAATGGTCTCCTGCCCTATTGATTCAGCCTAAACACTGGGGTGCTGCTGGGAAATTTGATTATGCTTATATAAGAAAAATCCCTAATGGCTTCTCACTGGCTTCTCCTCACTCCTAGACTTTGCAGCTGTATTGTAGAGGATTAAATGGGCCATGAAATTTTTCTGTGCCTGTGTCTGTACCCTTGAAAATACCCTGTTTGCAATAAAATGTGCCCTCAATCTAACTGTAGTGGATGAATGCATTCGGAAGAGGACGATGTGTTAACAAATGGTGCCCCCATACGCCTGTGGTTTGTGTTACAGTCTCCGCTTGATATAACTGATAACACAGCATAGATCATGTAAACCTGTAGTCAGCACTGCAAGGAGCCTTCATGTATCTGGCAATAAGCCCTCATTAAAGAGAGTCATGGCAAAACAGCTTATATGAAGGGAAATCTTCACTGTCTGTACGATATCTTGAAAAATCAGTCGTACTTTGAAGTGTAGAAAATCAAAATGAACTTAACAGCCAAAGCAGCATTAATTGATATTTTTGGCCAACCGGGGGCATCAGAACAAGCTGAAAACAAAACGTTGTTTGGGAAGACATGTTAGCATACAGTTGCCTACTGACAGATCCAGCAACACTAAGCAACTAATGCAGCTGAGCATCGGCCACAAGCAAAACTTACTGGACAATGCCGGGTACTCACATCTGCTGTCGCAGTAGCAGAAGTAGAGAACAGTCATAAAGTCAGCAAACTAATGGCAGTTACACAATAATAGTTACCTAACTTTGCTAAAATTAGCAAACATAATCCACCATAATCTACTGGTCACAAGTAAGGCTAAAGACGATTGTAAAGACGATTTGAGCAAGCAGGTGTTTTAATGCTAATGAACTGAATTTTTCATTTGTACGAGAAAGGAACGTGTTACTTTCTGTTTCAAAAGTTTAGTGGGTTTATAGGAAATGGGATTAATCAGAAGTGGGGGCTGGAAAACCAAAACGATAAACTAGAAGAGGCTGAAAATCTCTGTAGAGCTGATAAAATAAAAAAAATATTGCGGTAGAAGAAATACCCAGATTCTTTACTTCAGGAAAAGTGTAGATATCACATTTTAAAAATGAGCAATTGCAAGCAAAAGTCCTGAATTCAAAATTTAAGTCACTAAGTAAAAATATTAGAAATAAAATGCACTTTTGTGTCTAAAGCAAAAGCAATCGGCTACGGCCCATTTCATAGTGTTATATCATATTATATTCAATTAAATTTAAATTAATTCAGTTTAATTTATACAGCACCAAATCATAACAGAGGTTATCTCAGGGCACTTTTCAAATAGAAAATAGTTCATATAGTTCATATAAAAATAGTTCATAAGTAATTTGTACTTAAGTACTGTACTCAAGTAAATGTACTTGCCACCACTGGTAGAGTCTGTTTACTGCTCACAGTCTCAAAAGACCAAGAAGTCTCTTCAGTCCTGTCTTTTACTGCACAGCTAAAATGGTGTTCAGATGATGTTTGAGAATGTGGTTATTTGCTGACATACCAAGAGTTCATTCTTGATCTTCTTATCCTCCTCTGACCCAACCAAAAGACAAAAATCTCATTTGCAGCCAAAATTGAAGTCATGGCCTATGATGATGACAAGCTATCCCCGGTTATTCTGACATTTATGAAGATGACTAACCGGTTACTGCAGTAACCAGGTTAAGACTGTTTGTCTTGTAAACACAACCACCTTCACCAAGATACTCCTTTAGATAATCCAAAAGCTTGTCCAAAGCAAACCTTAGGGCCTAATGAAGACAGCTGACTTTTCTTTTGTTTCACTAATGTAAAAACCAGAACTATATCATCTGATGATCCCAGCACAAGAACTAGCCTCAAGCATTAAACACAAAGGTTGACCGAGCATCCTAACGCAGACAAGTTATCCTACCCTTTTTAGATGATCTGCCATGTTGGTTGTTGAGCTGTGATATGCAAACTGCTGTTTGCAAAGTTTACACTCCACTTTTTGGTCGTTTGTTTTAACAAAATGTAGCCACACCGACGACTTCTCTGACATCGTTTGAGGCCATCTCATAGTAAACGTTCATTAAACATTCAGTCAACGCTACATAGGTTAGCATTTGCAGTCTCCATTAGGCTGGGCAAGTTCAAAGTTGTAAAAATGGGGATGTTCTCAAAAGACCAATGAGAATTTGGTCGGAGGAGAACATGTTGACCGACCGATCGACCAGTCGATTGGGAGACTAGAGCCCTACTTTAGAGTCCCTTTTGGTTTGCAAGATGCACTTGTATGTGTCAGATTCAGGACCTCTTCCCATCTGCAATAAAGGTAATTGGATAGGCTGGAGAAATTTACTCTGGAGAAAGCCTATTTCCCACTTGAATCTGTATTTATAGTTACATAAACACTCGAGCCAATTTTTAGACATACAAAAGATTGCTGGCTTCATCTGTATGTTAAAGCGATGGCTAAATTTCAATCAGACATATTTGTCACACACACACACACACACACACACACACACACACACACACACACACACACACACACACACACACACTATATATATATATATATATATATATATATATATATACTGTATGTATACCATTCTCACTCAAGTCAATGGGAAAGTGGTCTCAGACTTTAAAACCTTAAACCTTAAAAACTTCTCTGCTCAAAGACCGTTTGTGTCACAGTCACCTGAGTCTGGGAGACAGAGGACGATGATACAGAAAGTGGAGAATCAGACAGATTGAATATGCATTTAAGAGCAGATGGAAACTGCTACTCTGGACTCCGGAAAATGAAAAAAAATTCTCCCCACTGCCCCCGTGACTGCTGCTGGACCACGGTTAAAAATATGCCCTGGCTACTGCCCTGCAGGTTCGTGTACAGTTCTTTACATCAACCAAGTAAGATCATATGTACAATATCATATGTACATAAAACTAACTTTTTCGGGTAGATACTTTTATACTCGTATTCAAGTTGTTATTCTGATGACAACTTTAACTTCTACTTGAGCACATATTTGCTAGTCTACCCACCTCTGATCATACCAATGTGACAAACCTCGGAACATCTCAGAACTGTACACTTTTCAGGAATTCAAAAAAGCCTTATTTTCAGACAGACAACTGAATATTTTTAAGTCTGTTTTGGTTTTGAATAAGTTCTCTGGGCCCTCAGGCCTTCATATTCACCCATCCAACAGAAAACCTTTAGTTCAAGTAACAATGTGCCAATCATGGAAACTGAAGCAGTGATAACATTGTCCTCCAGCTCCAGTGTTTGAAGAGGAAACAGCTGACACAAGTCTTACCTCTTGTGCACAACAGTAGGGCTCAGCTGAAATGATTAAGTTGTCTGGATCCCTTGGATCCCAGCAGCTACAGGCCTATCTCCAAACTTCTATTCTTATCTAAACTTTTACAGGGAGTTGTCTCTGCTCAACTTTCGTGAATTCAACTCTGCTTTCATGAATCCATCTGCGAAGCATTTTAGGCTACTATCAGAACAACGCACAGCCCAGAGACTGTCCTTATTAAGACAGAAAATCATATTCTCATGGCAGCGAGAAAGCTCTGTTTCATCCCTGTAGAATTGGTGCAGCTTTCCCTAACATATTAACTGATCAGGTAAGTTCCTGGGTTAGGATTTAGAAGTTGTTGGTTCAGCTACTATCTGTCTCATATTCAGATTCAAGACATCTTCAGCAGACATTATCATTTGGATTTAGCAAAGTTCAGTTTGACATCCTTGCTTTTACTTTTACAGCTCCCAATTAGCCACAGAACACTGGTCATATGCAGCTGCAACCAAGCTTGTAATCCAAACCCTCAGAGAGCCAACAGTTCCAGAAGTGATTTTCTCCATTCTGCATTGCCATTTCAAAATTTTCTTTCAATGATCCCCCTACTCAACACAGAAACAAGGGGGGGGGGGTTCCATTATTTCAACTTTGTGTCTGAGGAATAAGGTCCGTCAGTCTGGCATGGGAAATGGCTCAAAATACTACGATACCTTGAGCCTCAAACACCACTTTGACCAGTCCTTGAGTGTGACCATTCATTCACCATTATGAACTAGTTTGTTCCAAACAAACTGAACTCGTTAAGCCAAAAAAGTGAAGGTTGGAAATAGATCATGGTTATAATTTTAAAAAGTGAACATTTATGTACCCCAACCACCCTCACCAAATGGTGCTTAGATGGAAGCCACACATAAATGAAGAGACTTCTTATTACAAGGCAATGTAATTTGACATGGGGCATAAAGAACTGATGCAAAGTGCCAGCGGACCATTTTAATCCATTTCACTGTTTTGCCACCTGGGTCTCCTTTTCTCATAAACCAAAATTAAAGCTACACACATTTTCAATTCAGTGTGGTTTTTATACTTAGCATTAACAAAGTAGCACCCTCTCCAAATTCTGATCTGCTTCTATAAATTGTTAATAAATGAGGCCCTTAGGAATTGGCTTTACAACAGCTGTCATTTGTATATAACTACTGTATAGCATGGTGCATATGCTATTTTTGAGTATTTACATAAAATGAATAGTGCTTTTTATATTTTATATTGTATAATATTGCTACACAATATTCAAAATGTTCATGATTTTCAAATGAAAATGTTTTATGCAGGTAAACAAAAAATATTAATGCTGAATAGAATGAATTAAGATACATTAGTGATTGCTAGCGTTGTACTGTATAATTACAGAGAGGACTGAAAAACATTCTTCCTACATTATTATCAGGGTGAAATTATGCTTCATAATGACGGGAAATATTGCAACGAAAAAGTGGCCACAGTCCTGAGGCTACGGCTTGAAATATCTTGCTTTCCCTAGTTTTGAGCGGAGCAACTGATTTAAACGGCATTAAGTAATTGGATTTTTTTTCTGGCTGGTTTCACATTTATTTTAGAGGCTGTGGTGGTAGAATACACGCCTCATCTGATACACTTTCATCCCCATCAAATGCTGCTGGATTGACAGGAACCCCTGCCTCACGAGCATAGAAATTCCCCAGGTTCTGGACTGCTGAGCTTAATCGAGCCCAGCACGGCACAGCACCATGCTTAGTGAGGGAGGCATCAAATGATGAAAAGGTGCTGAAGAGGGGAAAAGAGTCATTTTAGCTGCTGTTAAACAATTTGATGGGCAGTACAGACATCGAATGATGGATGGATCTCTTGGGTATGCCAGCATCAGTGTAAAATATTGTAGTAAACTCTGCAATATACTGATACCACTGGGAATTCTTGCTGTGCGACTCTGTAAACACTGCACCCTGCAAATAGACAGCTTTCAACGTTTAAGCAAAATGCACCTCTCTTTGTTCAAGATCAGATGTTTCTCCTAAACACAACATTCTGTATATTTGGTTTTGTGCTAAGCTTCTCATTCAGATGCAATGACTTTCTCCTTCTATGCCATTCGCTCCACATCTTTCAATAATGAAGATGTACTTGGTGTTGAACAAATACTGAAAAAATATTGACACTGCCGTAATGACAAAATCACAATCATATAATGTCTTTCCATTTAGAGCAAACACAACAAATTGTCAGCAGTAAAGCTAAATAGACAGAATTTTTGAGCGGAAAAAGCTGTAAGCAGATTATCTGATATATTATCAGCTTATAAAGTTGTTATGGCAAACATTTTTGCAGACATGTTAGTAGCATTCACTTGGAGTCATGTTTCTGTTTCTACGTTATGAATGTAAATCCAATATCTCTCTCCTTTTAGGGCTGGTTTGTTCCCCAGCAACCTCTGAGAAACATATGAGACTCTTTAGCCGAGCTACTACATGAGCCACTATTTTCACCAGCCAGTCACTATCTTTGTCTGCTGTTTAGTGCTGGGCTGACTGTGTTACGGTGACAGCTTCATCATAGTATTTTTTGCTCTTCTCTGCCCATTATCCAGGTCTGTAACACACTTGCTTCTACTACTACGACAAGTCCAAATATTTGCTGTGAAAAAAGCCTGTTGTGTTTAACATCCTTTGCGTCCCAGCCCTTGTTCTGTCTTGCTGTCTGCCAGCTCATGATCTCTGCTTATATTTGTTTTTTCGCTTGTTTGCCTAATAACCTTTTGGATCTGTTTGCCTTCACTGAGTGCCTAGCTGTTGCTGACCTTGTTTCTGGACGAAGAACAAGTAAACTGCCTTTTATACTTTACCTGCTCTGCCCCTGAGCTATCCGGCTTTTGGGTCATCACAACTATTACCAGATTTATCACAGTGGGTTTATCAGAGCATTTTCACTAAAAACAGCTGCCTGCTGTTGCTAAAAATGGGATGATAAGGGTGAAAATTGTGGTCCTTAAACCATTACACTGAAATACAAGATTCTAAAACACTATGTAGAGCTGAGGGGAATTGCAGAGTTGGTGCTCATTTTCTGGGGTTTCTTCACATAGAGTGATCATGTTCACATTACACATAGTTATTTGATGCAAAAATACCAATTTGTGTAGCTTTAAATAAACCCAATCTCCTTTCAACCAATTACCTTCTGTATTTTTTTGGACATGTTAAGAATTCCAACAAAAACTGTGCATTCATTACTAATGACATATACAAGTGTTTACCTGTAGATCAGAACCTCGTCATCCGAGCAGTTGTACTGGAGCTGGTACATCTTCACCTTGGGAGCCGACTTGCTCACCGTCCACTTTACCAGCGCTGAAACAGCTGTCACCTCAGAGACTGACACAGTCCTCTCTGGTTGGCTCTTGGGAGCCCCCTGGCTGATCCTGGTAGTGCCTGTGATGTCAGAGAGGCGTGACTTAGGCTGTGCCGGCTGCCCGGTCCCGTTGCTGAGGTGAGGAAGCTGGACAATGGACACTTCCACGGGTGCTGTGGACTCCCCTGCCACATTAGCGGCAATACAGGTGAAGGTGCCGTAATCCTTTGAGGTGGTGATGGTGATGCTCAAGGTTCCGTTGCTGTACACTGTGGTTCGGGAGGAGTTGCCAAGCAGCCGGTCATCAGGGGAGATCCAGTGGATAGTTGGGGAAGGGTCTCCGGTAGCTTCGCACCTTAGGTTGGCTGTCTGGCCCTCCAGCACCAGCATCCTGTGGGTGTGTTGGGTAATGAGAGGTGGCTGACACACAAACTCCTCCTCCTTTATATTCCAAAAATAACGACCCTTTAGAGCAGGAGGTGAGGCACAGGTCTCCAGGTCGTCATCTCTCTCAAGCCTCCGCAACCACAGCATCTCACAGTTGCAGTGCAGAGGGTTCCCGCCCAGACTTAGGGACAGCTGGGGAGCATAGGGTGTGGTCAGTATCAATGAGTCTTGGGCGCGGGCAAAGATGGGGTCTGGGGGTAGCTTCTGCAAGCGGTTCGAGGTCAGGTCGAGTCTCGCAAGCCTTTCCAGGTCAGTGAAGGTACCCTCTGGAATAAAGTCCAATAGGTTGTGGTCCAGACTAAGCTGGTGCAGGTTAATCATCTGGCGTACTGAGACCCAGGGCAGAGACATCAGGTTGTTGTAGGAGAGATCCAGATCCTCCAAGGCAGGTGCCAGGTCCTCAAAGGCCTTGTCATGGATTCGCCCCAGTTGGTTGTTGTTAACAATGAGGTGCTGCAGGTTGACCAAGCCTCGCAAATCATCAGGGCCCAGCTCAATTAAGCGGTTATTGTCCAGATGAAGTGAGCGAAGTGTTTCCAAGTCACCAAAAGAGAAGGGCTGAATGTAGCTGATGGTGTTCCTGGAGAGGGTCAGGTCAACCAGGTCGGTCATATTGGCAAAGTCCTGCTGTGTGATGCGGAGGATGTAGTTGCCTCCCAGCCGGAGCTCCACCGTGCTACGGTCAATATCTGGAGGCACAAATAAAAGGCCTTTGGAAGGACACAATGTCCCCAGGGACTCAGACAGATTCTGGCATACACAGTACTTGGGGCATGCATGGGTGATCATCACTGTGGCTCCCAGGACCAACAGGCAGCAGATAATGTGGTCCATGGTAGAGTCATACATCGGAACCTGTGTGAGAAAAAAAAAAAAAAAAGATGAAAGAGGTGAGTTTAAGGTAATATTCACAAGCTTTATTAGCAATTCAACAGTGCACCTCTGAGAGACATCAGAAGGCACTCAGGTGCAAAAAGGATGAGAAGATCTGAGATGGAGCCACGGGGCCAACTATGTCTAACAGGAATGATCAAAATCTTAAAATATTTTCCTAGAAACATCTGTTATATGGGATCACTGTAAACATCTGTGTGCCTCATCTGAAATCTTTATCTGATGCCCATAGGAATCATTCAACTTTTATCTTATCTTACAAGTTTCCTGAAACAGCCTCCCAGGGTAAATTGTCCTGTGAGTCGACCTCAGTTTTAAGCAGTCTGTTGGATTTGGCCCAGAGGACCGAATCGTTACTGCTTATGTTATGATTCAACCAGGACCGTATTGAGGTGTATTGAGGTGCCCAGTTCATGGCTTATGGACAAAAAGGTGGAAAGGGGCAAGAACAAAAAGAGGGCCTCAGTTTATTTTTAAATGAAGGTTTAAGGCTAGATCTGGTTTGTTACACCAGATCATTTCATTCGGAGTTAAACCTAAAACTGAGCGCACCTGAAAGGTCAGCACAATCGACAATTTTGGTAATAATTTTACCTTTCCCCTAAGTTTTCTCTTCCAAATAAGTCTGTCTAACCTGGGTTTGTTTGTTTTCAACCTGTCTGATCAACTTCTTGCATTTCTTGATCCATCAAATTTTTTTGTGATTTCAGCATGTTTGAAGATCTTAGAAATTAATGTGGTTCAGTCAGAGGACGTGACCATTAATAAAAAGAATGATAGTACACTTGAAATCTGTGTAACACTGAGGGTTATTCCTTAATAAATGCATATATTAACAAAAAATCTCATTTAAATCATCAAAACCTAACAGATAAGTAGGAGGGTGGGGAGGTGGAGGGAGGTATAGCAAATGGCATGTAGTGTCGGGAGAAGTGTGAGGTTATATAATGGCTGCATTCTACTCTGCACAAATTATTTGGACGTTATTAGTCACCTGGTAGCCAAATAGCTGATGGTGAAGCAGGACTGAAGCAGCTGATGCCAATCAGCTAATGCAAGGGCAACTTCAGGGCTCTGCCTGAGCTAATGCTATGCACTCCTACGAACAATTTGATATTGCAATTTGGAAGGATGGCCAAAACTATGAAATAAAATCCAAGTTGTAATTGCAACGTCCCAGGGAGCATCGGGATGGTGTCCATCTGGGAAGTCATGTGACCCACATCCATTTTCACTGGGTGGATGAAGCACTCAGGTGTAGATAATGCTGCAATCATAACGTAGTCCTCTGATCAGGGAATACAGGGCAATAACTCAAGGGCAGGGCGTTAGACAGCAGGAGGCTTCTGGGCTGTCAGTGGTGATAAGCAGTATTTTTATGGGACGGCCATAAATTAGCATATCTCAGCGCGACCACTCATTCCAGCCTACTCTGCATGATGCACTCTCCTCCCTTCTTACACGGCTATTACTGTAGAAACAACAACACACCTGCAATTATATTTATGCACTTTTGCACATGTGATAATCTCTGACATTCGGTGCAGTAACTCCGATAAACACAGCCAAGGATTCCAAATGAATTCAGAACACCACTGTGCACATTTGGTGCACGGTCTTATTATACAACATTATTATTCAGATAACAACAAACATGCAGATAAACAGCATGAAATAAAAAAACAGCATGCTTTCCAACATAAACTGAGATTATCCCATTTTCCCTTGCTGGCTCACACCCACACATGCATGCACACATCTACATCTGCACAGTGCACATATGCTGTACACTCACAGATGGCTGCACCCACCCTCACATGTCCAAACACCCAAAGACTCACATCACTGCATTATGACATATTGTCTGTGATGAATCGTATGTTTGCATTGAGTTGAATTTTCTTTTTTCCTGTCAACTTCAACTGAACACAAGGTTCTCTGCCACACAAAGTGTCACCTGTTTGATATGATGGAGATGCTAATGGATGTCATGATGATGATGAATGGTTCAGTGTAACAGCTGGGGGGATAGATAAGGAGAGAGTTAGGCCAATGGCTGACTGTGTGTGCTAATACTCACAAAAATGATTTCGTTTGAATGCAATTCTGTACGTATTTTGAGACAAGGAACTCCAGCATGGAAATTCACAGTGTATTTCAACAGAGTGATATATATCAAAAAAATGGCACAATTACTACTGTACCCAAGGACACCAAAGGGCACAAAACTGTTATTAATATAATTCATCTCCTGTTGATTAGTTATTTGCCCCAAACTCCAGTCTAGAATATGGTAGATAGCAAATGTCCGGCAAAGTCCTTTAGAATGTGCTCACAGGGCCTGGGGAGCACAAATGGAAGTTTTCCATCACACAGAGCAGCGCGCTGAGAAGGAGTGTTTAGTAAATCATCCAGTCAAAGTCAAGGGCGCTCTGTGGCGGATGGACGGTGTGGAGGTCAGGGAGTTAGCAAAGCGAGATCTCTCCTGACAAGCCGAGCATGGCGGCCATGCAGGGGGCTCTCTCATATGTCGAGCACAGAGAAGCCAGGTCGGCAGTAATCAGTGGAAGGCCTTGGTGTGAACACTCATCACAGCTCTTGACAGATGCCACTGTGCGGACCCCGGGTCTGCCAGGTTCCAGTCTTCACGCCCTGACTGGCGCAAAGGTGGACAGGCAGCGACTGACTGCAGACTCATTCCACAGCAAGACTTATCTGAATACAGGCAGGCCCATGCTGTTACTGTAGATAGACTTGGAAATGTGGGTCTCAGTGTTGTCATGATAACCACAATTTCAATACTACTCCCATACCATTGTGAAAGATTAAAGTCAATATTGAATTTCCTGAACACTCACAGTTTTCACTGGCTGAAATTTCATTTCAGCGTGAGCTCCAGAGGATATGGAGTCTGCACAGACAGCACCCAAGTTTTAATAGGCAGTACTGAAAAATGCAGAATGACAGTCTGTTGCCTGACAGTGCAGTGCAGCAGTCAATACAACAGTCGTCTGAAAAAACAAGTCAAATGGGTCAGAAATGGGACCAGCTCCATGTACGACACCAAACTGGAAACCAGTCAATCAATACTGGCTAATTAAACCGTTGCCGGCAGATAAATACAGACACCATAACCTCATATCAAAACCTTGTGCAAGGGATTTGCAAAAATTGATGCTTTATCTCTAACTGGTTCCATTGTCTGCTGTAGTATAATGACATTGGAGAATTTTTATACTTTGTGTTGTATCAAAGGCTGATCTCTGGTATTGTGACAGCACAGAGTACAGAGCGTCTAATGCAGCATTTCATTCAAATTTGGAGGATGTCAGAAATATTCAGATTGTAGATTGTAGCTATGCACTCTAATCTTCCCAAAGAGGCTGCCAAATGCTCCACATACAATAGATTGTTTGCCCGTTACCATTCAAAATACATTTAAACTGCCGAAGAGTAACTTGACAGAGGGCTGAAGAGACACATTTCACTGCCCTCTTGAATGTTTCCAGCCTGTCTTACTTCTGACCACACCCAGCAACACCAAACAACATCAAACAGTGATGTCCCAGGGTCCTGCAGTATACCTGGGAACCATGGAACTAAGGTGAGAAGTGACAGCAGTTGAGGTCAGCAAAAACAACACAGTTCGCAGGGGGTGGGAAGTTACCCTTTAAAGGTGTCCTGTGGATGTCAGGGTTTCTCAGTGAAACACATGATGTATATCCTTGAGGTCTAACAAACATGTTGAATTTATTTCCTTCCTCATAAAACAAAAGCAAAGTGGATTTTTAAAAAATATTTTAAATCCAGAGTCATTAGTATACATTTTTACTTGCTAGCAGTCTTCTTCAGCCCTGACGTTGCTGTGTTTCTTGGTGCATTATCATCACCTATAGATGAGCAGAATAATGTGTGTAACCACTTGCAGGGTGTATCGCGTCATCCATGTGAACAAAGGAAACGGGGATCCACTCATAAAGCCAAGCTCCATAGCACTAATTGTAATCCAAAACTTGACGAGGACCTTGAACCAGCAAAACAAGTCCAGTTTCCAGTGAACAGGCTCAGCGCTATTGAACGTCTCTGCACTGCACTGAAATAAGCTTTCAAGTCCCCATACTGAAACCACAAAATAGGTCATGTATCATCGCCCTCTACAACAATGCATAGGACCTTTACAAAACCAGTTCGTATGAATGTTTACACTTCGGCTACATTAACATTGGGGTCAATAGTTGGTTAAGTTAAGGCAACTAAAACTATGCAGCTAATGTTAGAAAGATTGTGGTTGGAACTGAAACAGCGACTTACAACATCAAAGCTCGGTGGTGAGGACCCTTCAACACGGTACAACATCTTCTCAGTGAGGAGGAGGATAGAGACACAGAAGTGCCGGAGGTCTCTGAGAGAATCCCGCCCCGACTTACTGTAAAACCAGGTAAGACACTGCTAAATCAAAGGAGACGGCTAGAAGCCTCCCAGCAGGAGTCCCTTACATGGCTGGACTGTCTTCAAGTCACAAAGTGTCAACACTGACCAAAAGCTGTTTAACAACTTAAGATCTCTGCTGGTTCACAGTGGACAACCAGAGAGAAGATCAAGGAGGACATTCACTCGCACAATCAAACGCTAGTACCTGGGTAAGACACAAACATACAGATGCTGTCGTTTTTATAGTGCAAACGGTCTGAAACGAGTCATTATTTGCAGTAACGTGTGCCAGAAGCGTGCAAGTCGAGTCAAATCCAACATCTGGCAAAATGTGTCAATACGGACAATGCCTAAAGTTGACTTTGTCATGGCAACTCATACACACAGCTACAATTGCGTAACGATTCAGGTCTTAAGCTAAAATCTGTAATCTGTAGCAACTGCCTGAAGATGCGGTAACAACAGTGACCTTAGCGCAGGACCCAAGTTATATCTTATCATGTCAGTTGTCGCGATCACAGATTCTCATTTGTCAGCTCTGATTGGCTGCCAGTCTCCAGAAGACATAACATTAGCCTCTCCGGGCCTGTCCAAAATATTCATTTTCTGCATTTCCATACATTTAAATCAATCTAGAAAATAGCAGACAATATTTAAATTGGTTATTGTGACTTCTATAATAATGGTATTATAACCAAACAAAGAAAAAATGCTTGTATTGTTAATACAGTAACCCTACTTAAAATAATGTAAGACAACTTACACTTCCTGATAGATAATGATGTATTTGTATCCGTACTACAGAGAGCTCTGTCTAGTGTCTTTTAAGGAGAATATTAACCATGAATAAAAATTTTGATTAAGCCCTTATTAATCTACACTGAGATGAGTGTATCAACATTTTTGTCAACTAAGATCTTCTGGCATTTGGACTATGGTAACAGGATAGTAAGAGAACAGTGTTTACAGAGGTGTTAGTGAGATTATCAGTCTGAAACAATAAAAGTGAGGGGGGCATGCCCCGCCTGTCCCCAGTGGAAATACGCCCTTGAGCCTGTCAGAGGGGAGATGGCAGGGAGGCGAGAGTAAAGGAGGAAGACAGGAGCGCGGCCTGCTGTGGACAGTGCAGCTCTTTTTGATGAGATCGTAATAGACAATATCTGATAACCCCTATCAAGTACTTTGGGTTTGGTTTCTGTCTGTGTCTATTTGTTAACCTAAATGAGTTCAAACCAACAGAGATCAGCAGAGATCAGATAAAACGAGAGGAGGACCAGAGCGGGCGGCGCCGCTTGGAACGAGTGAGCGGCGGTGGAAAGTTAGTTGCGTTCACTGTAGTTATAGGGCCTGCATCCCTTTGTTGTTGAGTGGCAACCAAAGCATTAGGTTTATGTTGTGGCCTATTAGTACCGCTATAGCTGAAAGGCTTAGTGGTAATTAAACCCCCTAGACCAAGCAACAAATCCTTTTACCAGCACTACCTGTGCTGTGACACAGTTAATACAGTACATTAATGCAGCACATTCCCATATTCCCATGTAAACAGACTTACAAGTGAATCATTGCAAAACAATTGTGTAGCAACTGTAGCCCAGGAAAGCTCCCAAAGTAGCTTCCCGGGGCTTAAATATATTTAGCCGTGCTGGCGACATGGCTCTATAGGGAGGAAAGTGTCGCTCTCAGTGTCTGTCGGTTGGTAAGTATCTCAGCAACTATGGGATGGCTGGAGATGGAAGTTGGTACAGACGTTCATGGTCCTGAGAGGACGAATCCAAATGACTTAGGTGATCCCCCCAACGGCGCTAGAGGAGAAAGTCATGGGATCACCTAAGTCATTCGGATTCATCCTCTGTAGGTTAGTTAACACACATCACTATGTAACAACACTATGATCAAGAGTGGACTGTGTGTTTTGTATGTTGTTATATGCAATAATTAAATGGACTAAATAAAAACAACAGAAATACAAAATATAAAATAAAACCTTTGGCCAAACAGAGCTGTTTTGTCATCTAGTAAAGCTTTTCATATGGTTCACCACTTCTTATCATCTCTTCCTTTACCAGCTAAAATCCTGTCAACGTTCAATGGCACCAGATCACAAGGGAAAGCGAGCTGTTTAGAAATATTGCCTTAAAACAATCTTCAAAGCTTCAAATATCTGCTGTCTGCTCAAATTCCGCCATGAAAGACTATAAAAGCTGCTATACTGAAGAGGTTATGTGACACTTGTATATTCTATATTTGTGTGTTTTTTTTCTGTATATTCTGTAGCAATGTGGATTTGGGCTGAAGAGAATTCAGTTTAGATGTGACAGTCAGACTTGTCACATCCACAGACATGAGATTTGGGTCTAAATCTGCATGTTGAAATGCTTCTCTGCAGGAGAGCAGCTGCAGAAGCAGGATCAGGGCCCTGATATTTAATCTAATCTCCAAGACATGGCAGACTAGCTCCAATTAGCATTCTGTCACTGCTGGATTTTGTGAACAGCTCTAAGTAGCTTTTGGGCAGAAATCTGCCTATCGTCTTCAGAAGGCTGCCGAGTCTGCAAGATGTAAAACGGAATTTGCACTTTAATGGATGAATGCAGAGCTTAATAGAGACCGTCTAAGTGTTATAGTAAGGACGTGTGGCCTGTGGAGAGGAGCTGGACTTTATGTGGCTACAGGTCAAGAGAAGAGACTTGGAGAGGGCGAGAACGACAGGTCTGCTGGGTCCTCTTTGTATTCTGAGGATAAATGCAGGGCCACATACAAACGGTGACAAATTAAAGGAAAAACCTGAAAAATGAGCAGAGAAACAGGATGATGCGCCCCCATCCACAGGGCACACAGTCGCCAGATCTCAACCCAAATGAACACCTGTGGGAGATATTGGACCGATGACGGTGGTAGACAGCGCCCTCCACCACCGTCATCAAAACACCAAATGAGGGAACGTCTTCTGGAAGAACGGCGTCCTTCCCTCCAGTACAGTTCCAGACTTGGAGAATCAATGCCAAGGTGCACTGAAGCCGTTCTGGAGACACTTTACTTATGTTGTTCTTTTCCTTTAATCTGTCAGTCTTCTGTATGTATTAAATAAAAAAATAAAAAAAATAAAACAAAACATGCGTAGACACTGATACATGTTTTTCAGGTTTAGCATCCAGAATATTTTTAAACCACACTGTTGGATACATTCTTCTGCATCCTCTCTTCATACCAGTAGCAGGGGTTAATTTTCACCACAATATACAGTACAGAATAAACAGAAAGATCAAATATTCAAGCTTAACAGCAAAAATACAGAAGAGTGAAGTAATGCACTGGGAGGAACGTCATGTCTATAGAAAATTCTATTATGACAACAAATATGGGAAATAATCAAGCGAGCGTCCGCAAAATAATTTAAGGAAAACTAGAAAAATAGACAGAGGTGAAAAATGCTCTTTTCTATTTACCCTGCATATTTTTGAGTTTTATTGCTTCAACTACCATATTCAATTACTCTGAAATCCAAGTTTATGGGACATCAGCAATAGAGTTTCTGGGAGGGTGAGGTGGAAGTCCTGTTCATTTAATGCGTAGAATAAGTCGTATATAATATGCTGACATCCGTGTTAGCATACAGTAATTGTGTCAATCACAATCTGACACACACACACACACACACACACACGTATACACATTGGCTGTTTCTGGGACATGAGCACTATGCTTTGGAATGTGTCCCTTTCTGCTGCAGTGCTGTTTCAAATTTTCCCATATGGCTGCATGTATTTTTCTAGTAACACCGATCTCATTTATCAAAAGTGACAGGGGGGGTTTTTGCTAAGAACCACTCAGGGTAAAGATCAGCTTATTCAGCTAACTAACAGAAAGAAGAGAGAGAAAACACCCTGGCAGTCATTCCACAGCCCCGTCGCTTTATTGCTAATAACCCCCACAGCTGGTTCGGCAGTGGCTCAGCATCTGCACAGCTCTGCTTCACGCCTGTCTCTCTCTCTCTCTCTCTCTCTCTCCCTCTCTCTCTCTCCCTCTCTCTCTCTCTCTGACTCCATTAGGCAGGTCTGAACCCTGCTTTCAGGAGGCTCTGTTAAAAAGATTAATAATTTCAGCTGGAAGCAGAAGTGACATCATGAAATTGCTTTTCTATTGTCTGGCTAATTAACCTTCTTGCTTAGTGCTCTGAATAGTCTCTGGTGAGACAGCAGTACTGTAGGGCCGCTTCGCTTCCAAAGAACAGACACCAGCATTTGAACAAAGACACTTCCCCCTTGACAGAGTGGAACGGCTGCGATTCTCCCTTTTGGGTGGAGAGTCTTTCCAGCTACAAAACCGAATAAAAGCTAATTGGAGTCAGGAGTCGGCAAACCTGGGGTCGAGTCAGTGAAACCGGCTTGGGGGTGTAGGTTGTTGCTACTTGATATATAAAAAACACTCAACACAACATTTTGAGTTTGCTATTCACAAGAAGCATCTGCTGATGTGAACCCGGCCTCACAAAAAAGATTTCAGGAGACTTACGATCAAGAAGTGTTGATTTGGAACAAGCTGGAAAGAGTCGTGTCAAAGAGTTGAGACATTATTCAGTCCACAGTCTGACAAACTGACTGTAAATGGAGACGGTCCAGTTCTGTGGTATCTCTCCCTAGAAGTGGACGTCCAGCTAAGATGACTCCAAAGACACAACACAAAATAATCAGTGAGGTGAAAAAGAAGCCCAGAGCAACAGCTAAAGGCTTAAAGGAATCACTGGAGCTGGTTAACATCTCTGTTCGTTAGTCTACCACACAGAGATCATGGAGCATGGAGTCCATGGCAGGACACGGAGGAAGCTGCTGCTCTCCAAAATAATATCTCTGCACCTGAAGTTTACCAAAGAGCAGCTTGACACACCACAGAGCTACTGGGGCGATGTTTTGTTTGACTGATGAAACTAAGGTTGAATTGTTTGGGAAGAGCATGCAGCTCTGCGTCTGGTGTAAAAAGGGTTCTGCACACCAACATGAAAACATCATGATGTTGTAGCACTCTGAGATCTCAGCAGTTACTTTGGTACTATGTCATCATGGCTGATCCAAGCAAAAACAAAGCCCCAGTTGTAATAAACTGCGGTTTTCTCTCATTGGCCTGATATCATCTATCAGTTCCTGGAGCCTGACAATCTAAATTTGGGCAGAAAGGTTTGAGCCAGACTGGAAATATACTTTACCACATTAAATTCACATTTGAGGTTTCTTTTTTCATGATTTCCCCAATGTCCGTCAACATAAGAAACACAAGAGTCTCCTTGATAATCCAGCCATATTACTATAGGTTTAAGTTATGACCATCAGTCATTATTTGAACTTAGTGTCTGTGAAATCACATATTTCCTCCAGTTTCATGGTAGATGGCTCTAAATACTCCAATACCCATGAGCCTCAGCCACAGCCACAGCCAGGACTTTAGGAATACTGAGGTCGTGAATCCAAGCCCCCCAAGTAATTCTTCCTCTAATGTTTAGTTATTAACTGTTCAGTTAACTTTTCTGTACATTCTGTATTTTATTTTAATTTTTCAAAACAGAAGGTCTTAATGTTTTTTTCTGTGTCTTCTCCACACTGGCAGGAATAAATTCTGATTCTGTTGGGAAAATGGTGAATTTGTTATTTTTGTTTATTTATTTCTATTGTTTTTATTTTTCATTTTCATTTTTTTTTGGTGTAAAATGAATAAAATGCAAATATAGTATGTCTAAAAATACTGGAAGCAGCCTGTAAAATGCTGTACTATTGTATTTGTAAAATGTAACTCCTCCCAAACTCCCAGAAAAAAAAAAAAAAGATATGACCCGAGTGTCCACATGCTATGCTACGCTGTGCTATGGAGAAGAGGCCAGTCAGAGGGACCTGTAAAAAGAGGGACCACTGGGAACAAATGACTGCAGCGTAGTTACCTGAAGTGCTCCAAAACACCGCCATATAATAATAAACTAGGAAGAAAATGAACAGGACTTTCTACTTAAAAGACATAACTCCTCCTTCCATGCAACTCCATGGAGGAGGCATGAGCAACCAGCAGCAACTACACTTGACCATGATAATCTGAGGCTTCTGTCAATCAAGCAAAAACCTTATGTTACACTTAAAATCTTTTTGAATGAAAAATAATTTTTCAAAGTCATCACAAAAACAAAGACTGAAAAAGTTAAACGGTCTTCTGAGATCATTACAATATAATAGGACAAAAATGTATTTCAAGAGAGAATTTCCAGGCTTTTCCAAGCACTGCAGAAGTCTGCAGCTCCAGACCTTCATGTAATATTGATAAAGGTATCACTCGTGTAAATGTGGTACCAAATACTGATGAAACAGAGGACTAAAGTCAAAAAAATATTTTCAGAGAGCAGCCCTGTGCACTCTGCTCATATCTGAAAATATGAAAGAGCCTCCCCTGCTCCTGTGCGGCAGCAGCAGCAGCAGCCTCTAACCTCCCGGTCTGCACTATAGATCCCAATGCCACTGATCACTGACCTTCACGGTCACGCCTCTCCAGGGACAATACTGAGAGAGATAACAGACCACAATGGTAGGAGTCTCCTCAAATGCAAGAGCAGCTGAGAGGAGGTCAACACACACTATGGACCGCTTACTGGCAGGACTGCCCCCTCTCTGATTTTGTTACATCTGAGCCGAGTTCAGCTCATGTGTATGGGAACATGTGCAGGCAAAGATATCTTTAAGAGGAGATAAGATTTCAAACTTAGAGAAACAAAGTCTATAAAACTCATGAACTGAAATAAAAACACTGCACAGGTCATCAATCAAAGATTTAGAAGAGGTTTAATATGTGAGATACCAGAAATTCTCAAATAAATGTTGGTATTGAAATATTTGCAGAGTCTCAAAAACAGTTCAAGTTTTTCATAATATTGTGTTTCTCTTTCCAACAGAGGAAGAAATAACAAAACCACAGAAATATTTTATTCACTAATTAACCCAAATTACTTCTACTGTGCTGTGTTTTAAGCTACTGTCAATGAAACGCATCACTTCTTAGAGATATTTTGAAAACCTACCAGGTTACTGCAAAGGTTTGAGTTTGTATTGACAGCAAACAGCGTCAACAGCCAATTAAACCTGCTTACTGAAACATGACTCTTAATAAAACAAGTAAAAGTCTTTAATTTGTTTCAAATAAATACGTGTTTCTCTCTGTGGGTGAGTTAAATAAAGCCCACTCTTCAAAATTAGAGGATTTAACTTCTCTTTTGTGACTGAACTGCAGAGCAGTTTGAACAAAAGCTAGCTACAGCCAAGATGACCAGCCCATACTTTTTTTAGACTGCTGTCTTCAGTTCACTACTATACTGTGCTGGCAGATCATTTACTAATGTGCAAATCTGGAGGTTATATCAAGAGGGTAAACTTTTCTAGTGGTACTGTGTTCTCGCAGAACTCATACATATTGTATCACAGACAGCAGTGTAGGGGTGACGGCATAGGTACTGTTGAGTTTAGTGGTCACATGTGGTCAGAAGTAATGGAGGGCAGGAGGGTGAAACTTAAAAGACTGAATATTCTGTAGCTGTAAGTATGGCCCCAAATTCAGGCACTGCCGAACTCAGTGAATACGGCTTTCAAAATTCAATTTTGATGTTAACGTATTATACCTGCCTTTTTCTTAAGAAGACACCTCCTCAGGGGTCAGTACTGGGTCCATCGCTGTTCAGTTTGCAGATGTTGCTTCTAGGACACATAGTTTAGAAGCAAAGTGAATGTTTTCATTATTACGCTGATGACACACAGTTATATCTGTCTTTGTATCCTGGAGATATACAGTCTGTACCTCAACCTCTTGCCTTCCAACAAAGACAAAACCAAAATTATTGCTACTGGTGCTAGCACTCTCCCTGGAAAATACCTCACACCTCCGAAATAGTGGCGTAATGGTTGATTCTGATCCTTATTTCCAGAGCCACGTCACAAACACAAGCTTTTTTCATTTTTCTCTCAGGCAGGTGCAGAAAAACCTGTACATGTATTTCCTGTCGGTTGCTCTCCTTGCTGGTCTACCTTAAAAAGACTGGGGGCTGGAAGCTGAGACGAAATGCTGGCAGAACCCTAACAAGAAAAACAAATTTGATAAGCTCATGCCTCATCTCAGATATCTGCACTGACTGACCTTGCTCCACGGTACCTCTTGGACCTGCTTAGCCAATATGAAGCTAATCAGACTTTTCTGGTTGTTCGGAAGATTAAATCCAATGTCGGCTCGATATGACCCAACTTTAACACTTTTAAAAAGCTGACTGAAAATACTCATTTTCTCCTGTGCATTTGAATACTTTTAATTGTTGTGTTTTCTAAGAAGCACATTGCATCACTCCTCAAATGAAATGTGCTATACAGTATGAATAAAGTTCTGCTTACCCTCATTTTCAATGGCTAATTGATGGGGGATGATGGTAAATATTTGTGGTGACAAAACATATAAACCTTAACAATGGTAAACTTTTTTTGCATGTGTTACCATTTGACATCAAAATGTGACTGTTAGCATCAGTTACCCATGTATAGTAGAGCAAAGTATTCTTGAACTATAAAGTTGGAAAGTTTGATTCCTAAACCAGCCAAAACACCCACTTGACCTCTGAAAGTTGTCTTTGGGCAACACACTCAACTTCCAATCTATTGATTATTCATTTTGAGTAACTCTGGATAAGAACATCAGCTAAATGTCAAAACTGTAAAATGTAAATTACAAATTCAATAAGGCTTCGGGATGTTCAAGGACACAACAAGCTTTGTCTCCGGGACATTGTCCGAATACCTATTACCGCACACACTGAACCCAGCTCTCCAGTTTCTCTGAGCCTCTGAACAGACACGCACAGACACCAACTTTGGCTCTGCATTGCACATGGTCTTACTTTGATATTCTTTACTCTCATATGCGTCTCATTGTTTATGATGTTCCCTGCATTGTTCAGCTGTCAGGAGAGGACTCAAGCTATAAGCTTGGAGAGCAAGAACAAGCAGAAGACACGTACATTATGCATGCAGCTCAGCTCATACATCTCAGCCCCTGGACTCTGAGGCCAATCACACGAGGAGCTGAGAGACCATGGAGAGCTGTGTTTGTGGACTTATCTTACACGAAGCAGTAAGCTTTAGTTGACGCATTAGCCCGCCAGCATCACTCTCTCGGTACTCTCCGCCACTATCCACCGAGCTGTTCCACCTTGCACACACAGTCACACCATGAGGGCTTTTAATCAAAGCATGAACAGAAGATGCTGATACAACAAGTTTCAGCCTTTCTCTTTACTTTTTATGTAACAACAAACCTTCAGACATCGTTTATCATCTTCAGAAATCATCGCAGCTACTGGTCTCTTGAACTTCATCAGAGTTCAAGTTTAAGTTTTATCTGTAACGTTTCCGTTAGCGTCCAGACAAACTGTTTACATCACCACGATCACCGCAGATTTGTATCAGCATCTAGAGGTAAAGACCAGCGCAGGTGTCGCTCTGACTCTTTCCTGACTGTGAAATTTGCTTTGTTCGTCTGTTTGGTGTTTTGAAGGTAAGCTCAGAGAGCACGGTGCTCACATGGGAGGAGAGGCACAAAAGGCTCTCAGAACCACATCTGTTGGCTAAACCTGCATCAAAATTAGTGTATCATGTGGATAAAGCAGTAGCTTCAGTAAATCCGTCCAAATTCATCTCTAAATTAGTGTGAGTGTTTGTTACAGTATCTGTCTCCCGCAGCTGCTTTCTACTGTGTGAAAAGTTTCTCCTTCACTTCGTTAAATCCCCGCGGCATCTGAAGGCCAAAGACACGTGTCGCTAAATGTATCGCGTCACTGTCATTACACACAGCCTTCCGTAAATCACATGTAAATGACTGCAGGCTGCTACAGAATAACCACACACACCTCTTTACACACAAGACTTATAACTTGGTGTTCTGTTGTTTATGCAGGAGACATCAAATTTCAGCGGCCACAGTGTCATCGGCTCCTTTCCCACCTTGTTTTTAGTAAAGAAAAGAAAGTTGGAAAGTGTTTTGTCCTTGAAATACATAACGGTGCAAAAGCTGTTGTAACATTTTACGAAATGATGTGAAAAGCATTGAAAATTTCGCCTCTAGTGGCAGATTTAAGGTGCTGTGTGTACATCATCCAGACAACACCGGGATTTTCTGAAGATGTGCTGTCGTCAAGCTTCTTTGTGATTGGCTCAGCTGTTTCAGAGCGATGAGACCAGTGATATAATTGGCTGAGAACGTATTTATTAATCACCACATACTCCAATCTGTATTCACCTGCAGCCAGCCATTTTGCGCTTTGCACTGCTGCACCTACATGAATCAAAATAGCAGGTGAGCTTGGAGGCACCCACACAGTCCATACACCCAAGACCTACAGGTCTGCACTTGTCGTTGCTCTTGCACTACTAAAATAGGGCTCTTTGACTTAAACATCCTCTCAAACCTCCGCACCACTGAAGAGACAGAAACCTATGGCAGACAAAAACATCAGATCTCTGAGGAATGATGAGGAGACTGTAACTTTCTTCAAACGAATCCATGAAACTGACATAAATGGCATATTTCCATCACATTTTAAACATCTTTTTGCTCTTTTAATGATGTTTTTTTCATTTTCATTTAACAATTTTGTGGTTAACTGTTTGATATTTGGGCTACAGTGGGATGGAAACCTGAATATTGTGAAACTAGAGGCCCATGAGTCAATGTTATGGCTTTGTCTCCAGAGTCATTACAAAACCCTACTGATATGTTAGTTAATGATGGGAAATCATGAAATAAAAAAATGAAATTGATTCTGTCACAGAACAAAATATACATGGATCACTGAGATGTGTTGTACCGCAGGTGTAAATGGTATGTAAAATGATATTTGTAATACGACATTTTAAAGGGCACAGGCCTGGCAGCAAACTGCTGTGTGATGTGAAATGCACAAAACTTGTCATGATTTACCAAAGTAAACCTTCCTGTGATGTGATCATATGAGGACCCGCAATTCCGGCTTTTCCCTTGAGACCAATATTCCACTATCACTTCCGCTCCACCTTGCCATTGAATATAAGAACACTGAACACCACTCTTCATGCTTGGATCATCCCACATACTCTGTTACTAGTTTATAGGTCAGCCCATTGTTCCTCGTTCAGTCACTCAGCTGCCGTTGCCTCTGCACTTTCACAGGATAGGGAGTGCTTAAAAAATAACTGCCCGGTCGTGTTCTCTCTATCTCAGAGAGTGTTCCTGGATGGCCAACTTCACTCTTATCTGTCCGTGTCAGACGCTTCCCACTTCCTCCCACACGAAATCCGGGCAGGCGCACACGCGTGTACAGTATTCTCAGTTACACTTAGGCACAGTTGGAGAGGATCACGTTCCTTTTTTTTAAAAATGCGGGATGATTAGCTGAGTGCACATGACAACACCCTGTTTCACACGTTTTCAGCTGCAGACATTTACACCAAGCTGCAGAATCTGAAGGGCTCACATTACTTCAGTGGTCAAACTAATGACTACGATGTCCATAATCCACTGTTGGATAGGATGCAACTTGCGGCGACCCTTCAAACACAAAAAGTGGTAATGTTTGATTAGCCACGCCAATGCTGACCTCTACATGATCTGATGTTGAAAACAGGGACTACTCTTTTAACGGCTTTGCCAGTGTTAAGCCGATGATCCAGCCATGTGAGCAGAGAGGTAGGAGATAAAACAAAACAAAGGTTTTACATCATTTAATCACCACAGTGTCCAATTTCAGGGGGTTTGTCTTAGAGGTGCATATTTCAGGTGGTAAGTGACCTAGCCAGAAAAAATGACAGCATTTGGTCATTTGTTCCAACACCTGAAATGTTTCCTGAGTGTGAAAGTTAAAGGGGAAATGTGAAAAAAGTTGATCAAGGCTTTAGTGTCTCCAGAGGGCGCTGTGTGAAATCTGAGAAATGTCCTCAAGTGATGTCACTTGAGTCAGCGTCGTTTGGGTCTGAAGACTACAAGTTAGAAAAGTAAAAAAATCTGGGGCTGGGAAGTTGCACAAAAGTGAGACTACCAGACCTCTGTAGCCTGCTCCTCATCTCTGCTCCAGGCTTCAAGCTTCAGGCTCCAGGCTCCACTAGCCGCTACTAGCATAACACATCCCAGTGTCTTCCCAAACTGTCAGCAGCTGGGATAAATTGTGGGTAGTGTAGGCGCCAGGTTTGACAAGGAAAGAAGAATGTGTGGAATAAAAAAGATGATATCACTGGTTCTGCTGCATTGACTGCGATCCTTTTTTCGAACTCTTCATCATGCGTCCGAGTGCAATGATAAATTTACTAGCTTATTAGCACTTATTAGCTTTATTCAGAGCATTCACTGCACTTCACTTCATGCATCTCACTGTCTTCATATGCAGATGGATTTTGCTCACTTGCCATGGAGATAGCTCAGACATTATCATGTGACAGTCTCGAGGCCTTTGAATTAAATTTTGATCAGTGTTTTTCTGACAGGGGCGTCTTGGCTTGGAAATGAGACAAAGTTTTAGCCCACATAAAGGCAGATATAAAAGAATGAGCATCTTTCCTCTTTGGCCTTTCATGAGCTGTTGTGTCTGACCCCCAAAGCAGAGCTTTTCATAAAGTCTCCAAACTGGATTTGAAAATGCCAGACAAGGTGAACTGGCATTTGATAGAAGGTTTGAATGCAGCAGCAGGCATGACCTTTAGCCTTAATTAGAAAGTTTTTACGCCCATTCTCTATTTAATCCTTCTTCAGTTGTCCAACAACAGAAACAAAAACACATCATGACAATGGCATTGATATTATGTGATCGATTATAATGAAACACACAATATTGTATAGTTTCCCTCTTTATGCCTTCAGAGAAACAGTCTAAAAGGGAAAAATAGACATGACGATGGGTTGAGAGCAAGGCTGTCTTACTGATCAAGCAACTGCCCCCCAGACCCCAGACTACCAAAAGATCCAAAGCCAAAGGTTCAAAGTCAATTGTTTTCTACTAATTAGATCAACTGTAATTTTTGTCAGAATGATCTTGTTAACAGATAACAACGGACAGGCGAGTGAGGTGGGGTGGGGTCAAAAAGGTCTCAACAGCACATTTTTGCTAATAGATGAATCCGCCCATGGTCATCCATAGACATTGCTTCATATTAAACATGAAATTAGTGATCACAGAGGGGGTCTGAGTTAAAACAATGTAGCTTTACCTTGCATAGACCAACTAGTGTAACCAGATTTTATCATCAGCAAATCATCTTGAAACTAAAAGATATCTAGTGTTTAATGTCTAAGTCTGATTTGAAGACAAGTTGCTAGAGATGACATGCTAGCTTCTGCTGATGGCCACCGAGCGGGTTCGCTGCCCTAACTGGATGACTTGCTCATCTGAACAAGGACGTAATTACTGAAGGTACGAATGGTTCCTCACTTTATCTCTGTACAGGCTTACCAGATGGGATTTGAACCAGAAACTCTCCACTCTCACTCCTCTCACCACGGTGATGATGATGATGATGATGATGACTGCAGTCTTACTTCTGCTAACAAATCCATTCATCCTACACAGCTCCCACTGACTGCTGTGCTATTTTAGAGCCCAGATTGTACAATCTCAGAACAGAAAGAGTATAACGCCTGCAGTTTTGATCAAAGTGTTGATATGTGGGTTTGAAACATTAAGGCGAAATCTCCCAGGGGATTTATTATTATCCCTGTTACTGGCAGATAATGCCATCATTAGTTCAGAAATGACAAATTTCAACAGTTGAGCAAGTAAATCAACACTGGTCTTTCTTTGTTGTCTGTGCATGAGCCTTTCAATGAACCAAAAGAGCACAGCTATTTTTAGCAGTCTAATTTAACACATGTCTAACTTATTTCACATATATTACAGCCAGAGCTTAATGCAGAGCAGCCACAGCACTCCCCACGACTCCACAGAGCATCGAACTACAATGAGACGTGACAGGAACTGTTGTTAACTGCTTTCCTGTAGCTCTCTCTGTGCTGCCAGCGAACCGACGGGAAGGTTTTCTAGATGATTCTGAAATGAATGCAATCCTCCACAGGGATCCTGTCTTTTGTGGACCATGAACCGTGCAGAGCAGCTGACCCACTTTACACTGTTTACTGTTTGTTGAGTTTGCTTTTGTTAAGATGCTTCAAGGGATGTTCAAAGGGAGTATTCGCACCCTGGATTGTGGCTGCTTACTGTAAAAGAAAGGGATTAATTACCTCAGAAAAAACGTATTGACAGAAGACAGGGTAATCTTAAGGTAATGAGAGCAATTAACGCACAGTGAAATATTAATAAGGGTGGATACTTCTTCTTCTCTGTACTTTGCCCAGCCTCTACAAGTCCCATAAAGTGCTCTCTTCTCCTTAGGGGGAACTATGGCCTCTCTGAATGCAGTTTGCATCTGTGACAAACACAAGGTAAAAGAGAGAAATTCAGAGAGGCACACATTTTCTAGAGCATACACTGTTCATAAACACTCTGTAGATAATTTATGTGCTGCTCTCCACTGTCAAATATGTTATTGGTGTAATGAAAAGCTTTGTATGTGTGTGACCAGCGGGTATAGTTAGCCATGGAAATGGCAGCTGCATGGGGATAAAACGCCATTATATTGTTCATTTCAAACCTCCACTCATAATGATGAAGACATGTTCCAGGCCAAGCTCAGTAGAACAAAACAGAGACAGAAAGTGTAGAGCTGTAGATCCACACAGTGAAGCTGCAAAACACACACTGGCAGTGTTCCCTTCCGCACTCAGATTCCCGTCCAAAGCCTTTATTTTACACCAGCGGGGAAAGAAAACTCAACATTAATTTTGCATATTGGTTGGCCTCAACAGAAACATTGATTGCAAGACATGAATAACATGATGAAGATATGTTGTTAATTTACATATGCAGCACAGTATCCACTTAGTTGTGACTCCAACATTATTAAACTGGTTTATGGCTCTGTTTGGACCCTCAGAGCACTTGGTTCAGGTTTGGGAAAGATCCTGGTCTGGTTTAATAGAGAAACAGTTCACAGATTCCGACACAACCTGTTTATTTACAGTGAACCAAAACCACCATCTTTCCTGAACTGAGTGTAACCATCCTCACACAAAGACTTGAAACAAATACAAATACCATATTTTCATCACATTTTGCACATAACAGCACGCTGACTAGGATGCACAGACAGAGGCCGTAGTCATAAAACCCAAAGATTTTTAGCCACGCTATCAGCCTCACTCTGGGGATAGCAATACTGGTCGCTCACTGGTCCTGGCTGACACTTCCAACATATACTAGATGAACTAGCAGAAGGTTTGGTACAGACATTCGTGGTCTCCAGAGGATGAGTCAAACTGACTTTGGTTATCTCCTGACTTTTGTAAACTAAACTAGCATACACAGGAAACATTTCCTCCTAACCATGAGTGTGTTGATATCGTTGTGAGAATGGTAGCATGCTGACGTTAGCATTTTACTAACTTGGCGGAAAAGATCATCCTGGTTAAATTAAGATTTTAAAAACAGCTAGCCGATTGTGTGTTTTTTGCTTCATTGAAAGATCATTTTATAAATGAAGCTTTAGAAAAAAAAAAAAAGAAAAAATGAAAAAGTGGTGACGTGTTACCAGGCTGAGATGTGCTTGGCCAGCCTGTTAATACACAGGCGATGAGCTGCTGGCTGGCTGCCAGTCTTTATCAGCTGCGTCTGCTGAATCCTTCACTGCTGGCACCAGTTGTCAGATAGTTGAGGTGGACAGGATTCCAGTGCAGCGTGGACTCTTTGATGTTGTTGCCTCAGCCGTTGGACATTATTCTGCAGTCCAGTGTTCAGGGTCTGCAGCTCTGTCTGTGTGTGCTAGAGTCTTCTTTTTTCACCTTTTGCTTTCAAATGGGAGTTTCAGCTTGCAGAACATTAAATGAAGGTATTAAATCTTTATGAAGTTTAGTAGTGTTTGCTGAATCATGAACATTATGAATCATGTGTACTTGTAGGAGGAACACGGTGTATAGACACGCACGCAAAGCACGGAAGCTCATTAGAATTAAAAAAATGCAGTGACGTGTAGACAACTGGGAGATGAGGTTATTATCTGTGACAGTTTCCAGTGAGCTACCTTTCTCTAACACAATGAGAGACTGAGACTCCCTCTGAGCTCAGCTCACTGACCCTCTGATTACGCATAGTGATCTGAAATCAGTGCCGTCTGATGGACTGATGAGGGGTTGACATGTTAAATGAGAGGCTCTGTTCTAGCTCGATACAACTCTGCAGAGTGTAAACTAACAAAACTGTAACGCAGAACAATGTTCTCTATCAAGCTCAATCAAGGTAATGCAGCCAACACATCGAGGCCGTTTCACAGCGGTATGTGCTGGTGGAAACGAGCTGTGTGGTTTGTCCCTTTACCAGCCATCTCAGCTACTGACATCATGAACCTCGTCACAATTTAACAGTTTATCTGTAACTCTTCAGCTCCACCAGCCTTTACTTCCTGACCCTGACACAAATCTGACAGACACTCACTCCGTTGGCTGCAGTGGCAATATGTGTTCAGTCCCCATATAATAATATCCCTGTAGGGATGTAGAATATATCTGGTAGGTTTAGTTACAATAAGCTTAACATGCTTTACGTTCTTGTATATAACGTCAGTTAAAACATTCCCAATATAGCGTGAAAGTTTAATTTTTTATATCGCAAACGACTGTTTGACCAAAAAATCTTACTGGAAGGCCCAGTTACTCGCTTTTTTTTGGAGCTTTCCACTGCAACTCGCAGTCTTCAACATAGGATGGAGTTTGTTCATTTGTCATGCATCTTCATGAAACTGCAACCACATTTCGACGTCAGGATTGTTAGCTAGTAAGTGGACCATGAGTTAAGATTAAAGTTAAGTAACTTACGATATTTCTCTACTGTCAGCTTTTATCCAACTTTATCTTAGTTTTAGTATCATATCATGTCGTCATATAGTAACACATGTTCTGCTGTAGCTACTCACACTCAGTAAATGATATTTTTCAAACGATATCAGTATTAAAAGTCTCAGTCTTTCCTCCCCGTCCAGAGTCTTTCCAGATAATGGGAAACAGATTTGTCTGTGAGTTCATTCTCACAGGTACTACTGCACTAGTCAAAGATCAACCGTCTGAGCAGAAAATTGATAAAACATCCACATCAGGATCCACACATCCAACCTGGCGATGTGTACCAGTGCAAATGAGGAAACACACACCTCTGTCATGTTACTGACCATCACTGCCAGTTTACCGCCATGTTCTGCTAAAATCAATCTATTGCAAAATGTGTGCATGAGTTTGGGCCCTCAGTAGTCAAAATATGCTGAATTTTAAAAATTGATGAGCACAGTCTGAGGCAGTTAGTTTATCTCTTAAAATTGTACTGCAGTCACTATTGACTGGTGACTTTTTGGAGACAACTCTGGACAAAATAACCTAAACTAAGAGATACCACTATATGTTTTTTTGTGGTTTGGTTGAAGTGGCCCTTCAAGTTTGACCATTGTTATGCCTTCAAAATTTCAAGTAATCCATTTCCCCTACACCACCATGGGACACTAAAACCTGTTAAAATCCACTCAAATCCAGCTAATGATGTAGCAGCTGAAGGCAGTTAGAACTCTAGCACTTATTTAACCGGAGCAGCAGTGGAGCAATGGTATTGATTTATTACTCTTTATTACTGCCCTTAAATTTATAATAAACTTCAAAAAAACATTACAGTGCAATTATATGAATACATAAAAAGAGTTTAGACAGGACTGGTTCAACAGAAACGTTCAGGGACATATCTATGTGGCCTGAGACAAGAATTGTCACTGTTTGGCAAAAACAAAAAAAGGAATAAATGCTGTTCTAAATAACAGAAAACATTAAAAGGTCAACCACTGGCAAAGCAAAGACGGGGCTGTTTTCCAGCAACTGCTAGGCTTTACTGCGTCTTGCCTGTGCAGATGCATCCACTCGTGCTGAAGGAAACAGACTTCTGGTGCCGTCAAGCTGCGGCTGTCTGCATGCAGGCTCCAAGTCCTTGTTTGTTTTCTCCAGGTATCTCAGTGACACCCCCCCCCCACAAATAGTGACTCACGCTGCTATGCTGTGGGGCCGAATGCTGAAGAATAATAGCTCCCTCAGCAATTATCAACAATTATCTTCAGCTTGTGTGCATACTGGTGGACACAGCTGCCACTGGGATAAGTCAGGTCTCTGCCACTCAGCTTGCATTGTGGTACTTGCGAGGATTTGGGCTGTAAGATGGATGGAAAGTCAAAATTCAAAAGGTTTTAATTGACTGAGTACTGTAGGACGGCTCCACAAGGAGTGAGACCTAGTTCATTGGTGTTGATATACTACAAGACAGTTACATGGTGCAGGACCAAACACAAGAGGCTCTCACATATTTAGTGAAGTTTATGAAATGTACCAGAGGAAAGAAGAACAACTCTTTAGGCACCGTTTTAAAGGATCACAATCGTTCATTACATCTTGTTTTTTTTTCATAGTATTGTCCATCATTTCTATTAGTAGTAATAATACTCACCAATAAAAAAACGTCCTGCAATGATGGGCATAATACCGCCTGTTCCTGGTGGGAATTTAATTTAAAACATCTTCAGGAAGTGTTGAGTTTCACTGATGGTAACTTAAGAGCGATTCAAAAAAGTACTTATGTACTTCTGGATTTAGGCACAGCGGTGCTTTGAGATAAATGCTCATTTCAGCCTGTAACGTGCTCACAATGACAATGCTAACGTGCTGATGTTTAGCAGGAATAATGTTTATAATGGTCACCATTTTAGTTTACTGTGTTAGCACCGTTAGATGTACTATGTCTAAACACAAAGCACAGTTGAGACTAATGGGAATGTTGCTAGTTTTGCAGGTGCTAAGTCATAAACCAAAGTATCAGACAAATTAAACCCAATGGTGAAATTAGATGAAAACTCAAGGGATGGCCAAAGTTATTACTATTGATCCTGAGGGGCACATGACTACCTGTACACAATTTCATGACAATCCATCCAATAGTTGTTGGGCTATTTCAGGCTGGACCTAGGCTCTGGACCAGTGACCGACTTACAGACCATCACTGCCATCCCTAGAGCCATACGGCTAGTGTGGCTCAAAAGGGAAAGTCAGAGCAGCAGAGAAGTGTGACATAATTCTTTTGTTGTACTGATGGAATTTGTTGTGTGGAAATGTACATTATGCTAAATTCATCATTTGAGCTTTTAGGATACGGGTAATTCCACACCTCCATTTTTTTCAACCAGCCTTTATTAGTTCGTGTTGGCTACGGTTTGAGAATCAGTCATTATTTGAATACTGATTTTTATATAAGCATTTAATCCAAAAAATTTTGAAAACATTCAGAGGACATTTTTACCCAAACTATGGATGAAGTGCTGGCAAAAAGTCCTCCAACCTAAATGACCATATACTGTACTGTAGGTCGTTTGTCCATCCCCTCTGACACAACCCTTAGGAGTGTTTCCTGAATTAGTGCCCTATCGGCAGCACAAAACATACCACAGATAAACTGTTAAAGATTACTGTTGAAAAATAAATAACTAACCCTTTTATGATGTAACATCCCTATGGTAAAGGTTTGGTTCGGTTTAGGCACAAAAACAACTTTGCTGGTTCAGGGAAGGATCATGTTTCGAGTTAAAATAAGTACCTTAAGGTAAGAGGACCTTCGTCACGGTTCCAAGAACAAACACATTATTAGTGTTATAGAACGGGCGTGGTCGGTTTGATCAGCTCAAACAGCGGTCACCCCGGTTAGTCCAATGTTTTGTTGACCCGTCCATCCACCCACCCTCCTCTCTCCATGAAGAACTGTTTTAGTCTTATATTTGCTTTGTCAATAACCAAGGGAGCATCTGTTGCCTTGAGGGCCTGCGAAGGTTTGTAATGTGACAGCGAAACACTGACTCCCAAATATGTAACATACTCTGATGCTGGTCCCAAATGAAAGGTCTGAAAAGGAAAGGTCTTTGCTACAGCATTTATATAAAGCTCCTCGCTTTAATGAGAATTGAAATTATACCCTGAAATTTCTCCAAAGCGGCTGAGTATATGTCAACATAACGGAGGGAGTCCAGAGTATCAGAATTATATAGCAGGAGACTGTCTGCAAATACAGACAATTTATGCTTTTGTCCATTAGAATGAGTCTCAGAACACAGCTTAATTTCAAGGGGTGCAATATTTATGGTGAAGAGGAGGGAAGACAAGGGGAAGCCCAGTCCTGTGATGCAACACAGCAGGAAATATTGAGATTTAGCATTAATGGTTTGTAGCTATGCAACAGGGAAAGAATAATTCAATACCTTAATCAATGATATATAGTTTACAACCAAATTTAACGAGGGAATTTAATGAGGGAATAATGTAAATAGTCCCAGTCTAACCAGCGGAAGTCAGAAGAAAACACAAACAAAACAAAGCGAGCAAAACAAGGCCCCTGAAACTCAGCTCATAGGGCAATTGAGTGTTCCTCATATGTGAAGTATTTGTGTCTTGATGCTTTTTCTATCTCCGCTTTCTTTTCTGCCTCTTCCTCCACTTTCTCCCTGTCTTCCTCTCCGATATTCCCCCCCGTTTCTCTCAGCGTCTACTCCTTGGACACAGCTTGATCTCGACAGAGTGCACCTGGCATTAATATCTCCTGTGCCGCTGCGATAGCAGAGCTTCGGCACAGGACAAATTGCTGTTCATTAGTTACACTTTCATTTACATCACAGGCATTTTGCTGACGCCTTTATCCAGCTTGACTCCCCGACTTGCAAACATGCAGTAGAAGCTTAAATTCTTAGTTCTACAGCATTATCTCACCCAGCGGTGGGGAGTGCACCGTCAGTAATGCTACGACTCTGGGATTGTTTTGTGTGTTAAAATGACAGATGGAAGAAAATACGAAGAAGAGACAGAGGAAATGACAGGGGGTCTGATTGTGTGATCCAGGCTCCAGTCATATATTGTAGAATTCTAATACATTTATCATTCACAGAGAAGGGATGTATTTTGTGATCACTATTGGATGGATTGGCTCAAACAACACGTAAACTACTGCACCTCTTGCCCTTACGTGCTCTACGCATCCATGCTCCCCTCAGAATGGATTTGTAATGACTTTGATGATCCCAGACTTTTATTCTAGTGGCATAAAAAAATATTTGCAAAACTAAAGATAATGCTATCAGACTCAGCTGTACCTAGTGCTTGGTGATGAATGTCAACATGCCAACATAATAAACTAAGATGGTGAACGTGGTAAGCAATGTACCTGTTTAAAGGAAAATTCCGGTATATTTTAACCTTGTGTATTTCTCGTTAGTGTGGACACTGTGACTCTACGGGTTGTGCTTACTTTGTACTTGCAACCTCTGTTGTAGAGATTTGGGGAAAAGAGGATTCACACAAAGCACATAATAAGCAGTTATACGTGAGGGATGAGATATGTATAAGTTGGCCTGGATGTAGATCGCTATGCAGTTGGCCCTAGTGGCTATTCCAGAGGGCTACTTTCTGTGTTTGCCTTTGCTTGGACTCAGAGACAAGCATCTGTTTCATGTTTATTTGGAAACATCCGATTATGGTGGTGCGTGCAAAGTTAGCATGACTCCCTTAGAGGCTCAAAGGGCTGCTAGTGAGGCGGTTGACTCGGCTGAGACTATAGTCCACACGCTCATTGGCAGCGATTTGCCCTGTTGAACACACCACTGTCCTATTGTCCAGCACTGACATGTGCTAACTCTCCAGAAAAGCAGCAATTGTATCACTTTCGCCTCCCAGATAGGCACATCCTGGCTATTGTACCCTGTACTGTAGCGCTTTTGTTGTTGCCATCACCAACGGGAATGCCCCTTTAACACTCTTACAACTGCATTTTATTTTCATGCCTACATGCAAGCAGAATGTGAGTGCCCATGTGAAACATACAGTGGGGTCCGAAAGTCTGAGACCACCTTCCCATCCCACTAGAATGGGAAATGAGCTGTGTGTGAGCTGTGTCTGTGTACATGTATGAAGGAGGCAGAGAAAAAAGGCGGAGATAGAGATGGAGTGGGAGAGCTGGTGGGTCTGTCCTTTGTTCTGTCTGAATGCCTCTTCCAGTACAGCGAGCGTTTATCCCACTGCTCTCCCACTTGTCCTCTGTCTCCGCTTGGACGCGCTGCTTGCTTTCAGATGGGGGGATTACACTACTGCCTCCTCCTCAACAAGTCGTTCGGTGGTTTATTTTTTTTTTTTAAGTGTCAGCCCTGAAAAATATTTCCAGTCACGTGTGATGATCTCGTTTGTTTTCAGTACAGTTGTTGAAAACAAATAAACTGACAAACTGACAAAACGGTTTATCCAATTTATCTAAACCTCTTTATTTGGAAGCTAAACTGGAAGTGAGTGCACCTTCGTTTTCCTCTTTTAGATATGTTAGCCTGGAAGTTTGTTTCCAACTTGTCCGATCGTTTTTTGACCCATTTGACTTCTTTCAATTTAATCAGCAACTAATTCGGTAGATACAACGTGGTTACTGATAGGAATGCTGGAAATACTGATGAAAATAAGACCTAGGTTTGGCGGCAAAACACTTGACTTCAGGTCGAGATGCTCTCATTTTGCAGATCTGACAACCACATCGTATGCCAAAGACCAGCAGAGACCGTGGTTATGATTAATAGTTTCGAAGTTAACAATGACTTTTCACACTAAAGAAACAGGTCATATGGAAAGGGAACTGCTCTTTAAGCTGACAGCATGATCGAGTGAAAGATGCTTTTGCTGTTCAAACATCTTTGGGTGAACAGCAGAGCTCAGAATCCTACAGCTACACATCACTGCTGGCATCAAAACTAACCCCGTGTGAAAGAGTGGTGGCTCACAGAGGAAACAATGGCGTGTACACAGCTGTTTCCAGAGACACGGCCACACGGACAGAGGCTTCGTGTCATACTGCAAAAATGCTAGTAATGCAGGAAGACAAAGCCCTTTCAAACACTTTTTATGAACCCCTGGCCCACCTTCCCTTAGCATTAGATGAATGTTCGGTATTCATAAACTGATGAATTTAGAGAGCCCTTTATAATTTCATAAAACCAAGTCAGCTGAAATTAATAATTCACACAAAAACGTACTTATTCCATTCTAGTTAATTAACTTTTACTGGAGAACAAAAACTCTAAGCCGTGCCTTGAATGCCAAATTCAAACTCCGGCCAAGTAAACAAACACTTTAAACTAACAGTTTGGTCCAGCCCCAGACACAATGAGGAGGGAGACTGAGGTTTGTTAATCCTGATAAAACCTTCTGTTGTTGTGGTTTTTGTTTGGGAAAAAAGATGAGCATGTCCTAAGGATACCTGCAGTCATGATATATCGGTTTGGACAGTAATGATAATGCTGATTAAAACCTTTTTTTTTTATGCAGCGCTCGCTTTGGAAAATTAGAGCAAAATGTGATATCGCCCAGGGTGAAAGCAACTGCAGCCACGACATTTGCTGATTCACTTGGATTATTAAGGGAGGTCTGTGTGAGTGAGTGTGTGTGTGGAGGCTCTACAAAGCCTTTTTGAAACCAAGAAGAAAAACCCAAACATGCATGGAGGTGAAGCCGTCGTTTGAGCTTTTCTGGCTGCATGATGCCTTCTATAGTTCTGATGGTCTGCACCCAAGTAGACTAGGGGCTGAAATGATGTCTTTAGTTATGATGCCATCACGTACCACCTGTTAGGTGAACCCCTCTTTCTATTGGTAATTGTGTTTTAAAGACAGCTGCAGAGCCAACATTAATAATCTTATCAATGTAAGGCGTCTGGCCTCTCCTCTTGACTCCTTAGACAGTTCTGCTCAATCTTTAATCACCAACACTGTCGGGTTTGGCATGTTAAATATCAGATCTCTGACAAGTGAATTGTCCAATCAGTTTTTTTTAAATCGTTTTTCATGATAACTGAGACCTGGTTGAGTCAGGGTGAATGTGACCTTCTAAATACAAACCTGTCCCCCTGGTATCTTATTTTCATCAGACCAGGCTATCAGGGAGGAGGTGGCCTGGCTGTGATTCATAGAAATAACTTTAAATTTTCCCAATACTCCTCTGGGAGCCTTTCACTCTTTGAATCACTGGGTTTTTGTTAATTGGCAAGGCCCCTTTACTTTGAGTCTTAGTCTATATAGCTAACCTCTATTTTCTGGTTTTACCGAGGAATTTGCAGACATTTTAGCTCTCATGAAGCCAGAGTGCTTCTTGTAGGTTTTAATATACATGATTGCGGCCATTCTAGTTCCTCTTTTACAAAGGATTTTATGGACATTATAGAATCTTTTAGTCTTGTTCAGTCAGTAGAGGGCTCCAGTCACACAAAGGGTCACGCACTTGACAATGTTCTTTCCTCAGGTTTTATTCTTCTAAGCACTAAACTCCATGTTCAACCACAAAACTATTAAAAAAGTGTTATATTATAAGGTCCGGCTCCCAACTCCTTCTCCAATAGTGTCTACTCCTGTTTGTACTCGCATCCTCAACACTGACTCTGCCATCGACTTAAATGAGGCCTTCTCAGCTACATCCTTTCATAGTAGCTCTCAAATATCTAGTACTTCCACTGAAAAACTTACTAAATAATTTGAATACCACTTGCAAAGCAGTGCTGGATTCTATCGCTCCTGCTAAAATCAGAATAAATAAAACTTTCTCCTAAGGTGCCCTGGTTAAATGAATACACCAAAGAAATAAATAGAACATTTAAGAGTGACAAGCTGATTGTTTTATCCAAAGCACTGAGAGAACTGATGTCCACCTATCAAAAAGAGGTGAATGAGGCCAGATCCTTTTATTTCTTCAACATCATTCCCTGAAAGTGCCATAACAACAGAGATCTTTTTAAAAACCATCAATTCTGTGATTAACCCACCTAGCTAGCAAACTGAAGCCTCTCATCATTTAATATCGGTTTTTATCCTTTTTCACCAACAAAATGAGCGATATTACACTCCAGATCCATTTAATAAATGAAGACCATTCAATACAACGTGACCCACCATCCCCTTTCAATCGGTTAGATGCTGTTTCACTGCGCACCTAAAGGAACGCAACTAATAATCTCAATTCCTCTTCAGGTCTTTTAGATATACTTAGATATAAAACTTCTTAAGGAGTATAGGCCCCACTATTTTATCCATTGTAAATAGCTCTCCTCCTACTGGCGATTTTCCCTTCAACCTTGAACACACAATAGTTGACCCATTTCTCAAGAAATCCAACCTTGACTGTCTCAATAATAAAACCAAATCATTTAAACCGATCTCCAAATGACCTTTTTATAAAAAAAGTTTTAGAAAAACTATTTTCATCAAAGCTGATTTCTTTAATGAATCAATTATAATATGTTTAAAACATGCAATCATCTGTGTCCCATGTGACCTGTGGTGTTCCCCAAGGCTCCACCCTTGGCCCTTCTCTATTTACATGCTCCCACTAGGTCATAGCAAATACAGCATTCACTGCTATTGTTATGCGTATGACACACAGATCTTCTTCTTCTTCTTCTTCTTTATCTTGTCCTTCTAATAATCAGTGTCAGATGTCCCAGAATTTTCTACAGTCAGATGAAAATAAATCAGAAAATTGCTATAGTTGGTCCTTCTAAATCCATCCCCGTCCTGCAACTTGGCCTCCTATCAGCAAATGTCAAGCCAACATCTAGAAACTTAGGCAGAATTTTTGACAGTGACCTTTTGACAATCAGGTCATGACATTGGTGCAGCCATGTGTCCTCCACCTGAGGAGCATCTTCATTCAGGACTTTCTTTTTTTGTCTTATCTTGAGAAGTTCAAACATGCTTTTATATATCAGAAGTTAAAAAGTAGAAATTTGTATCTGCAATGTATTTGTGACTAGTTAATTCAAAATATGTGTAATTACATTTTGAATGGTCAAGCCTCAAATTGAGATTTCAATCTGACTAGCAGGAATGAGCCAGTAAATTGTAGTTGGAGAATCTAATTTAATGTATCTACATTTCAAATCTGACTATATTTAATGTGAATTCCATGTATTTGCATTTAAACCATGAATAATTGAAACTGTAATTCAAGATTTCTCCAGTGAAGGCCTGACTAATAGAAATTTCAATTATTCCCCCCCCCCCCCACACACACACACACACACTCAGAAAGCAACACACTCGTGTCACTGAATCACATGAAAATTATGAAATACAGTTTAAGGCACTAGGTAACATCCATTCTGTGTTTTTGTAAATCTCGTTCTAACCATGCTAAATTTTTACATCTCGCTGCCTCGGTAGTCAGCAGACTGTAAAATGGTCCCTCTTATTAACTTTTCAAAGCTAACAGGCATGAAGAGAGCCGAGTTAGTGATTTAGCCGTACTCTGACAGTGCCCGGATGGCCTGTGTGTACTCATGGCAGTATGAGGTTGGTATCACGCCAGGCAGAAACACGCAGTTTTTCCATATGGTGGTCCCCCTAAGAGGGAGAGCATATCTGCTGTTATGCCAAACTGCCTCTGTGATCTGGTCCAGCGGGTACTGAGCTGCTGTACACTGCTGCTCCCACGCTGCAGTGCTGTTTACTTCACATCAGCACGTTATACCATATTTTGTGCATTCATATTCAAGTAAGGTCCTTAGCCACAACAGCCAGTTAGAGCAAGTTTCTTTATGATGACCTTCAGTAAATTCTCAAATAGTGGTTTTTATTTACCATTGCAGAGTAAGCAATGTCTTTATTTCAAAGACATTTATATTATAGGCTTAGTTACTTATATTATTTCTGTCATATTATAGTTAGAACTGTCCATGTATCTGAATCTACTTCCACTTTAATTTGTTGCTTGCTGTTAATGCAAACTCAGAACTTTTTCCATGTTTACTGGTTATCTTGAAAAATTCAGAATACTGTAAAGCAGACCATCGTCTGGGCTTCGAGCTCCTGGAAGGTGTTTAACATGCAGGATGTGTTTAGTGTAACAGCAACTCAAACAGCAGCCGTGATTGGAATTAATGAGTGAATGAAAATATTGTAGGAGAAACTCAGAGCAGCAGAGTGACAGAGTGATGAGTAATGGCTCCGCTGCTGTGCTGATGGAATTATTGCTGTGGGAATGTACACTACACTGTGAGCACCCCCCTCCCATCCTTGACAGATCTTATCTCTCCTATCTAGTCTTTCTTTACTGACACTGGAGCCAAGCTATTGGTTAAAACTCAGCTATTATTTGAACGTCAGTTTAATTTGAGAGTTTGCGGTATGTTAGTTATATTCTACTGAGTTAAAGGTGAGATTGGAAGTTATTGGGTAAAATTGGGAAAAGTTATTGGGGAAATCCTCTCAGTGATTTTTTTTGTGCCTATTCTAGGGTAACTTAAGACATGGCTCAGTGTAAGACATTTAAATGACAAAAAAGCACAGATGACTTATAATCTACTTAGAGCCAACACAGGAGGAAACCAGATGCAGCTGACATTTCAGTGAGCTGTCTTTAGTGTCTGCTCCTTTTGTTCCCTTTTAGTGTCCCTATTCAGTGGAAATACACGACCATCTCATAGTTGTTTCTCTCTTGACTGCAAGAATGTAGAAGACTATTTCAAAATACAGTGGAAAATAAGACTATAAATCAGTCACCACTAGCATCCCCAAGTTGTTGATATTTGTCCCTAAGGTGGCTCTAAAGAAAACTCATGGTGTGTCCACAATGGAAAAGGGTTATTCTCTGATTTGCATTTATGGGCTCAGTAAATTTCATGTGGATAATTTTGAAATTATGAAGGATGAGAAGAGGGCTGGAACACTTCCACATTTTAGCTGCCTAACCTCAACTAATTGCTAAACATTATGTCATTTGTCATTAATCATGATCTTTCTTTAGCACCAACTATATCGTAACCATAATGCTGTCGCCATATGCAACTTAAAAACAATGATTATGGTAATCGAAAGGTGAAGGGGGTCATAGGATTCGTCCACTGTGGACAATGGAAATCCACAGCAAATTTAATGGAAATAATAGTTTTGATTGTGTTGCTTATTGGGGAAATTCGAGCTTATAGTTGTGTTAAGACAAAAGATCTGCGGATGACCAAAATCAAAGGACTCGTCCCTTGAGGTCCTTGAATATCTATACGACGTGTCACCTAGATGATGGGGGTATCTTGTTTGGACAGATGGACAGACAAACATCGTCTGACTGATCACTAAGCTTGGGTCAGAAATGACGACTAATTCAAGTCATTACACCTGCACATGCACTGTGCCAGTGTCAGTGTCTGTAAATGCATAGATGTGAGCTGGAGGTGTGTTCGGGCCAGAAGAACACAAGAACATTTCAGAGGTGGTGCGACTGCATTAAGTCCATGGAAGGTCCCAAGTGGATGCATATTCTCCCTGAGTCATGCAAACTGAGGCAAATATGTGACTGCTTGACTTGAAAATGTTTCAACTTGAAACAAAAACTTGCCAAAAATCATCAAAGATTTGCTTTGTGTTTGGTTGTACCACTCCAAGGAGTAGTAAAGGTGTGGAAGTGTGGAAGTTTGAAATGCTACCTTCTTCTCATTCGCAGAGTGGATTGTTAGCAGGATACAGGTTGGTATCCTGCATTTTGTCAATCCGAAAAAGAGAAATTAAAAAAAAGAAAAAGAGACAGTATGTCAACAAACTGACAAATGATCGTCTCTTGCGACAGGCTGTTGATGAAGAGACATTTCAGGTAATGATGTACACATCCTCTCTTTTCCCTGTCAATTCCAGTGTTTGCGATAGATGATGTTGCGACAATAGTGTGGAAGAAGAGAGCCATTTGTGTTTCCAGCCTCGGAAGTGGTGTCAATTAACCATGACAGAGCAACTCATTCTGGCGCTAGCATTGACATTATACATATATTACATATATTGACATCCTCTTATCTTCCTCCTCCACACAGAAAACTACGCAAGAGCTCTGTTGTCTCTCATTGAGGAGCAGACTGAAGGATCTTGAGCAGACTGTGTTTTCAGATGTGCATTTGCTTATGCACACTGTATGCTGTTTGCTCCCGTTGTTTTTGGTCTGTCATGATGCTTTCCTCCTAAAAGTTTCCTTGTAATAAATGGGTGTTGCAGCATGTCTTGGTTATTCAAAGCACTGATATGCGTTAGTTTTGTAAGTTGGTGTGATGGAGAAGAAAAGCAAGGCAAGGGCTATGGATAAGTTATCGTTTGAATCCACAACCTGGCATCATTAGACATGAACCTGTAAAGCATGTCTTTGCATAGGGCTGCTTATAAGAAGGTAGAACAAGTTTCAACCCTAACAGCAGCAACATTAAATGAAAAAAGGGTGAAGTACACGTATGAGACTAGATGCAAGAAAATTTTTTGGTCCTAAAAAGACATGTAACAGAAATACTCGGAAACAAGGGCAAAATACCAGCTAAGATATGAGGTGGTGGGGAATTTTTCTGATGAGTGCAATTTAGAGTGGGTAGAGGAGGAGGATGTGGGAGAGCACAGGATGATTCAGTGGGGAGAGCAGGAGCTGAGGCTATTAGACATGGTTCACAGTCCTATCGTAGGATGTTTAGCTGATATTTTTGGAGGGGAGGTGAGGAAGCCCTCTATCAGCCCATTAGACAGACATTAAATTCCTTTAATTAACTCATGCTGTGCAGTTTTGACCAATTTATTGGATTTAAATAGAGTTTTAATTCTTGATATCTGCCTAAAATTAGAAAGTACTTGCGTGAGAATATTCAGTATACAGGGGCCAAATAAATTAAGAGGAGCGTTTGACAGAAGAACATTTATCGTATTCAACTGAAGTAAGGCATTCCTTGCCATTAATTCAATGAACTTATTGATTGAAACATTAACTTTCCTATCGGGTAACCGTGATAGTCTTCCCATACCTCCACCGATTTCCTTATGTATGCAGGTAACATCTGACAAGAGCGGATCAAAAAGAAAGAAATTTAATTTTCCAACTGATTTTAGAAATTAACTGGAACAAAAGACATTAGAATCAAGCGAAAATTCAAAGATAAAGTACGGTGTTTTATTGCAGTAGGGCTTTCCTGTCCACTAAATTCATGTATTTGCTAAAACACTCCACTTCTTATCTGGTAGCAGTGATAGTCTTCACACAGCTCAGCTGTCTCCCCCGTCACTCAGTGGGCTGAGCTCCCCTTGAGTTGCCTGATGAGTAAGAGGGCTATCTCCCTGACCTCCGACCCTGCACCGGCTGTGGTGCTCTGCCCGTGCGAGGTTTGCTCCACCCTGGGGGGTGGGAGGGGTGACTTTGATCTGTGAGAGCTGAGATTGCCGCAGCCCCACTGATTCTGAGAGATGATGAAGGCCGACAGCCGTAATACCACCTGACAAACTGAATCAGCTTATCAGTGAACCAAACACTGCATCAGACTAAGCAGGAGGAGTCCATGTTGCTGAGATTTGCTTGTCACTTGTCTTGCTCTTGAACAGGTATGAAGGGTGACAAGCCAACTTAATATAAAGCAGGTCACAGAAAGCAGCGGTGTTCAACACTACCTGGGTTTTTGAAGGCTGATAGCAAAATCAATATTATTCTATAGAAGCTGTCATGCATTTACATAGTGTTGCATCAGGCCAGAAACTCCTGTGCAAAAAGTCCAGCCTAAGGGAAAACTACTTTGATTGTTTGACGTAAAATGGTTGCAGAGCTTCAATGAAAATGATAGAAACAGAATTAGAGCAGAATTCATGTTGAAAAAAATTGGAGTCATGCACTTAATGATAAAACCTTGGAAACAAATACCCAATCACTAGCAGACAAACATCCCTTAGAAAAGAAATTGAAAAATGTCAGAAATCATTGCACAATCAAAATATATGCTTTTGACTTTGAACTCAAACTCACTTTAATCTGTAAACAAATGAGTCAAATTTCCCTTCCGACTGTCTCACATCTCTTAGTCAAACCCTAGATGAGGTTATTAAACCCGGGTCATGAGTGTAAAAGGAGACCGAGTAGCACAAGCGGTAGCGAGAGTTTCACTTTGGCCTGTTTTACACAAGCATTTTCTGAGCTACGTTTACATGCTCACAAATTATTCAGAAATTATTTCATGTTGCAGGCTGCAGCTCGCATACTGAAGCATGTCGAAGTGTCCTTGGGCAAGATGCTGAACCCCAAATTGCCCCCAATGTATCATTGGTGTGTGAATGTGTGTGTGCGTATAGAGAAGCGCTGTACGAATGTGTGTGCGAATGGGTGAATGTGGCCTGTAGTGTAAAGTGCTTTGAGTGGTCGATAAGACGGGAAAGTCGCTACGTAAATGCAGTCCATTTACCATTTCAATCTTAACACGGAGGGTCTCGGGGGCTTTTAAGGTAAAATAAGGGTTTCTATTTCGCATGAATGTAAAGTAATGTGGGAATTTTGTTAAGCCTCTTCGATCTAAACAAATGGCACACATGCGTCTCAAGTATGAGAATGCGACAGCCCTTTAGGATTTACTAATTCATCTGCAATTTGTAAGAGAAAATCATTGGTGAAACATGACTGCACCATTTTCCGTCTGCCTTTAAACAATACCTGCAAATCGCGTCCTTTGTTAAAGTATTTTTACAAGAAATACATTCATGAATAGCTACAATGCTTTGAACAGTTATATCAGACATATAAGTAGCCTAATATTCAGTTACACTTAAATATCAACCTCTGGCAAACTTTGAAAGAAGAGAGCAGCCCCATATTAAGAAAAGTTTGGCCGTAAATGAAATCGACGGAAGCAGTGAGTGCAAGAAAAAACTCTGATCCATCATCGACTTCAGCATCACATCTGCATCAGTCCTGAGTGGGAGTTGAATTGAAAGGGGATTTTAAAAGATTTTGGAGCCTCCAGCCAGTGGAGTTTTTCATAAGGGGATGCAAGTCAATACTTGGAAGGTTTGCCAGAGGTTGTGTAGATTCGGCCAGGTGTGTAAAATCCTCACACTATCTGTGAAACATTAACTGAAGGATTTCAGTCTGGGAACACTTCGAATTTCACAGGCAATTCTCACATTGATCCACTCAGCTGCTCAGGCTCTTTAGGGATAAGACTATGAATATATATATATATATATATATATATATATATATATATATTTATATATATGAAAATAAATGAAATCCTGTCCTTAGGAAATTTCATTTCCCTGAGAGGGAAAATGCGCAACTCTGCACTGAACCTCCTCTGTGGCATTAAAAGAAATCTGATGCTTTAAAGGAACACCAATGTACACACCAACAACAAGGCTGAATGACCAGTTTATTAGGACAAAAGAGGTTGAACCTTTATGATACTGTTTGTTAAATGATCCATTGAGTTCCTGTAAAGGCTGACTAAGTGGTTCTCACTGAAATACTGTTAAAGCAGATACGACTGAAGTCTCCTGTTCACACAGTTACACAGTTTTAGGTTAAGTTTAGATTTCACAACATCCGAAACACACAAGAAAGTCTTTTAGAAAATGATTTTAAAAAAGATATAATTCAGAGATACTGACCTACCAAGAGGAACGTCATTCAGGGGAAAAGGCGTGAGTGGCGTTGATGTTGTTATAGAGCTTCAACACTTTACATGGAGGAGGTCCGGGTGACCGGATGGGTCAACAAAGCACGTGACTTTGACACATGAGACCGTAGTTCATTTCTTGTTTTTTACCAACAGTCAACATTGTTTTTTATTTAACCATGGCCACCAGCGTTCCCTTGCCTTGACCAAAGTGCCTTAGAAGCCCAGTAGGATGTAGGATGTGAACTTCGGTCTCAAGTGTCAAAATTCTGCCATTTTGTTCCCCAACCATCTGCCTATGACTTGCGTGCTGTATCAGGATGTTGCACTTTGTGGACGGTATATGTTGATAGTGAAGAGTTTAAAAACATCTTTTTTCTTGTTTAACCTGGGCTGCATTATGTCTCCCACTAAGGTATTTGCAATAAAGAAATAGTTGTATAAGAATTTAATTTTAAGGATACTGGATTGACGTTGAAGAAACCGAGATGCTTAACATTTTATTCCAAACACATGTTCATTTTCTCTTGTCCCTGTATGCCAGTGCCTTTTGAAAATGGCAAAAAGAAACATGTTACTTTATTGTAACTTACATCACATCTTATGCTGTAGAAAGTTTACTGAATGTTTAGCAGCTGGCTGTTCCCAGCTATAAAGACTGATAACCAGCAATTTTAGTTAGCTGTAGCTAGTTAACATTAATCCCGGGAGTGGGTCAAACTACAAAATAAAACATCGTACTTGTTGTCTTGTTAATATACTGTCTGCATGCCTGAGGAAGCTTGTCGTAAGAAACACCACAACGTTGATGAATCTACAGTAGAGGGTGGACTGTGGTGTTTTTTTTGTCTGCTATTTTTAGATTTAGTCTTAGTGGAGTCTTACCAGAGTGTGGGTTTTTTTATATATAAATGAGCAAGTTGATTGCATCACGTAATTTTCAGTCAGCAGTTAGTTGTAAAGGTGAATAAACGACAGCATATTAATCAGTATCTGAAAACTCCCACTTAAACATAACATATTGTTGTTCATCACCTTTAAAGGTCTGAAGCTGAACCTCAGGGACTTGGGGATGTCACTTTGGAGCTGGTTGTAGTCAAATATCAAAATTTTGTTAAATGTAACTTAACAGCAGTTTGCCATCGATCGATATAATGCTAATTTGAATGCCACGATATTTTTGAAAATTACTGAGTACCATTGTCAAGTACAGGCAGAAATGTAATAATGTAGTCCTAAACAGCAAGTAACGTGTTTTTTAAATGATTTTTCTTCTTTTTTTTTCTTGCAGAAATAATTCTCTTTTGATAGTTTTAAACAGGCATGAGGATTATTTTTTCCAAAATAATCAAAATTAAAATTACAATTGCGAAAATCGCACGTTGAAGTTTCCTGAAATTGTTCATTATGGACTGTGACTACATCTACAGCTGCCACTACATCTCTACAACGAAAATCACTGACATATTCACAAATAAAGTCATTTGACAATACTTTGTGATTTTTTTGGTGCTTTCAACATTCTTCTATAGGACCTTTTATTTGACTGTGTTGCTCTTGATGGCCTCCTGTCTTACCTTGTTGCTACAGATTGATTCGCTATTTGAGGGCTGGAAGGTGATGCATGGATGTCTTCTGTGGATGAAAGAGGCGTCTGCTGTCAGTGCCTTTAAAGTCAAGCATCTGTCAGTCCTAAGGACATCTTTTGATCAGCTTGAAGAATGGTGAAACCCACAGAGCTCCCACAGCAGTGAAAGATCCCGGCTCCTCTCACATATATCAGCTGCTCTCCTAAACCAATTTCAGCCTCACTGCTTGGATACATTTTTATTAGACTTGTCTTGGTTTCTATTGCTTCCACTCTTACTAACGCATGGGCTATTTTAGCTATTGAAATACAGCAGCAGTGAGTGCATTTTAAACAAGTAATGGATTATGTCTGATCTGAACATGCATTTTATCAGCTAACTAACCAAAACACTGAGAGCTCCGAAACAGCTTACTGGAGGTTCACGGTTTGAAAAGTCATTGACTGTGATTCCTTTTTTTTTTAGCAACTCTAAGAGAGCGGCTATTGTTTTACTTCTTTGTCATGTTTGACATATATACATTGGTTTGAGGTTTTGGGGGAAGGGTACTGCATTTCTTTTCATTGTCAAGGGAAGGGTCCAAGGAAAATATAAATAAGGCTAGAGAGGGTCTCGGTTTTTAATAAAATGAAATATAAGATTCAGCCCCCTCCCCACTCCAATCATTTTAATACAGTCCCTAAGAAAATAAATTTAGCAGGTAGAGGAGGCCATAACAATACACAAGGTTTTTTTTGGGTGGAAATTAGGACTCAGTAGCTCAGGAGAACTGCTTGATGTAGTTTTAAAGTTTTCCATCCACTGACATTTGCAGTAAGCCTGTTGCAGACACTGATTTATATAAACAACAAAAGCTGCAGCCTCTGGCATTTGTTCCTACAGCTCTGCCTCAGCCTGAAGGTCATTTTAGTTACTACTTCCCCTTTTCCTCACAGTCTTTTTACCGCAGCTTTTTGGATATGTGAATCCCAAGAAAGCCTGTGGTCGTTCTAAGCAATCAGAAGAAACGTATCTCTAACATCCATCCTGTGGTCAGATCTGCCAATCAGAGGAAGTGCACCGAGGGTCAGTCCCAGCTCAGCAGGCTCAATATAAAATGGAGGTCTCGTGTCAAAGTATGTTTCTTCTCCAGATAGTGTTTCACTCCCATCAGAATAGTGTTTCCCTTCCCCTGACCTCCGCAGTTGGGGTTAGGGCTTAGGTTAGATAATGGTTAGGAGTGGCAGAGATAACTGGTTAGGTTCAGGTTAAGGTAAGGGTAAACACGTATCAACGGGGAAACAGATTTCGACACAACACTGGACCAATCTGTCTACTGACCGCAGAAAGAACAAACTGATGTCAACCCTGCATTAAATTCCCAGTAAGACAGCGAACGAGCTGACCCCCAACGTGACGGAGCGTTACTTGATGTAGTAAGTGCATTGTAATTACCGAATTTCAAATTTGAATTCCTTACACTCCTTGCTACTGAAAAAAGTAATCGCATTACTAAGAAACAACTCTGTTTAGGACCAAATACTTGCAAAACTGTACTGCAGCTGTACTTTGTGTTTAGTGCTGAGTAACTAATGTTAGCATGCTAATATGCTAAACTAAGAAGGTGAATATGGTCACCATTATACCTGCTAAACATGTTAGCACGTTGGCATTCTCACTCTGAACATATTAGCATGCTGACATTAGCGTTTAGCTAAAAGCACCACTATGAGGGAGTACAGGTGGCTGTAGACGCTAATCTGTCAAATACTGATATCAGTATCAGTCTGACTCATCATCAGTATAATCATCCGTGTTGTTACTATCTGCCACTCTTGTATTGCTCAGTATAATGGATTACTGCCTCTAAGGGCCGCGAGGCCGGCTTCAGATTGTTCGTCATCGGCAAGAGGAAACTCCCTCCCAAACTACGTCCTCATACAGTTTGTTCTGTTTTGTGTTAATTCAGTGGGGCATAGATTGTCTGATTGTCCCTCTGTGTTTCTGGCAGTTCTTACCTGCACTGTGCTGTCTCTCTGCCATAGGTTCATTCACGGGCTCGGCCCGCTGATCACAACCTCCACGTCTCTCACTCCCACACCGACAGAAACAGATGACCTGGAGGAGACAGGATGACACCGCACCTTCAGCTCAGACATGCTCGTCACACAAATACAAAAGTCACACAGTCAGGCATGTGGGCTCTAACAAGCACCTTGCAGAAACCCTTACCTGAAGAACCATACCAGTGTAACCATACCTGCAGTATTCCACTTTGGAATAATGCTCAAAAAAAACCTTTTTTTTTTTTTTAATAGTACACCAAAGTGATTTAGGGTTTTAAATGAATAGTTCATAGCTAACTCTGGAATCCAATCACAAGTTTAATTTCTAAAAGCCATAAACAACCTGAAACTGAAATGGCTGCTTGGAAGGTCTGGTATGCTTTGTGAAATGGATGGCAAAAACAACAAGCACAAAAGGCCAATGAATGCACTTCTGCACGGACCTAAAACCAACAAACCAAAAGCAGCGACTGAGGAGTGAAATGGTTACAGCAGTTCCATACTTCTATACTTAAGGTAGAGCAGCCTGTATGTAGCAAGAGTCACTATATCTATATCACTCTGCTTCCACCACAAACTCTACACACTTGAAGAGATAACGTTTAAGTGGAATTAGATGTCCAGCTCAAATACAGCGCCTTCCTGTCCAGCTATGATTAATAGTGCCAGCTCCAGTGCAGGAAAACCCACCTGAGATCAGTTCCTGTAACACCACTGTCACTATAACTAGTCTCCATGGTAGCTCTGCTGGGACAGAGATGAACGACCTTTGGTTCTCGCTGCTCTGACATTTACAGCTAATTTATACATTTTACATTTTAGCCATATAGCGAATGTTCCTGTTCAGAGGGAATTAAAACGACAGAATTAGCTTCAGTTCCACCAGAAGGACTGCATTTCCTTCTCATTGTTGTTAGTTGCGATGTCTGATCCGTTTCCAGCAACCCAAGCCTTACACTGTCTGAGTTCACGGAATGTGTATTTGACGAATGGATGCCTCTGGATGGGCTTTTCCACTCATCATTTTACCTCTGGCAGCACTCTAGCCTGGGAAATGGAAGACAGCAGTGTATTTGGGCGGGGTGAGTTTTCTTTTTTTCTTTTAAAAGCTTTGTGTCTGTGGTGAATTCACACTGTGAAGAACAGAACAGTTCCACAGGCAGACCTCATGTCAATATCTGCAAATCCTGTCTGGGAGAATAAGCCGATGAGATGCACTGACACGGCAGCCCGATCCCACAATCGTTTACAGAATGTAAATAGGATGCGAGTGTCTAGTCGGCCATGTCAGAGACCAGCCTCATGACACCTGCATCTGCATATTCATCCGACTTGTAACAGCTGAGTGATCACAGCCTTCTTTTTTCTATGTAGTATTAGCTTCTGTCAGTTCCAAAATAGAAAGATCAAAATGTTCTCATGCGAGGCCCAAGTTAAAACAGAAAAGCTTGGGAAACAGCTTCCAAGTGCAATGTGGGTAATTTTATAGAAAAAAATGCACATAGAAAAAATCTGTAACTCAGTAAAGGTAGAACAAGACAAAAGTTGTCCACAGTTAAGAAACCGAGTCACATAAAACAGTGTGAACAGTTGCTGTTATCTAACCACACCTGGATGGGAGCAACTGAGACAAACAAAATGAGACCAGTTCCTGTGTGGGATACACTGACGCGTGATAATCATGCACTTAAAGCTACGGTATATTTGAGCCTCACACCTCCAACCTTGGTCAGTCTGCTATTTTATGTGTGGCCAAAGGCAGGTAGACAATCCTGTCCCCCTGCTTTTGTGTACTTTTGGTCTGAGTCTGGTTTCCCTTGTTTGGTCTATAGAGATCTCAATGCTACGGCATACAGGGATATTTAGCTCGTTGGTGGAAGAGCTGCTCAGACCCATGACTTGAGTGACAGTATCAATAAAGCAATGTAAAAATAGTCTGCATTCAAAATTCTACTTTAGTAAAAGCATAGGAGTATTATCAGAAAAATCTTCTCTTTCAAAGAAAAGGACCAGTTCGCCGGAAAAATATCTCCTATGGCTGAATTAGTATCGTGTATGACATCATGAGATTGTTAATAGTCATGCATCACTGTGTAAGCAGCATTTTACAAACAATGTATTTGTTTTCCTCCAAAATATCTGATATCCACTTGTAGTGACTCCAGCATTATTAAACTGGTTTATGGTTCTGTTTAGAGTCTCACAGAACTTGGTTCAGGTTCGGGGAAGATCCTGTGGCTCCAATGGGTGATCCTGGTTTAACACAGAAGAAGTTCACAGTGACTTTAGACACCATGTGTTTTATTAACATTTAACTAAAACCAGCATCTTTCCCTAACCTTAACCCTGCATAAGCCACCGACCGGACTCTGGATGTGAACCCCAGTGTCTGGTTTCGGATCCGGGGTCGCATGTCACACAGTCGCTTTATATGGCCTTGACCATCCACCCCGACCACCTCCTGGCGACTCCATTGCTGTCAATAAAATCCCTCCACTCCATGCTGTGGTGCACCCTTCAGGTTGAAAAAGGACAACAGTGACACCAAAGGGGCCCTGACCACGCGTCTGAATGTGACGAGTTGGGAGTGAGAACGTGTTGTTTTTGTTAAATATCGGATAATTTGACTTCCTTGGATATCAGTCAGTTATTGAAAAGAAAGCATGTGATAAGTTTAGAGGGGAAATGGTGGAATTGCTGACCACTCATAGACATCTGAAACCTTTGACAAGGAACCTCAACTACACACAGTTTTTGTACGGCGTTGCAAGGCAAAAAATTGGTGGGAAGCACTGGCTTAATATTTAACAATGCATTGTATTTTCATACGTCGTCACGTAAAATTTTCATCTGCAATGTACCTAGTAACTACATTTGTCAGATCAATGTAGTGGAGTAAAGGGTACTGTATTTCCCTCTGGAATAGAGTGGAGTAGAAGCATAATAAGTAACATAAAATGGAAATACTAGAGTAAAAGTACCTTAAAATGTTCTTATTTACTTTCCTTCACTGTTTAAGACACAACAAACTAGGTGGACTACCATCCACATCTGGACCGAAATACAACTGAGTCCAGTTCAAAAACAAAATTTTGATGAAGCCTGACCCATGCTACTGCTGACGGGCACCTTGGCACATGTATCACACCACCTCAGCTGTCATGTTTCAGCCATTTGTAGCTGCAGTTACCAAGGTCCTTGAAATAATAAACTGGCATGTTTAAAATGAGATGATTGAAAGAAAAGAGAGGCTGTTGGTGTGTTTAAAGCTGAGTACACTGAGAAATATGTGTTCTTTCTACCCGAGAGAAGCCAGTGCTCTTAATTTAAAATTAAGCACATCACATCGCAGCAAAATCAAACATGCCCACTGTGAACAGAGCTATGTCCCTGAACACAGAGGTAAGAACCACAAAATGGAAGCGGCTGAATGAAGCTAACGTAAATACAGAAAACAGCCCATAGAAGCGCAAACTCACTAATAACCACTTAGATAACAGATTTTATTATCCCTGTTTAAAAGAAAAGTGTGTTTCCAACTACGTTGCATTTTTTTAATGTTTCAACATGTCAATGACCAATTACATTTACTTTTGTTACTGTAATAAGGTCTTTTTTGGGGGGGGGTACCTTTTCTGATTACTTTTTTAAATGTGTAATTTAACTTTTATCTAAGTATCTTTTATTTCATTATTTTGTTTTGCTAAATTTTAATTTGCATCAATTACAGAGTAAAAAAAATCACATGAAATCATTTCATGCTGCCAATGTCATAAAATCACTGGCTAAGGAGGATAGCAAATTCCTGTATGCTACATTTCCATGGCTTGTATTGTAAAAAAAACATTAAAAAACAACAACTAATACTGCATATGAGGGACCATACTTAGGTCTAATTTAGATATGCTATTAAAGTGTTGGATTAAACAAATTTAATTCATTAAGATTGATGATCGACCCTGTAAATCTTGACACTAGAACAATTAATTACCTACTGTACCTTAATATACTTTAGTTTATCATTTTTCAGAAAAAAATGGCACCGTAAACACCTTTTCATTATCATACCACACTGATGTTTAGCTGTCACCTGTGGTATTAAAAGTTCAGAGTCCATTTGAGAGTATAAAAGGCCTTTAATCCCACAAATCTCTGTGTGGAGTTATAGTGCGGAGACAGGGATTCATAGCCGGCAGTAATGAAGTTTGTGATCAGAAGCAGGAGCAGGCAGCGCTCTACGTATGTATGTATATGTGTGTGTGTGTGTGTGTGTGTTAATACATTCCTCGCTGTGGGAGGCCTTTGTGTGCAGAAGCTTCTCCCTGAAATGAAGCTAATCCGTCCTGACAGAAAATCACTGCTGAACCAAAATGTTTAATAACCTACTTTCCATGATTACACCATGGTACACCTGCAAAGCTCATTAGCTTTAGGTTATCAAGATGAAAGATTCAAAGGCTTTTTATAAGGCAATTAAAAGAGATGAAAGACAGTAAGTTTGATGGAAAGCTTTAATAGATTTTCTGTTATATATCTTGCTAAATAGGGGAATGCATTTTCAAAGGGCTCAGCGCCCAATACAAGTGGGGAGATAGGCACATCTTTTTTTCCAATAAGGGAATATTGTTTTTTTTTTCTTCTTTTCCCTGAAATTCCAAGAAAAAAATCCTTTGATAAAGATTTTCTTTGGTTTGGTTTTAAATTCCCAGTAGATGTAGAGCTCTCTGCAGTTAGCCATAAGGGTCATTCCAGCTGGCTACTTACGTGTTTATGTTTGGTCAGACAAGTATTTGAAACGATTCAGGTAAGAATGAATCCTTCTACATTCCCGTAAAGTTCATGTTTAGAAAGCTGCAGGAGGCTCGCACTGCTTGCCCCGATATAAGTTGTTTTGTACAACTTGCCCTTGTTTCTTTGAATCTCTACGACAGAGGTGACGAGTGCAAACTTAGCACAACACAAAGAGTCACAATGGCCACAACTATAAGAAGCACATAGAAACACTGTGTTAAAAGAATTTTCTTTTAACACAGGTGGTGGTTACAGTCAGTTCCCCTTCCCTCCATCATTCCCTGCATCATTATGCTCTATGTAGCCACAAGGCCACACATTTGCCCCCATCCAGCCCTCACTCCCCTCACTCCTAGTTTGTGTTTTTTGTATATGTTGGAGGGGAGTGTTGTGGCAGAAATCAAAAGGTGTATTTACCCAAAAAAAACATGAATACTGGTTGACAGAAGGCAGTAATAGAAAAATCCAGGTCAAAGTCAGGCAATATATTATAGTTTCCGGCTCTAGCTCCATAATGAATTCACAGAGATCAGATTGATGTCCATCTTCCACCCCTGTCTCCTAAAAATTCCATTTCCACACAACTAAACTGCAAAAGCAAATACTTTTTGAAGGAAATGTAATCTATGGCTGGATTATGATCAGTTCAGTCAAACAAATGAAAGTGGCACTGCAACGGTTGTGGCGACGAGCAGCAGTAGCTGTGTTTGATTGTTTAATTGCTTTGTCTTTTAACATGGATTTTTAACTTGCATTTTTTCACCCGTCTGTCGTGAGAATGGTGTTTTTCCTCGTTCACGTCATGGATGTAACTTTGTTTATAAGGATGGTTGCTCTTGGGACTGTTATGAACTTTCTACAAAGCAACCAGCCTCACAGACTCCAATGCCCTCGTGGCTTTCTCACTCATTGGAGCCACTTGACTTTACTTGGTGGCATTCCGCCAGAGATTTTCAAACGCAGAGTTGTCCATTCGAGACGGCCGACAGTGGTATGAGTGAGGAAGCATGGCCAGAAAGGAGGAGTGCGATAGAAGCTACACAGATTCGGGCTGGGCTACTTGCCACGGAAATGAATGGTCCCTGAGGAATAAAGTCGACGAGTTGCAAGAGAATGTCAAGTGTATACCTGAGAATAAGAACGTTTGTGTACTCGCACTGACTGAAACCTGGTCAGAAGATCATGACTTGAGCCAGGATTTCAAAATCGATGGCCTTAGTCAGCCACGTGCTCGTATGTTACTTTATGCTGGTGTAAGACTGTCATAGTAAAGGAATCTATTTGCATCTATTTCATTACGCCCATTCTACTTTCCAAGAGAAATTCCAGGGTTTCATTCATTTTCCCAGATGCTCCACATTTTATCCCTACCAGAGTGTAAGCTGCTAGGCTTACACAACAGAGGGAAAGCTGAGTGCAAAGGGGTTGCTGTTTGGAAAGAAGGTGCTAATTATGAACTGAATGGCTGTTTTAACATTACTAACTGGTATGTTACTTTCAACTTTAATTGACTTTGACTTTCACTGTATGTTACGTTACGTTACTTTCTGTGAGCAAATGATGATTGATCCCAGGAAGACAATTATATTGTACCCAAATAAAAGGGCCATGGATTGGTAATTCCCTCATGAATATTCTGACATTCATCAACAATGAGGTGCTCAAAAGTTGGTGAAAAAGGAAATAAAACTGGCCAAAATGCAGTTTAAAGGCAGGGTAAAGGATGAACGTAAGAACGGCAATTCTCGCTACGCCTGGAGGGGAATCAAATCTATGGTGGGAATTCAGGACGAGAAAAAGGGGGTGTTTAACCCTGATAAGTCTGACTTGGTCCTCGCAGAGGAGTCAAACCAGTTTTACTTGAGATTTGATTCCCATGATTTTAGGGATGAACTGGCTGAGTTTAGAGTTGCTTCAGTCAGTTTTCAGATTCATTTGAGCTGTAGGCCTTGCTGCTATTGCACACACATTTTACCAAAAGGCCTGATTTACTGGTGGGTTTTTATGTTTTTTTATTTATCCTAGTGATTTGTGTTGGTTGTGTATTGGTGGTGTTGACTATTGCTTGAAAACCAAATTGCCCCTCTGGAATAATAAAGATTACCCAATTCTAAATCCAACGATTTTTTGAACCAATGACGCCACACCCAAGACCAGGGTTCACGTCCACAGTCCGGTCAGTGGTTTAGGAAACAAATGCACTTTCGTTTGGGAAAAGATTGTGGTTTTGGTTAAATGTAAATAAACATATTGTGCCTGAAGTCACTGTGAACTTTTTCTGTATTAAACCAGACCAGGATCTTTCCCGATCCTGAACCAAGTGCGGACTGCCTAAACATATTTTGGCACAAAACAAATACGTTCAGCATCAACATATTTGTGACTTTAAATTACCAACAAATCCGAATCAGCATTAGAACCACTTTGAGGAAGGAATTTGTCATGGTGCGTGCACACATGTACGACATGTAATATACTCAACAGTCAGATAAGTACCCATATTATTTATACATATTCAAGAGAAGTAAGTAATTAGGTTACGGAAAGGTAAGAAATAAGAATACAATATGTCAAGAGGCTGACAGAGAAAATGTGCATTTAAGTATGAGTAGACATACTTATTCATTCTAGTTCTGAGTTAAGCATTAGACCAGTGTGTTTAAGTGAAACAGCTGGTCACTGTAAAGAGTGGTAATCTGCCAGTACAACACCAAGCACCCCAGTTTGAACCGAAAATCTCCTCAGAGTTCAGAACTAAGAACCACAAAACTGTACCAGCTGAAATTTCCATATCAACTTACCAGCAGAATAATTGTAATATCAACAAGACTGGGCAGTGGATAAGCATTTTCAACCATGGGTACAGTGAAAAGGTCAAGTTGTCGCCTCTCCCATGCATACAGATATATGTTTTTTGTGTACGCAGTTCTGGAGGTTTTATAACTTAAATATGACCTGCTAAATCCAACCTTCCTGGATCTGTGACACCGTGGCAATTGTACAAGTGGACCTCTATGACTTCATTTATAGAAAAATACAAAACCTATCTGCTGTTGCAGATTAGTTGTATCTAAACATAACTTCAAGGAGACAGGGTTGCCATGTTCTCATCTCACTCTCAGTAAGAAAGTGAATAAGCATATTACCCAACCTGTTGAACCATTGCTTTTCCGGTTTGTTACCATCTACAAGCTACGCTTAAATCCGAGACTTCCCAACCAGCAGCTTTGGGAAGCCTATGAATGGAAAATATCCCAAATTATTAAAGCTGCAGGCGAGTGTATAAGTCATCGATCAACTTAGTACATTGGCCTGTTGTTGATTTCATTCACTGGATGAAAACTGAGGTGAAATGTTCCACCAGCATATTATGTGCTTATCTGATGAAATACTGTAGTGACTTGTACTGTTTTACTTTATTTGTGTTGAGTAATTATGAGATTTTTATTTCTCAAAAATACAATTTGGGTGTAGTTCCACTTTAATATTCAGTTTGAATAACCTCATTATATTCTTTAATTTATGTTTTCAGCATCACAATATCAATTACACTCTTTATTGTTTCACCTCACATTCATCCCACTCTCAGGAAAAAGACAAAACATCTTGTTTGCCTTCTTGGAAAAAAAAGAAAAACTTCCCCTGCATCGGTCTGATTTCTTCTCCCCACATTTGGTCCTTGAATGCAGCACATAACAATGAAAAATTCAGCAGTACATAAGAGGCTCTTGTTTTTCTCCCCACTCTAATTAATGCCTGGTCTGATACACATTCCACACTCATGCCTCCCATTTATACTCTCTCTGGATATACAGTACACACTGATTTTCATTGCATAATATTTCAACTAAAGAGGAAACCAATGGAATCATTATTCCTAATAAAGCAAGACATGTTTCCCATTAAATTGCCAGTGGCCCTTACGTACTGCCTAGTCTCAGTGGGTCAGCAGGAGCCAATGTAAATAGAGCTAAGTATTCTTCATTTTTCACAGTTTGCTCTGTCAATGAATATTATACAACACTTTGTTTCCCATGCATAGGCTCTATTTGGGCAGTCCGCCTAGGTAGATAAAACCACTCAGTTTCAACCTAATGACTTATTTTCCTCTTTTCAAACTCGTTTTTGGCCTCACACCTGTCTGAGTTGTGTGCGCTGCAGTAACTGAGTGGCAACTAGAAGCTTCTCTGTGCGCAGTCGTCTAGCTAGCTCTACCGAAAATCTGCGAGTGAGGCGTTTAGGGGACATCGCTCAATTGTAGCTACAGAAAACAACCTGGTTTACACTCTCCCCTCATGCATGCACATCGGTCACACAACACCCAACCCACCACCACCACAAGTAAATTCACAGCCTTTGGCCAACGGTGCAACATGCAAGTCAGACAGCTTTGGAGTTGTTGGAAGTTTTTTTTCTGTTTTTCTTTTTCTTGATGGAGCTAGAGTAGGAGTTTCCCCCTGCTTCCAGTCTGTGTCCTGGAACAGTCCCTTTAAAGACCACCCTAAACAGATCGTCAGTCGTTTCATTTAGTCTCATTTAACAGGGAAAGCAAACTTTTCATAAGCAAATTACTGTATAACTTTCAAAAAAATCTACTGACATGAAAAATCAGATGAACGATTTAAAGTTTGACTTTTTGGTTTCCACCCACCAGCAGAAATTATTAGCCCTTCCTGTCAGACTGAAAATGAAGAACAGGGCTGAAGATCTTTACCAAACTTTGAAGTAAGATATTTCAATTGAAAGCCTTTTTTCTTACTGCCGGCAGCTTTGCCAACCAACAAGTCCTCCAACTTAAAGGACCGCACAGGGCGCTTGTCCCTACCCTCAGATACGACCCATAGGAGCATACAGGTCGCATGTTGTCATGGTAACAATAATGTGATCCGTAGAGAGTACCAGTGGCAGGCGTACCGCACTTGCGTAGTCATGGTAACAATAATAAACACGCAGTTAAGGTTGTGGAATGGTCATGGGTTGGTTAAGTTTAGGGACAAAAACTACTAAACTAAAGATCATGGTTTGGGTTCAAATAAGTACTTCCTTAAAGTGAGACGACCTTTGTTGTCATGGTTACAATAACAAACATGCGGTTAAGGTTGTAGAACGGTCATGGATAAAAGAAACAACGCTGACAAAAGGTTTCACACGGGAAAGGAACAGTAGTCTCCTGTGCGAAAGTCCTGTGTTGTTGACTCCTGACCTCCCCCTAGTCTGGACATTGTTGCTCTTCATACTAAATCACCTGACTTCCTGCTTTGGTCCCATCATAGGTGTTAAATCAATGATTAGTCCTACAATTTTCTATCAGTCAACTAGTTGATAAATTAATTTTTGATTTTTTTCAACAAACAGGCGCATTTTAGAGCTGAAAAAAGGCAGCTAGTCAAAGACAGCTATGAAAAAAAAAGTGTTTGTATCAGGTATTGTATTGGCATTAGTATCAAGTCCCAAGTGATACCCAGCCCCAGATGTGATACCGCTACAAAATCTCTCAGGGAGGAGATGAGGATGGGTGATTGAGTGTATAAAGTGAGTAATGTCTGCACTGACATCACGGTTCACATCCTGTCTCCTGCCCATAGTCAAAGTGGGATTCTTGTCACCACGACCACCATCTTCCCTCTTCCATTGCTGAAGCTTAACCAAACCACAGGCACGTAGTTGGCAGATCAGAAAATAGCCATACGTCGGCCCTGTGATAGAATGGAGACCCATCCAGGGTGTACCCTGCCTCTCGCCCAATGTCATCTGGGATCAGCTCCACCCTCCGACGACCTTCACAGAATAAGCGGTATAGCTGATGGATGGATGGATGGATGGACATGAGGGTTCAGACTGTCTCTCTCTCTCCTTCCCTCCCTCTTGCTGTTTCTCTGTGTGCTGGACCATCAGCCGTCCTGGGACTTCTCTCTGTCCACTGGCTGTCAGTACCTCATTTCAGACGTGTTGGATCTTGATCTTTCTTCGTGTCCTTGTCTCTCCCTCCTTCTTTGTGTTTTTATTTCCTTCTAGATGTGTGCTTGGTTTTGCCTCTTGTGTCTTTGTGTGGTCTGTCCTCTCTCCAGGTCTTCAAGGTGTGAAGGAGGTCGTGTGGCTCAGGTCCCGGAAGTTGCTCCACGTCCTCCCGGATCATTTTCTTCATTAATGTTTACAGTCTACAATGTTGTCATCCAGATTGTCCATACTGTAAATCTACTATGTTGGTCTATTCTCTACACATGAGATCTATTTCCTGTCTGTCTGAAGAGGGAATGGTCCTCAGTTGCTCTCCCTGAGGTGTCTTCCATTTTTTTACCGTTAAAGGGTTTTTATCGGGGAGTTGCTCTAGTTTCTCTAAGGACAGAGGCTGCCGTAATGCTGTACGGATTGTTAAGCCCCTTGAGACAAATTTGCAACTTGTGATATAGGGACATATGAATTCAAATTTGACTTGAGTTGACATTACTTTCTGACTCGCTTTGCATTGGGCAAACTACTTCTTAAATTGGAACTGAACCTCCAGAGGTGCATAATTTTCCAATATGGAAATGATTCATAGTCATTACATTATGACTTATTTTGCCATTTAGGTATGGGGACTTGGAAATGTCAGAAACTTAGGTTGACACTATTATTTAGGTTTGTTGTTGTCCCAAGAATGTCATCTTAGAGAGACAGATCTATGCTGGAAAGAGGGACGTTTTTTAACAAGATGTTTTACACAGTACAATAAATAGTTGGCTCCTAAAATACAGTTAGAAAAAACAAAAGTCCAGTATGGCTGTCAAATTTCCAGTGCTGCATTTCCTCATTTTCATCTCATGAAAAACTATCTCACACTACAATCACCTTTCATTTAACATAGCATACTGTAGATGTTTTCAATGCAATTCAAGGCATTTCTAACAATGACTTTTAAGATGGGTCCTTTTCCCCTGTACACATTGTCATTGTTAGGGGACATTCCTTTTTTGTTTTTTGCTGCTTGTCCCCAACATGTCAGCCTGTGGAGACAATTCAGAGCTGACATTTTGGGGTTAGTGTGCAAGTTTCCTGAGAAAAGAGCCCTAAAAAGGCGATTTTCAAGGAACAAAGTGTGCTTGCTGTGGTCTGCCCACTGCTAAAATATTAATCCTGAATAAAAACCAATCCCTGGGGATCTGTTCCCAAGCAACCACATTACACACACTCCTCCTGAAAGTCGGCGTGAATAGCAGAAATAGAAGAGAAATTAAAAACGGCATTTTTTTGAGATATATATCCTTGGTTGCATATGTCATTTCTACAAGCCCTCTGCTCTGACATGTCCCGACCTTCCCGAACCTAACTGGATGAGCTGGGAGCTTCATTATCATTATCACTGTATTATCAACACTGCCAGCTAGTCTGCAATTTGACTTAAAATGGAGGAATCCTGTGTATGTGATGGAAGCAGATGCATAAATGTAAGAAAAGTAGTTCAGGATTTATGGTTTGAATTTCCAGACAAGCTGTAAATTCAGAGTTCAGACTGAAAATAGCCCTGTATTTAAAAAAAAAAGAAAGAAAGAAAAAGCAAAGGGCTATGTTGGCGTGTAGTTTCAGGTACCCAGAAATGAAATACAATCTAGGAAGTCCAGTTGGAGTAACATATACGAAGTTTGATGGTTTATCAGATGCCAAAAACACTGCACACAGATTTGTAATACTCTGAGCAGAAATTTAACCCCAGAACATTATGACATAGCAGTCATTTCATCTTTCATTGCAAGGATTGTGATAATATATGGTTTACACATTAAAAAGTAATGTTGCATTGTGTTAAGGCAAGTTCAGTTTTGGAAGTCCACTACAGCATTGACAAAGCACTACAAGTCTGACTCCCATGCAGGACACTTGAGTTTGTGTCCAGTCACAATCAAAATTAAAGCTGGCTCTTTCTTTACATAACCATCATCTTTTTTATCTAATTTGAAAAAAGTTTGTATTGAAACTTAAAAAACATGATTCAGGAATTTGGAAAATAGTCCAATACCAGTCTGTGTAGGGATCCAGCTGACACTGTGCATTCTGCAAACCTCCCCTACATTAAGCCTTGCTATATACATAAATATTTGGAACAGGTTACATGGACACAGTCATACCTGAGAGTTCTTTAAAGACACTTCTTAAAATCAAACTTTTCAATAACATGACCTTTTAGTTGCAGAGGCTGAATCCATATCTGCCGACTTTTGTTTTAAGATCCTGACAGCCCGCCCTGCCTTTATCTTCAGCTCTGACATTTTGTAAAGCCCTCCTGACTTTACATGGTCTTTACAGTCACATGGATGTCTTTGTGGCAAGCAAATGAGCGGCTAGATGAAATACTCACAGTGAATCGGGTGAGGATTATGAGGTGAAAGGACCTCCTGAGGTCAGGACTCCATCTTCACACCTCTGCAGTGCTTGGGGCTCGGAAAACATCCTCAATGTCACAACCTGCTGTGAGAAGACAGACAGAGTAGACTTAAGCAATCAATCACTGTCTACACACTCAAAGAAACTCTATTGAAGCCGTGGTTACATTACTTTTCAGGGCATTCCACTAACTTCTGTCTGCACACAGTGACGTTAAATGTTCATGGCACTGTACATCGATCTGGGAGCAGACTTCCTCTGTTCTGCTTTTAGCATTGACTATTCCACTCAAGAGACTTCAGCCACTGAAATTACAACATACATATCAGTGCCTAATATTAACCCATAACTAATCTAACACGTCTGCCTCGATCAGAAACTCCAGCTGTGTCCAAATTCTTCAAACTTCATAGTAAGAGTTTTATAAATGTTATTAAAGAAGCTATTGGATTTATGAGTTCTTTGCCCATAATTTCATGATGTGCAATAACTGTAAAAAAAAAAGAAGCTGTTATTCTTACAGGTGGTTGCAGACAGTGTGGAAATGGAGCTGAGAGCTTATTACACACTTGGTGAAAGGTTGCTCTATCCATCGGGAAGAAGTATACTCGGTAGATTATAACCCTCTATCTCAAGTTGCGGCACTTCTTTCCCGTTTGTTCTGCTTCTAATAGCTGATTTCATCAACAGCTGATTTTACCTCTCATCGAGCATCTTTGTCACCGTGGATACAGTATGTCTGAGGACATCAATTTTGATTCATATAATCTCTTTACTAACTTTAATATCACTGATATCCACAAAGCATAAAACAACCTTTGCTATTCAGATTGGGTTGTGTTTTACTTGGATAACGTTTTTCAGAGAACACTATGACCTTAGTGGCGATTTAATGCTTTTCATACTTGCATTTCATAGACCTGGGCTGTCCTAAACCCCAAGGCTACCAGAATGCCAACTACTGGGGTTTATTCCAACTTGGGTTTTACTTTCATAGCCCTGGCTTTCATAATGGGTTAACAAGTTCAGAATGACCACAGCTTTCAGTGGACAATAAAGATCCCATTACCTTTATCTTAACCCTATCTCAAATTTGCAAACTAAACTGTGTGTCTAGCGACTACCTGAGTGACAAGTCTGCTCTATAGTTACATTTGGAAGACCCGGGCCAACCATAGCTTCTGTACCACGAATGGCATACGGCAACATGCTTGCAAACCCAAGCTGAAAAAAAAGCTGCAACTCTTGCAGATTTGAGCTCAGCACTGACTGGAGCAACAAGGAAGCCGTCAGTCCCAGTGAAGTGAGCCCTTCTCATTACAGTAGGTCCTACAAGCTACTTACAGTAGTTCTGTCTAGTCTAATGCCCATTGCAGCCATTGCTCAGTATAGATGATGATTTTCTGATCACATTACTCTCTGTTACAGGGAGCAGTCAACTCTCTAATTACTGTTCTGAGCACAGAGGCCATATTCATCCTTACCACGCATTCAATGCAATTAATCAGTCAGCTGTTATTTCAAACCTCCTTAATGCCGACAATCAGAATGAAGCCTTTTGTACAGAGCTGTTAAACTGACTTTAGCAGCAGCTTTCTCACAATGTCCCTCTCACACTTTTCTCTTCTTGCTTTCTCTGTCTATTAATGTTATACTCTATCTCTTTTCTCTCTAATCTCTTGTAATAATATTTATTCCTCCCTCTCATTGTGTTTTCCTCTTTCCTCTTGCATCCACCCATCCAGGTAAACAAAGACACTTGCTGTATGTCTGAATCCAACCCTATCACCAGACAAGAATGCTGATATTGGACAATTCTCCAAAACCCAGATGCTCAGTAAATTATGGTTTTAATGTTCAGTGCCAACATTTAAAAGATTCTTAGTTTTCTACAATATTTGCAAAGAGGCTTGATTAAGGTTAGGAAAAGATGGCACTGATGTCAAATAAAGTGTTAGAGCTACAGTTAAGATTAGACCTAAATGCTAACCTTGGGGTTAGGTTTTAGAGGGGTTGGGGTTAGTGCTTCTTGAGAGCTGGACTAACTACACGACCATCCACCAGCCCCGCCTCCACATTCTTGCTTTCTATCCTGCTTTGTAAAGGGCACATTACGTCTGCATTTCATGTAAATCGTGAGGTGCAGAATCGTCCAAAGTGATATTCCTCGGGAAATTGAGCTGCTGTATCAGTTCCTCAGGCTCCAGACACCAGTCTCTCTACAAAAGGTCAAAATTACTGGGAGGGAGGGATCCAGGGTCTCTGTAAATACAGCACATGACATGGCCACCCTACAAGTCTCCCCAGAAAAGCAGCTAACAGCTGCTCTGCCAAGGAGCTAGTGAGGTCATCACCTGTGTCCCACGCTGCCAGCTCACCAGTGAATCACTGTACTAGTTTTATTCCTGTTAAGTTATCCGTCAATCATGCCAGCATTGCATAATAATCTACTGAGGCATTCTGGGACCAGATGCATTAGAACGAAGACACAGGTCACAGAAATGATGAACGGAGCTTTCAGCTATGTTTATCAGCATGTGAATTTATACCAAAGGGCATCTTGACAAACTAATTAGGCTACTGTAAATTCTCAAACAAAAGCTAACAAGGAGCACGTTTTAAAAGGATAGCTGAACAAATGCAGGTATACGATGAAATGGTTCGACTGGTTGTATGCAAGTGGTTGTTCATCTGTGTAGCATATATCCATGCAACATGCAATTCAATTGATCATTAGCCAATTAAATCAATTTGGTTCCACTTTGTCATTTTGTTTATTTCTAATTCTCTAGCGAAACACAACACTTCCTGCACACATTTTTGAGCTGCTGAAAGGCTTTTGATTTGAAACATTTGCAGGAGTAGTTGAGTTTTACTGACATTAGCTAGAAAATAATGCATTATTAGAACGGATAATTAGTAACTAGAATGTGATAACTTGGAAAAGAGGGAAAACAGCAGCCAACACTTTGTCGTACCTATGACATGTACTACAATTGTATAATTAGAATACAAAGGTGCTACTAAAACATCCTTGAGTCAGTACCCATTTTTTGTTTTTTACTAACGATGTATTAGATTGACTTTTGTTCTGGAAGAGAGTTGGTGACCATTTCTGTTCCAAATCTGTCCTGGCAAAGTTCATGCAGTCAGTTTTGTGTTTGTCAAATCCAAAATGGATAAGAGGCAGCAGCATCAGCACTTAATGCCAAAATCATACTACCGCTTTAAACATTATACGTGTCACATGCTGCCATCTCACCAGGGAATCATGCTCCACAGGAGACTTTGTTCATGATTTTCTTAATCCAACTTTTCTCCAATGAACCTTTTATCTGGTTTTGCACAAACAACTTAAAAATGCCACAAATATATGACACAGGTCTGCCGGGAACATCATGCTAAAGGATCCCTGTGTGACAGTACGATGGCGTGTTATGTAAAAATCCCCTGTGCTGGAAGAGAAAACTTGCTGGCACAGGAACCTGTGTACAAACAGTATAACACGGTCAAACTATCCTTGAATAACTGCATGCTTTGCTTTTTTTTGGTTATTTCTTTATTAAAACATGCCATTTCACCCCTAGCCTTTTCCCTCAATGACCCAGCTGAAAGCTGCAGTGATGGAGTCAGTCTCAGCTGTATGCTTCCAGCTGACGGTGCACTCAAACCCCAGCAACTATACCACTTAAGGTTACCACTTTCACATAGAAAGGTGCGCAGCGGTGTAGTGTCATGTACACTTTGATTGCATGCAAACATTGGCTAGCTGTTAGATGGACAGATAGGGCAGCTGCTGCTGCTGCCAAAGTTTGAATTCAAATATTAAAACCAGTCTGGTGCAGAGCGAGTAGAAACAGTTTTTTGGGAGTTTGATCTCACTGCACACCAGGTTTTGGAATTTTTGTTGATCCACATGGAGGGTGAACTTACAAATCACTTTGCTGACTCAAATCTATATTATTTTGTACAGTACAACGATAGGTGAGGCGAGATAGCAGCAAGGCAGAAGTTAAGGGTGCAGAGGTCAGGGTGGTGGATGGGTTCATGCAGGAAATCAGAGTTTGCGTTCAATCAGTGATGTTGTTATCAAACCTAATCCTGGGTTTTTGCAGTATCAACCAATATCTATGTTTTTGCTTGGAGAGAGGGTTGGGATGTTGACATCCTGTAATGAGCTTTAACCACACACTAACATACTGCACACCTTCTCCAGGCAGTATATTACCACAGGTGTCATATGGAGATGTTTGTGTGGCTGTTTCTTTTATACATGTAGGAATGGGAACATAGTTTTGTCTTGTCCTATTCAAACAATAAGCTTTTTTGACACGCAAGGACACTCAACAGGTGGTGTGGCTCCTCTACATGCAGCCTATGGTTATCCTTAACACGCTTCCCTGTATTAATCAACACTGAAATTTACATGTACAGCACCGTGCAAAAGATTTAGTGCTTTAGATCTTCAGATTCTTCTCCATCATCAGTCCCATTGTAGAAGCGGCTGATAGACCCAGATTCATCCTGTATAAGGACAACGAGTCCAAACACTCAGCCAGAGTCATAAAGAACTGTCTTCAGACACCAGAAGAAGAAGGACTCCTGCGATAGATGGTCTGGCCCCCACAGCCAGAGCCCTGATCTCAATATCATGGAGTCTGTCTGGGATCACATGAAGAGACAGGAGACACTGAGACAGACTGAATCCACAGAGGAACTGTGGACCAATTTCTCCAAGATGCTTGGAATAACCTTCCTGCCAAGTACTTTGAAAAACTGTGCTGGTGTATCGAGGAGAACTGGGGCTGGATTAAAAGCAAAGGGTGGTGACACCAAATGTTCATTGGATTATATCTTCTCTGCTGAGTGCACTCTGTATGAAGTTAATACATTTTTTATTTTTGAAAGGGTCCTTACTTTACTTTCAGTGCCTAAAATGTTTGCACAGCACTGTACATTTTGGAAACTAAAATTCCAGCCTGAGCTGGAGCTCCAATGCAAAAAGCCCCTGATTCAGTCATTGACACTGATGATTCAGCACAATTAGTTAAGGCTGAGGGTTCAGTGTTACGTCTGGATCAGACTATACGACATCAGCTCGATAATGGCCCAATCAGACAGCAACAAAAAAAATGAGCAACAATTGCTATGCATGGAGTCCTAACAAAAAACTAGCCTGTTATAATTTTTCTAACTTTGGTCTTCTCATGACAGTCAGATGTGCTAATTCTCCACCCTGACCCCCGCATCCTTACCTTCTGCCTTGCTACATGGAGGCCATACTGCCTCCTGCATTGGCTCGGAATGTTGGATGTAAATTATGAGGTCCGGAAACTATCCAATATGGACGTAACTTCTATGGATATTGGGCTGTGATTTGTGTCTTGGCCAACACATGGCAACACTTTATGACTCTGTGATTGCCTAATGTGACAAAGTGACCATAATGTAGTCTGATCCTGGCATCAGAGATTTGTTCATTTATGTACGCCACACCTGCAGAGGACATGATGAATGCAACAGTAGTTTAGCAGTGCATCCCAGTATAACGATATGAGGACAGGAAGACCTCTCAACATGTCCAAGATAAACTGTGGAGAGCAGACTTCAGCATACTTATCTCTACAGACAGACTGTACTCTAGCTGCATTTCTGCATAGGGATTTATGTGAAATAATTGTATGAAAATCATGCATGCGAGGCGGGATGCCAACAACACACGGTTCGCCCGTTCAGTTTACAGGAGACCCGCAGTGCTTCATAGGGCCCACTTCAAAAGCACAGTTCACTGAGAGCTCCTTCTTTTAGCATTTAACCTTCTCTATGATGGGGTGGTTCATGAGCAGTGAAACTTGCCAATTACGTCAAATGAGCCATATTCAAATCGAACTCACTGAATGGAATAAATGGTTTAAATTGCAGTCACACGGAACACTATCTGGGATCCTGCCCTCCAAGAATAAACTCCAGGCTATTTTAGGACTGGAAAAAATAGAGCAACTATTTTTGCATGCAGACAAAAACCCTATCAGCTGATGTTAATTAGCTGACAACATTGACTCATTAATTTGTTTGAAGCTTGTACTCTAAAAACAACACAGCGACTTTGATGTAATCCGAGGCCTCTGTGGGAAGCAGCGTAAGTGAAAGAAGGTTTCGATTGAACCATGGAAAAAATGGGATAACATGCGAGAAGATGATGCAGATGATAATAAACACATTAAGCTGGCTGTGAGATATCAGTGTAGAGAGACAGCTTAGATACCCCAATGAACAAAACTCCCCCAGGTGTCTCTCTCATGCCTCGTGTGGATCTCCATCAGCCGCAGGGTCCCAACATCCGCCTGGCAGTGTCAGCCACACGGCTAATTGGGAGAAAAACACACGGGTGAAGAAGCACAGACCTCATTGTGTCTTTGATCTATAAAACATGATGAGTTCAATTCCCGGCTCTCCTTTCATTAACTTAATCAACATGCCAGGACATGAATAAAACATTCAGCGAGAAAATGCAAAGTGAAAACAACAACAGGAGATGACTTCCGGTAGAGCATGTGCAAGTACGGGATTTTTTTTTTTTTCCTTCACTCCACACAAACTGTAGGCTTAAGGTCAGAGCTCTGAGCTAAAAACTGGAAGGTTGCCAGTGTTTGTATGAAAACAGTGAACCAGTGACGCTCTCCCCTTTCATCCGAATGAGTAATAATCAGTCACTCATTTCTCCCCTGAATACAATTCCTGTTAGCTCTCCAATGGATTATTTGTCATAGTAGTAAAGAAGCTGCTGTAGTAGTAGAACAGTACTATTCAAAGTAGAAGAAGAAATCGTAGCACCTGTAGTTATAGCACTGCACAAGTTAACAGTAGTAAGTAGTGGTAGTTGCAGTTGTGGCATAGATAGAAGTAGTGAAAGCAGTGGTACTGGCAGTGAATGTGATAGTAATTAAAGTAGTGGGATACTAATGGTATTTGTACCAGTAGTAACAATAGCAACAGCAGTAGTTTTAGTAGTAGCATTGTTGGGTGTGGTAGCACTGGTAGTACTGGCAGCGAGTAAGAGAGTTGTAGTAGTAGTGCGTAGTATTAGTACTATTAGTATTGGTATTAGCATTAGTGGTACTAATTGTAATTGTTCTACTCATTGTATTAGTGGTAACGGTTCTAACAGGCAGCAGTAATAGCAGTCATAGTAAAAGCAGTGAGTAAGAGTGATAGTGATGGTAGTGGTGGTGAATGCAGTTGAGGCAGTAGTAGGAGTGGTATTTCTAACAGCAGCAGTGGCGCTTGTTTGGGTAAACAGTATATTTCCAGCAGGTCAGAGTTCAGCTCTGCTGCAGCTTTCACCAGGCAAATGTGCACCGTCAGCCAATAGAAACGCTGAAATTTAGAAGTCATTATTCGTGCCACCGTTTTTAGAACATAATGACAACATATAGTCAGGTCCCATACACCCTTTCTAATTTGTGATGGCTCTCATCGCTGTTTCTTCATCAGCCACTCAGAAATGAGCTTGGGGAAATTTCATCGAGCGGAAACGTAGTGTGACCATACCTTTAGCAACAGGAGCAGTAAAAGCAGTAGGAGTACCACTTTTATCAGAAGTTTTAGGTGTGGTAGCATTGGTATGGAAATATGTCAGAGGTGATTTTGGTTGTGGTGGTGCTAGTTGTAGTAGCAATAGTTGCAACAGTAGTAGCAGCTGGTATAGTAATAGCAGTTAGAGTAGTACTATATGTGTTGTTGCTGAATACAGTAGTAAAGTAGTAATGGTAGTTAACTAATAGTACTAGTTGTAGCTGTAGTAACACTTTCAGTATTAGAAATAGTATTTAGTAGCAGTATTGTATTGTTGTAGTTCTAGCATTATGGGTATATGGTAAAGAAGCATTTGTGGTAGTAATACAGTAGTAAAGTAGTAATGGTAGTTAACTAATAGTACTAGTTGTAGCTGTAGTAACACTTTCAGTATTAAAAATAGTATTTAGTAGCAGTATTGTATTGTTGTAGTTCTAGCATTATGGGTATATGGTAAAGAAGCACTTGTGGTAGTAACGATACTCCCCATGTACCCATTGTTACTGTAGCAGTATTAAGGGTAGTACTCTTTGTTGTAGTAGTACTGGTAGTACAGTGGTAGCTATAGTACAGTAGAAGTACTAGTTGTAGTAGCATTATAGTAAATTAATTAAATGATTAGTAGTATAGTAATTCTAGTTGTAGAAGTTTAGTGTCAGTAGGAGTAGTAATAGAGTACTAGTTGTAGTACTAATAGTAGTAACAGTAATAGTTGCTATAGCGGTGGTAAAGTAGGTGTAGCTGAAGCAGAACTAGTAGCACCGGTGACAGTGGTAGTATCAGTATTACAGGGTCGCAGCAGTAGAATGAAAGGGTGGAAGCAGAGGTTTGCAGCAGCGTCCTGCTGTGTCAGCAGTACGCCCTGTAAATCAGCCGATATCACCGAGTAGTTTCCTCTGCTTAGCAGTGAATTCAACCTATGAATCTGATCAGTTCCTGTAGTGTTCGATTCAAACACAAAGGCAGGCACAGAGGCACTGGTTCCTGGGATGTAATCCTAAACCAGTAGGGGGGAGTGTGGCTCCTGAGTCAGGGGGCTTAACTTTTATGTAAGCCCCGAGCACACTAAGTAAGTCCTTAAACCCACACAGCTGTACAATGTCAGTATGTAGACTGCTGTGTTCAACTTTCTCAACCTTAGCTCTGTCTCTTGTCCTTGATAGGAAAAAGCTGTCTGCTCGACTGTCACCAGGGAAATTGTCAGCGTGCCGTCAATAGTGTAATTAAAGGTTTGCCCGTGATCTACCACACTGCATTCCTACACCATTTCCCTCCAATTTGCACATTCTGGTTTGTCTAATATTTACTCAAAGAGTTTCACGGCTGTAAAGCAGGCTGAGTAACCTCAAGACAGAGAAGTTATTTTTAGAGAATTCACCAGGCCCTGTTTCTATTCCAATTCACAGATGTAGAGCAACAAAGCTCATTTGTTGGAATGGGTCTCATTTCCTCAGATAAAAATGGAAAACATTATAAGTCCAGACTGCTCTAAATACCAATGAAGTGGAAGGAAGCACTAAACAACTGAACCGAGCAGTGCGTGTGTTCCATGAGATGAGCAGATCCAGTGGAATAATATCACTAAAAAAGATACCAGACCTCTAATATTCGGTTTTTGTACTAGCTCTTCCACAGTGAGGGCAGAGGTCGTGGTCGTCTGCAGACTCGGAGATGGTAGGGGTGCAGTGTCTTGATCAGGGCCTCAGTGTGCCATCGCAGGGGCCTGAGGCCAAACTCTTCCAATTAACTGCATGAGCAAACTCCATGAGTACAGGTTGTAAAGATAGAAAACAAACGATTAAGGCCTTGGCAGGAGACGCAGGCACGCTCTGCCTCATGCAAAGCCGCTTATGGGATTTGAGGACAGATCGAGAATGTTTTATAGATAAATGAATGAGAGAGGTACAATGAGACCATGCTCCAGTGAAAAAGAGACACTTTAATCCTTGCACAAATATGTGTACGCAACAGAGTGGAGTAAAAGAGAGGTGCTTGGAGATCATGAACATCGTCACCGCTATTCTACAACTGTACAATCCTGTAATGTACCAACAAGCAGACACTCGGAGACCTTGACCCAAGGCCCTCCGATTCTTACTCAAGTAGAGCGGATGCATCTGCAAACTGGGGAGGACCATTCCTGCCAGAAAAAACAAAAATGAGAGAAAACTGATGAAAAGTCTGGTGTATACATTTACTCATGGGCAAGTCAAAATGATGAAATACTCACTGAGATTTTCACCTTTTAAGTGAAGATTTTGCGATGTTAAATCACAATTTTGAACCAATGATTAGATAAAAAAGTCCGAATTTTGAGCCGAAACAATTAGTGGCTTTATCGGTCAATCCAAAATAAAGTCAGCAACAGTTTTAATAACAATTTGAAATTGTAACTGGAATTTTTTAATATTTTCTGAAATGTCATGAGCCAAAACTGAATCAGTTAAATGGAGAGAAAAAGTTCCATGTTGTCTACAAAATGAACAAAATGATAAAATAACAATTATAAGATTCGATATGTAGATAATAAGATAATATTGAATCTGGGCCGAAAACTAATAAGATGACATCATATCTGATGGTTTTACTTTGAAAGACATAATGGAGTGCCATATAATTTTGAAATAATTATGACTTCTTAAGTCAGAATTGTGAGTTAACTCACAAATTTTCGATTTACATTCTCATGATAATTCTGACTCATGCTGTATTTCCCAACTTTGACTTGGTATCTTAGTATCAGTATCATTGCTGACATTTCGCTTTTTCCTGTCCTGGCATTAGTGGGCCTCCACAGAATACGGATGTGTGACTCTGACAACTGCAACTTCTTAGAACAAAAGGCACGTCAAGTCAAATTTAGTTATGAAGCAGATTTAACAAAACAAATCCATCATAAGGAGCTTTACAGCGTAATTAGAGACATGACAGGAGACAAACAAACAAATCGCAAAGTACAAAGCTTAAATCCATTTTGCGTCCTCACACGTGTGAGAATGTGCACTGCCATGTGTGGCCAAGACAACTGCCAATCCCCCCTCAAGGAGCAATTATATGGCTTCTCTGCTGTAAAGTTTGTCACAGAGCAGGTGGGACACCTCAGCACTTCACTTAATGTGTTAATATTATGCACTAACCTGAAAAAAAGCCGTTATTTATTTTTGTTTATTCTTTTAAATATGAAATACGAAGACACCTTGCTCTGGCTGCCAAGGTGTTGCCTTTTCAAGTGTAAACCTTACAAAAAAAACAAACAGTTTTGTTTCACTAATGACAGATCCTTCACAAGGAGATCCTGATCTGTCAGACATACAGAATTCCAGTATTTTTGAGTGAGTTCTTATGATCAAGTGACATTTTGGTTTGAAACTCAGACTAAAAATGTGTGCAAATGTGTGTAGACATTATGGGTGTAACTGTAGATGTTTGGTTGGATGTGCCATCGGTTCACTACGCCTTATGAACCAAATAATTACTGGTCCTGGCAAATTAACTATGGTCAAAGTATGGTTAAGGTCGGACCAAAACACTTGGGTAAGGTTAGGAAAAGATCATTGTTACAGTTAATTCAAAGGCAAACTCCAATCTCACAAACAGCCCTGCCACAGGCCCATCCACCTGCCCAACCTCCACCATCCTTACGCTTCGCCTCCAGGTACGGTACATTACTTCTAGTATTTCACTGAATGTTAATGTTGATGTCATTTTTTTGGGGCAGCATTGTCCAATATTTATATGATTCCAAGGGACTCTGGATTGGGCAAATTCAAATCAGAAAACAGAGTCTGTGATCTCATTCAGATCTCGTGTTGGGAAGGGTTATGGTTTCCAAGTAAGTAACAGCAGCGCTGGACAAAGAGTGAAATGGACAAAACTGATCGGGCTTCAACTATTTGCCACGGCATCAACTGAAAGCATCCACTAGAGATCTTCAACCTCGTCCCTTCACGTCGTGCTGTAGTCCTGTATAAATGTGCATAAGCTGCAGTCATTTGGGAAATATACATTGTCCTGGAGGTTGCTCTCACCACCGATTGACCTTTTTTTGAGAAACTGTATGGCTAATGAGACACCATTAAATGTGTATTTTTCAAACTAAATGACAGTAATGTCATCTTCTATGATTCTTTATATATGGATTTGTTTTTAGTAGTATAAACATCAGCAGCGTTTAGTGACAGCATGCAGCAGTGTCAAATTCTGACTCTGAATCCTGAGCTTCACTGGTTGCTGTCCAGGCTTTGGACCAGCTCCATGTGCAGTGGCAGATGGTTGCACCTTTTCAGCAACTGACTGATATCCACACCTAACCACAGCGCAGGTCCTCAGCCAGCTAACTGCTGCCATGCTGTCAGTGAGTAAGTGGTAGTCCGTTGGCAAACAAATGCCAGAGTGAATCAGCTCGGTCATCACCGGATCAGACCAATAACCAGAGGGTATGTACTGGGTTGTGATGCTTGTGCTGGGTTTTTTTTACAGAGAGGATCTGAAGCTCTGCTGGGGAAGAAAAAAACGCCAAAAAACCAAACTCCGACTACAAAATGATTAACCCATGTCTGGGCGTTAACTGGTGAAGTCTTTTTTATTCCCACACATAAGTGACGTCACATTTAGACACCATGCTTGGATATTTCCCTTGCCGATATAATGTAATCTGATTTTAAATATATAGATAAAAGTGAAACATCAACCATCAGAAACATTAATGTGAGGTTTTAGAGTGAATCTGTGAGAGTTTAGAAAAACCTAAATTCACTGTACAAAAGGCAGATAGCAGCTTTACCAACAACAGACTCAGTAAACCATACCAAGATCTTTTAAATAAACATTGGAAAGAGAGTGCTGTTGCCACTTCACCAGCCAGCAATGTGCTCAAGTATAACAAAGAACCAAATGTGGAAAAAACCCAACTGCCTTCCTACACTACCAGAATAATGGAGAAAACCTTCAGAATAAAAGTACATGACATGTTACTGAATCAGTTCGAAATTACTCTACACAAAAAAAAGACCATTAAAAACAAGGGATGCTAAGACCTCACTGGACATTAAAAACTGTTAATACAGTGCACAACCTACAAATGTTTCTTTTATTAATTAAGCAATGAAAACCCCCTCAGTCCCAGATTGAGCTTACCAATACCAACAAAAGAAAAACCCATCACTGAATGTTTGGCCTCCAGACTGTCTGCCTACTGGGTGTTGTATTCATTCATTCATTTATTTTTACTTTTATTTGGGCTTCTGTGTTCTATGGTCCCATCTTTTAGTGAAAACTCCGATTTATGGATATATCCTTTATGAACAGCTGATCCAGTGATCACAATTTTTTTTCACCTATAACTGGACGAGTAAAACTTTGGTAAGTGTTCCTCGTAAATGTTCAATTGACATAATTTCCGAACTTAAAGGTCCCAGTGGGTTTGTCACTCGTCCTTTGAGAATAAAAGTTTTGAGACCGCAGAAACAGTGAGCTGAGCATTTCCACTTGTTATATATTCTCATGTTCATGCATACCGTACCTGGCATCGATTGAAAGCGATAAACTAAAGTCTCTTGAGATGAGGAGGATAAAGTAGACACTTGGAATGTCAGTGGATATTCAAAGCTGTCTGCACTTTACCATGACTTGGATGTCAAATGACATTTTCAAGCACCGACTAGAGGGTGATAAGGATAAAATATTTTATCATATAATATGTCATTTTATATCCCCGTGCTAATATAAAATTGATAAGCACCTAATAAAGAAGAGAGATGGGAATGGCTGTTTTTGGCTAATCCAGTAAATACTGTCATAGTGCACACTCCTACCAGCTATTGTGTGCTGCTGAGGTGCTTTGCTTTGCAGACGGTGTTAACATCAATAACGGAAACAAATGGAGAGGTAACGATTTAGAGTGTGATAAAGCTCTTTGATATAGTGCAAACTATCAGCAGGCCATATATTCCAAAGCCACTAACTCCCCGTCTACATTACACTCACATCTGCACTCTACACCTCTCTGGCCCTTCCTTTTAATTTTCCAAATGAGAAAGGTGAGAAGATGGAGGTGAGGTTAAAAGAAGATTAGGATTCCGGGTGAAACCACAGGGAGAAGATGATTGAGGCAGAGACGCAGCACAGAGGATTGCAGGTTTCCAGGGAGGATATCTTTGCTTTGTAAACAGCCCCACCTCTCAATCTCTGGAAGGCCAAGTGCAGCACTTAAACGCAGCATGTTACAGCTGTGGTCGGTACAGGAGGTAACGCCCCCAAGCTCTGTCTGACAGAAATGTTAGCCAGCACTACCACACACACATGGGTGGTATGGAGCATCTGCAATTCACCAATTGTTATTCATTGCAGATGGCAACAGCAACACCTTAGCTGTATTACTAAATAAATCCACACGTCTGCGGAGACCAAGATCAAACCGCAGGGACTCGACAACCTTGGGGACAGGAATAAAGCAGAGATAAAGGCAAGTGGCCCATTTGCTTTGTGGAAACACAAACTAGTGAACGGCTGTCTGCACCCATTCGGCATGTCGGACACGTCTACCTGGGGGAAAAGCAATCACAGACTTTGTCCGCTGATTAAAACACAGATGAGACTATGTCTTTGCCCGACCCCATCCACTCTCTGTTCGTGCTAATGGGATTCTCTGAGCCTCAGGAAAGGTGTTGCGCTGTAATGAGTGACAGCACTGCAGGGGAAATATTTGGCCAGCAGTGCTCGCCTTGATCCTCACAGCTCTGACGAGGCTATACACAGTGCCTCTCCTTTTCCACTTGTTCTTGAGCTGTTGGGCTTTTCACACAGGATCGCATTTATGACCAAACGGAAAACAGCGCCCAAGATGGTGGCTCTATATTATTGCTTTAATCATGAGAGGAGGCTTTTTAGCATGGAAACAGCTGGTTTTGGCCATCCTTTAATTGCTGAGATCTGAGAAGACATTGACATTATTAAAAAGTCAGACAGGGTAAGAAACACGAGCAGTCAGACAATCATACAGGTTGTAAACAAAGCTCCAGCTGAGTCAAAGTTGCTTGGAAGAGAAAATGAAGGCGAAGGGGAAAAATATTATCCAGACTTGGTGATGTCACAATGATTCCAGATCTCAGCAGTTAACTTGGTGACCACGGTGTTATCACAACTGACAGAGACGATGGACAAAACGACAAGAATGAGACCCAAGTCGTAAAATAAACCGGTATATCCCTTGGAGTTGCTAGGATCAGAGTTGAATGCTCCGTTGTCTGGGTATTGGTTGCTCAAGAAAAGTAACCTTACCCTAAAGGTGCCTTGGCGAGTTTCTGTCAGTGTTTTACTGTATGTACTTTATTTCCATTTTCCAGTCAATTTGATCATATTTTAGTAAAAAAAACCTCCTGTTTTCTGACCTGCTCCTGTTTGAATTTGTTGTTTATGCTGTTTGCTGTACATTTCAATCAGCACAACAATCAACAATCATGTCATACTCACCATGTTAAAAGTTTTCATTCACTACTTATTTCCAGTCACTTCCACTTTTCCATTTTTTGATGACTGTTAAGCTACTGTCTGTGGAGCTTATTATTTCCTGCACGAATAAAAGTTTGTTAAAAGCTTCCAGTGGTGCAAACGGCAAAATCCTCCCCTTTTCTGGTAGGCTCCCCTTTTCAATTTGAAGCAATGGAGGAAGTGTGGAGTTTCATTGACAGTAGCTTGGGAAATGATAAGCAACTGGAAAAATAGTGAATGAAAACAGAGTGTCTGTATAGAAGAGAAATTAGGAGCTGCAGAGAATGATGAGTATGGAATGGCTCTGTTGTTGCAATGATGGAATTAGTGCAGTGGAAATTCATGGAGTTACCACTTACTTAATTCCATCTCTCAATGTTTTTTACTCAGCCTTTATAGGCAAGTGGTAAAAAGGTTTGACCATCTTTATTTGAGAATTTACTGTATTAAATCATGATTGAGTGTAAGACAGTAACTATAAATACTGAATTCATATAGGACATTTAAGTGTTGGAATCGAGAGGTTTCGTTTTTCCAGAGTTTCTGTATTGAGACTCAGTTACTACTGCTGCTTCCACCAAATCCAGAGGAAAAAAGAGATTACTGGTTTACACCCACTGCCATCTCCCACCCCCACTGCATCTAACCACACAAAGCGGACTGGACAGCAGCTGGAAGCCAACATGTTCACTGTAGAGAGACTGAGGATTTGTAGTAGCCCTTTTACGGATTAAACAACATCAGCGGACATCAGCATCGTCTGTACCAATTTTTGTCTTACATAGTAAACAGCTTAACCAGCTTTAACATATTCATACAAATGCAGCCTTGTCTCAACACTACCTAACAGCAAACAAGCTGTAATGGAAACAGAGAATAGTGGGAAAAGAAGCTGTTTCATGTTTCACACACTGATTAGTCAAAGCATTGGCAGAAGCTGCAACTCAGAATCAACTTGAAGCGTTCTGATTTGGGCACAGCCCTAGGAAGCTCTAAAATTTACCCAACTGACAGACACCAAGTTGGCAGTTGCCTTGGGCTGCTCGATTACATAGAATTCAACTCCAGTGCTGGAAGAAATATTACGATCCTTCTCTTAAGTACACGCAACGACTGCGGCAACAGCAGCAATGCAAAAATGCTCCATTATAACTAAAAGTTAAAAATATTACTTAGTAAAACCATGAAAGTGGAATCAGATAAATGTACTTTAAGGAGAACTAAAGCAAAAAATTGAAGCAGCAGTGGGTGAGACATCCTGACTTTGTATCCCCTTCAAACACTGGATCCTCCTCAGTGGTGTCATTTGTCGGCCTCTCCTTGACTATGACATTATCCGGTTTGTTTCTAGTAAAAGTACCCGTTATACAGGAAAATGGTCTCCGTGAGTGTGGTATTATATATTGTGCATTGTTTTTGAAAATTAATATTTAGGCATCAATGTGTACATGTAAGTAGTATTTTAATGTTGCAGCTGGTTGAGGTGGAAACAATTTACCCTCTTGACACGATGTCAGGGAGTTAAATCTATAACCACGTATTGACTGTATAAGCTTATTTTATGTCTGGTTTGTAAAATTGTTATTGGCAAAGTAAGCAATAACTTCTGTTGTCAAATAAATGTGTGGGTTTAAAAAAGGTTATATTTCCCTCTGACAAGCAGTGGAGTAGAAGTACAGTTGGTGGGGCTGTTGAATTGTATTATGTTATAGTGGGAGGTGTACATTTAAATATATATTAATGTGGTGAAATGCTACTGTCGCTACTGAGCAAATGACTGACCACCCACCGTAACCTCAGTGTTTAATGAGGCTGCAGTCCAAGTTCTAGGTTAATCCAGAATAGTTACAGGTCACCCAGTTAGTGAGATTAAATTTATCCACCTTAAACTGCTGTTTCCATGTCACTCTGGCATTAGAAAGCACTCATCGTGTGTGACTGTCTCCACCCCACTGATGGGGAATAGTTCAATGAACTGGAACTGCACCACCTTGCTTCTCGATACAATTTAGAGAGGGAGTGGGTTATGCTTTGACATTTCAAAAGGGCACTGACGTTTACACAGTATCTTTGTTTTCCACAGATGCAGCCAAACCAGAAATGTATGCCCTCTCTTAACACTGTAAGGTGCTTAAGTGAAATGGCTACAGGGAATTGCAAATATGACTTGTACTGTGGGATGTGATAGTTATTACCTTGAACTGGTTGTTTGTTGTCTTCATTGTTCTCGTTGCAGCTGTAAAGTGTAGTGTGCTGTTTCTTCATAACATGCAGTTTTAAACTTAATTTGAGTGTCCATGCTGACTCACAGCTGTGTGGTGTCCTCGGCAAATGCTTTGCAGTAATTGGCTTTAAAGTGTTTGAACACCATGATGCCAAACACTTGAACAACTTACTCCACAGACACTTCTTGTAATTGAATACGTTTGTGTGCTTTGGTTCAAACTAGGAGGGAAAAGCTGAAATAGATTCACACACAGAAAACATCTAATCTGTGTTTTAAGTAATCAGAGAGCCAGATCATCAGTCAAGACCACTGCAATGCGTTTTTAAATAATATATGGACTGGACTGGACTGGCTGTTTTCCCAGCCATACATACACATATATATCTATACATCTATATATCTATATATATAGATATATAAAATATTTCAAATTAAATATAAACAACCAGTTCAGTCCAACTGGGGTTGTGTCTGAGTCTGTTCCCCTGTTGAAATGAGTTTCCCTGCTGTTAGAATTTCGTCTCCCGTAGCGCCCTTTCTTTCCATACTAATCCGAAGAAAGTAGAAGAGTGTGTTGCACAAAAGGGATTTTTGGGCCCTACTTACACACAGATGCGAAATATTGGTCCCTGGTTTTCTGTATTTTGACGAGACCCAAGTTTATATAGGAATATGCACCATGTGATTACAACATAAACCAAAACAATAAAAGGGTTCAAACTAGAATGACACGAATTTGACACATGGCCCAGCACTGTGCAAAACAGGGCCACAAGACTATTTAATAATGCAGAACTGAGGTGATATTGTACTTCAGTGGTACTAATTCCCAAAGAAACAAACAAGAGCCCTACAGGGTCACAAGTTGTTGATTGTACAAAGTGACTGTTGTGTGGCTTTGTACATGTATTTGTCTTGTACAGGTGGAGTCACAAATGGTCAGCTGGCAATTTCTGTTGTGTGTCTCTCAGGTGGGAGGTCACTGAAGCATGTCAGCTCCTCACCAAGGTTAAACACTAAGAAAAGGTTTGAACCACTGCTGTAACTGCTCCAGACACGTACAGTGACGTACCGTCCACTTGAGATTTACGCCGGATGTTCACTCCCTGCCCCCTGGCCTGGATATTCAGTGCTTGTGACCTTTTTAGCAGCGATATGCTGTTGGGTAGTAAAAATGTGAGGTCAACTGGCAGGTCCAAGACACCAGATTAAATGCAAATACATTATCTTATACGATATGAAAACATATTAATGGGTTGCTAAAGCACCGTTATCATGCCAACCGTGAATGACATTTCCTGTACATACATGTGCAGAGCGAAAGCACAAGCAGCCACAGGTGTTGATTTACTTAACCTATCACAAATTACCATCATTACCAAGTTTGCATCTCCATGTGCTTTCAATTCAGTGGAGTACTAAGTAACTCACGATGCAGATGAGCACAGCTGCAGTTGAGTTCATTTGAATGCACTGCTGCCTGATGCTTGGATATTTAAGACACATCTTGCACAGGTCTAGAGATCAGCAGAGCAGTAAAATGTGTGAGCTGGAAATATTGCTTGAAGTAAGCAATAAACATATTTTTGAAATGCAATCACTCCCTGTGGACCCCACAAGAATGAAGGCTCTATGGGAAGAACTGTTAGAATGCAGTAATAGCTCAGCAACAGGGTCAGTGGTTGAGTCACAAAGTCAGACTGAACTGAAATACCAGAGAGTGGTGGCACGGTGGCCGTGGTTGGGATCGACGCAACGCCGTCGCCTAGAAGTTACCTTCAGGTACGACAAAACTGCAAGAGCAAATACGTTTTGTAGGAGATGTTATTGTGTAGCAGCACAACGGCCACACTTTAGGCTTAAATTTAAATTTGCACTCGTTGTAGGGCAACATCTTGTATTTTATATAAGGAAAACAGATAAAACCATTAAGTCTGTCTTATAATCAGAAGTAGTCAAGCTCTAAGTTCAGGGATCTCATGGTTCTGCCTTAAAAGAACATACCAGACAGGACTAGGTGATCAATGAGGATATTTATTGGAGCTAAATGCCATAAGCAACTAAATAAATGCAGCATTAGTAATGACTATAGAGTAATGAGGTCAGAATCAAACAGATGAATAAAATTGATCTTTGAAGTTTAAAATGAATTCTTCATTTAGTTTGGCTTCAGTAAACTAAAGTGTGTGAATTAGGATGATCAGGGAAAGGGACCCTAGGAGAATGAGTAATTTCTCTAGGGAAGGTTACTTAACAGTTCAGAGCACTATCCAACGTCAGCTCTCATCACAGGCAGCAGAAGTCAAGTTTAGCCCACTCTGCAGCATCGGGTCGGAGCTGGGCCCTTTCAGCTGGATCCGCAGTGGTTCAGTGCTGACTCCACTCGCAGCTTCCAGGCGATGCTCTCTGAGACGCAGCGGTTGCCAAGGAACAAGTGTCTGGAAGCGGGGCTGCTCAGCTGACGACCTCACTCCAGCTGATGAAACAGCTGTTTAGGGTGTGATGGGTTCTTGCAAGTAGGCTGAAGTTCTGAAAGTTGTAGCCTCTGCTGGTTCCTTCATCTGCTGGAGTTGGTGTGGGATAAACTGATATTTTCGCTCTCCCTAACTAGGCTTAAAGTTAGGGAAATAGTCAGTAATTTCACTGGCCGGGTGATAAAACTTTCAAAATACTATCAAGCGAGACTTGCTAAAGTACAAAAATAGGCTGTAAAGCTTAGATTCATTGAGTTTAGTATTGAGTTGCAAACTAAGGCTGATTTCAGATAAAAATCCAAATGCGCATGCAGCTTTATAAAGAATAGAAAAAAACTCAGTAGGAATGCCGGTCTAGACGAGGTAAAATGACCGGAGATGAGGTTGTGTGAGCAGCTAGAAGAAAATCTTGAAGAACAAAAAACCAAAAGGAAAAAGTGAAGCCAAAATTAAAGTCGAACGAAGGCAGAACTGCAAAGAGTCCAGGTACCACATGTGTCAAAGTGCAAAGAGTGTCTGAGAACTCACCCAAGAGTAGGCTGCATTTCTTCTTATCAACTGGATATTCCCACCGGGTTGTAACTTTCCTCCGATGAGCATCCGCTTCTTTGTTCGAAGAGAAGGAGCTGACTTTCAAAGTACTTACTCTCGGGAGATAAATTACATTGAAGTTCTACACACTTCAGCTTTTCACTGTGGTCAGTCAATAATGAGAAACATAAATGATATGTGAGAGCATATTACAGAGAATATGAAGCAAAGCATATTGTAATAATCACAGTGTAGTAGGGAGATTTTTCAGAATGGTATGAGACTAGTGAACTCTGAAAATGATCTTCAGTTCTGTTAATGGAGGAACAAGGGTTAAACAGCACTAATTTGATTGACAGTGTGTTGAACTGAAGTCTTACTGTCTCGTCTAGTAACGACATATACATATATATATATATTTATATATATATACATATAGAGAGAGAGGGGGAGAGAGATGGGTCTGCTATTCATTTAAGGGTGACACAGTGAACATTTTGCATTAAATTCTAGATTTTATAACTCAGTCATGGGTGTTGAACTAACGGAGTAAACTCTGGGTGTTACGTGGGTGCGTGCATGTGTGTGTGTATGTGTGTGTGTAGTTTAGAAACAGACAGACGGTTAATAGACTACTGATTAATTATGTGTTTGATTCTGATCATAATTTTGAATATTGAATGCAATCTTTTGTCTTCTGGTCCAAGGACAATTGTATCTTGTCTTGTCCTTTTTAGACTGCCACAGTTGGCTGACCACAAGGGTGGTAACGAAAGCTGGCGTCCTGCACGAGGGGTGTCCTCATTACAACTGCAACCAGATTATGTTTTCTATAAACGTGATGAGGATTTGTTATTAACTGACATATTTGGCAAAGCACAAATAAGTTGGTAGTGAACCTATCAGTAAAATTTCCACAAACAACGTATTTGTTTCCGTCAAACTATCTGATCTTGCAGCACAACATCCACTTGTAGTGACTCCAGGATTATCAAACTGGTTTATGGGTCTGTTTAGACTCTCACAGCGCCTGGTTCAGGTTCGGGAAAGATCCTGGTCTGGTTTAATACAGAGAAAATATTCATGGCGACTTCAGACACAGCCCGTTTATTTACAATGAACCAAAACCAGCATCTGTCCTGAACCTTAACCAAAGTGCTTTTGTTCCCTAAACCACAGATGGTACTCTGGATGTGAACCTGGTCGCTTGCATAACAGTTGTGCGCTCTGTATGTCCACCATCCACCCAAAACACCTCCCGGCAACTCCCCGGCCACCAATAAATGTAGCGATTGATTCATTCAAAACATACATTGCCTCTGAACATAATCCAGCAAGCAATTATGTTTCCTACAAAACCTATTTGCTGTTGCAGTTTCGTTGTATATCAATGTAATTTTTAGGAGACAGGGTTGGATGGGGGGGGGGTGTTTTGACCTATTGTGCTGAAAGGACACCACCACTTCACACACATCTCTTAATTTGCAGTCTTCTTTGCTGCTGTCACTGAAGTGGCTTTCTTTGTCCCTCTTTAATTGAGAGGGGCCAAACCTCTAGTCTACAGCTACTCTCTGACAGATAAAATCTTTAATGGTGCGGCAAAGCTTACACTTGCTGCTCACGAACACAACTGCCTCTGCCACAGTAGTTAGTCTACAATGGTAAAACAGATGTCGGGGTCATTTGTGTATATTTCTATTTTCTCCTCCCATATTTTGTCCAATATAAGAACACAATACGGTTCCTACAAATGAACTCCTTAAAATACAAATTACATGAATCAAAAGATGCAGTTTTAAGCAAAGCCAATTTTTTCAACAGAAAACGTGCAGCTTTTCAGTAAATACAAGCAAAAACTATTAGACTCTTTAGTGCCTGTATAGGGCCACTAACCCTAAGTATGTGCATAGCCAACTGACTTAACAGTGATGGAGAACATTTCCAAATAGGATGGAATCATCATGTTGGGGCAGTTGTGGGTGTACTGATAAGTCTTTACAAATTCAGGTGATGTCAGGTGATGAGTCACACATCTCTAGTGTGTACTATACGCTACAGCTTTTAATGGCAATGCTGCCTACACACGAAAAGTGGTCTGGGCTATGGCCCAAATCATTATGAATCACTGAATCCTCCAACCTAAAAAACCATGCGGGTAATTTGTCCCTACCTGCTGATACGACCCACAGGAGTGTACCAGTGGCAGACATACCAGACCTTCGTCATCGCGGTATCAATGATGAATGTGCGGTTAAGGCTGTGAAACTGTCACGAGTTGGTTAAGTTTAGGCACAAAAATTACTTGGTTAGGTTTCGGAAAAGATCGTGGTTCCGGTTAAAACAGGCCAGAGGACCTTCCTCATCGTTGTTACAATAATAATCACGTGGTTAAGGTTGTGAGTCATGGATAAAAGTAACAGCACTGATCGGCTTTACACAGGAAGGTCCTGTGTTTTTTCAACACATCCATCGACCCCAACCTCCTCTTAATGTCGTTCTATATACTACGTCACCCAACTTCCTCCTTTCCTCCCATCATAATTACTATAGCTGCTAGAGGTCGGCCTCATGATTAGCGATACATGGTTTCATTGTAATCTGGGATGAAGTTGTTGAATTATTTTCTTGGGGCCAAAATGTTGGATGGACGGAGCGACGGAAAAGGACCAGTGAAAAAAGACAAGCATGGTGAATAACTCTTAAATGTGTGAAGATGACCCCCATAAAGTCGAGTGCCAGATATGCCACAGGAAACCGGAATATCACAAATCTAAAACGAGTTTGGCAAATCACCTGAAAACTGTAAGTAACGGCTTAGCCGTCGCTGATGTCATCACCTGCATGCTAACAAAGCACAACGTCAATGACCAGTTCTTAGCCCGGGCCGCTGCAGTTCTCTGATCTGATCTCCCCAACAGAAGGACATTATCTGTTAGTGCGTTCCAAACCTGTTCCTAACTGTGCCTAAACCTAACCAAACCTTTACCGCAGAGTGTCAGATTAGAAAAGATTCATATTCATGAAACATTGATTTGGAAGGCACTAACAAAAAGTGCTAGCTGCAGCATCAAATCAAATTGTGGTTTAATTTGGATGACTTGAAGTTAACAGAAGAGCTGTTTGGTTAAAGTCAAGGAATGATCTGCAAAATTAATGTGGATAAAGGCATTTCAATTAAGTCAATCCAGTGTTTTTCTCCATGTGCAAAATAAATCTTCATGTGTGAAGACTGGTTCTCAAATGAAGCCCATTGCAACTAGCCAAACTTATTAGAGTAAAACTGCTGCAGAAGCTTACTTTGTTCAGAGAAAAACACCTCTGGGAGAGATGTATCTGCTTCTCTTTGACACATGAGCTAGGTCGCTTGCTATCTTTTCCCATGCAGCTTGGCAAAAACTTTGGAACTTTGCTTTCTTTTACATAAGAGCATTATACTTTTTAGGGTCATGCTGTCCCCAGTGGGGAAAACAAATAGATACAATAAACTCATGTGACACTGGCAAAACAGTTAAAGACAAAATGGGGCCAGGACGAACCAGACTCAACTGACTAGTATAGCACAGTGTGCAGTTTTGTTTGCTTGGTCTCCAGTGAAGAGCTTGAATTTAGCCATCCATCTGCCAATTAGCCGCTCCACGTGCCTAAAGGAAACACAATATATACCCACTATGTGCGTTCACATCAGACAGTGGACACCACAGGGTTGTCTCCTTTACAATTCATTGCTGGGATACACAATCCTTCCCTGGGGGCAGAGCCAACACTATAACCCTGCACACACCGTATCTGCTTCTCACTGCTGATATCACAATCTGTGAAACTCAAGGAGAGCTACCGGTCTTTCGCATGCACCCTCTCCCCTCACTGATAAGCTCCTATTACACCAATGTCGTACTTGCACTTTTTATCCAGACCTCCAGCAAGTGCACTGCCTTCACGAGGACGTATATGGTCTTCAAGCAAATACTGTGGCTCACACAGCGCATTCTCTGGTCATTTGGCCTCATTTGCTTCCTCCTCTTCAATCCACTCTGCTCATAATATCTGTTGTCTATTTTCTTGAAAACAGACGTGACAACACAACGCTGTTTTAGAGGCTGATACTGATACTTAAATTGTGGAGTTTTAAAAAAAGGTATAAAAATACACACAATCTTCCCTTAGATTCATTAATATTTATTTTCTTTTATTTTTCTTTTATTATTTAACCAAGATGGGGACAGTCAGTGCCCTCTGGTGGGCAAACTATTTAATGTCGATACTGTTTCAGAAATACCTCAAATCTATTTTGGCATTTCTGGACTGCAGTCTTTTGTTACTTATCAATCGACATATAAACCGATACCATGTCTGCAATAAGCTGATATCACCAGCGATATCAGGCTGCTCCATTTCGGCCCAGTGCTACACAGCGTATTACATTTGATTTTCAGAAATGATTTTGCAGCTGCTTGCTGGCCTGATGTGTCCACATATGTACATATGATATGGATACTGGCTAAGTTATCCAATTGGAGAACTGCGACATTACAGTAGGTCAACTGTCATGCAGGTAAATATCTAGATTTGTCTCTGCAGGAGCAGAATGATGAGCTCTTGCTCAGCTTGACGTTATTTGTTTTAGCTTGGGTCTAATATTCAGGGTTTTGTGGCAAATGCAGGTGCTTAGTCTAAATGTCGGTTTGATCTTTACTGGCTTTGGCATTTTGTAGTCAGATATTCAAACAACTTTTCTAACCAGCAATGCAAATTTTTTGTATGCCTGTTACATTATAGACCAAATTTTTCCAATAAAACTTCTCATTCTTAAGAATGTTTATTGCTATCTCATGGATGTAAGAAATACATGTATTTGTTGAATAATTAATAGCGGTTTTCTATCCTCATTGTTTTTTATTTGTTTGTTCTTTGACATGTGCACAGTCTGGGACTGTCATATTGATGTTGCTGAAGCACTCTTTTCACGCGGGCTGAAATAGTAAGATTCCAATTTATCAAGAATATTGGCCTTTTCCCCTTACCTTTAGTCTTTTTCTCTGATGGAATGATGTTTTTTAGATTTGTTATTAAGAAAAGATGCCTCCTTTACCAAATGACATCAATGGCAAGCTGTTTGTTGTCTTACAACCCCTTAAAACCCACTCAAAAATGTGTTTTGCTCACAGCTCCACTGTGCAGAATGATGTATCTGCAGACTTTGTTTGCACATCCCTGTGCTGAAGGGGGAAGGATCTTTTGTGCTCACCTTAAATGTCGGTTTAACACCCAGACATTGAAGCAGGATTTTGTCACATCACAACTAGTTAGGAAGCCGGTCATGATCCATTATGAAACTCTTACAAGTGTGATGTGGAAACTTGAAGCCTCCACGTCTCATACATGGAAAATTGACTTTTCACTGAAGTAGGAGACATCTCGTTTGAAATTTTGAAATGAACAATATCCGCGTATTCATAGATTCTGGTTTTTCCAATGTGGTAGAAGGATAAGATTTTTAAGAACGTATAGGTAATTGAACATTTCATTCGAAAAACATACACAAATTTTTAAAATGTCGTATTTTTCATATGTTTGAAGACGTGTCTGAGAGGGAGCTTTAAATAGCTATCAAAAATCAGCTAAATGGATAAATTACTCAGGATCAATGCATGGAAGTATTGTGAAGCTTTTTTTTTTTTTTTGCTTGTGACCCTTTAAATTAAGGAATGTCAAGTTGTAGTCCCACATCACATCCCAAGTCATGACATGACCTCAGTGTGAGCATGGGCTGTAAGCGGTTTCAAGCAGTTCTCGAACTCTTTGATTTGTCTCGGGACCCTTTTAGAGGCCCTGATGCCCAGACTGGAAAACACTCATTTAGAATGATATGTAATAAATAAATATACCAGAACTAAGTGAGACAGAGTGTGGGAGTAATAGATTACTTTTTCAAAGAAACTTTCAAAGCACTGCTAGTTATTATCTCATGGGTGTGTCATATCACAGCTTCATACCTAATAATACTATACACATGTATAGTGTATGAATACTCACATCTTTACTAAACCATCGAATTGTACTACAGTCTTTAGTGCATAGTACAAACCTCTATAGAGAATGGGGTTAAATAAATGAACTTGAATTTAAAAATCCTTAAATGTAGGTAAGGAATCAAGCTCACGAAGTGGGATATGGATGTTGCGAAGTGATGCTCATTACTCTGGAGTTCCAGAGCTGCTGCTGAGTTGCCAAGTACCACAGAAGACATGCTGATATAACCCATCAACCCCCTTGGGAGATTCCACTCACTTCCTGATTAGGTAATTTAATAGACACTGTAACTGTGATAACAGAGAAAAACATGTTGCACCCTGTGTCCTCACATGCTGTGGTAGACATAGCTTTTAGGGAGAATAAAAAATATTGTCTCAGTCCAGTGAGTTTTAAGATAATTTACAGTACCATACCATTGGGCCGCCATATTGGCTGTTCTAAAATAGGTTGTATAGGTTTTAGGGAACAGCAGGTGTGAGCAGCGGGTTGTATTAGGAAACATTTAACAACTGATACATGATCATCACTGTGTGGAGGTAATGTCAGCACGCTGGCTGGCAAATAATACCTGGCTGTTTGTTCAGCAAACACTTACCGTTCTGTAAAATAAATGAGAACATCTTATTTGTTCAATAGTTAACATACAGTGCAGTCATCAGTAGTTAAAGTCTAAGTTATATTTTGCACATCTGTGTGGTCACGAGGCTTCACGCTGACCGTCAGTGTGCAGGCTAGAATTTATCACAGAGCAGCTTCTGCGTGTGCATGCCCATGGATGCGGATACCCAGTGTACCACAAACAGAACCATGTGCCTATTGCTGTCTGTTTCGGACTCTATTCAGCCATAAAGGTCTGGTGTCATTAGCTAGCAGCAAAGTCAACCATCAACAGCTCAGGTTAATGGGTGTGATTTATCTCAAGTTGCTTTTCAATAATGTGCATATATATGTATATATATATATGTATATAGTACACATTACCACTGGTAACTGGTTTTAATACCGATGCTTGTTTATATCATTTGTGTGCACAAATTGACAGATACTGTTGATGATTTGAGTAAATCTTTAAGAGATGTCAAAAGCGACACAACATTACTTGATAGGCAGAATCTGAGGTATATGCGCGTGTCCCATACCATTTAAGTCAGCGCCAAACTGAACTTGTCCATTTCCTGACAATCTAATCAAACTGCTGATAAATTGAACATTGGCACGCGCAAATTGCACAAGAACAGCTGATGTGTCCCCTTGATTCTCTCTTGTTTAAATAAGTTGTGATGTTATAGTGGGCAGAATATAGCTGCTAAAGTCACGTGTAGATACTGCATAATGTTTGGACTGGTAATACAGGAGAAAGTGGAAAATGTGCTGTAATACTGCAAATCCCTGACATTCATAAGCTCAAAATCTCCAGATTGTTACAACGTGTAGAACTTTATAAATGAACCAAGTCTGACTGTACTAGCCCTTTGATAAAGGTTTATTAGGGGGGCGCTGATTGGCTGCAGTGAGTACAAGTAAAACAAACTGTTAAACAAGGATATTTTTTCTAGTTAAATCCACAGCTGCAATAGAGGAAGAAAAACTCAGGGTTTGGCCTGCAATGAATAACATGGACAGTGCTGTTTCTTCAGTTAAATTTGCAGCAGCTCATTGAGATTGGAGGCCCCGGTGCACCGATGCTTATCAAGATGTATGGGTAAGTATCCCCTGGGATACACCTGCTCAGGAACCGCAGTCTCTTCTCGGCAACGACTCTTGCAACAGTTTTTTTGTCTCTGTCTACTACTCAATCTTAATCACTGTCACTGAAATTCAGGCCAACAGCTAAAACATTCTGATGGCTTTGCAAGAAAACAATGTACACCCCATCCATTTTGCACAGACTCATTGTACGTCTGCTTTTTTGATTACCTCGCAGAGGACAGAACACAATAGCCTGTGTCTTAAGTAAGAGCCAGGGCCGCGGGAGCTGAACTACCGGGACTATTTCTCATGTCTTTTGACCAAGTTAACTGTTCTTTTAGATTAGCTGAAACATGGAATATGTGCTCATTCACATTCATCACTTAACATCATCATTGAAGGTACGTGATGTTTAGAAAAGTTCTGAGCAGGCAAGACTAGAGCAAGCACTGTTCCAAACCTTAATTTCGGTGCCACGTGGGAGAGAAGAACCTCGCTCGGGCCAGATGAGCTCAGGTCTCCTTCAACACTGTTCGATCATCCATCAATGAACACTCACAATCAAATGAGTGGTGTAGGAGATTTATTGCGCACACTCAAAACAGCATACAACAAACCAAGCTGGTCCCGGGAGTAACTGGAGCAACCTTCTGAATGTGAACTCTCTTATGCCATATTTGCGATTCCTTCTAGCGAGGAGCTTAAACTCTGACCTCTCCTTCAGCTTTACATGTTATCTTCATATACACCACTGCTTCCTTATTTTCCACTAACTCACATCACTTCCCATCACTATTGGTGTCCCCATTCTTCAGTCTTCATCAGAATTGGGCCTTGGGCATACTCCGCCCCCCCGACTTCAAACACTATCTCAGACCGGGTCACCAGTCTAGACCTGCTCTATATGAGAAGTGCCCTGAGATAACCTCTGTTCATTTTTGCCGAAATATAAATAAAATTCAACTGAATAAACTAAATTGAATAGAATGTAACCATACTCTGGAAAAAAAGCTCCACCTTATCAAGTTGTTCCTGTTAATGTTTTATTACTAAAAAGCAATTTAAAAAAAAAAGAAAATAGATGAAAACTGTTGCCAATAGCAATTATTTTGTTTCAAATCAAGACATAATAATGCAGCCCACTGTTCTGGAATAAAGAAAAAATAATTTAGAATTTAAAAAATACCTGAAAGCTGAAATATTCTCAATGCAACTGTTTCAGCAGGAAGTTTTCCCATCAAAAATCTGGGTCATTGCACCACATAGTTAATGAAACAGTTACTGTTCCGAGATGCTTGTACAAGAATGGTTATACTGAGCTACATTATTAGAGAAAAAGGAATGATATAACCAGAATAATAGCTGGGCCATACCAGCATTAAAAACAGCAGGATTTCGAAGCAAAGTCAGTTCATTTCAACAGACTCACTTTGGTAAGTGTTTCCATTTGTGGGGAAGTAAATCTGTTAATCAATCACGTCCAGTTCAACTTCGGTGAACTTTGATGCAAAATTTGTGCTGTTGACCAATGACAAGTCATCTTGACAGAGCTGACCTCTGATGGAATGAAGAACCAGAGACTAGTAGCAAACCAGCTTGTTAGCTGTATTGCACCATCCGGTTTTAATGAACCTCCCCTGTTGAAGTAGAAACTATTCCACAGCAGAGACATGGTCTTCTTTCATTATGACGCAGGAGATGTACAAATGCATCTTTCGAATAAACTGCTAACTTATTGTCCTTTTAGTGGCCAAGCTAGCTGGCTTCTTAAATAACAGTTAACTGAGAGTTAGCCAGAGAACTAGCATGATGAGCTGTTGACTGAATGACTTATATTAGCATGTTCCTGGCTGTCTACCGTGCTAGCGGTAACCGCTAACTTACCAACTTCAGTAGTTCATCAGCTAGCCCTGTGAGTATTTATTATGTAACCAAGCTATTACCACCACATAATTTGCAAGGGCACGCTGAAGTTTGCTGTGCCACTTTCTGACCAGACCTTGAAAGCAGAGCTGTGGTGTGGCCAATGGTTTCAATTTCAAATTTCGCACTAAACGGGATCAGAGTTTGACCAGGCAGTCTATGAGTGAGGTGTAGGCTACAGTTTTAGTTGTCTGTGGTGTTTTCAATTCAAAATTATTCCACTTTCCCATGGCCATCCTTGCAATGCATGTCTAATGTGCCTTTATTGGCTGGCGAGACTCAGATCTCCCATCAGCCTTTAACTACCTACTACCTACTTCCTTCCACCTCCATGTGACCTGAAGTGCCCTGAGAGTTGTCACGTAAATTGCGCGTTTAACACAAACACTCAGGCTCAAGAGAGACATGAGAGAGTCTGCCACCGGGTCAACAGAATCTCTTGCGGTCAGTTGCTGTGCCTGCTCTGTCATCGCTGCCCCCACCCTCTGCACCCCGATAAGTATGTAGCCACAAGCTCACACTTCACACACACATTTTCTCCCCCATCTACCTCCTATGCTTGTGCGGCATTTTTGAATATTGTAAAAGGGATGTATTTGTTCGCTGTAATGTAGAAAACCAGTCAGTAGAGGAAGAGAAAATGATTTTTTACTACAGAGACTTCTCTGCATACAGTCACAAACACACTGCAGCCACTTTGGCACTAATAGGACAGATGCAGAAGATGCAGCATAGGCACAGGATGGGGCCATCCATTAGTGAGAGCATGCAAATATCCCATGAATAATTAATACGTTCTTGTGGTCAAAAAGTGTCTTCTGATCAGAAACATCTGTGGACATTAGGGAATAGGAGTTGGAGTGTTTAAGTCCATAGTGGTGGTGAAGTCAAAGTCGCTGACCTATACACTGCTTATAAGTTCCACATACTTTTACATCCGCGCTGCGACCGGAGGCGCCCAGCAGGTACAGTATGCAGCCCGGGAAAAGTGGTTACGCATCAGCACACAGCTGCAATCTGAGGAGCAGACACTCCCAGGGCAGCACGGAGAACCGTCACATCTCTCTCTGTAGCATCATCAGGCCGGACGCTCTGTGCAGCCGCAGCCTATAACAACACCCTATGTTCCCTGTTGTGTTCTTATGCTAAACACGTTACTCGCTCTCTCAGGAATATGTACTGCAAACAAATGTATTAGCTGCCCTTGAACAGTTTTCCCCCTCTTCACAGTCTATGAGCACTGTAACACTGCCTGTCCTAATCAGTGCTTTAGAGCCAGAATTGGAATACATTATCTGCACAGGAACAGCAACAAGAAATACAAAAGAAAGCTGAGAAATGCGCAAAGCTTTTCTTTTTCTGACAGTTTCTTTTCACCTTGCCTGGTTTCATTTTGCCACCTACACCTCAATTAAATAATTCTGGTGCTGTGCTCATTGACAGCTGTGTTCTCCCCACTCCCGAACAGAAAACCGCTGACTTGAACACATTGTCAGACTGAATAATGAAGTGAAAACAAAAGAGCAGTTCAGTCTGCTTATCAGGCTAATTTTGCCGTGCAACATATCATGATTATGATTATATCACGATGTTGTAATTCAGCAAATGTCGCTGTGTGCAGCATTTGTGATGTCTACTATAGGTTTCGAAGATAATCTTTAATTCAGGTTTTCCACTTATCGACCGAACTGCAATATCTCCACCTTGGCAGAAACAGGCCAACAAACCGCTGGAAACAAGGCTGCAGAGCCACCATGACCTACAGTTGCATCTAGATAAAATTCAAGATCAACTCAATTAGTTTATAAAGCTGATTATAAAGAGCTATGTGTATGGTGTGACAGTGGGACTAGCAGTAGGGTTAACCATTGATGAACAATACTTGAACACTCCCAAGCCGGAATAATGGGAGGTTTTTCTGTTCTTCTCATTCTTCCAATACTGTGTCAGTGGACCATAAACATGCCCTGGGAACCACCGTCTCTATCTCAGCCTAAATATCTCTTCTTCTCCCGCTTTTCAGTTGGCAAGCAAAAAAACTGCCTCACATGCAAGATCTGGTAGGGAGTGAGAGACAGCCCGGCCGACCAAATTATTTTATGCTCGGGACGTCACCTGACAAAATCAACTTAATTCATGACAACAGCTGTGCTGTATGATCGACATTTAAAATGCGTGATCGCAGAAAAGGTTAGAGATGACAGAAAGTTGTCTTCTTGACTTTGCTGCCAACCAGCCCCTGCCTAATACTGCAGCGGTCATTCCCAAGTTGCTGCACTGCGGTGATAAAATCATTATTTTATAATCACGACATCATCTGACAAAATCGACATGAATCCAGGTTAATGCCAAAAGTTCTAGTGCGTACTCAGCTATACTGGCTTTTCAATGAACAATCACACATGGTCACAGGCAGCACTCGGTCTTTTCCTGCTGGCAGTCGCCCTCTGTTCACTCTCTCACTCAGTATACTTTTCTCTTATACCTGCCCTGTGTATACAGCGGCTATTCAGCAAAAAACAGTCTGACGTTATTGCTTCAGAACCAAAAACTTTAAATAAAAAGCACTAAATCTGCAACAGCTACTGACGTGAAGAACAACCAGGAGGAATAGAGGCATTATCATTGTTATCAGCCTGTATCTACTTGTGGCACAGATCCCACCAACCCACCTCTTCTGCCCCTATGACTCTGACGTGTGATTAATGTGAATAATGTCACATTTTCTCAACAGAGGCAAGTAGTAGAAACTGGAACGTTTAACAAACAGGTATATCACCATTAACAATACTATAAAAGTAACACCTTTTTGTTGTTTGTTTCACTCATGTTTGAGTCTTTTTGGCCTTTTGTCCTTGTCAGTGTGATAGAAAGCAAGTTTTGAAAGCCAAAAAAGCTACAACCTGCTAAAGTAATTGATTTATTAGTATTGATCCATAATCCTATTACCACCCTTTCTCCCCATTCTTGATATATTATGGTCATTTAGTAGTGCAAGGCAATAAAACACAACAGTAGGGGTACAGTGTAACAGTGGGAATCTCGCCTGTTTTATCTCATGCAGGACCCTGCACACCTTGACTGGGAGAAGTCAGCACAGGGTGCTGTGGGATTGTGGGTTGGCTGCATTAGAAATCGACCCAGCTTAAAGACACAGTAGCCAGGTGTCTGTTCCTTCACCGTGGGGGAAGCTGGTCTACAGGGAAGGTGTTTCTAATGAGGCCCTCTGTCAGAGTGACATCTCCACTGCCACAGGCCGGAGGGACTATTCACTGTGCTGCTAGCAGGATCAGAGTCTAACTGACCTTCAGCAGAGCTACCACAGAGGCACAGAAACCACACACTGAGACAACTGAGAAGCTTGGTTTGTGCACCATAAAGTACACATTCAGTATTGGCCAAAGCTAGAATCCTGTTCAGATTTTTTTAGATAACTACATGCATTTTGCTGCTCTTTCGATCCTGAAATCAAGTGATGGCTGACTCTCCAATAATAGCCTGGCAAATAGCCTACGTACGTTTTGTTTAGTTGAGGTAAAAATAAAGGACTCAGACAGTTTGTATGTCTGTGGCTGTGTTTACACTTACAAAAAATGGTTGTAGATAGTAATAGTAATATATATAGTATAGCTCCTCTATCTGGAAAAAAACAAAAAGTTCCATTATAACCAACGGGAAAAATAGCCAAACCAATGCAGAATATCCCTTTAGGGGACAGGTTTGTAACATGGGCTGGCTCTAAAAGTAGAAAACACAACCTTCATGATTGCTCTAATCACCAAATGATGCTGTCAAATTCAACAACAAACAGTGTTAATAGCAGGTGTATCTTATACATATCTAATCCCTGCAGCTGAGCTTTCTAGAAACCCCCTGCTAGAAGAACTAAAGCAATGCGGGACAGACTTAGTCTGATTTCAATGAAGAAACTATTGAGTCAAAGGAATGCGAGCTATTAAATCAGGCATACAATTTAGTTTGTTTTCATATAACCAGCTGCACCACAAATCAGACCTCCAATGCATGTAAGTGCTGTAGGTGGTGAAAGGGTACTGAGACCTCCTGAGACTGTATGGCCCATTGATTATGAAGCATCCTATGTTATTGCACTCATGAATACAATCAACACCCCATGACACTTGGCCAAGAAAACACTTTTGATGATTGTAGAGGGTATAAATAATGGATTGGTGACTTGTGGTGCGTTACAGGATGGGTTCTCGGGCTCTGCTGGAACACAGGCAGTAATCTCAACAGATCCTCCTCCTCTTGTCTCTGAAAACTGTCAGATGATCAGGGAGCCTGCAGAGCAGCTCTTTGGCGGGGATAAACAACAACAACACAAAGCAGCTCAATGAGTCCCGATGGGCTTCTGGCTGTCAACCAAGAGAGCAAATTTAATATCACTGTCACAAATACAAATGTCCTGTTCCTCTGCTCTGAATCTCTTAATGTTTCCTCATGTAATACAAAAGACACCTATGTATATATTCATAAAGTTCACCAAGTTGGTTGGGAAATCAAACCTTGGCAAAAGTTGCTGTTTTTCACATTTCCAGTAACAAATGCTGTAACTGTCAAGTGGGTATAAAAAGTACGATTTTCCTTTCCGCCTTCAGGCTCAAGCACGACATGGCCCGAAAAAAAACCCCAGCCCAGCCATCGGCATTTAGTTTTGTTGGCTCCGGACGGACTGACGTGACCTCAATCAGCTGCCTCGCTGGCTGCCTACTCAGATCATGGTCGTCTCCGCCTGTAAGAGCTGCTCCTTTATCAGGTCTGGCTAAAGCCTTACGCACACTGCCCATCACTGGCGTGGATTAGAAGACCATTGCCAGCACCCTGCTGAAGCTGTCTGCTCTCACTGAGTCATGAGCAGATGCAGCAGCTCTTCCTGTACCCAAAACATCAGCTGAAAACACTTTAGTCAAGAGTTTTGGTAGAACTTATCCTCCTTCAAACATAAGCCCTCAGATCCAGCACTCTGTGGGGCATTATCAAGTCAGGGTGTAGTTTATAATTCCTCGATGAACAAACTTAAATCTGGAAATGTTAACAGAATTAAAAGCAAGATCCCAAGTTTGCTTTGAAGTTCTGAACATGCAACCAAATCACATCCGGGACAGTAATGATCTACTTAGAGAATGTTCAAACTCCTACTGAAGCTCCTTTGGTCCACGTTATCATAAATGATAAACAGGTGACTGTTGTCAGCTGTAGCAAATTTTTACTCACGTTTTAATTGCCGAGATGTGGGTGCAGGGACACGGTTTTACGATGGAGTTCAAAGCCATCCCTGTAAGAGAATAACGCAGACATGAACATACGTTTTTTAAGTAGTAGTCCAGTTTCACCCAAATACAAAGGCTACATATGCTTCTCCTGTGCGTCTTGTAATGAAATTTTAGCGTTGAACACTTTAAATAGGTTTAAATGTTTTAAAACGTATTTTTTAGTTACAGATGAACATGAAGAACTTAAGGAGTGGAATTATCAGTTGCAGTTGAAGTGTCAAAGTTTGAGCATTGAAATTAGTTGAGTTTTCAGTTGAACTGTAAACAGTGGAAGCAGCTGGTAATTAGGTAATTACAACAATGAGCGGACATTTTTAGCTGAAGTGAGAAAACACTTGAACTTGGGCTTTTCTCTTAAAAGGTACAAGACAAAAGCAAATTTAAATTGAAGAACCAGAGATTAACACATGAAATTTCAGTTAATGAGCACGAGATTAAAGTAGGTGAAAGCTCTGCTGATACTTCAGCATCACAAGGAAGCGAGATGTCCGCTGAAGGGTAACAATAAAATAGAAACAGTTGATATACGTCAGCTGAAGGTTAACCAACACTATGAGCTGAAGTGTCGGCTGAAATGGAAGTACCAAGTACTACAGTAGCTACAGTAGACCAAAGCTGAACCAACAAGCAGCTCTGCATAATCTTTTAACACCAAAATCTTTAAGTGGTTTGATGTATTCAAGATAAACTGAATGGCTTGAAACCCCTCTGATAGCTTGAGGCTGTTGTTAGGGCTGCAACTAACAATTAAAAAAAGTTACATTTCCTTTCACGGTTTTACAGAACTCAAGTTCACATCTTCAGACTGCTTGTTTTGCTCAGCCAACGCTTGAAATATATTCAATTTACGACCACAGAGGACTAGGAGCAAACCAGCAAATATTTACATTTTAGAAGTCAAGACCACTGCATTTTAGTTGATTTCTCTTAAAAAAATACCCCAATTTAAACGGTTAACGATTTGTCAAAATAGTAATCCAGATTTTCAGTGAATTAACTGATTGATTGTTTCAGCTCTAGTTGTGAAGCTCTGTAGAGCTGCAGCAAGCAGGTTCCCCAAAGCCCTGCTGAGTAAAGTTATATCAACACCAACAGTGTGTACATTGTCCCAATGAGTGAGGCTGCAAAGCTGATTCGTGGTAATGAAGTGGCTTCATCTGGCCAAGCAGGTAAGATAATTATACAGCGACTAAGCAATACCTCAGAGTACCTGAGTGTGAGGCCAAGTGCTATTTAAAGGGCATGTATGCTCAAAAACATTGTAATCATTTGTCGGTGTAGGTTGATCTTATTCATGCTGGTAGTGCACCACTGTGCTTGTTTTCTTACTGAAACGTTCATAACCCTGAGCGGTTTACCAGCGATGCTTGCTTTAAAACAAGATTCCTTTTGTTGTAACAAATTAAATATGCACAAACATACAGCACAACATAAGAGTCAGCTCGTACTCTTCCAGCCAATGGACTTTGAAATATAAAAGATCTACAAGCGACAGCTGACAGCTGATCCCGGGAATCACTTCGCTTCCACCTTAAAATGCCACCGTGCCTGTGTTGTATCTTTCCCTGTCAGGGCTTATATATATATATATAGGCCCTCAGCTGGGAAATGAAAAAACATCAGTGTGAGCTGTGCGAATGCCTGCTGACGGGGCCGTCCTCAGTCACTCAGGTGGGCTGACACTGCTGCCACGGCGACGACAACTCTACTCTGCCTGTCAACTTCCGAAGCTGCCTCCAAAGAGTCGCCGGTGAGGCTCAGGCAGGTTTACGTGGGGAAAATGAAAGTCAACATCTTCTTTTTTTCCTTTTTTTTAATGTGGATCACAGGCGGAGAAAAAATAAAATACGACCGTGAGTTTTGTTTGACCAGTTTTCTGCTCTGTCAAATGAATAGTTTACAGGCTGTTAATGATTAAATACTGTATGTTTGCAATGCACACGAATGAACAAACCATGAAATCAGTCAAACATGTTCATTAACTGCTCTGCTGAATCTTTAACATGCACCTTAGTGGAAACGGAAAAAAAAGAAAAAAAATCTCATGTTCTGTTCCCATGTTCTATGAAGGAAACTCCTGCAAATGTGTTACTCTAATCATTTAAATACACCAGCTGCACTTTGATCATGTGTTTGTCCTTTGAATGTGGAGTAATCAAAGTAAACTGAGTAGTGGCTCAACCTGCTCAAACCCAGTTTGTATACAGTAGATGGGTGCTGAATCCTCACACACCTCCCGCATCCTCTTGCACTTGTTTATGTTATACCGCTCGCCTGTGCTCGGTTGTAACACTGTGGCCAGTCTACACACTGAGGAATGCACGGATACACAGTTTAAGCGGAGTGCTCTCCTACTCCTGAATTATAATTAAAGTAAACAAAACAATGCTGTGATATATGATATGCTGTGTAAATGTTTCTATTATTATTGTATAAACCCTACTTTAAACCGTAATTAGTTTCACTGATCGAAATCTGATATTTAACAATAAATGATGCGGATGTTTCATTTGAACAGCACTGCCATTTACTGTCTTTGATTGATTTTCAATTGTAGCATCTTTTTAGGAGAATGTGATCATTTATTACCAAACCAAATAAATATCTAGCCTGGAGTTTCACTCTTGACCTCGGGAACACTTTGTGACATAAGTCTCTAAACTTGCCAGACTTCCGACCCTATCTCATGGCCTTCCTCAGTGAACGGCACTTGCTCTAGTACGGAATTTCAGTCACGTGATAACAGAATAAATCTCTCGTTCGTATACCACGTTGTTATTCCATTTTTCCATTTCAAGTCAAGTCTAAGGGTGGTCAAGGTGAGGGCCAGTGAAGCCTCAAGTCCTGTCCCAGGTCTGCTGGGTGTGAAAGTTCACTCTTTAAAGGCCACGAGAAGCAGGTGAAAGCCCCCAAAAACCAAGTAACTGGTCCTTGAGTTTTTCTGTCACTTGGAAGTCTTTCAGGTCTTTGAACGTCAGCCATTAAAATGAATTTCTGACTTTGGAAAGTGAGGGGTCCATGTCCACCCGGTCCCAGTCAAAAATACACCCATGATTGTAGTATAAATGTACTGTGAGTTTACCCACTGACCCACGCCACATATAAGTTGGTCGAGAAAATGACCGTAATATAACATCTGCAGGAGTCCAAGCAGCAGACGCCATAAAGGCTGATGATGAAGTAACAACTTAACTTTCTATGCAGCAGTGTCACTAAGACAAATACCTGTGTTCTCACTTGCTGATTCTCCTTCTGAAATTGACTGATACGCTTGTTTGTGATTAATGATTCCATTTGCAACAAAGAATTTATCCAGAGGAAATTTGCATGCACACAAGAGCACAACTCGCAGAGAAGCCGAGACTAAGAGCAATGATTTGGTAACTGGTTGAAGTAACTGACAGGTTGTTTGCACTTGTGATGTATTACTTGCTGCAGGGCAAACAAGTATCTGTGGCTGACTTGGGGAACAAAAACTCCAAGCTTTGACTGGAGGGGGCAGATCCACTTTGCTTTCTACTGCACTGCCTCCTATTGCTTTGGCCATTCAGCTGATGAGCAGCCAGCCAGCAAGAGCACATTAAGTTTTAATCTGAGTGTGAGGCATGCTTATCATTCCTGACAGGCCCTAATGAACTTTTGTCACTGGCAGCCACAGAGGGAAACAAATCAAAAACAAGAAAGGAGCAGTGCAGTTATTTTAAGGCTGTGTGCACATGTATAGTGTGCTCTTACAAGACTTCATTCTCCTTTACATTCTCAGATCAGATCAGTACAGAGGTAGTGCCTTCAAAACTTAGAAACAATCAGAAAATATATAAATTTCCCCAAATACTGCTATACGGCATTTATTATTCAGCATCCAAAATATGCTTTGAAGGGCAAATGATGCCCTCCATTTCAGGTGACGATGAAACTCCTGCCAATGTGTCGTGTTTCTATAATTAAGGTATATATATACTGTAAGGTATTTTAATAAGTTGATTACAAGGGTTGCATTCAGTCAGCCATATCTGGGTACATTTCCATGCGTACAATAACACATGCACCATTAGATTCTGGTGTCGTATGAGAAGATTCAAATAATTATTAGAGGCACCCACGCTTATCTGCTTAAGTTATGTGTAGCGCTAAATGATAAATTAGAGACTGCAGATGCAAAACATATGCTCCTGGTGCTGTATGACAACTAGATGTATTTAACAGAGTTAAAAAAAACAAAAAACAAAAGGGACTTTATACGTTTTACAAACAGTTGTGAATGATATTATTGGCAAGAATCAGTCTATAACCTCACCACAAACTTTGCCTTAAAGGTTACTGTCTATGCCAGCAGCCAGCTCCAGGTTTATAAGGAAATAGACACTATGAAGAAAATGGGGAGTGATTAACAACTTGTGTAAGTGCAGAAGCTGTCAACTTCTATTGGCAATGCTACACCCTGACGGAGACCTAATGGCTATAATTACATTGGAGAGGAGGGACAGGAAAAGTGCTATCAGGCACACAAACAAAATCTAATGATCTCCTGACATAAAAGCACATTAAATGCCCAATTCTTCAGTGAATGGCTCTCTGGAATAACACTGAGGACAATCAAACTGAAATTATGTATTAATATGGAACCAGCATGGGCTGCTGAGCTCCACAATCCTGCTCTTAATACACTGACAATGTAAAATGAATGAATCATTTAGATGTAAAAACAAATGTCTTTTCCATCTATTACAGCCAGCAAACTGTTGTCTGCATGCTTTTCGGCTGCCACTTTTCATCGCGTGTAATATTATGGAATATTTGTTCTTTAACATATGTTCTTCTGAGATAGAATGAGATGAAAGTTTGATCACCCCCCCCCAGGAAAGTTAGGGCCTTGTAACAGAAACAGTAATATGCTAAAGCAAAGAAAAAATCCTGCAGAATGGAGCTAATAGGAAATGCAAAGACAGTTCTACAACCCCACTGTGTTAAGTAGGAATGTATGGAGTATAAATGATACGAGATATGTTCACAATGAAATACGTGCTAAATGATTACTGTAATCCTTGGGAGCCCTTGGGGCTTCCCACTCTCTAGGTCTAATTTCAATAAAAATCTGAGCCGTCACAAGCTGTTTAAAAAGGTTGATTTCAACACATCCAGGTCAGTTTACTGCTCATGTGGAGAGCCACTTTGCCTGACAGCAGCTGGAGAATGACCTCTACTTCTCTTGAGCACCTTTTTCACTTCTGAGAAAACAACACCGATAGTCTCATTGTGACGTCTTCTGAGTTATCTCATCTTGGGGCTGGAGACTACACATTTCTAACAGAAGCTTGCAGGTTTGGAGTTTCAAACACTTGGACTTTGACGAGGCAGGGACGGTCTAACAAAACTAGTGCTATTGATTGATTTATGAGAGGTGCAGGCTCTAGCACTTTGGAGCCTGACCAATACTGAGGTCTGACATTATGTCCACATTGAGGTCGCTAATTTTTAAAAAGCATGTGAAAACGGTGTCTATTTACACTTGAATGTTGTTTGAAATAAGAAAGTGGCTAAATATCCTCTTCTTTTTCAGCAAACAGCTAAACTTTGCACCGCAGCCAATGTTTGGTGAGGAGAGAGACAGTCTGGTTACTCTGCTGACTCTAACCCTGTTGAACCTCTCGGGGAACACCTGCACTGTGCGTTAATACTACCAAACTTACAATTTATCCTCTGGATTTGCTAATGTTGTAGCATCTTTCCAGACGTAATTGTCTCAGCCTTCATATCTGGATGTAATGTAAGGATGAGTTTGAGCAGATATTACTAAAACTAACAGACTATTTATCTCAGCACTAAGACTAAATCTATAAATGGTTGACAAAATTAAAACTATTAAAGACCTAATTTCCTCCTGGTATTAACATGTGATCTTTATCTTCATATCTTACCTGGCTTGAGGAAAACACATGTTAGTTTACGTGTAAATTCACACATAATGCATTGAAATTGGGATGCAATCAGCTCGTGTAGACGATTCCTGGAAATGGTCTGGCTCACACAGTAATCTGATTTTAGCCCGGTGTAGTTGACATCCGGACCTATCAGACACAGTCTTAAGAGAAACAATCCTCCCCACAAGTTGAAAGGTCACTTAACTCCTTTCTGCTATCTCATGTTGCCTGACAAAAAGCTACAGACGAGCTGCTCCACTGCAAAGAAAAAGAAGGAGAGCCCATACATCAGCATCACTTCAGAAGACTCTCAGGAGACGGCTACATCCTGCAGCCCAAGGGTCATGTGAGCAAGGGGCGTAGCTGAGCTAGCACTGGTGCTAGCAAGCCTCTCTGTTTGCACTGGGTACTTTCTTACAGTAGCCTATCAAGAGTTATCATGTTAGCATAGATAGCAAGGCTACTAAAAAGTAGCGTGCAGATGCCGCTGGGCGTCCATCACGACAAGACCCTCACCTTGCCTATTGTAGTGGTCCTTCAAGGGTGTACCACATCGGTTCTCCTCACCTGAGACATGTCATGTTTGTTGAGAGCTTTGCCAGCTCTGCCCACCTAATTTGCAGATTGAGATCTGCAGGGCATCAGCCCACGGAGAAGGGTGAGTGAGAACCCATGTTTCTCTGTTCCAAAGACCCTTGAGCAATTGGGCCCTTGAACTCAGTTTCCCAGGATCCTTCACCTTTTCACACCTTGACGTGAAGCCCACTTACTGACCCAACAAGCAGCTACCTTTGGCCACCGTGTGGTTAGGACTCTTGACATTACCAGGCCAATAAAACTCCCATGCTCCCTTTCCCCACTCTCTGCTCTTTTAACTGCTACTGCAAGGGCAGCACCAGCTCTTCTCTTCACGACTCTCTTCTCTACTGTCCTGCTCAAAGCAGACTGCTGCACTGAACTCTCCTTGACAAAGACAGTGCCAGAGTAACCGAGAGAGAACATGTAAAGTATCATTCTCTAGATTAGCTACTGTGTGTTTTCACTTTTGTTATTTGATAAATGCTTTTGAATGTATCTGCCTTTAATGTTTAATTAATTTAATATTTAATGTTGCACAAGATTGAATGTCATTGAATCAGTGTACTGACTATTCTTTCCCGTTTAAAGGGTGGTGCCCTGAGGTGGATTTAATGTAGATTAATTCCTATTACTCAATACAATTATTTCTGATAGTTAAAATTCATAAGATGATGCACCTACAAAATCCCCAACAGATCAGATCACAATATGACATGACATGTTAATAACAGATGGTGATGGGGTCTAAAAGTAGTTTCAGACCAAACACAGAAGGACAGATAGTCTGTCTGCTGTATTGTGCTGAATGAAAAGCAGCATAAAGCAGCTAAATATGAAGAACTACATCTGAATCTAAACAATCCTATTAACTTGATAACCTGGTATCCTCATCCTGTCGGATATATTCTGCCAGGCTTTAGGTTGTTTGCTCAATTCCGGGTATGATTGGACAAAGAGTACAAAACTCTCTACAGAGAAGCACAAAATGAACTTTTACAACATTCATCTTTACTGTAAAACTTCTGCCTCAAGTCAAAGCCGTAATCCCATTGGATAGGTGTTTCAGAGGTCAGTGTATTTGGGATCAAAGTTCATTTTAATTGAACTTGACTGCACAACTTGACTGAGAGTCAGTGTAGTGTGTGCTGCAAACACGTGTACACGTGGTTTGAGCTGGGTAAGATTTGCTTGACCCAAAATAATTGAATCACTTTCCTGTGGTGGTATCTATCCATGAAGTTAGTTTTGGTAAGTCTCCAGTAGAAAGTTGTTCCAATAAAAAATGTTGACAGTGAGGTGTGGTGCGGTCGAAGTTTTTAAACGAAAATCCTCAATTCTGTCAGCACCGCAAATCAAAATTCATCCGTCTCCATTGTACCGTGGTTGAGGTGGAAGTTTCAAATACTTACATATCTCAAAGCTGGACACATAAAAATAAAACTGGAGGTGAAGAAACACGGTTTTCATCTGTCGTAAGAAGCCGGTGTACTACTGAAAGTGTTTGATTGGAGGCGCTGCAGTGATTCCTGTGGTACTTGGCAACCTCAGCTCTGTCATAAAGAATAAGGAAGTGGCTGTATGATATTAACTGTTGTGTGGAAACCTACAAAAGCTTTATGGCTTATCATGGAGAAATAACATCTGCACCAAACCACTGAGTGCGGAGGGATGTGGCTGTTGTCAATTTAGCATCCGAAGACATGTTCAGGTTCTTCACTGAGCAGTGACCTCCGAGAGTGAGAATGCTGCAATTAAATAGGCTGAGCACACTAAAGCCTGAGGCCTATTTGTCTTTCATGCCAAGTTGATCTGATTAGCTGGGCTAAATCCAGCTACCTCCACACACACACACACACACACACACACACACACACACTGCTCTGCATCCTCACAGGCACCCTAAGAGCAACACTGTGGCACAAAGACCTGAATGTGTTCATATCCACTGGCACAGACTATATGGAGGATGCTCATGGGAGAATGCAGCTGCATATATTTCATGCACTGCTTCTTTATGGCATCTTCAGGGGCACCCTGGGAGAAAGACCGACAGTCAATGTTCCCGAGCCATGTTTCCTGTACAAATACTGCAAATAGATGATCATATGTGTTAAAACGTTCACCCGGGACTGAAAGATCATTCACCCCCCGCATTCATTTTTATTCATATACAGAGCTCCCTACTGTGGAGCCAAACAGCACAAATTATTTGTGGTGGTAACTTGCGAAAGACACTTATCACATAGTGGTCACTTTGTGTATCTCAAATATTCAGTCATTCTAATTAGAAAGACAGGTCTGTAAAGGCTCTTGTAAGTGACTTGATCCTTCAAATGCAAACATTAGTAACTGTTGGCTGGTACCAAGCTTTACTCTCAACAGGTTTATAATTTAACGCTCCGCCGCTCGCAGGATTATCGTTTTCGCAATTAAGGTTAGTCGTCTAAACAAAATATCAATTACGTAACATTGGCTAGCTAGCTAACAATACTTGCTAGCTTGTTGTGCCTGCATCAGTGTTTGTTGTGCTTTGCATCTTTATTGAGAGTTGGTGCTTAATGGATGGAAATCGTGTGCGTACATGTCTGTCTGTTTGCGTGTGTGAGTATGAGCATCTTTTCCTAAATTTAAGTGAGGTGTCGTCTTCATTATATTTCTTGTGGCTTTACTGAATCCAAAACGCACTAAAATGAACAGAATTCACATTTGGCAAAATTATATTTAGTCTGCTGTTGAAGGCTGGTTGTGTCTGGCCCCTGTTAGTTTTTACCTACCATTTCATTAGAAAAGGAAACAGAGACAGTGTGAGCAAGAGCTGAGCTAAAAACCCGCAACTCCGAGTTTTCTCCAACCTCACAAGTTTTAGTCCCCTGAGTCAGAGAGCACCCAAGCTGTGTGTTTATTTTTTAATCGTTTCCGCCAGCTATGAGAATGAATCATCACACCTCACCATCCAAATCTGGATGGTGGAGTGAAATTTAAATATAGGAGGAATAGACTGGAGATAAATACTGATGGTGGTGAAGTGAGATCATGTTGCCCCCACACACTTAAAAACACACATATATATATGTACTAAGCACGCACGTACATGCATACAACAGTCCCAGCATGCACACTCACACACAGACATGTACACACACGCCTTCCATTTGGTGATTTTGCAGCAGCCTGCTGGTTCTTCCTCTCAGCACCCATTCTTTCCTGTCTCCCAAATCCACCTGGAGGAGCACTCATCATCAGAGATGGCACGTCTGTGCTTTCACACCAAATTAGGTTAGATTCTCACCCAGTGACGGGTACTGTCTGCCTTTCCACACTGCTCTCATTTCTCAGAGCATTTCTCTGTGTGGACCTATTAAGGTGAATAGAACATCAAAAACAGTGGGGGTTTGACGTACTGCACACTGTCATATGTTTTATACAGTGAATCACTCTGCAAGGTGGAGAAATTCAGATCTGGATTGAAGACTTCCTTTATGAAATATTTCAAATAAGGTCAAGTCAAACTTGGAATGTATTGATCAATAAATCATAAATTAGTGTTTTTATCATCAAAGTGTTAGAATTAAGTGGGCTGGTTGACTAAAGAGTTCAGACGTGTCCGATAAGGAGTTACTCTCATATAACATCAGTGATTTTCCATGGAAATATGTCAATTTATTTTTGTTTTTTTCCTTTTTGTCGATGTTTTGCCCTAAACAATCAGTAGTGATTGATACATTCTTCCCACAAGTGTTTTTAGCTGTTGAAATGGAGGCTGCAGTAGTGATATTAAGGAGCGGTGAGCTTTATATTTCCTATCAAAAATTTATGCGGATTGAAGTGTTGTTATTTTTTTACGCCAGCTTACAACTTGCTGAGGAAAATTAAGAGACGTGGGCAGCAATTAAGAGTTGTGGAAGCAGGCTAGTAAGCACATTGTTTTCTAAAACAAATCACTGTATTCTGAAGTATTGAGGTTTCTTTTCTTTGGAAGAAAGGACCTAGCCCAAACTGTGAAAAACAGCCCCAGGCAGTGTCCACATATTGTACTTTTGGTCAAATAGTGCATTTTGAAATGCAATTATTTCAAGGTGTCTCCATCCAATAAATATCCAATATCCAAATCTGCTCCAATACTGAACACATTAAAGCTTCGTCCCATGGAGTTTGTATCTGTTAAATTTTCCAGTGACAGAAATTAATTCTCAGTGCAATGGAGTGTGTGCATAAAGTTGCATTTTTATGTGAAGTAGTCTGTGGATGGGACATGTTTTCCAAGTACTGTACATCTCCTGTGTCTACTGTTTGTAGTGATGTTTGCATTTTTTGGACGTTTGCTCATTGTGGATAATCCTGGGATCTTTGACGGGCGACTAGCCACAGAATAGTATGCTTGTCAAGCTGCCCTTGACTCAACTCCCACCGTTCTGAGGTGAGTTATGATATTGCACGCATTACTATACACATGCGCAGATGCGTGTGGAAACTTCACTTGCGCATTAAGAAAAAAATTCAATAGTCTTTTCTTCCTAGTTGTTAAGAGGTAGCAGTAGCAAGTAAATGAACAAATTTCACCTTGATTTGTCATCTCAAATCGGTAGAAGTTGTCTCGCTCATCACCTTGGTCAACATGTGTGACGACGAGGAGTTGGGTGTATTGTGAGGCAGCTTTTAATGACTCCTTTTTCGCGGAAAGTTGTCACAGACGTATTTATTCAATTGACATATTTACAGTTAACCATGTAACATAATACCCAAGCCTTTTAGTTCTGTTTTGCTTTTCATATTAATACCTTTCGCTTCCTATTATTCAGGGTTGGGGTTCTCTGTACAAGATCTGCAGTAAGTTTGAGACAGTTTGAGAATATTGACTCAGGAAAACACAGGATTCTGCACCGTCACTAGAGTGAGTCATTGTCAGTTAACGGTAAATATTTTGAAGATTACCATAGAAGTGATGTTTAGATATTTGTCCTTTAAACTGCACATTTGATATGTTTACTGCCAGTTCAAAGGAATAATCCTCATACTTGTTCAGCCAGGAAGGAGTGAAGAAAGGTGAAGATGTCAAGGAAGAGTGCAGCAAGATGCAGGAGAGAGACTCTCAGCACAGGAAAGACAGGCAGCAGAAAATCATGAGACAGGAAAGACCCTGAATTTAAGAGAGGTGTGCTGCCACTGCTGTCATCAAAAGGTGCACCAGTCGGCCACAACATTAGCAGTTGGTTCTTCGGCTCTGCTTGCCACTGGTCATCCTCTGGGGAGTATTAATATCACAAGGATATCCACGTGTGGAGCCATGTGTTGGTCATGTGGAAATTTTCTTATCTAATGGCGGCACCAGAGGAAACCTCACCAAAATCATTCAGAATCATCCTCTGGGGGTTTTATGAACATCCACAGGAGATGTCATACTGACAAAACTACTAACCAAGACTGCCGTCAGTACGCAAACATGCACGAAACAGTAAAAGCTCTGTATTTCCTCTACTACTAACTAGCATACCTACAGACTAATTTAAAACCAAGTTATACTTTCAGCAGCCACATGTCCCGTGGCTAGGCTACATGCCGGCTGCCCTAGCCATCTGAATGGTGAAGCTAGTTGTACAGAGCCAGACAGGAAACCTTGCAGACGCTATTAAGGACACTACTTCTGTTGTAGGACTAATGGAATGACACAGTGACAGTGAGGAATGAGCCAGAAATATATTATCAAGAAAGACAGTAAACACAAAATTTTCCAGTGTGTTTCTATTGGATTATTAATTATGAAGCAGTTGGGAGCAACACACACATGTTTGTGTGTATACGTGTGTTGATGATGTCCAGCATGGAGACAAAATTATCAGTACTGTGTCTACAGGGAGACCATCCCATGACCACTCCCAACCCTCAACACAGACTGCTTTTCTTATATATATATATACATACATCATCCCCAGAATCATCCCCAGAGGATGATTGAATTTACGATTCACAGTGCTGACATTTAAATCCAGTTTTCAACCAGCAGCACTGCATTGTAGAGGTCTGACTGCAAAATGTTGGTGAAATAGATGCAACAGTGTTTTCTTTTAACCCAAAGCACATTCGTTGTTATTGGATACAGAGCCAGTGGTTTAATGGAACACAAAGAAACTGGTGTGCCCAGAATTTAATTGATTACATAAACTATCAGATCATAAAAATGGCCTCGGCTAATGTAGCCGACACTGAATAAAAAAACTTAAAAAATCCTTAATTGGTCCTGCTACGTTTAAATTCTGGAAATCCCTACTCGATATTCTTCTATTGACTGGCTCTCATCAAAATGCTATTCCAGTCATCATTATGTAAATATAATAATGTACCTCTATTCCCTCTTTTCCCTTTACATGATAATTAAATGTATAAATGATGGAATGGAAACCAAAGAATTCTGCACACTGTTTCTCGCTTGTACTCTCTTTATTAACAACAACACAATTGGGCGCTTTGACTGGTTGGTTCTCAAGCCCTTACCCAGCCAGGAATATTCAGTCAGTGTCTGCTGTGGCACTGTAAAAGTTGGCTTTAAACACTTGATTGTAAATTTGAAAATGGCTCATTAAAAGCAGGTTAAGGACCGTACATGGGCACAGTTGCAAACTAACTACGAAAGGCAGCAGTGTTCTCTTCTGAGAGAGACTGATGGCAGCAGTGGCTGGTCAGCTACCCGCATGGCTTGTGGGAAAGAACTGGGCGTTATTAGTGTTGATAAGTGGCCATGCCTGCACCTCCTGATGCTTTATTTCCTCTCTCCTGTCCCACAGATCCAGCCTCCAACAGATGAGGGTCTCAACTTAAGGTTCTAATTTTAGATGGGAAAGGGGCTTAAAGGAGAGTGTTAAACGCAGCGATTAAATCAGTCCTGAGGACTTTGTCAGCAGGTCACTTCCTTTACACCTCCCTCATTAAGAGGAGTATCTTCGCTATGTCTTAACCTGAGGGGGTTGCAATCATTGTTTCTATCTGAAGAGTTGAGAACTCACCAAACAAAAATTCCCAGTCTCAGCAGGGTTTACCTGGGATGCAGTGCAGTGCAGTTTGATGACTGGTTTATTTATTGGATAATGGATTGGATCCATACTGGCTGTTAAGGGAAGCCACAGACCTGAACTGATTCTAAGTTAATGGTTTCCTTGATAATTTTCATGACAGTAAATTTACTCCATTAAGAAAAATAATAATGAAAATGGAAAAATAATAACTAAACAATTTAAAAATGAATGTAACATAGACATATGTTATACAAAAATGAAAAGATATTGGTGATATTCTATATTTTCCTGATTTTACAATAAATGTCATGTGCAGAGCCAAGCCAGAAATGACACTAACAAGTGTTGTGTGTGAATTGAAAGCCTAGTATATATCGAATTCCTCTGTAATCCCGAGTTGTCAAACACGCTTTATGCACTGGGAACCATGGTCCTTCATTAACTCGAACGCACAATATCACACTATACTGTCGTGTAATATGACTCGACCCCACACGCACTGTCCTGCTGCCCGAAAAACTGACCAGAGCACCGCTGCCAAAACTAGTCCCCGACAAACATTGCAAACACCTCACTGAGTGAGATCCAGGTGAATAAGCAGGCATTGTGAGAACTTGTGTGTATTCCTGCTCACCAGTGGGAAAGGCCTTTGAATAGGAGCCTGCTTATACACTAATTTAATAGAGATGGATCCATCATGGAGCCACAGTGTACACACAAACATGCCGCTAATTTAAAAGAAGATGGTATTAAAAGCCGTTTATAACATGACACGCTTTCTGCAGGCAGAGGCTCTATACTAAGGGACGCAGAGGTACATTGATCGGTTTAACCAATGTGTCATCTATAGTGGTGCAGGAACAAATGCTTTAGATTATATCCACACATTGAGAGGAAGTCGGGGAACATAATTGCATTTCTATTTTTTAGAATGATACCAGTATTTTTGCAGTTTAGCCATTTCCTACAACTTTGAAACTGTATACAGACTAGGGATTGAGGTATACATACATTCAAATGCATTTCTTTTTTTAATTGCCTTGAACTGTCAGATGGGGCAAACATTTTTAACACAGCAAACTAATAAACTGACATTGTTTCTTTCATGACATCCACTTTGTCATGTCATTTTGTGTTGCTTCTGTCTTATCTGATCCTGCTGGGGAATTCAGTTTGGAGGATGTCTCTCATTTTTCATGTTTGTATTTCCCACAGGCACCTCATTGCAATGACATGACAGGATTCTCAAAACTATCAATATTTTATATACGGCATATATAGACTATAAGATGGCTGAATCTCAGACAAATCGATCACCAGCCTCTGAAGGACGCTGCACCTCCGACACAGAAACCTGAAAATAAAGATTAGCAGCAAAATAGGCCTGATCGAGATGCCTCTGGCATCACCAGAAGATGCAGGAGGTCACATAAACATTCATCAGATCCGACCCTGAAAGAGTAAAATGCTATTTATTAGCCTGATGTGTCCAACTTTTACTCAGTCACCAATGATGTTATTTAAATAATATTCTATACAACAGAGCATTAATGCTTTATGTTTGTGATCGTCATCACAATGTTTATTCTTTATCGTATTCTTTAATCTAATTTATTAAACCACTTTAAATATGAATTTACTCTTCCTCTATCTTATTCACATCCTGGAATGAAGAACTTCTAAGCGTCAATTATTAAACAAAGAATCTTCACCGTTACATACTGTACATCCACGGCAAGAGGAAGAGCGAGAATACAAGACATCGCTTTCCTTCACTGATGAAGCATTATGTAGTTGGCAGTGTATCGCTAACTATTTCTTCTGGAGGACTGACAGCCTGACGACATCCTGCACATTTTCGAACCCTAAGCCTTACCCTCGATGGGGAATTTGCTTGAGACAGATGTCACTTAAAGACACACCTCACACAGCTGTCGTTGGTCTCGGCTACAGAGAGATACTAGCTGATTCACAACGAGTCCATCTCGACAGGTTTGAAGTGGAAAATAGACCAAGCAGTTAAAGAATCCTGCTTCAACAACATGTTTGGGAGTTCCAGGGGGCGGTTAGTCGGGTCATCAACTAAAGACCCCCCCCCGGTATTGGGCTGATCCCACCTCAAGCTGCTGGGCTCAATCGATTCTCACTGGATAATCTCCCAAATGAATTCTTGTAGCACAAACTGAGCTAGTGACATGTGCTCTGACTTTGTGAGCCTGTGTATCATTCGATACTGAGTACCGTGCCAGTGCTCATCTCAAGGCCTGTAGCAGTAGGCCTATACGATGCATCGTAGCATTTTTGGGATACAAGAATTTGTGAATGGAAAAAAAAAAAAGACTAAATTGAAGCAAAGGCTTCCACAACAAAATCCAGATTTTTGGGGTCTCAGTGCGCTTCAAACAAACTGGTTAGTGCAGTGTATTGTCTGACCATGTCTAAAGTCATAGTTTTTCTTTTTGTTTTGAATGGCAACACTTGAAAGTGGAGTGAAGAGCCTGCCATCAGCGCCTCTCACTCTAACCACTCTGTCTTTAGCACATCTTGACGCCAGGAATCGTACAAATGTGGACAGCGGTGCACGCGTTCGGACAGTCTTTCCTCAAAGACATTCATGGTGTTAAACTTGTTTGCTCGCACAAACCCCTGTGTACCTCCGAACACCTGGCCAATCACCGCGTGAAGTTGGCCTGATTGTCAGTTTCGGAAAGTTACAAAAATTTGAAACTCCAAACGCCGGCTTCAGGCGATCTGACAAGCACTTACTCTGAAGCATACTGGGGCCTTTAGTCTGTAGTATACGTCAAACTCCAAACACTGGATCCTATCCTTCCCATAATGCAACTCTGTTGCAGTCCACTTCTCTGACCTGTCTTTTTTTTTAATTTTTATTTTTTTAATAGTCCTTTAAAAGAACACGTCTCTCTAAAACATCAACTATTCATGAGCAAATAAAAACCGGTCTGTTTGGAATAATCCTATATTTTTCAACGGTTTCTTTAGCTTAAAAGGTGTGGGAATTTTCTGGCTGAATGATTCAAAAGCATCACATTAGAAAATCCATGGTTTTCACCCAACAAGTCCTCCAGCCTGAATCACCATATAGATCATTATTTCCCTACCCCCTACAGCAGTGGCGTACCGGACCTTCATCGTCATGGTTACAACAATAAACAAGCGGTTAGGGTTGTGAAACGGGATTGGTTTCAGTGGTCCCTTGTACTTTTTTTTTTTGTCAAACCATCCAAATATCGCAACCTTCTCCTAATGTGGACTTTGTCGTTTTTTATGCTACATCACCTGACTTCCTCCTTTGCTCTCATCTTAATTACTATGGCCACTAGAGGTCATCTAACAATAAAACGTTACTAGAGGGTGTAATAAGCTGCTCAAACTGTCGACCTATTGGTTGTTTTTTTTTTTTTTTTTCCCGACTCTTTTCACTAGACATCAGTAACGTGACTTTATATCACAATATCAATAGGAAGAATCAGTTAAGAAGTTGTTAATGGAAGAAATAACCTGTCTGTTTCTGGTTTGCGTGGCAAATTATAACTCTGGCAAATCAGATCAGAACTTTACATTAATCAGAAAACACATCATACACCACTGCTTTAACTCATTTATTTGTAGCATTGCTGACAATGGCCTAATACACAAGGAGCTAATAGAGGGATAGGTGCTTCAAAAATCTTTGACGGAACAAATTTTTATACTGTCTCACAGTACATGTCAAATTGCAACAGTTTGACTATGATACCGAATCTGTGTCTTTAAAGAAAGATTCAGCTTTGAATACAACCAGGGCCTCAACTATTATTCTCACTATCAACTGATCTGCAGATTATTTTCTCAGTTAACTGATTAATCATTTTGTTTGTAAAATGGAAAAAGGAAATAGTGAAAATGCCTGATATGGATTTAAAGAGGTGAAGGTGACAAATTCAAATGTTTTCTTTTGTTTTGTCCGTCCAATAGTCGAAACTGCCACATTTTCACTTTACAATCATGCATGACGAAGAAAAGCATCAAATCCTCACATTTAAAAAGGTGGAACCACAGAATCTGCGCTATTGCTTGAAAAATCCGTTGTCAAAATAATTGCCAATGATATTTCTGGCGATCAACTAATCGAATAATCATATCATCTCTGCTGCTCTGATGACCATGACCACTTCTAGTTTGCACATACAGTCCCTTCCAGTGTAAACCCCTCTTTCTTTTGTTCATCAACCCATGCTTACATTTCCTACTACATCTGCAAATAATTTTTTCCTATGGATGCAATTTTCAGGAGACAGTGATGACATATCGTGGCACGAAAACAACACTCAATTGATGCTACAAAATGTCGATGTGGTGATATAAATATGATCAAAACAACACTATTGCAACTGAAACAGCAGTTTCTTTGGCTTAATTGCTTTTGTTTCATGAAGTGAATATGCAAATGTGCATTTCATAACGTGTGTATATGGGAACAGGACTACGACAGATGGCAGGTGAGTTAGTCGTAGGAACTCAGCTGAAGCGAAGAGTTATAAATATATATCTATTTGTCCAAGTTACTTGGGTGTTGAATTTTGGACACATGGAATGATAGAGTGCACTTAATGTGTGACACAATGAGGAAGGCAGGCAGATTAAACTGGTAATCAGGTTACATACACTTATATAATACATGCTGTTCTACACGAGAGACAAACCAGTGAAAATCTGTAATCAAGCTGGAAGACTGCAGGAATTTGTTATGCTCAAAGAAAACGGTTGTGTTTTGAAAAATATTATGACCACTGGCACTTCTGCAGCCACACGCAGCCTCATAAGTGCTTATTAATGTTAATAAGACAAAAATAGCGGCACAGCAGGCAAAACGATCCAATGGGAACACTGGCAATTTTTCACCGACACACAGGAAGGTGATTTGTATTCACCCGCTGTTCCCCTCCAGCTCCGGCATTTCTGTTAAATGTGGGTTCAATTTGGGAAAGCTCCATTTAATTTTTAAGCAAAGAAAAGTTACAGTTACATGAAGAGGGCTGGAAGTACTTAGCTGTTCACAGGGATCATGGGTACAAATAAAAATGATAAATATTTCATAAGGAAAGTGCATGAAGAGGCCTGGAAATGCTGAGCTGATTTTCTCGAACGTCATCACTTCTCGTGATTCACAATCAATCCAAAGGCCTGCTTCAGCAAATTAACAATGACTGGTCCTCACTGAGTCAGTTAGTCATCAATAAAACACACTGAATGTCTTCAGGGGCGCTTAAATAATTTGTAATCAACATAGCCACAGGATATATGACACAATTATTCATTAGGTTGTGTTTTTTTCTCACAGAGTGCTAGGATGACTTTAATGCAGTGAGATTTAATCAGCGAGGACCAATTTAATTGCAGTCAGTTGGAAAATACCACAATCTGATTAATTTACTCTGCTTCTAAAACCACGCTGGATATTTTTATTCCTCTTTTGTTCCACAAGGAGCAGGGAAGGTGATAACATGTAACACAGTAATTTAATACACACAGAAGGAGAGCAAATATACCGAATCTACACCGACTTTACAATGAAGCTAATAAAATATAATGGAGCAAAAGAGGAGATCAAGCCAGTTGGTTTGAAAAGTGGAAAGTACCAACGAATATGTATCTAGAAATACACACACACACATATATATATATATATGAACTGCATATATACACCATTCAGGCACAACATTAAAACCGGTAAGTGGTTTTAATATATCTAATTTTAATCTTGTGAAGTTCTGCCCCCAGGTGGCAAAACAAGTGATTAATGCAGCTTTATACTGAAGAGAACAAGGGATTTTCGGGGAACGAGGATTTGCAAAGGCCAGCGCATACCGGGCCAATAAGCTTGAGCCTCCTACAGCATTACAAACAAACCTGATTTTCACGCGAATCTCCTCCAACTCTGAACACAGAACAAACATTATACTAACTTATAGAAATCTACATCCGGGTCCACTCGACAGCTGACCTACTCACCCTGCACATTCATCCGCACATACCGGTTCGTTACATGTGTGAAGCTGACTTTCGCTGTGGTTATACTGTCTTCTAAGGAAACTCAGAAGGCTAAATACAGTGGTGGGTTACCCCGTGGACTACCCTGAGGCCCAGACATTTCACTGCGATGGTTGACTACGTTTATCTGAACTGGAGTACAAAGACGAGGAGCTAAATAAGATAAGATGATAAGTTCAGGTGAACTTTATTGGATATATCGAAGAGAAGACATGAAGGACGGAAGCAGAGGCAGAACGGCAACAGGACAGTCCCACAAGACAGCATACCTCGTTCAGGTGGTGTTGTTCTTGAGGTCGCAGCTCTCTACAGTTGACTGAGGACGAAAACTTTTGCTGCAGAGAGTGGGTCCTGTTGATGCCAGACTTGGAAAACAGATGTGTCAACGGGTGATAGTAATCTCAGCAGTGTAACCACAAGATGAGACCAGCTGGACAAATGCTCAGCTCTCCATATGGTATGACAAATGCTGGGGGAGGGATTATGATATGTGTGCCACCAGAATTAAACAATAGCATCTGGTTATAATTCTAGACCCGTTATGAGCAGAAATTACAATGATAGGCAAGAGAAAAAGTTAAAATTGTGTTGGATAATTAGCCACTAGTAAAAATATCCAAAAATCAAAAGAATGTGACATCTCAGAGTACGGTTCTGCAGGTCAGACACAAGTTGCACAGGATCTACATCTCTATAAGTTAGCACGACGGCTACTTTCTGTGTTTACTTTGGGTCAGACTGAGACTAGAGTTTGAAATGTTTTGTGTAAAAATCATGTTTATTTGGAAAGCTGTAGGAGTGCAGGTGCAGGTTGTTCACAAGTTCTTTTTTCACGACTCATTACGACCAAGATGGCGAGTGCAAAGTTAGCACGACCCATAGAGTCACAATAGCCACATTTATGGGAAATACCTGAGGTTGAAATGGACCGGAACAATCCTTTAAGTTACTCTTTAAGTATTCTTTACAGACCCATGAATCACCGTGGAATACATGGTCATTCTAAAACATTAAATACAAACTCCCTCAGGTGTATGTGCAGTTCAGATAAGCACAGTTGCCTAAGATATGAGAACTTCACAAAATGGCCACCACAGGCTGCCTCATGTCTTCTAAGGGGAAGAAAATTGCTTTCAATGTAAAGCTGCATTCCCTCTTTCTTGCTCCAGTTAAAGGTCCTCTGTTAAATGACCCACTGTCACCAGCTGTATGGAGGCAACACCAGACAGGAAGTAGTAGAGAAGGACTGCAGCCTTGCTCTGGTGGTACACTTTGCAGGCTTCTAATGGAAGCGTGCTGGGCAATGTTTAATGCACTGAGCTGCATTAGTGCTCTGTGTCCTTCTGGGTTCAGTTTACCTCCCTTATCACCCTGAGAGCCGGGCCTGTACAGAGGGCTCATCTAACTCATGAGAAGAAACAGACTTACATTAAAAGGGATATTTAAGCTGAAAAAAGCATCACAGTGTTTTTGTGCCAGGATATAAAACGGGACTGGTGGCTCGTAGTTATACAGACTGGTGACAAACTAAAGGAAAAACCAACATGAAGTGCCTCAGTCAGGTGTTGGGCCACCACGAGCTGCCAGAACGGCTTCAATGCTCCTTGGAATTGATTCTCCAAGTCTCTGGACTCTACTGGAGGGATGGATACCATTGTTCCAGAAGACATTCCCTAATTTGGTGTTTTGATGATGGTGGTGGAGAGCGATGTCTACCACATTGGTCCAATATCTCTTTGCTCCACTAGGAAATGTTCTTTGGTACCAAGCTTTTGTTTGACTTGTTTATGTACACTTCATAGGACGACACACAAAGAACAACAGCAGGGAACAGTAGGTACATACTACCAACAAAACTGCCTACAGTATTGCTCTTCAAAATCTGGATCACAACCCACACCTGGGTCCTGGAAGACTTTGAACAGTCCATCAGGTAGGACACTACTGAGGTAAGACATAGTCACTGTCAGCTAACGTGTTTGCCGTATAAACTTAGAAGGGGATATGTCAATGTTGTGTTCACTGCTCCTTTCTGCTGCCCCCGGGAGGCCAAACAGTTGTTACTGTAGGTCAATGTGAAGTCACGAGTCATGTCATGTCTTTACCACTAATTATTTTATCTGTTATGTTAGTTGCAAAGCACTTCGAGCTGCACGTCTTGTATGACAGACGCTACAAACAGTAAATACAAGCTTGACTGGCAGTGGGCCGTCAGCACCTCATGCCAAGCGTTTTTACACCTGCATGGATATGCAAACCATATTCTGACATTCTTCCTCCCAGAATTGTGTGTTCAAACAGGACAGCGTCAGGAAAATCTACACACAAGCTGTAGGATGTGTTTTAAGCAAACTGTCATGGTGGACTGATGATGAATTTCCAAATACTTCTGTCCCTTTAATCTATTTATTTAAAGCGTTTTGTGTACATAAAACACCCTAATACCATGATATACTGACTTCTGAACATCCAAACTGAAACCACATCATACATCAAACCATCTATACTGCATGCAAGACACAACACAGCTACCTTACAACTGCTGCATGTTCCATGTGAATCTGTAGTCATCCTGACCTAAGATATATCAGATATCAACATACAGACTGTAATTCTGCCCCTCTGATCCTTCATTTACAGAATTAAACACACATTGCTGATCTGGGCCAATCCAGAAAGCTGGCAGGCAACCCTGGGCTGGATGGCAGGCCACTGCATCTGGGAGAAAGCGACTAATCCCTGGGACCATCCTCAGTGATTTGTCAGCAAAAATGCTCAAATGTCTGTGTCACAAACGCTGCTGGACTCCTAATGTGGGCCAGAGGTACAACACCAGCCCTGCCAGACTGATCCTAGAGGAAACACTGCAGTCTGCACTACAGCAAACACTGGAATTTGAAGTAAACATCAATAACCTCACAATTACCACTGTCCTGAATATATTATTTACATGCAGTAACCACATGGAGACCAATCCTTGCACTTAAATTTGACATAAAATATTTTCAGGTCTTCATTGGGTTACAGTAATGTATATGTTAACCAATAACACACAAATCATTGTATTGTTCTTTTCCATATTGAATACCTAATTCAAACATTCACAGTTTACGTTGGAAAAAGTGTGTGAACCCCTCGGTTAATGACATTGACAGAAGCTAATTGGAGTCAGTAGCCAGCAAACCTGGGGTCCAGTCAGTGAAACCGGATTGGAGGTGTGGGTTGAATCTACCTGATATATAAAAAACACTCAAACATTCTGAGTTTGCTATTCACAAGAAGCATCTGCTGATGTGAACCAGGCCTCACAAAAAAAGATTTCAGTTGACTTACGATCAAGAACTGTTGATTTGGAACAAGCTGGAAAGGTTTACGGAGTCGTCTCAAAGAGTTGAGACATTAATCAGTCCACAGTCTGACAAACTGTCTGTAAATGGAGATAGTCCAGTTCTGTGGCTTTTCTCCCTAGAAGTGGACGTCCAGCTAAGATGACTCCAAAGACACAACACAAAATAATCAGTAAGGTGAAAATGAAGCCCAGAGCAACAGCTAAAGGCTTAAAGGAATCACTGGAGCTGGTTAACATCCATGTTCATTAGTCTACCACACAGAGATCATGGAGCATGGAGTCCATGGCAGGACACGGAGGAAGCTGCTGCTCTCCATAATAATATCTTTTACCAAAGAGCAGCTTGACACACCACAGAGCTACTGGGGCGATGTTTTGTTTGACTGATGAAACTAAGGTTGAATTGTTTGGGAAGAGCATGCAGCTCTGCGTCTGGTGTAAAAAGGGTTCTGCACACCAACATGAAAACATCATCCCAACGGTGAAATACAGTGGAGGGAGCGTCATGATTTGGGGCTTTGCTGCCTTTGGTCCTGGACAGCTCGCCATCACTGAGGGGAAAATGAAATCTCAAGTTCATCAAGGTGTCTGACAGGATGATGTCAGGGTGGCTGTCACCAGCTGAAGCTCAGTAAAAACTGGGTGATGCAGCAGGACAATGACACTAAACATGGAGGTAAATCTACTACAGAACAACTTCAGACAAAGAAAATCCACCTTTTGACGCGGTCCAGTCTGATCCCAGACCTCAACCCAATAGAGATGCTGTGTAATCACCTCAGAGAGAATGGTCTAAAATTCCGCCTGAATATTGCACAGGTGTGATCCACGGCTACTGGAAGAGCTTGTTTGAGGTTACTGCTGCCAGAGGGTGTTCAACCAGTTATCATATCCAATTAATCACATTAATAGTCTACCAGAAAAGGCAAGGCTGGCAATCTTTTAATGTGAAAAACCTGTGCAGGAAGTGTCGAGTATGCTGGTTTTGAGTCTCGTCTTGGTCTTGATCACATTGGGATATGGTGTTTACATGGAACATGAGAAACCTGATTAACAGTATCCAGGTTTCGGATCGAGTCGTCAGTCGTGTCTTGCTTCCTGAACATCTCAGCTTCTCATTTCTGTAGTTAACGAAGTTACCACGACCCATTATAATTGGGATTTCTGTGCACATGAAATGCACACACTGACAGTAGCTTAATAGCAAATCCAGAAATAACAACAAAGTACAAGAAACTGGAAATTGTAAATAAATATAAACAGAGAGGTGAGTGTTGATCAGTACAACTGTTGCTGGACTGAACAAAGGAAGCTTGGAATAATAGCTTGTCTCTGTTATACAGTATGTTTATTCAAAATAAAGGCCGGATTCTCCTTACTGTTAAAAAAAAATTCAGGGTCCCAGCCACTATTTACAGCAAATCTGATTCTTTCTAATCACTGTTGACATATTTAGAACGATGTAAGCGGGAAAAGCACTTATGAAGGAAAATGAGAAAAGAAAAAACTCAACTCAAAACCCCTTAGCACATTCTATAACAATATCCCTGACAAAGTAAATGTCATATTGAAAGTTTTAGTCCCTTTCATGTCGGCTCGCTGAGAGCAGGAAAAGTCTTAGTACTGAAACGGACGACAAACCTTTGGTCACTCTTGGTCTGTGCATGTGTTTCTCTTCATCATTGCTTGTAGTTCATTAGATATGAATATACTTTCATTTTAGCCCTAAAAATGTGACCAAAATGATAGGTTTTTTGAAATGTGCAGATTGCAAGGCCCTGCTTTGTGTCTAACTAGCACTTTCAGTGAACTTCCTTACCTGATCCCCTAGCACCTTGTCTTTTGAATAGATCTAGCGCTTAGCTCTTACTTCAAGGTCTCCTGCTGTACCGACGCTTTAGTGTGGTCCCTCACTTGTAAGTTGCTTTGAATAAAAGTGTCGGCCAAATAACTAAATGGTAAATGTAATTTCAGCAGGCAATGAGCTGGCCTAATGGGCTTGAGTGAAGATGGAGTGCCAGAACCTGAGGTACTTTTGCACCACACCACGCTTTTCCAGTGTACGTGAGTGAGTAATCACCTTTTAAAAATGTATCTTTAGGGCCTCAGAAAATAAGAGGATCCAGATGACAGAGGTTTTACAGTGTTGAACACAATAAGAACTTAGTTAAGGTTAGGGGACCGTCGTCATGGTTACAATAATAACCGCCTGGTTAAGGTTCGGGAACAATCGTGGTCACGGGACAATTCTTTGAAGTCTGATGTTCTGTCAACCCATCCATCCACCTCATCCTTACACAGTCTTTATTGCTCTATAACAACATCGCTGACTTCCTTCTTTGCTCCCATCATAACTAATACGACCACTTTTTCACGACAGCTTTGCCACTTGAACATAAACATGTAGTTTTTGGGGCATTTGCTGAACTGACTGATGCTGTCATGCTTCTTGGGAGGACGGCCTCTTCTCTTATGTCTGTGCTTCCCACAGGCAACTCATTGCACTGAAATAGTCACCACTCTGCTGCGCTGAGTTTCTCTTTTTTAAGAGACACACGGCTTTTGTTCACCTATTACTTCCATTCAGTTCCAGTTTGCCAGTTTCAATCATTACTAATCTACTATCATTAGAGTCAACATGTCCTGCAGAGTTTTAACAGGATGGATTACACTGGTTGAAAAATTTTTACTCTGAAACATTTTCGCAGACAGTCTTGAGGCACTGACGTCCACTGGCTGCCCACGGCCACCCGAAATCAAATTCAAGTCACTAATGTTTGCCAACAGAGTGACTTCTGGGTCTGCACCCATCTACTTGAGCTCAATCATACAGGCTTGTGCTCCTTCTCAGCCACTGCGTTCCTCCGAGGAACGTCGTCCGGCATTGCCATCCCTGCACACAAGGCAATCACGGTCCAGACTGTTCTCATCTGTGGTTCCCCGATGGTGGAAGGAGCTATCAAATGTTATCAGAGCAGGGGCGTCCCTCTCTGTCTTCAAGAATCTCTTGAAGACGGAGGCACCTCCTCCCCGACCCGCTGAACTAGCACTTACTGCGCACTTTCCGTGCACTTCGTTAAATGTTCTCCTTGCACTTATTGGTCAGATTTAGTACTTAGCTCTTACTTCAAGGTGTCCTGCCGTACCGACGCTTTAGTGTTGTCCCTCACTTGTAAGTCGCTTTGGACAAATCATCGGTCAAAGGAGTATATGTAAATGTAAATGGTATTTATAACATTGACCCCCAAAAATGGCAGAATAGAAGTGGGAGTGATTGGTGTTTGAAAATAGTATTTCTGTAAGTAAGTGAGAACAGCAGAGTGGTGAGTAAAAAGACATGTGGAAATGTACATTACACTGAATTTATAATGGCAATAGACGAACTTAAGGGAGCCTTTGACTTCGCATTAATCTAAGAACAGGGGAAATTAGTAATAAAGGTGAGTCTCATTATTAGCTCTAGATTAAATCAGCTGTAGATAAAAGTCTCTACCATCGAGGTAAATAAAGGTTCCCCCGATCCAGTGACTAGTAGACGAGTGCAGGTGAAACACCAATATGGATTTTAACATTCCTGTGTTCATGCGGTACAGTCAGAATAGCAGATGCAGAACACAGGCCCACACACAGCAGTGCACCATGAATAGCAGTCACACGTGCCTTGCCGTGCTGTACTGTACAGTATGTAGGTTGATTTCTTCCTCCGCCATTAGCCTCACTTCAAAGCCTTTTTTTGCTGCTCCAGTCCCCTGGGCTCCTCCGTCCTCTTTTCAGGGTTTGTCTCACGTCAACAACTATGCAGTGAGCAGATCGATTACACAATGCATCTGTGTGAGCAAAATTACTATAAACAAGCTCCAGCTCAGAGTTAGCACTCCCACGTAACACTTGGTCATTACGCTCACATTCTACCATAGGCTTTCAAACTAAAAACTGTCAGCATTTTTTTTCACCATTAGCAGCACGAAATACGATGCAATGTAAACTGGACTTCTAGATCTGAGGGTCTGTCTGCTTAAGCCGAGTTTGCAATGAGTAACTATAAAGAAGGAGATAAGAGGAGGCAGGCCAGCAACATCAAAACGTGATGTCAGCCTAATTAGAGACGGTCTCACTCCTTGATTGGTTGCATGTGCCACTGCCAATGTACAAAAAGAAAGAATGGAAGAAGAAGCACATTAGAGCTCACTATTAAAGACAGTCAGAGACACTCACTCACAGAACAGGGGCAATAACTGGAGTACTGTTACAGTCAAGTACAAGCCGGTCATCAAATAATGCAGTCTCAGATAATAGCTGTAACATGGCCAAAGGCTGGCCCATAATAAAGGCCAATGGGGTCTATTACATGTACCATAATGGCTGATTTGATAAATTCCCCGTAATGTAGATTTATAAAGCACTAATTGCATCAGTACATGAGTCACGTCATGCTCACCACTGCTGCTCCAACTTTCTTTTCTTACCAAAATGCTGTGCCTTAATTCCACTCTCCTCTAACTTTGCTGTTCTTTGACTCCTTGTTAAACTTCAGTAACAGCAACATGTCAGACCCATCGCTTCTCTCTTAAACAGATCTATTATTTGAACTCACTAATTGGTGTCAATCATTTCTACAATGCTGTTCTTTTCATACGATATTAAGCTACTTTCAATAAAACCTAACACTTCCTGCACGTTTCAAGTGAAAAGCCTACGAGAAATGGAAGGAAAATGCTCTAAGAGCCAGTAGATGGCTTTTCATTTTTGTTGGAGCGATGTCCCTCTCACTGTCTGGTCGGCAGTCAGGGTCAAGCTCGAGCGACAATTGGCTGACGGTGGAGGCTTGTCGGCTGATCCACCTCCCTGGGCGAGGAACGCCGTCCAATGGACTTCCTTCATTAGACGACAGACCTGCATCCTGTTCCCGTCCCTTTACACCATTTAACACCTCCACAGCACAAAACACACACATCCACGAATTGCTTTCGTTTCTGATGTTGCTGATCTACACGCTCTATATCCTTTGAGCTTAAATTAATAACGTCTGTTCAATACATCTCTTTAGTGGCTTCTCAACTTCTCACATTCCGGGAGTCAGTTTGGGAGAGGTTTATTTGTTCATTCAGTGGACCACTGAATAACGAGCTCAACAAACAAATGAAACATTTGTGCAGGGGGTGTTGGGTTTCACCGAAAATAGATTCACAGAGAAGGAAACAGCACAGTAGATGTGACGGACAATAGTTAGAGGGTAACAAAAGAATACTTCTGTTAAAGAGACGCTGCAAGCGTGGCCTGACTGTTGGTGGTTGAATTAGTGCTGTGGAAATGTACATAATACTGAATCTATTATGACAACAGGTAAACAGAAAACACAGAGGCTTCTTACTAAAATATGATAAAATGTCAGGGGAAATAAGGAATAAGGCCTGCTACATAAAGAACATAAAGACCACAGCCACTATTTGAGTGAAACAGTCAGTGAGTTTCCTTCCTATTTGTCTATCACTATCATGAACATGTTGAGGGTGGTAACGCTAGCACTGTTATCTGTCCCCCGAGTGCCCGGTTGGGTGGTGTGAGTCTCTGGAGAAGGAGGCATTCATTTTGTCTAACAACAAACGAGACTGGACCCTAGGAATGTGACAGCGAGTATTTGTCACTGATAAAAAATTAAATGTTAGTGGAGACCAGGGCAATGCTGTCAAATGCTTTAGAGAGAAGTAACATTATTCCACGGCCAGCACTCTGGCTCCTGGGGGGCCAACAACACTGACTCACCAATCCACCCAGGACACACTGATTTCACAAAGGACAGTTTGTCGAAATAGAGGCTAAAAATACCGGGAAACCCCAGTGCCAGGTTTGATAAAATAAGCCAGTGTGTGTGTGTGTGTGTGTGCGTGCATAATGAGAGGGAGCAGGGAATCAGCTGGCTGATTGGGCAGTGGCGGGACAGAGCTCCATTCATTAGGGAGCGGGAGCGACACGACAACAGAGACACAGAGACTACGAGATGTGCCTGCTCTGCCAAAGCAAACAGGATCTGCTTTCTCTTCAATCTACCTGTTTTCCATGGAGTTAATTAAGGTGCGTGGACATGGAGAGACAAACAAACAAAGCTAAAAGCATCCTCCTTTCCTCAGCATGCAGGAGAGGCAGAGGGAGGCAAGGAAAGCAGATTGGGCCAGTGGCTCTAATTGGCTCAAGGGCCACGGTGTAGTGAGCGGCAGCAGGTCAGCTGTGGCTCACTAGCGCTGACACAGTAACCCTCTGATAGGCCCGCTAACGAAGGGGGGGGGGTCTGTTTGTGTGACGCCAAATAAAAAACAAACACATCACTCTCTCTTCCTGCTCCTCTCCTCCTGCTCTCTGAATGCTTTTGCTGTATTTATTCAGACATCTCGTTTCTCGGACCCACGCTGAGCTTAACATGCTCGCATTACGCACCCATTATCTTCTTTTGGCATAGGCACACCGCACCTCTGACAGGGGCTGAAGCAGGCGTGTTGTGTTTTATTTGTCTTTCATAGACAACGTTGGGAATGTAGCTGGCCGCTGCATCTTCCTGTTCCTGTGTTCTGCTAGGTGTTGTCGGTTGCTGGTATCAAAGATACCAGATCAGTTTCTTTCCTTGTGAGCAAGACTGGATTACCCAACCCCAGACCCCAGGAGGTCTAGGGTGTACTGGCTGTCCATAGGTTTTTGGTAATTCCATTCATTGCATTTCAATTGTTTGGGAATTTGCACCACTTGGGTCCATTCTCAAGTAAGGCGTATAGGCTCCTAAGGTGCTGAATAATGAAGCCGCCATGTGTAGTCGCGTGTGTGCACGATGCTTACTGGGAACTTTGAGGTAACAGGGTAAACACAACGCAGAGAGGGGTGGAGGGGTCAACGGCAGCCCAAGTGCAAACTGATTAACAAAATACTAATAAGAATATTACAAGAATATTTTTCCAGTTTCGATATGTGCACTATATGTCACAATATTGCAATACAGTACACTGTATGTAATATCTCATCTAAAATAACAAAACTGATTCAGTGCATTGTTATTCTCTGTCTCAGACAAAACAAAAACTACTGTAAATTCTCAACAGAGGCCGGGGCCTTTATTTACCTCAGTGGCAGAGAGAACCAGGCCTTTATTTCTAATTTCCCCAGTTCACGAACTAATGCAAACTCAAAATTCCACCATTTTTACTTGTCATCTGGATAAATTCAGTAAAACGTCCATATGCAACCGTCCACTCTGCCCTTTTCCCAGAATATGTTAAGCTACCATGAATGAAGCTCACAGGTAGGGTTTTAATGTGAAACAACATTTTGCTGATAAGAGAGAGTAGAAAGACAAGAAAAAGAAAGTGAGGGCAGCAGAGGGGTGAGTATGACATGAATGTGGTACCGATGGAATGAATGCCATTATACTAAATGTACCATGTGAGCCGTTGTAGCTATAGGTAGCTCCATCCCCTCGGTGTTTTTTATTGCCTTCATTTCTACATACTGGCCACGCCCCAACTATTATTTGAGACTATTATTGGAAAATCGCGATACTGTGAAATTTTAGGGAACGAATTTGCTTGGAATCCTTAATCTCACCAACAGATTATGGTCTAATCATTTCGGTCTCATTGCCTTCGTCGGATGATCGACAATAAAATGTATTTTCCTCAGCTCCACTTGAAAATGGATTAATGAGGTGAAAATAAATACCTTGTTTTCATCCCTGCCCTGCCACGTTCTTCACTTTTCCCGGGAACCACACCTGCAGGCACCCAGGATTTCTGTGTGTCCCTGAGTGTCTGCATCCATCTGTGTTTTCACATACTACATGCTGTACTAAACCTTTTTAACACTAGTAAGTGTTGAAGCCAAGGGCGAAATCCTCACTCAGACTTTTGGGGGGGGGGCAAGTGGGTAGTGAGAGAGAGAGAGAGAGAGTGTGTGTGTGTTTGTGTGTGACGATGATGCATCCAGTTGTGTATGGATGTAAATCATTGCATCCATATGGAAACATATCAGCACCTGAAAACCACATTCTGACATTTAATCACCACTGAACGCTGTTTTATGTGATCTCAGTACTTCGTTCATGGCTCTGATTATGAGGCTTGTTACGTAGCAGTTGACAACCTGCCCCAGTGTTAACATAGACAGGTGACAACTAGCTTCATGAAACCGGTTATCCAGGATCACCAATGGTAGATTTAGGGAAGCAAGGAACCCAGAGAGAGACCTCAGGACAACAGCTAGCAACAGCTACAAACTTTTTTCCTCGCCCCAGACCGACTCTGGAATAATGGACTTCATTACAACACGCCACACACTGCTAACAATGTTGTTATTTGAGTGTTGTTTGAGTAATACAGTGTCTTGGTGCTCACCTCGAACCCGCATCTCATCAGTCCACTTTCTGTCTTCCTCCTTTGCCTCTGGTGTTTCTTTTTACTAGAAGGGGACGTGTGCACACGTGCGCAGAGTATCTTCCTCTTTCGTGTCTTTTGTGTTACGCCACTACGCTTAGTACAACGCTGGCTGTCGCCACCCGACCGAGTGACAGTATGAGCTTGAACCATGGATGGCAAGTTTAAGGGGTGTCGAATTTCCCTCTTTCGTACATTAGGGGGAACGTGTCCCCCTGTCCCCCGTGGCAATTATGTGCACGGTTGCAGCTAAATGAAACACTAAAGCCCTACCTTGAAATGCCATTACTACGATATAATAACTGGATCAGCTTTTCAGCTGCAGATTTCTACACATAACTTTTCATGCTGAAATGGCAGGTGATGGTCCAGCTGGGTGTAAAATATCTATTTAAGGTAATTATCAAAGAAGCAGAGTGCCAAACATTGTGCAGGTGGTTTAACAAGTGACCTATTCAGCCAATTAGCCCTCTAAGAGGATATAAGAGGATATGCTGAAAAACAGATAATGAAATGGTTTTGTCTGATTGACATTGTGCTTTTTTCACCTCAAAGATGGTGGACTTTATGAGGAACTGAGGACTGCTGTGTTCAAACTTTTTCCCAGAAAAAAACTTAAACTGGTGCTAATGAAAACCTCGACCGAAACTGACTGAATGACCAAGGCCAAAAGAATACATAGCTATCAGTTTCTGTAGGATATGATACAAAATGTTGTTGGAAATGTTGGTTTTGCACTAGTGAAACTACCATTTATTTCTACATGGTAGAAAACTGGCAACTGAATTTCTGGCCACAAATGCAAAGTGAATTCTAAAAAGTACACAAAGGCCCCTTAAGCAGAGGTAAATCTGATGACTTAGTGTATAACAATTCACGGCCACATTGGAAAAAGCTTCTCTGACTAAGACACACAGTTCAGTGTCTCTACTTTCATATCTCTGTACCCTCCCGGCCATTCAGTGTCCCACAGGAGCTACCTGCACGGTCGAACAATGCAGGTTATTTACTAGATATTGGACACTTAAGAAACCGCAGTTGCAGCCAGGGAATAAGCTGCTTATGCTGAATGTTCACATTGCGGGCAAGCACGGCATCACGATCTATTTTGAGCCGGAGCACAGTGGTATTTCCGATGAGAAAAGCATATTCTGATTAGAAGATGACATCTCAAAAGCTTTTCTCTTGACCGATTTTTCTGCTGCAGTTGCGTGACCTCATTTCAGAAACAAAGAGGGTTTCTTGTCAGTCTGGATAATCTGATCGGAGATGATCCTTATGTTACAGATACATTATGGTGAAGGGAAAATAAGGTAAGGGAAACTGCAGAGTAAAGGCCAGAGAGGCTGCTGGGCCAACACCAAGGATACCCATTTCTCCCAACCTAATTTGGTCCCATACATTCAGTACCGTACATAACGTTTAGAATAGATTTTTTTTCTATTGTATTTTATTTTTTTTTGGTGGTGTTCATTTGTCTCTCATTTGGATATTTAAACAGTATACAGACTTTAATTATGTTTATTTTTCAAAGATGCCATGCTGATTTTTTTTAACCATTATTTTACCAATGTTGAAATAATTAGACCATTAACTGATTAGTTGATTGAGTGTAGAGTCTTGATTATGGTTTATTGTTCACTTATTGTGTTTTAGATCTCCATTTTTTTTTTATCTTTCTTTGTTTTCATTTAGTTTTGTTTTTTGATGAGTAATATTTCATTTAGTTCACAAATTATTACAACAGGATAAAAAAAGAAAAGAATCAAACAGAAATCAATAGAAATATCAAGACTTAAGTAGGTAAGTAGCTCATAGTAAAATGATTAAAAAACAACACAAAATAATGACGTGACAATTTTAAAGATAAATAAATTAAACTAATAAACTAACAATTTCACACAGTCAATTCTTGGGCCCCTGATCCTGATTTCTTTTTCTCTCCAGATTTTTCTATCGTAAAAGTAACCTAAATACAAATCTTTACAAAAAAGGAAAAAATTACTGCTTACAATTTTTTAACCTGTTGAAATGCAATAATGCCAAGATTTGAAGAAGAATTTATGAGGAATCGGTGTGGTATTCGGTTGCGGTTGAAAGTACTGGAGTAGACCAGAGTAGACCAGCAGTAGACCAGAAGCACGTAACGTTCACGTGACAGCAATGAGCTCCCTCCCCTGACTGTGGCCTCCTCGAACTGATTAGAAGGGCGAGGCTCGCTCCAAAAAAGCGAATATCGCTTTACTGCTGCCAGGCTGCTCAATGAGCCCGGGTCACAGCAGTCTCTGACGGCACCTCTCCACGTTAGGATCTGCTTTGGAGCATGTTTCAACTAATAATATTAATAACGTTATATACTGTACCTTTAACCCCCCTACAATAATGACAGATTGATCAATAATGATGAAAAATGAAAAAAGTATTATTTTTGGAGCATGAAGTGCATGATAAATAGTCAGTTGTATGATGTGTCCAGCAGACTGGTGTATGAGGACCAGATCTAATCCTGTCTGGATCCTGAGTGTCTGTGAGCAGCATGGGCCCAAGACCAAAACCCCTGCTGATTTATTCATGATTCCTGATCCCTTCTCATATGGCTGACCCAATCCTGGCGCTGACAGATCAGCACTCACGGAGCCAGTCAGCATTCCCTCCGGACTGAGCTCGACAACTCTGCACCAGAACCCTGCGCTCGCCTCGTACAGGCCTTTTTCTCTGCGTTGACAAAGACTGAGGTCCGTGAGTTGGGAGGATCATTTTAGCTACTGTTTGGGTTTGGTTGATGCTCAGTGTGCATTCTCACCTGTCCTATTTACAGACCTTTATTCTTCACGGTTGGCAAAATGTTCATATTTGGGCTACTTAAACAGTTATTGGACATGGTAACAATCACCGGTTGGTTGACAGGTAACAGCGCTTTTAAACTGATGTGCCCCAGAATTGTCACAACATCCATGTAAATTAGGCATCCGGGTAATAAATTACAGAGTCTCTCACTGTAAGTTCACTCTGTCTCTAGTCCGGCTGCTGAAAACACCTGGTCGAGTGGGACAGGTGTACTGGGGACACACAGCTATTGTTTCAACGCTACCACCCTATGGAATCCTAAAATATTTTACTTCCACCAGCAAACTGGATTTACACGACAAAGAGGTGGAATATGGCTTAGAATGTTCCATGACTTTGGATTCGATGTTGCTGGAAAGTACTGCTTGTGTCTGAAGTCGGCGCCCTTGCTGCTGAGGTGCTCTCTGCTGTCTGACACGCAGCTTCCTGGGCCGCTGGGATGTAGCTTCTGGATAGCTAGCTTATCCAGGCAGTCTCCTCCCAACAACCCCAATCGACCCCCAGGTGCAATTTTAAATTGCGCCTGTTTTGTCTGTATGTCCACAGGTTTTCAACACAGGGCAAATATCTGTATATGAATGGATAGAGGAGAGTGTTGCAGTAATATATGAGCCATGTTGATGAGACACTGAGCGTAACTACTGTCATCAAAATAACAATAATATGATCCAGTTTTGGTACAACAGTTCTGCTAATTTGCTGGCTGCAAACAGGACGTATAAGGTATAATCTAGCTTTGGGTTAGAACTTGAGCCCCGTTTTTTTTTCTTTTGGCCCACTTTTTTTTTTTCATGAGCTGTGTGCCACAGCCGCCGCTGCTGCTGTAACAACTGACTGTGTTGCTAAGCAGGTCAAATCAGTCAAACTACAATAACTAACTTCCTGCCGTTCTGAGAACATCAGCATGTTCTTGTCCCTTTCACCTCAGGTGGTATCTGTGCCTCACGTCTCTCACTTTACACCCCCAGCAACTGTCCCTCACAGTCTGAGAAGCTCAGCTTTGTTTTCAAGAAGTCCCCAACATGTGCCAACTGGTTACTCAGTCAGCAGGGCGAGCTGCTCTCATGACTGCCACAATGAGCGCAGCAAGGAGCAATGACTTTTTTTCATGTATGGAGGGAAGAGGAAGAGGGGCACTGACATGTACAGTCACTCCGTCTCATTAAACAGAGAGGAGCCACCTTACGCAACCAAACGACAGTATGTTTTGTGACACTTTACGTTGCCCGTCCACCGCCTTCTTTATTGTCAGGTAATATGCTTGATTGTTACTTGATTGCATTATAAATGGAGATTAACTACGAATCAGTTAACCCTAAAATCTACGATACATGACTAGTAATGACAAAGGCACACACTATAAGAGTTGTAAAATGTTGGAATTCAAACTAAATAACAATTTAATTTACAAAGATATATATATATATATAAAAAAGAGAAAAGCAACAATCAGATATTGTTTGGCATTTGACTTACTTAATTACTTAATCAAAATTGGTTTTAATCAATTTTCTGCTTGTTTAATTGACTAGTTGTTTCAGCGCTAATTCAAAACACTCTCAGCTGAGCCAGACACGCAACTGCTTAATTGCATTAAAACAAAGCATCCCCTCCAGCATAACTGTCGTTAGTTTTTTTAGTGAGGATGTATGTCAGGTATAATCCCCACCGGGCTGACCACTCAGTGAGGAACTTTTCCAATAAACACATGTCTGTGTTCAGTTTGAAGGAACGCTGTGTAATCCTTGGAACAGGAAGTGCTAATCTCACCCAGATGGTCATGTGCTAGTTGAGGCAGGTGGAGGGCATATGGACGACAGACCAGCAACTCAAATGCTGCTTCTGCCACCTAGGAGAGGGCTCAGAAAGCCTGGCATGCTGCATGTTACTTCCTCCCTGCCTGCCAGGGACACACACACACACACACTCTCGCTCTGGCCGAGGCAGATCACTCAGGAGTATGAAAACTAGACTCTTATACATATCCACTTACACAGCTTTTCTTGAAGAAAATTGAGGCTGAAAAACTGGCAGGCGTGACTATATAATCCCCGCTTTAGAGATGTTCAGGGAGAGGCAGGATCGATGGAAAATGAGGGGACAGTGCAACCGCCCATAGTCTGACATCAGGACTCAGGGAGGACGAACAGACAGGGCTGCTGCCCATTGGCCTTTCTACCTCCATCCCTTTATTCCTTCCAGCCAGGTGCCTGGCTGCTGTAACAGATTCAGTAGCTGCTCCTTTAGCGACCGTCGCGACGGTAGGTCAGGCCAACTGTAACATTAAAGCAATACCGAGCCACAGGGCACCACAGCGGCAGGCACCGCTCTCACTAGCGGCGAGGCTCTGTCTGGTTAAACCACTGGTTACTAGTCGTCAGCAGTGGAACTAGAGCCGCCCACTCTCAGACAATTAGATGCATAATTAGTTGTTACGACCTTTATTGGTACTGAAATTTTTGTTAACTTGTTACCTTTTATGCTCATTAGCAGCTAGTTATAGCCCCAGTGCTAGCACGTTAATAATGACAAACATAAGCATCAAACTGAAACATCCCAGTGGGAAAGGTCTCAGGCGCCAACCATGGAAGCAGTACGGCCCTGGTCCGACCCTGGTCGGGGATTTTTGTTGTACTCCCTGTTAATGAAAGGAAAAATGCCCCTAAAATACTCCCTCTGCCTTCATTTGTGGGGCGTGAATGAGTCTGGAGAAATAATTTGAGGGACTTTTCATTTACATCCACTCTTTGAACAGTCAAAGAAATCCTCTTACTGTTAGTTGAGCACATTCCCACTGACAACTATCCTCCTACATGTTGCTATGCGCTGTTTTGTGAACCCTTTATGTAGTTCATTTCAAAATTAATGAATTACTTATTAATATCATCACCTCTATGACAGTCAAAAGCTTGTGTTAGTAAGACATCAGACCCATGGCAGGTCTCCCTGCACAGGATCATTGCAGCTCTCTCCTGAACCTCTGAATAAGTTGTTGAGGTCATCTCGTTCCAATATAACATTAGGAAAAATTCACCCAGTGTTTTACAGCCCGTTGTGGGCGTATACGCCCATCAGCTACGCATTAAAACAGGTAACTGGTTTTCATGTCGTGGCTGATCGGGGGATAATTCCACAAACGATGTCTTGAAGGTAGCTCCTGGCCCACACGTGCACACACAAGCACACAAGTAATGCAATACACATGCCTGCTGACAGTTTCAATGGGAGAATGGGCCGCTACGTCAATAATGAGTGTTTGCTCAACTTTAAAGCCAACACTCGTGGTATAATCAGTGTTTGGCCCACCTCTGCTCTACCCATGCTCTCGTCCCAAACTTGTATATTTTTCAACCCGGTCACCTAAAACTTATGTTTGTGCACCAATAAATGTTTTTTCTCAAATGTATTTTGGAAGAAATGGATGATTTCCGCTGACCAGGTTTTGTCTAGTCCAAAAACAGTACGTTTCTGTACAATGTTTGAGACTTTGACACAGAGGACTAGAGTTTGAGTCCCTCTTGCTGTTGGCTTTAGGCAACAAAAGTCAAGTCAGTGATGACTCCTTATATATTTAACCAAGACCACCATCTTTGTCCAACTGTAGCCCTGTGTTTAGAGTGGCTAAACACGGCCGTAGAAATAGGCTGGCAGAGGTTAATATGTTGTCAGAGAACACGTGTAGATATGTTCAGTATGAACATTTTGTGCCTTTGATGAGACATTAATTAAAAACATTTCCTCATAATGTTGGGTTCAAAAATGTGATCTGGGCCATTTTGTGTTGCAAATAGACCATATGAGACCATAAGTAATTGTTTCATTTCTTGCTCCAGTAACTGCAAAGATGGCTGTTAGCATTAAACTCAAATCCAGGGTTGAAAATGTCCCCTCAGAAGACCTGCACTTTGGTGTGCTGCATTGATTTTAGAAACTTCAGGACAGTATGGAAATACTGGGTGAGTCAGCTCATTATATTGTGCTCCTGTGGGAATAAACAGGCTGCTAATCATCTCCATGGTGTACAAGGGGTCAACCGTACAAACTGTGATTCATGTGTGTACATGACTGTGCTGTACTGTTGTTCAAAACCCTGCTGCTGTTTCTGTGAGCTGATGACTCAACGACTTGTCTCAATCTGTCCCAGGGTGCTGCTCCCGTCTCCTCCTGCTCACAATGATGGAGTGGATGTCTCACAGCGCATAAGATACTGTTAAACAAACATGATGTTACTAATGCTGATCTTCTATCTCTACACAGGCTGCATAGGGAGAGGAGGTGGAGGCTGATTCAGTGAATGAGCGGAGTGAGGGATGATGAGCAGAGATGACAGCGAGGTCGGGATAGGATGAGAACGCTGCGCAGGAGGATGCCGACGGAGCACGAGGTGTGCCATAGTCTGCGTCCGGGCCTCGGTCAAGACTTGAGACGCAGCTCTCTGCTGGTCACTATGGAGCTCAGGATGGGGCTTAGCGTACGTCAGCCAAGAGCACGGTGACATATGTGTCATTATTTATAGCCAGCAGATCCGCTGAGAGGCCCAGGGGCTGCTTAGAGAAGGTATTATTTGAGAGCCCAAAGACCAGCCTGGCCACAGTTGAGCTCTCAGGACATTTAGCGGCAAAAAAGCTCCCACAAACAAAAGACAACTCTTCTCAGGAGAGGCACTAATTCTGTCATCAGAACAGGATTACAATGAAGATAATAGAGCATGTGCCGAAACCAGTATTTACTAGATCCCCAGTGATGAGCTGGAACGAGGGCATGGATATAAAATAGCAGGAAACCAGTTTCTCATTCTGACATGACAATCTAAATAACAGGTCCCTCGGCACACGTTTCATGCTTCACAGTGGTTCTCACTCATATCCCATTTAGTGCACCAGTGAGGTAAAGCAAGTCATAGCTCTGACAATTTTAAGCTATGATTACCAAGGGATTAGGAGTTTCACAGTGGCACTCGGCCTGGAAAATCAGTGATGGAAAATGAGGTAGATGAATGCCCCCCCCCCAACAATCAGAACACGATGCTGCTCCAACTCCTCCCGCAGCTCAGCCACCTATGGTATGACACCGAAATATGTTTTGGAAGGGTTAATGGTAAGTCAATTAGAGTATGGCTGTAATCCGCATGAGGCAAAGGTCATCTCTTAGTAGACCGTGGGATTAGGGTGGAGGTTCCCCCGCTTGGCGTGCCGCTTCACCTGAATCCACACACATCCCTATCCTCTGCAAGATCCTGTACCTAGCTCACCCCTGAGGGGGACATACAAGGCCACGCATTACTCAGCTCCCCCGCCGTCCCCCTACACCCTGGTTACCTGACGAAGAAGCATGGGAAAAGTCAAGGTTGTGAACTGTGTAGTCTCACGATCAAGGCCACACACGTTCACAATTCTTAGCCCCTAAGGCCAGAGCAGGACTAGAAAGGAGAATCCTGCTCCAAATGTGCACAGTGTTCAATAATCAAGCTGCAAATATGATCAAGCAGGAGACTGTCCTCAGGCTGATTCACCCGCTGAACCTTAGACTGTCTTTGCTGAGTTTCAGTCATCTGGTTTGATTAGAGCAGGAACATTCTGAACCTGTTTCATGTGTTTTTCCATCAGGACTGTATTGTGTAAGCGCTGTGTGACTGCCTGCCTCTGTAAATATGGCAAAGAAAACCTCTCAGAGGCTATGTGACTATTGGCATACGATGTTGACTAAACACTCCAGCTGCATTTCATTTGTCTGGCACCAATAAGTTGAGCTGAATGAAAGCTGGGAGCTGCTGTGGAGCAGAGAGGCGCTGTGTATCTTCTCTGGAGCATCTCTTATCATACAGTACATTATCATCAGCGTTAGGATTTACGGGGGGGTCATTGAAATTCTCAGTGATGACACTCCACTCCGTTTGATGAGCACTGGACGGATCCCCGCGTCCACTTGAGCTAAATAGGGCACTGTGATAAGGGCGGAGCAGACGCGGCGAACAGATAACACAACAATTGGCTCCAAATAACACTTCGAGGAAACCGTTACATTATTCCATTGTTTCCTGCAGCGTCTCTCACACGGTCACATGCAGGGAGAACACAGCCAAAACGTACAGTGGAGTTCCACGGTTCCGATGATTACAGGAGTCCCAGTGTGGCTCAATGCGACTTCTTACCTCTCGTATCAGGCGTTTTCAGGCGCTTTCTCTGTCCAGGAGATGCAGTCGACCATCAAGCGTTGCAGATTTCACTTCAGCATTAATTCCAATACCGTTTGTAATTTCCATGCCCCGCCTTGGACTCCCGGTTTCGCCTGATCACTCTTTTCCCTTTGCGCGTAAAAACCGAGAGAGGCGCGCACCGCTCCGCCGCTCGCAGCCCGCTCTGGCCACACCACCGGCGTGCAAACCGCTCAGCGGCTTCCCCATCGATCGGCTCCAGACGTGGGCTATTTTAAGTTTGAGAGGAGGACACGCATGAATAAACTTTCACCGTCTCAGACATTTCGGATCTTTAACTAAGTTATCCGCTCACGCTGCGCCGACGGGAAGAAGGAAGAAAATATCCTCTCAGAGCGGAAAAAAAACCCTTTTCTCCGCGCTCCGTGTTGTTGTCTGCGGTCGGATCTGACTGCAAATACCTGCAGCCCTAGTCCTCCCCATGCACCGACTGCACCCTGTGTTGACGGCGGAGAGAAAGACGGCAGATGGACTGGAAATTCATGGACATGTGACACTGGGCGTTTCACATGACACCTGAAAAATAGATGATGAGCGTGGTGATAAAGATGCTGGATGGTTCTGCATTAAGGGTTTATCAATCATTTAGTAAGGTTTCATAGTGGAATAACCTTTGGGATCACTCTCTAATTAAGCCCTTCATAAAGGTTTTATAAGGTGAATAATGGCTACACACACACTCACACAAACGCACACACACTCTATATATATATATATATATATATATATAGACAAGACATATTCAACTGGTTTGGGATCTGGTGACCGCGAAGGCCATAGAATATGATTTACATCATTTTCACACTCATCAAACCATTCAGTGATCCCTGGTTCCCTATGGATGGGGGCATCGTCATCCTGGAAGAGACCCCTCCCATCAGGATGGAAGCGTGATCACTCAGAACAACTTGGTATTGATTTGCAGTAACCTTTCCCTCTAAGGGGACAAGTGGACCCAAACCAGGCCAGCAAAATGCCCCCCACAGCAAAACGGAGCCACCGGATCCCCTCACTGTAGGGGTCAAGCATTCAGGCCTGTACCGTGGCGAGCACGCCACAGATGCACTCGCCCACTTGTCGAGAATATGGTGGAGGACGACTCATTTGACTATATCACTTTGTTCCACATCTGAGTAGACCAGTGCTTGTGGTTTTTGAACCGCTGAACTCTCAGCTTTGCATCCATATTTGTAGTGAGGGCTTTATACACTGCAGCCCTACTATAAGATCCCTCTCCCTGTAACTGTTGATGGACTGTTCTTGCTGACACAGTCTGATCACGTCTGGCATTGACATTCTCGGTCACCTGAGGAGGAGCGGCTCTCCTGCTTCTCCTCACATATCGGTCTATTACAGTTTCCGACCCTAATTACTGACGTCTTTCCCATTGATGTAAATGCAGATGTCCTCTGTCAAAGTCACTTAGATCTTTTCCTCTTGCATCTTGATACAGAATCAGGATCAACTGATGGGATGTTGACTGCTTCATTGTACCATGCAGTGCACCTGTGTGCTAGCATCTGCGTTCGTTATGTGTCTCCACTCATTTATTCAGCTTTTTCCTTTAAGCTGTCACCCATCTGTATGTTGTCGTACATAATTAACATGTGTTTATTGTCTGGACTTTGTAGCTTGTTAAAAAATGTATTAACTTTTTTTATTGTGAAAAGAATTGGTGTAATAGCTTCTGTCATTGCTTTAATCATTCATTCGTTCTTCTGTGTGAGCACTCAGTGTTTTCAGCTTTTTATGCTATTATTTATATTATTAAATATTGATTTTAACTTCAAGATCAAAATAAAATTGTCAATAGAAGGTCAAGAGTTTCACGTTCCAACAGGCCAGCAGGTGTGCGGTTATAAGTGATGTCACTAGATCAATAATCCATTTTACCCTCAAACATCTTAATCAATTTTCACTTTTTAAGAAGCCTCCGGTCTGCAGGTATATTTGTTTACACGTCATTAACAGTGTGTAATATAACAACCATTATGCAGTTACACATGTTGGGAAAGTCATGCATAAACCATCAGCAAAAGCTGATGAGTCATCTGCAATTCTGGATGTTAAAAAGACATCCATGAAGGATTTTTACAATACAGCACAATTCCCCAGGTCTGCAGTTCTAAAGGTTAATAAACAGCTAATAAATGCAGCTGTTTCTGAGAAAGGTCAGATGTCCCATGGTCCACTGGAGTGGTCTACCTAGTGAACTACAGAGCTAAAAGACAAAGCAGGTGTCCTGCTGGATGACGAGAAGCACCAGCCACAGAGACTTTTCACAACCCGGCAACAAAAAGTTGTTGTTATTCTCGATACTTAAAAATGATAAAAGTAATAGAGAAAGTGAAGAACCTTTAATGAAACCATCAGTTACAAATTATAAGGGTGACCTGTTAGAAAGTGGTACCAACAATGTCGAATTGTTGGTACCAACAATGTCGCCGCTGGCTGAATGTGTGTGTGTGTGTGTGTGTGTGTGTGTGTGTGTGCGTGTATACTGTAGTAGTATTCCACATTAAAGGAGTATTTCACTGATTTAGCATTGCACTCATGGTGGACAGGAAATCCCAGTCAGTGCTGGAGACCCCCAGATATCATCCTTTTATTCCGTGTATTGTTCTTCCTTCTCAAAATCTAGTGCCAACATCACCCACAGCAACTCGCACACCCACAGTTAGGTTGGAGATTCAGGTGTGTTATGCTAACGGCTAATGTAGCCTCCACACAACTGTTCATAAAAATGAATAGATAAATAAATAAAAATAATAATACAGCTTTAAACTGTAAGAAACCTGAATATCAAAACATAATGGAAATGACAAAAAGACTAAAAATTATTCACATGGGTATTCAGACAGCATGGCTGACAGAACGCTTTTTAGTTTTTTACGTACAATATGAAATGTGATCGATGACGTTACACCATTTTTCTGTTTAAAGGTGGATCATTGGACAAAGCATTTGTCTGCGCATCTCGGCTCGTAGGACACTGTCTGTCTCCAAGACCCTGCAAGAAAAACGCTCCGTCTTGTGCTGGGAGAGAATGTAAGGAGGTTCCAGCAGCACTGACTGAATGTGAAAGTCTCCAATGCACTTTCATTTGACATTAAACCACGTACGAAGAGAGGAATCAGAAATGGTCCAGACCCTCAGAAATCGTGCGGAGGACCGGAGAGAATCGAACTCCCCACAGCCAGAGGCTTGATCCTCCTGCCTGACAAGGCTTGATCGGAGTGTAGCTGTCACGCTTTGTCGTCATCGACCTCATATATTGAGTGATTGCTGGCTATCCATATTGTCTGGGAATTTATGTAAGACAGCGGACATGCTTCAATCCAAAATGTGGTATCTGTCAATAAAAAAACCTGTCTCCTCTACTCTTCAGGTACAAAGTCAGTTATTCAGAATCTTGACAGACATTTTTAAAGATGCTAGTTCATGCTTGTATAGTACAGTACGTATTATAGTTCACGAATTCGTGGATACCTGTCACGCGGCAATTCAGTGTCTCCTCACACTTTCACTGAAGGTCATTCAAGATACAGTTAATTATCAACTGCTGTGATTTTCAAATGGAAAAGCTAAAGGAAGAGTTTGTCCACAGTCTTTTTAGGCCAGCGAGGAGGGCACTGCAGTAATCCTACTGATGAGAAATAAATGCATGCATACGTGTTACTGCATCTGCCTGCTAAAGGCTATGTTCTTCTAATGATAAAAGGCAGTTTGATGTTGGGGACACGGCTATGGAATATTATCAAAAATAGCCCCCAGAATTCTGACCTGCGTAGTATTTTTCCAGGAGAAAGAGGCTGAATGAGAACACGTGCAGCGCATCCAGCGGCAAGGCCTTCCTCGGCTCATTTCGGAGGATGCCGTTTGTGGTTGCTGTCGAACTGTACTGAGTTTTACTAACAGGTGTTTCTATTTTCGTCCACCCGATTTATATCAGTGGGATTAGTGTAGATAACAGAAATACCTCTCTGTATAATGCAATACTCACAGGGTATCAATTACCACGTTGTTGAGAGTCAGGTGGTCTGCCAATGGCTTATGGACATCATTGGAACTTGTCAATGATTTGAAAAATTGGGAGGATTGGAAAATTGGAGCTTGGTCAGTAATTAGTAATTGCAGAAAGGTACAGACTGGGCTTCTTTCATAATTGTGCGACTACTCCAAGTGGAAGAGGGTTACAGAAAATATCAGATTGCAAAGAGGCGTTCCCTATGGTTCAAACATTGGTGGACAAAATACTTTTGAAAAATGCAGGTGGAACTGCTGAGGTTCTGTTGCACCTGTCTAAGTTCCTCAACAATAATAGCACAGACGGCGGACGGAGGGGCTGGGCACTCATTGGCGTCTGACTGTAGAGATACTTCATCTGATTTTCAGATTTTTCTGTTCACCTCAATGAGTCATTTTTTTAAGAGTTTGTCCCCAGCTGAAAACAGACACTGGCTTTCACAGGGAGAGACTGTTGTGTTGCTTCCACCTTTGTTTATCCACTTGTTGTGTAATGGTAGTTCTCACAATTGAAAAAAAAAACTAAACTAAATGACTACATTGGTGATGTCATTGACAAAATAAAATTTGCACATCTTGTTATAAACAGCTTCTGATTGATGACAAATTTAAAGTTGCACAAACCATCTCGAGAAAAATTAAGTGTGAACGGTACAAAGGGCTGGTGGCATGAATGTTAAATTTGATCTGAGACCATTCTCGAGGAGATTCGGCTTGAAGGTCTATTTTCATAATGGCTACTCCCTTATGATTCATATGTCTAGCGATATATAAAAAAACATATTTGTAATATTTATTTGTCTTCTGACTGTGGAACGTATGAGATGCTTCTTTGGTGTGTGTTGATGTAAGATGTACGGTGTGAACACAGCAAAGATGATATTTAATTAAACTGAATGGAATCCTCGGGGGGAAAAAAGAAAAAAAACTGCATTTGGATGTGTATTCATATTATACTGAAAGTGGGAGAGGTTTATACCTGAAGTTGTTAGAAATTGTCTAATCTCCTTGATTTCCTGTATAAAATTATTTTCTACTGCCATTTCTACTGCTCATACATATATCTATAAGTTTATCTGCCAAAAATAATATTTTAACCATCTAGCTAAATTAATCTAATAATAAAATATATTTGAACCCCACATTCAAAAAACATGAAAAAGTCAGCCTGAAATGAGTCTCAATAAATATATTTAAAAAATAAATAAAATTGCCTATTACTTTGCAAATCCAGATTTTAGACACAAAATATATTATTAACAAATAAAATATGATTGTGTATTATCAATAGTTTTGTTCAATTTAAAGATGTGAAGTCCTTTTACATCACTTCCAGTAAAATATTCTAAATTAGAGAAAGGGTGAAATTAAGGCACAACAGAGACCCCATGGCTGAGTTTGCCTAAGACCCAAAAATCACCAAACCCACATCTGCACCTGCTACTGTACCTGCAAGCAATTACGGAGGGAACATAAACGGGTGCAGCACACACAAATGTCTGTGAACTTGGCGATGTGAATGAATGACTCAATAGAAATGCTCAGAAAGGCTCCGACTGCCCTCGGAAGGTGCATCTTTCCTATGTAGACACACCTGGACGACAAAATAGGTCATATTCCGCACATGGGGCACTGAGGTGGGCATGAATACCTAGCATGTCCCCGACAAATGTAGAAGCTGATGAAGCTTTTGAAAGGACTTGGAAACCTTGATGTACAGTATTTAGGGAGAAGTGCCAAAAACGCAGAACATCACTGATGCAAAAACTGCAGTGCTATTTTTGCACGAATGCCCTTAAATTGACATCTTTGCTTGATGCTTTGCTGACTGCACGCATCGTAAAAACATAGAGCTTTCCATTAGGACTGAACAGAGGATGAAATCACCTGTAGATGTGGGTATTTTCTGCAGCGGTCTGCTCAGAGCTCCCAGAGGCTCAGACTGCAGTGGGTACTTTGTCTGCATGTAATTCAGTGCAGATAACATGGCGCTTCCATCTCATTTCTATCCATTAACAAGATACTGGACGATGAGTGCATTTTAATCCCCTTTGCCTATTCTCTGAATTCTCTAATGAGGAGCCATATGCAAGACGCAGAGGTATCCACAGATGGCCTGTGGGATGGACAGCTCCCCAGTTTGCATAAGCAGTCAGGTAGCAGGCTGGCAGCGGGACTCTCATTTTCAGCCAAGCAGCATCAAAGTGAGGCTCACTTTTGGAACAGTGCTGTTGTGACACCAGGACAGAGAGAGAGTGGGGTTGGGGGGGGTTCCTGGTACCCGCCACCGATGGAAGCCATGATAGAATGGAGGACTGGAGAGGACACTGGTCAAAAGATGCCCAGGCCTTTCAGAGCTGAGGATGAATTAGAGGTTGCATCAGAGCACGCACTGTCATGCTTCCTGTACAGCTCAGAGGTCAGGTTGAGACACCAGGCCGCCATGCATTTGGCCGGTTTATGCACCATCCGGTCCTCCAATCTCCTTTCCCTGTGCATTAGAACATAAGCCCTCTCTGTGGCCTTAACAATACACTACTTCACCATGTCTTAGTCAGATAAATCCACCATCTGCTTTGCGTAATACCACAGCAGCGAGGACCAGATCAGCTCCATGACCCATTAGCACCAAGACAAGTAAAGGTTAAGAGATAGATGAGTATGTGATTGAGAGCTTACGGGTTAAAATTAAAGTGATTTACGCAAAAGCAGCAACAAAACATTTCAATGCAGAGTCAAAAAGAATGTTTTTTGGTTGACTGTTTATCTGTCAAAGTGTCATCTTAACTTCAAATGTGACGTACTGCCCTTTTCCTCTTTTAAAATCACCAGTGCTTTGATGGGAATGAAGGACGTGAAGGTTGCATTCAAAGGTTGTAGGAGATCCCGGAAAAGTCAAATTCAGGTTTACCTAAATAAATCCAACCACAAAATGTATTTAATCCCATTCTGAAGGTATCACACAGGATGTGTTGAGTAAGCAGCACACAGGATGTCATATGACACATATGTACAGGCATCCGTGTCTACAGTCATCGCTGTTTGTACAGGCGTTGAGATGCATTTTGTTTTCAGAGAGTACATAGCCTGCAACAACACTGTCCTAAACTGCTCTCTCTTATTTATTGTGTTAAAGTAGTTATTTCCTTAAGTTTAGAAGACCTTCGTCATCAGGGTTACATCAGGGGTGTTTCTAGGAGCTGGCAAGGTCTGGAGGTAAGCCCAGACTATCTAGGGCTGAGGTCAGGGTGTGAGCGCTTGCCCAGATTTTTTTTGGGTGGTCCCTGCTCTGCTGGCTGTAACACTACTGCCTAAATTGAATTTTACTGCATTGTATGGCTACTGCAAACACTGCATTTCATCTGAAATATAATTTTTATAGGGATGTTAAGGCAATTTTTCTGGACGGAATGGACATCTGCGGGGCAGCTCAGAATTCTCGCACCTATGGCCCCAGTGTTTAATTGCTACTTTACTTTTTTATTCTGTTTTTAACATTTTATTTGATTGCTGCAATGTTTAGCATTTCATGTTGTACAAATAAAATGAACCAGCAGCCTTACGACAGTAGATAAGTTGTACAAATAAACAGGCTTTTCAGTTCATTTAGGGAATATCAGGTGTTTTGATCATCTTGCTTTTCTCGAAATTGTGTTACCAGTTCCCAAGGTATCATATAACTCATGTCGTCTACGCCTACATAACAAAGTAATTTATTACCTTAAACATTGTTCCCAAACATTAATCAATAAACCGGTGGATCTCAAATCTAGGGGCACTGTTGCAAGTGGGATGGTTGTTTATACCTTATCTTTTGTTGTTACTGCTGCTGTGTGAGCCCAACAGCCAAGCAGAAGCAGTACTGATGCCAGTAGAGTGCACAGGCTGCGCACCATCCCTGCAAAAAGAAGGCTGCAGAGGACTGACTGAGCTTGTATACAAGAAGACGTTACACAGCCTCACCCACTCCGTCAGTCTCTCTACATCCATAGACAGGCAGCAGCAGGGGTTGGGAGAGGTCGGGAAGTACGTTTTTTACACAGATTTCTGCCTCTGTCAGAAAGATTCGGGGCGAGTCAAAAAACATTCCCGGCTAAAGGCCCAAGCCCGATGTTGAGAACACCGATGGTTAAAATACTAAACACGCAGTAAAGGCTGTGGAATAGTGACAGTTGAAAGAAACAATGACCATTATTGGTTTCAAACCTTAAAGTTAGGTGACGTTGTTATAGTCTGCTTAGGGAAGAGGTTGGGGTGCATCAAGGATTCAAAAAAACATGAGATTTTAACATGGCCAGAACCATGATCATTCCCTAACCTTACACGTGGTTATTATTGTAAGCATGACAGCGAAGGTCTCCTAACATTAAAAAAGTATTCAATTAACCAAAACCATGATCATTCCTAAAACTTAACCAAGTCATTTGAGGCCTAAGCCCAACCAAACACCAACATCACACCATAAAACAGATCTATTTTTCAACAGGGATTTGTAACGATTTTGGAAGGCATTGACAAATTATATCATCCTGATGATAGGCGCATCAGGTCAGAAGACACTTGGTCACGAGAAAAAGCAAGAGAACCCTTTGGAATTAGTAATTAGTACAAAGTGCTTCACACACACACACACACACACACACACACACACACACACACACACACACACACACACACACACACACAAATATAAATGAATAAACAAATAAAGGGTTAGGGTTATACAAATACAGCACAGTGAAAGACAGACCAAACTGAAACGAACCACAACATAAAACGGGGATGGAGGTCTATCAAAAGGCTTGCGTGTGAGATGGGTTTTTAGGAGCCCCCTAAAAAAGGCCAAAGATTAAGCAAATCCGATAGATTGAAGAAGATGATTCCAGAGGGTTGGGGCTAAAACAGTAAAGGTGCGATCCCCGTTTGTTGTGCAGTTGGAGAGAGGGATGGATAACAGGCCAAGATCTGAGGATCAGAGTGCTTGAGAAGTAGAATGAGGATCAATTATATGCATTATATATAAATTTGTCTCTAAATCTGTTCAGGTCTTCATCTAAGTTGCATTAATGCACAAACACAGCCTATTTTAACTAATAACACAAAAATCATTGTATTGTTCTTTTCCATATTGACTACATAAGGAGGCGGCAAACCTGGGGTCCAGTCAGTGAAACCGGATTGGAGGTGTGGGTTGGATCTACCTGATATATAAAAACACTCAAACATTCTGAGTTTGCTATTCACAAGGAGCATCTGCTGATGTGAACCAGGCCTCACAAAAAAAGATTTCAGGAGACTTACGATCAAGAACTGTTGATTTGGAACAAGCTGGAAAGGTTTACAGAGTCGTGTCAAAGAGTTGAGACATTAATCAGTCCACAGTCTGACAAACTGTCTGTAAATGGAGATGCTCCAGTTCTGTGGCTTTTCTCCCTAGAAGTGGACGTCCAGCTAAGATGACTCCAAAGACACAACACAAAATAATCAGTGAGGTGAAAAAGAAGCCCAGAGCAACAGATAAGGCTTAAAGGAATCACTGGAGCTGGTTAACATCTCTGTTCATTAGTCTACCACACAGAGATCATGGAGCATGGAGTCCATGGCAGGACACGGAGGAAGCTGCTGCTCTCCATAATAATATCTTTTACCAAAGAGCAGCTTGACACACCACAGAGCTACTGGGGCGATGTTTTGTTTGACTGATGAAACTAAGGTTGAATTGTTTGGGAAGAGCATGCAGCTCTGCGTCTGGTTAGAAAAGGTTTCTGCACACCAACATGAAAACATCATCCCAACGGTGAAATACAGTGGAGGGAGCGTCATGATTTGGGGCTTTGCTGCCTTTGGTCCTGGACAGCTCGCCATCACTGAGGGGAAAATGAACTCTCAAGTTCATCAAGGTGTCTGACAGGATGATGTCAGGGTGGCTGTCACCAGCTCAAGCTCAGTAAAAGTTGGGTGATGCAGCAGGACAATGACACTAAACATGGAGGTAAATCTACTACAGAACAACTTCAGACAAAGAAAATCCACCTTTTGGAGCGGTCCAGTCTGATCCCAGACCTCAACCCAATAGAGATGCTGTGTAATCACCTCAGGGAGCTGCTCACACCAGGCATTATAGGAATATGGCTGAGCTCTCCCTGAACATTTTTCAGCATCTCAAGCCTGTTATTACAACCAGTAACTAAAACCATGTTGATCAAATTGTTAGAAAGTAATTTGGGAACAGGGAAACGGAATACAATTGAAGGATACATATCTCCCCTTAGCAATAATAGCTGGCAGCTAATGAATAGCAACAGACTGAAGCTGTGAGGACTGCAGAAAGATATTCCAGAAATCACAGATTGCCTGAGGTAAAGGGAGCTGAAGCCATCCGTTAAATAATCTGATTGGAAGGCAGTTGTTTGCTAATAGCTGACAGCTCCTGCTGAATGATGCAGTCTCCCCCCAAGCAGAACCAACAGCTGATGAGAACATTGATGTTTTCACAAGGAAAACATACATCTTTACCGATGCTAAGGAATCTGAAACCTGAAAGTAAGAGCTAACTGTACTTCATGTAGTCTGTGCTCAGGTAATCATAAGGAGGAAATAAGGAGTGAAAGGACCAGTCTCATTTCATTCTACTACCAGTATTCAAGTGAGTACAAAGCCAAAGAATGTAAAAAAAGGATTGTTTATGCTGTCACCAGACAACTTGTGGAGACTGAAGTCTTTGACTATGGTATAGGCCCTACATTAGTAAAGAAATAACTACTAGATTTTTAGGGATGGCACTGTCATCCACCTATTTGGTCCAGACTGAAATATCTGAATAATTACGGATTTCCTATCAAATTTGTGAAAAATGTTTATGGTACCCAGAGTGACAGAATGACTTTTGGGACACTTCTTAAGCTTGTCGCAATTTACCATCGTGAGCACAACATTTTTTCAATTTTTCACTAAAGTTATTCAATTTATTCAATACGTTTTGCAGATGTTAAATTTCATGTGCAATTGCCTGATGTTGCTATTTTTCAGTGACATAACATAGATAGGGTAGGAATTGGGCACAGACAGCACTATTAATCTCGGAACCTTTTTCCGTTATGATATGCAGGAGTAGAGTTCACAGAATGTTTAGCTGGCAAATCTGCAACATTGGAATCCATGCCATAATAATCTGGTCTGATCTTATTGCAAATCAAGGATCCCCAACAATGCAAGTGAATGTGGTCTTCAATACTCTGGATTGAATATTGGGCCAACAGAAGAACATTTACTCAAATTATACAAGATTTTCTTTTGGGAATCACACAGTAGGATAGACAACATGGGCATATTTTATTATCCCACAGTGCTTTTTGATTTGATCTACCCCTGGTCACTCTGTTCTCCTTTCCTCCTATTTTCTTCTTCTCTCTCTCTCTCTCAGCTCTACTCTTTTATCCGTGGAAATGTCCTCCGCTGAAAGAAGAAAATATAAAACAAAAAAGTATTAAGATTTCTGATCATAAACTTAAGATGTATGATTAAATTCACCTCTGCTCTACTTTCCTCCTCGTTTCGTCACTCCTTCCTTGTCAACACCTTTTCATCTCTTGTCCCTCGTCCTCTTCACCTGCTTTCTCTACAGGTTTTCACATCTCTTTTCTACGGCGCCCCCCCAGGGTAAGCTGAGAAAAAAAGAGCCATGTGTGTGCACGTATTTGTAAACCAAGAGTAAAGATTTTTACACATGGCTCGTCCAGTCCTTCCTCACTCCTCCTCTTGTCGTGCTTCCTCTCCCTTCTCTCGCTCATTTTCCCTCCTGGCTTGTTTTCACAGTTGAAGCTTGGCACCCGCAGCAGTGTTGCTGGCGCGATGGCGCGCTCGGCGAAAGTGATGTCACCACGTCTTTCGCGTCAAGCCCGAGGGCAACATGTTTTTGGGAAAACGTCTAGGGCTGGAGCCCCATAAGCCACCCCCGTGCTCCACCGTAGAGCATGGTGATATCTCGGACGTTATTTCGATTTTCCTCTTGCTACGGTCTAATTCCGAAGAAGAGCACATAGGTGGGATGAGTGACATAATGTAAGGTCTGCCATAGCAAGTAAAATATTTTTACACCAAGTTGGCAAGGTAATTTACATTTCATTACTATCACGGCGTAGCTCCGTTCCTCATGGGCGAGGACGTGGAAGAGGGAGAGTAGCTGGCAGGAGCAGAGAAAGAGCAGAGGTCGGAGTTCAACTGGTTCCAGCAGGCTGCCCCGTGCACTGGATGCTATTTTTCAGAGCACACACAGAACAGACAGCAGACCGTCAGGAGATATTCACTGAATTTGACAGAGAGTGAATCGGATAAAAATCGCTGACTACACCTTGAAGTAAACATAGGAATACTTAGCATAAAATAATTCATAAGAAGAGAGCTAAGACTGTACAGATTTACAAATCGTGAAACTTTTTCATACTGAGAGCCACTGAGCTTTCAGTTCTTTGGAAAAAAAACCAAACAAACTATAGCACAGAAACTTTAGAGCTCTGACAACGAGTCTGTGGCTGAGACATGTCTGGCTGTAGGTTTACAAGATGTACTTCTCTATTAGCTATGTTGACGTGCGTTGATTGGAGAGCTGCTAGTTCACTCTTACTGTTGCTTTGGCTCAGGGGCAGTGGGTTTGATCGAAAAACCGTTGGTGTGGGTTTATACAAAATGAGAAAAATAGAAATAAGAACATTCACTGGGTTTCATTTTGAGTTTCAATACTCACAATTGTTTCCATGTACATCACAGTATTTACACAGTATTGGCATTACCCTTGTAGATCGTGCTGGTCAGTCAGTCTTTGGCAAAACCACTGTTTTTAATATTCAAAACCTGCTCAGTTTTTAGAATTTAAAAAAATCCTTGACATGGACACTTTTAATGGAAGTCTACAGGCTGAACTACTACTTCAGATCTCTGCACTGTCTCCAACTACTTTCTCTCTGTTCATTTATCGTGAAGGCATCTCGAGCAGGTTCAAAGTATTTGTAGTCTGGAGTTCACAGTCATCTGTGAGATTGCAGGGACTTGTAGCTGTGAAAACACTTAAGAGTCTGGGAGGATTTCAAACTCTCCCTCAATGTAATGCCAGTGGAGCCGGCCCATCGCTTGTGTAAACTTCCAGGAATACAGAAAAGCCCTCTCCCTGAATCCTAATGAAGTCAGAGAGACTGAAACAAGTTCGACACACTATTCCAAGTATTTCAACTGAATGACAAAGTAAGCTCTGTTGCATTGAAAGTCAAAAATGACAGGTTTTATTCACAGAGAACATTATTTACACAACAACAAATCATTTAATCCTATGGTCTGGTTTGTTTCTTTGGACAGTTCCCACCGTGGTTATTTCTCTGTTTACATGCTCCTGGTTAAGGGCATGTTATGTGAGGAAGTTCTCTTGTTACGTTTTGCCTTTGGGGACCATCTGTCTTTTCAGGTAGACACACATTGTAATAGTACAAAAATGTTGATACTTTACGCATGAGTAAAATGTTAATGTCACAATCTTTCCCTCTGTTCCCTCGGCCCATGTCTCCTAGCTCTTTTCACTGCTTCCAGGCCCCGTTTCCCCCCCTCATCTCCCCAGACCTGCCTTCCTCTAATCATCCGGCTCAGACTTTGCACCTGGTTCCCATTCATCAGTCTGCCCCGCCCATCATCGCACCTGTTCCCACTTCTCATCAGCCCTGCAGTCACCTGGTCTCTCCGAACCTTCTCCTCATTCCCCAATCAGCCTTTCACTATTTATACCAGCCCTTTGTCAGAGCCTCTGCTTTTCTTCCTGTTTTTGCCCCGGTGTATTTTCCCCATGTAACTGCTACCTGCTTCTGCTTCCCCAGTGAACCTGCTCCCTGATTATGGGTTTTGTTTGTTTTCTGCCAGACTCTCTGATCTTGCAATACAATAGCCGTTCGTAAATCGTGGTCTGGTCTATATTAAATTCCCTGAATGCTTGCATTGTTCATGAGGTATTTAACCAATTTGTCCCATGTTAGAATAACCTTAATACATGGCTTTCCTATGGTCAGATCATTTTGACAGGAAACACAACAGATGTATAAACATTGGGGAAAGAAAACCCATTATTCAGTAAAGATGCTTCTGATTTTTGTGTTCAAGAAGCCTTAAAGTAATCAGATGGAAAAAAACAAATAAACTCTGTGGAAGATTTTAAATTGGGCAGATTTAAAATGAGACACAAAGGTTAATGTTAATATGATGAGTCACTTTCTGGGGAATTGCACTTTTTCTTCTTCTTACCCAGAGTCTTCTCGACTCGACTCCTTCATGTCTCTGCATGCGGTATGAAGATTAAATGAATTCATGGATATCTCTGGTATCCATTCGCTTCTGCTATATGTAGGGTTAAGCACTTTACATGTCTCCATAGACACTGGTCCACTAAAATGTGAGTTTCAAGACACAAAAACACAACAACAAAAAATAACCGTGAATCAAAAACACACCCCAATATCTAACAGTAAGATCACACAAACACAGAATTAAACCTACACAGCTTCAAACGAAATAATTTAGTGAATGAGCCATAAAACATGGAATACTGAGTCTTAATCTACACACAAATCTCTTGATGCTTCTGATTACCAGAAGCAGACATAATACATTAATGTATATTACACAAACTTAGGCGCTAACGTCGCACCACTCCTCAGCTACAATACTTCTCCTATCTTTCAAAAGACATTTACTGTCTTCATTATTGGTGGCAAATATATCGCTGTAAAACTGACAAAGTAGTGAACACTCAAAATTTGGACAAACAGACTTAAATAAAATTGTAAGTTAGACTAATTTCTCAAGTTCTCTTTAGTTTGTCCAATTTTTGAGAAGTGGACAATTTAAGTTGAGATAACTGACCCACTGATAATGTGTAATCATATTTTAATTCATGGTTAAAAGGGGAGCTAATTACAGTTTATAGTTTATTTAAATGCAGGTAACTTATAGTAGAACTTCTAACAACCATTGGTGTAGGTGGGACCATGGCGTCTGCCCTAAGCCACTGTAAGCGAGTACTAACTGTCATGCCAATTGGAACGAGAGGGGCAGGTTTGCAAAAGAACAACGAAGGATGCCTGAGACTTTGGTGGGGAAACCCGAAACCAAAGCTGCCCACTGATTGCAAAACTCTGTAGGGAGGTAGGCAGTTCAAAGGCCCAGCAGAGCAGTACAGAGCACACGGAGCCGGCCCTTTTCATCACTGCCTTAAAGTAGGAAGGAGGCGTGTTAAATATTAACAACATTCTCTCTGCCAAATACTTGACATGGTGGCTAAAGTGTGTTTCAGTGTGCTGCTGTCCTTGGTGCCGAATGCCACAGGCTGACGAGGGTTCGCTCAGATGCTCTCCATGGTCCTGAAATACACAGCTGGGCTGGAGAATTGTGCTCATTAAAGCCAACACTCTGGTCTGTGACAAGGTATATCAAAAAATAATGGGCATCCCATCAAGACGCTCGTCCCCACGATGCCAAGAGTTAGTGTTTAGACTCTGGCAGGGTCTGGACCAGCTTGTCAAACTCTGTGAAGGAAGAAGAAGGGAGTCATTCGAGGGCTCGAGGACAGTCATTCTTAAACAACCCATACCAGAAAGATTTATTTCTCATGTGTATGAAACCTTTTGGTTTAAATTTCAATTATTTTACTGGTCACATCCCAAAGTGGGGGAAGATTGACATAGAATGTCAAAGTAGAAAATATTTGGGCATCACTTATAGAAAACACACAATTTAAAATGTTAAACAAGCTTCACTGGTCTAAGCTCTTCGAAGTGTATTAAATGCAATTCAGAAAATGGCACGTATGCACATATGTATTTGCTTCTGGTTTTCACTCCCACCTCGTCACGTACAGACGCTTGGTCAAGACTCTTAGCTGTTACTTGTTAACGCACGGGCCCCGCTCAGCATCATTTTTCAAAGTGCACAATACACTACAGCATTATTAAACTGTTTTTGTGGTTCTGCTTAGACTCTCGCAGCACTTGGTTATGGGAACGATCCTGGCCCAGTTTAAGAAAGTTCACTGTGACTTCGAGCCATAATGGAGCCTTGCCCCATACGTCAGCAGACAGCAGGCTGCAGTTGTCTACTTGACCCATGTGTCAACTTTCAACGCAGAAGAGAAATTTGGAAGTCTATCAGACCACCCTGCACATCTTGGCAAATGAGCACCATCGTAACCACGTTCGATGGCAGAGAGAACTTAAATATAGCCCCTTCAACCATACATCTATGACACAGATGTTAGTTTGCTGTTCTGAATTAATGTGCCAGTATTAAACTGTGGGTAAAAACAGGAACAGCTACATTGCTTGGAGCTAGGGTTATTTGTGTCACCACCAACAACAACCAAAAAAAAAAGCTTCTCAGTGAGAACAGAGAGGAGAGCAAAAAAAAAAAATGTAACTAAAACCGCGTAGAAAATAAAGTGATGTGCAGAAGTCACAGGTGAGAGTGGCAGCGAGGGCACCTCATGTGTATGTGTGTGTGTGTGTGTGTGTGTGTGTGTGTGTGTGTGTGTGTGTGTGTGTGTGTGTGTGTGTGAGACAGAGGGGGAGAGAGAGAGCGCTATGTAACGCTACCTCCACTGTCAAAGTAAGTGGTACAGCGTTGTCTTCGGCTCATTGTTGTCTGCCTAACCGTAATGGGCTCCTTATTGACCCCTGAGGCCGGAGGCCTCCCGGAACTCAATGGCTGGTAAGAACCACAGTTGTAGTGGGTTTGGACGCCCTTGATTCAAGTTAGGGATCCATTACAATAATGGAGCGTACCCCCGTAACCCCTCATCCACTGCATGGGAGACAGTTCACGCCAGGGGCAAAAATCCCTGTTGCCCTCTGACAGAGGGAGCTGCTGGTGGCAACTTCAGAGAATGTCATCACTTTGGATTTCAATAAGCTCCAACTACACATGCATTTGAATTTTAAAGTAACTCTACGCATGGCTTCCAGGCCGTAGTTTGAACCCCCCTAATTTCAGACTTTTTTATTCTGGTTTTAAGTAAGAAGGCTGTAGTTCTGATGGACTTGTGTCAAGTTTGGAAGTTTTGTCCAGACTGAGCATGAATCAAAGCGAGGCGAAGATGTGTCACTTGACTGAGAAGTTCAGGCTTGCCAGGGAGCTTTATGAATCCAAATCATGAATGTACGTGACGAATGAAAAAGAGACTGGAAAACTCAGCTGGCATCTGTACAGGAGCCGCTTGAGGGACCTGTACGACCTCTCAACCCCTCTCAGGCATGGAAGGTCAAATGAAAACAACATGCTTTTAGTTGCATAGGAGGTGTAGGATCCGTTCTTTTTTTGAGGCCTGACCCAAAATGCAGTCTCTATTTTCCAAAAAGTCCTATATGTCAGTTATTAACAACATCAACATCTCGACAGTGTAGTGAATCATATGTGGGCTACAGACATTCTTATGCACAAAGTCCTGGTGAACAAACAAAGGACAGAGCCATACTTGCAGAAAGTCAACCATTACCAGCAGCAAGTCAAAGGACAAAGCTGTCACAGTTCCACAGCACTGTCAGACTGACAGGTGACCTCTGGTACATACAGGAACACAAACAGCACGGAGTTCGTTTATGCAGTCTGGGGCTGTAATTTTGGAAATGGTGGTTTAATAAATGAGTTAGCTTAATGACAGAACTTACAGAACATTACCTGCTGTAACAAGGTCACCCGGACCAAGAGCACAGGAGTGTGAATGTGTTTGCTAATGTACTGATCTTAGATAACTGGTCATCAGGCGACAGTTAGCTCACAATAAATAATCTGGTGTCAGGCTGAAGTTACTGCAAAAATGCCCTGTCAAATTTTAAGTGAAAACATTTTACATTTTGATCATTCTTATGCTTAAAAAGAGTCATTTGGCCCCTAGTGCATTCAGTGACTTTCATTTTATAAAAGATGAGCAGCTTCCACAAGTCTTAAAATAAGAAGGCCCATTTCAGTGCAGTTAGTTCTACCACAAGAACCTAGAGCTAGATTTGTGTTGTTATTGTTTCTAGACGACACAGAGTCCGCCAGGTTTTGAGCCCATGACCTTCTACTTGGGAGATGTGTGCTAAACACTGAGCCACCGCACCACCTGGCCTTATGTGCTCTAAAGAGATACGGCTTTTAATATTTTTGACGTGGCTCCGTGGATGGCAATGTCAGTCAGCCAGTCCCGAGTGAAATGTCTTGACAACAAACCCTACACAATTCATTGTATTAACCTGTGATCCTCTGATTTTTCACATGGCAGTATCATAGGTCCAGATTTTTATTTTGTCCAATACCTGCAAAGACAATATACCCTCCAAGACAAATGACTAAACCTGAAATGAGACCTGTTTGTCCTGAAATGTTAGAGCTCAACATAAGTGTGAAAGTGCACTGGAGGATTTATAACACACGTCCTTGTACTAAGCTCGACCCAGAATGACACAAAATTGCTAAAAGGCCAGCAATTTTTATTTTTTGAATGAATTCAAACAACATTTGAACTGGATTTCAAATCTAACCACAAGATTGTCTAGCCTATTTAGACATATAGTGTTCTCTCATCCTGTATCAGTGAGAGGTAGAAATGACTCTGAACATGCAAAACGTAGCATGAAAACCCAGCATTTCATTCATGAGTGCAACACACATAGCAGTGGATTAATTCACGTTTAAAATAGTGAATCTGGATTTCTAAACTACAGTTAGTCCGTTACTGAGGATTATTAAAGCCCACGTGTTGGTTCTGACCTTTTTTGGACTCAACTGACTCCATAAACCCCAGATCAATGAAATGCACTGCACTTAGAAAGGAGGGGAAATGACTCTTGAGTTTTCCTCTGTATATCTGTGAGCTGCACCTTCATTCACTGGGAGCAGATGGCTGTTTCCCCTGATGATTTTAATGAGCGCTGGAACAGATGTGGCAGGTGTCACTCATCTGCCACAAAAAGGCATATGAAAAGTTCAGTGGAGCCATTTGGGGAAAGGTACATATTATCATTACTGAATCCTCCCTTTTTTCTACATGCATATAAATCAACACTGACAGCTTTTGCTACTCTCGCTTTTATATCTGACACTGTCCATTTGCACTAAACAGAATGTCAGGCTGTGTTTCCTTTTTGTGTTCACTTGTGACTTCAAAAGATACATTCGACATCAATTTCTGTGTATTTGCCATTTTCTTTTAGTGCTTATCTGTGAGATAGCCCTTGTCACCAGCAGAACAAATATTAAAACTAAGGATGGCCATCTATCCATCTGCCCAACACTTTGTACCAGTGCGATATCTTGAAATAGATTATTCTTTGCCTTGGAATCAGCAGGTGACAAAATAAGTGCGACAGACAACAGACTTTTTGGTCACTCAGATCGGTGTGGGGCGATGAGGAGACTGTAATCCAGGTGTTTGTTCCTCAAATACATACATGGAACCAACAGACATGTAACATTTCCATCACGTTCTCCACATTGTTTCTGTTCATTTGAGTTGAGTAGGGGATGGGAATAAGGATTAATTTGAATTTTCTGGCAATTCGGTTAAAACTTGGATGGAAACCTGACAACTGTCCTCTTCAAGGTCCATTTTGTAACCGTTCTAGATATCTCGATCGTATCAGTTTAACATTGAGAATATAGAAATGATGAATCTCAGCTTTTACACCAACATAAGCAAGAGGTCCCTTTAAAAAAAAAAAAAAACTAAAAAACGATGAAAATTTGAACATCTACAATTACATGGCTGGACGACTCAATCTCCTGAGGAAGATCATGCGGTGTGATTGAAAACTCCACAGCTATTAAATAAAAGCTGAAGATGTGAATGTTTTTAGGTCAAACATAAATATCAATTTAGGGAATATTCTTTAACATTATGTTCTGTTAATTCCTTTTTTATGAATTAAGTAAACACAAATTTGAAATTGCAACACATGACTTCTTAATTTGTCTGTCACGCACATTATTTTGTAATTTGAGAGCTGATATTTTTTTCTGGCAGCCCATATAATATTTTTGACCCTATGGCTTTAGCGCTAGCACCAACCTCAGGACCACCTTTTATAATTTTAGCCCCCGCTACTACTTACCTAAAGGTTACATTGCAAAAAACACTTAACACAATGTTTTCATATGTTATCTCACTAGCACTGGGTGTTTAGAGCAACAGCTGTAAAAGCTTGTCTGCAGTTAGCTGAATTGCTATTATGTTCAGTAATAGAGATCAGAGCAGGAATGTACTCAGAAAAATGTCATCCGCTATTACCTGAAACGATTCTGGTTCGGGTGGCTGTGGGTGTGTGCGGCTGGTTCAACACTTATTTACCTGCGCTTGTGTATCTGACAGTAAATCCATCCTCTGGCACAAACAAATGATCACACACGACCACTGGGAGGCTGGAGCTGACCCAGGGAGAACGCACCAATCACCCTGCCAGCCCTGCTCTGGACTGGCCTTTATCCTAGATAATCTGGCTCCAACAGCTCCTCTTTCTCCCCTGGCAGTTTACGGTCTCAGACTCCAGAGAAACTGGTGAAATAAACAAGTCCAATGACAGCAAAGATGAGAGGAAACACGGTCCTTAGAGAAGACAGCTTTGGGGATTTTCTTTATTGCTGTCTTCCACTGTTATTTAACACAGAACATTTCAAATAATCCATCGGGCTAACAGGCTGCCTCCAGTATTTGCGCCTTGTGTCTAAACTTAACAAAGACCATCAAAGAATCCTTCGCCTCCTTCCTTTTTGTTTAACACAGACTTTTCTAAAGTTGGCTAAGATGACTTAGCGGAGACCGTAAACTGGTTATCCTGCTTATCTTTAACTTAGTCACTTAGGTTGATCTATTAGACTCTGCAGCTCTGGGAAGCAACAGATCAATGAGAAGCTATGGGGTGGAAAGACACACATTCTGGCATGTGACACTGGATTTGCACTTCGCTAATTTGTCCCAGCTGTAATTACAACCAAATCAGGTCATTAGCTGACCAAAGCGGCCTGACCGATCCGCTGGAAATCCTTGTTTGCTGAGCAAGATGCTTCAGCTGGAGTAACGATTAAAGGCCCACTTCGAAAACTCAAGACCAGGATTTCAACCCTTCTAATATCGCCAGCTGATTGACAGTTCTATTTCTGAGTTATGCATGTTTTTCTGGAGCTGTAAAGGCTATAAAGCTTAAGATTCTCATCGTATTAAACCCCATTTTTGATTTTATATGATCTCCATTTTTTCATTGTAACTGTACTTTATATTTACTTAATCTAATGTGTGTATTTTTATTCAAATTGCATATTCAGGCACAAGGGATTCACAGAAGATGATACGTAAACCAACTTTGGAAGACGAAGAATTCACGCACTTCAGGCGACGCAGACAAAAGGATTCAGTCACGAGTTCAGAGTTAACGTGTCAGACAAAACTGTTGACTGTCTGGACAAATCCCATGAAAAGACCCAAACCATCAAAGTGTTAGTCCGTCTCTCAACACTGTCTGACTTCCCTGCCATGTCTGTGGCTCTCGGTTCCTACTGATAACATATATCTATACAAACGGTTCACAAATATAATATATATAGTTTTGTTTTTAAAAAAGGCAGCTGAGCTGCTCACTAGTTTTTAGTAACAGGACTCACACGGGAGGAAAGTGCGCATTTGAAGTATTGTTACACATTGAAGTCCAAGTGAGCAGCAGGACGGTAATTCGTTCTGCACATGGGATTAGCAGAGAGAGAAAATAAAGGCTTTTTTTACAATAGTAATTTTTATAACCAAAAGGTATGAAATTACTGGCTACCCAGGATTCTGTTTCCAACCTTATTAAATAATATCACTGGTTGGTTGGTTGGCCGATTGGTTACAGTGTGAAAAACATAAGGGTCTGTATCGACAGGAGCCGGGACGCTTCTTTTGTGTCGGCCTAACTTGTCCTTAATTTCTAATGTTAGAACGCACATGAAGTGTTTCTCAGAAGAGCACCGCTCACCATAGAAGAAGAAAAAAAAGCGACCATTTTGATCTGGAAGTACCCTGATGAGTAGAGGGAATCCTTTCTTACCATATTTTAGTTGGACACAAACTGTAGGCTAGGCTGAGACTGAAAGGAAGTTCACTGGCCTATTACATCATCCAAAAGTGGAGGCCCGCCCCCACTTTAAAACTCATGCCAGCACTGCTGCAGCACAGCTATTTTCCAAATACTCCAATTTCAGCTCCTCAGACTAAATAATATCAGTGCAATCCTCTCGTGTGCATAAAGCTCACACACGTGAAATGTGCCCAAGCACATTTTATCGTCAGCAGATTCAGCTACTTAAACAACTAGAGAGCCAATAAAGCTTAACGTAGCTTTCAGAAGTGTACATGGCCTTCATTTCAGCAGCGGTCTTAACTGCCTCCTCTGTTTCGATTCTCTGTGCCAGTTCATGTCTATGGAGATTGTTGCCAGGCCGTTAAGCCTGTCTCGTTTCATTGTACTGCACAGGTAGTTTTTTTTATTAGTTTCAAATTTGAGAAACTGAATTCTCCGGAAGCAACGGAAAGAGGGAGGCTGAGAGACACTAGTCATGCTCCGCCCATCAACATCTCTGGAGTCGCTGTGTGTCAGGGCTTTTTCCAGTGCTGTGCACTCTGGAAGAACGTCCAGAGTGTTTCTTCTTGATGGATGCAATGTCAACACCCCAAATATGTGCCCCCGGTCCTTGAGTCGAGGAAACTGCGCTTCCAGTTCTTCTGTCAAAGAAAAACACTTTGTTGTGGATCGATCAGTGCCTCATTCTCTCCTTCACACTGAAACACTTTCTGTCCCATTTCATGGTCGCACTGCACTTTGTGGAGTAAAACAGGCCTCTGTTTCCAAATCCTCCGACAACGATCTTGCACTGAACGGCGCTCTCTCAAAGTTGACTGCGTCTGTGCGATAGTCCTGCAGGAATCGTTCGGCCATGTTCAGCTGTGCCACTGAACGAGGCACAGAGACTCATTGGCTGTAGTGTTTTGCTGGTTATATTATGTCATACCACGTTATGACGGAGCACATGAGTGGGTAGGGGTTGATCTTAGCTGCGGTGCCTCTGGCTTCACATCTAGTTTTAGCTCCACTAACGCCAGTTAGACTTTCACCTTCTGCCACCGACAGCAGCGACTCATATGCATCCCCTAGCTGGTGGTGGATGGGTTTGAGCCCATCTACCCGACCTGCCCTTCCCGTGTCGCTCAAAGGCTTGACTGTGAGGCCATGCTCACCTATATGCTGTTTAAACACGTCCCAGTGAGAAAAAGTTATAAATCACTAGATGGTTGTAAAGAAGTCCACTGCCTGCAGACAACATGAGGCTGCATTATTAACTACCAAGTTAAGAGAGTGGGCACTGCAAGGCACATAAAATGCCCTTGGGTTTATGTCTGGCACTCTTTTTTTGTACACTATTATGTTTATGTGATCTATTGTCGTAGCCTTGACCTCTCTTGTCCAGCTCCCTAGGTTCCTAATAAGAACGTCAGTCATGCCGGCACCTGTGCAATCGCATGTCTCTGAGAATTCCAGGAAATGCTCTCTGATCTCCATCTCTCCTGTGTGTGTGTGTGTGTGTGTGTGTGTGTGTGTGTGTGTGTGTGTGTGTGTGTGTGTGTGTGTGTGCGTTGATACACACACAATCTCTCTCCGGCTCTGCTCACATTGGGAGCACAACTTAAAAATATGGAGTAGTATTTAGCTGACTCTAGCAACGTGAGAATGTCCTGCTGAATATGGGATGCTAGCATTGCTATGATTTCAGTGGAGGTGCGTTTCTCTCCTAATGTGTCCAGCCATAACGCTATCAAAAAGGCTGATCATCTCCACTAGTTCAAGGTAATCACCATTAGCTGGGATCATTCAAAATGTCCTCACCGTGTATAATTATCTGTGCAGGTGTCTGTGCTCCGATGGTGCTGCTAACATCTGCTGTTTCTCGTGGACTTGACCGTAGATATGAAGTGGGGTTAGTGCCTGCTCTGCTGTTTCTCATGGATCACATGGTGGCTGAGCAACACTGGTAGTTGGCAGTCTCTTGGTTTGCTGGGGGACTTCCAAACCTGTATTTGCAGCCAGGTCATTTCCATTATTTAGACCTTTAACCTCGGTCTTGGCTCATGAGAACCAAGGAGCAGGGGGCGGCTGCAGGTGCAGCGTGATTGACACATTGCTCAGCATGTGTTTTATATATATATATATATTTATATATATATATATAATATATATATATATAAAAAAAAAAACAGAGAAAAAATTTGTTCATACACAAAGTGCACATCCTTTGCCTAGGGCATCAGCTAGGTACTATCATTTATTAATTTTCTGTTCTTTTCATCCATCACTGTTGCCTTTTAGGAAATCTCAGAACATTAATAATAACCCAGAGTTAGAAATGAATAAAATTCAAAATTATACGTTGTGTGTAAATAGAGTAGACGTTATTTCCCATGTGCAGCATGGAGTGGCACTTGTTGTTTACTTTCTTTACAGGTTATGTTTAATAAGGCACTTCACCTGGCACTGCCTTTTTTTAGAGATATGTATGTGTGATTTGTGTATGCATTATGAGGAACCCTGATCATTTCTCATTGTAAATCACACATTGCTTTAACACCTACAGTATGTGCCTCCATTAAAGGCTCAGCAAAAGCAGATGAGTAGGTAATTTCACTGAAGCTGAGCCGACTGATTAGGAGAAACTGTGCAGCAGTATAAGTGCTCTGATGTGTGAGGTTTAGGTGAAGTGCTGGATTATTTCTAGAGGGATTAGTGCTATATAAATCTCTCTCACAGCATTAAACTGACAGGTTCATTAATTATGAGGCCTATCAGCGGCGTAGACCATCAGATGTACTAACCTCCGTGGTCTGGAGCAGGCTGACCCACTTTCCTGACAGAGCTTTTTATCACCTCGTTTTTCATCAGCTCCATTGCCTGCCCTGGCAAGCCGGACTTTGTCGACTGTCTAAGACTTGATAAATTGTTATTGAGGCGCTGATGTTGTGCAGCGAGTGAGTGTGTATGAGAGAGATGGTGTGTTAGGGTGGTGGGGCACAGGGCACAAAGCCTGACAGGTAGAAAGGTACAACTTGACTGATTCGGTGACATAACTGATGGACTGGTCTTTGTTTTTTTTTTTTTTTTTATCTATTTTTTTTTAGTCTATTAAGACCATAATGGAAAAAAGGCCCTGCATTTTAAATGCAATGCAATGACACAGCCCTTGCTTTTGTAAAAGCAACCGCTAAATACCAGAGTTTGGAAATATACCCCCAGCTCAGGCTGAATATGTGACACACGTTTTGATACCGTCAGTGATCCACCTAGAAATACCGTCCCACTACAAACTAACTCTGTATAACATGAGTGCTGTTGTCTCTCGAAGGAAAAAATGATGAGGGAAAAAAGTGGCGACACTCTGCTCTCCTTTAAGGTGTAGTTCTGTAGTCAGCCTGAATTAATACAGGTCACAATGGACTCCAAAAGGCCAAATTCTAACAGGAAAAACAAATTCATAAAATAATACTAAACAACGACATTAAATGGATTTTCAGCCACAGTAAATCTTCTCATTTGATTTCCTGCTGCAAGATGACCTATTGGGATTGGGTTATTCATTTTTTAAAGAGAAGCAAAAAACTGTCGCCAAAAAAAACCCCATTTTCTCTCGGAAATTAACAATCAGCTCTCCCTCCCCCCCGACAGAACATAAGACTCCTCCCACAGCCCAAATGTGCCTGAAGTCCTGCACGTTTTCCATCATTATATAATAAGCGTGTTCAACTCTCAGCCGGGCCTTCAACAGTCCCTGCAGAACCGGCACAGGTTCCACGTTGCCAGTGTTCTGGACCCGGTTCCTGCTTGTCAGCCAGATGGCCAGCTTGGCAAAACCAGATAAAAAGTTCACGAGTGTATGTGCCGTCTTCTTTTTAGCACTGTACTTGGGGCCAAAAATGAACAACTAAAAAGAGAATTATTTCTCCCCGATACCCTGAAACCACCTTTTTAAAAGCTCGAACAGCGTCACCAGCCGAGGACACTGAACAAACAAATGCTCCAGGGTCTCCGCCTGAGAGCAGAAGACACACTCCTCCCCCAGCTCAGGATCCAGGTGTGCTCTGTATCTGTTCGTAGCTATCGCCCCGTGTACAACCCTCCACTGGAGGTCTGCTGTCCGCTTTTCAATGGGCAGCTTGTACAGGGCCCGCCAGCTGCCTTTCGGGGAAGCGCCTGGACCAAAAAACTCGGTCCACCTCGACTCCCTCATCCCCGCCAAAGAGCACAGGTTCAGAGCCTTCACGCAGATTTGATAGGCTGCTTTTTTCCCTACAGCCTGGAACTGGTCCAGGTGTGGGGTTGTGAACGTCAGCAGCTGTCCTCCTCCTTCCTGCCACTCTCCCACAGCTGGGGTGGCGGACAGAGGGGAAGCTGTACTCGCAGCCTTCACTCCATTGTTTGCACAGGTCTGTTTTCTGCGAATGCTCTCAGGTTTTGTGGCAGGGCAGCACAGACCTCCTTCACCACTCTGTAAATCAGCCTGGTAGAGGTGATGTTGCTCCTCCTTCCCAGGTCGTCCACCGATGTTGCCGTCACCTTCATCAGATGTCCTAGTTTGGTACAGCCGGCCTCCCTGAGACCGGCTCGCAAGCTGGCAGACTGCAACGTCTGGGTCTGTATAAAGTTGTTGAAAAACAACGGTTCTTCAAACAACCACATACCCGGAGTTTCATTTGTACGACGTGTGATCTTAAAGATCTGCCACGCCTGCAGGACAGAGCTGTAAAAAGGTGTCAGTCCAGTTAGGTCCACCGTTTCCGGTTGGAGGAGGAAAAGCTGTTTGTTGTAGCCCAGTCGACCGGCTCTCCTCAGCAGCAGACGAGCTGTGTCGAACCAGCTTGGGCCACAGTTGTACAGCAGCCTTTGCGCGGTCTGGAGTCTAAATGAGGCCATTTTGGACTGGATGTTGATCAATCCCTGCCCCCCTTCAGCCACAGGCAGATGTAAGGCTGCTGCTCTGACCCAGTGGTAACCAGACCAGAAGAAGTCCAGGATGGCTTTCTGAATTTCCTCTACCAGGCCCCTTGGTGGCGTCAGAGCGATAACTTTGTGCCAGAGAGTCGAGGAGACCAAGTTATTGGCAACCAGAACCCTTCCCCTATATGACAACTGGGGTAGCAGCCATTTCCATTTAGACAACCGAGCGCCCACTTTCTCCCTAGCTCCCTCCGAGTTCTTTCTCTGAAAGCCCTCAGTGCCCAAGAACACTCCCAGCACCTTCAGCCCCTCCTTCCCCCACTGGAGTCCTCCAGGCAGACTGGGCACTGCCTGATCCCACCAACAGAGCTTCACTTTTTTTCCAGTTCAACCGTGCAGATGAGGCCTGTTCATAAAGAGTCAGGGTGTCCTGCAGATGTTGAACATCCTCTTGACTGGAAACAAAGATGTAAATGTCGTCTGCATAAGCAGAAACAGTGGGAGGACGATCGAGGTCCGGCAGTGAGAGACCACTGAGCCGACCTCTCAGCTTGCAAAGCAGGGGCTCAATAGCTAAGCTATATAGTTGACCTGAGATAGGACAACCCTGTCTTATCCCTCGCTGTACAGGGATTGGCCGGCTCAGCCCCGTCCCCATCTTCACCATACATTGTGCACCTTTATACAGTAAACCAACCCAAGCCAGAAAACCATCACCAATACCAAAAGTCCTAAATGCAGAAAACAAGTAGGAGTGATCCACCCTGTCAAAAGCCTTTTCCTGATCTAAAGACAATATCCCACAATTTAAATCATAATATTTACAAACATCAATAACATCTCGTATGAGGAAAATCTTGTCCATGATTGTCCTATCTGGTACACAATAGGTCTGGTCTATATTTACAATTATTTCCAGGACGTCCTTAAGTCTGTTTGATAAGGCTCTGGAAAGCACCTTATAGTCTGTACAGAGGAGGGCAACTGGCCTCCAGTTCTTAAGTTGGGCCAGGTCTCCTTTCTTGGGTAGCAGGGAGAGCACAGCCCTCTGACAGGAGACTGGGAGAGATCCTGTTCTAAAGCACTCTAACAGAACACCATGTAAATCGGGTCCGATGGTGTTCCAGAAATGCTTGTAGAAGTCACTGGAGAGACCATCGATCCCTGGTGCCCGTCCCGATGCCATCTGGTTGATGGCGATCGTCAACTCCTCCAGAGTCAGCTCCCGATCCAGACCAGCCTTCTCGTCCAGGCTAAGTTGAAGAAGCCCCTGCAGAAGTTCCTCGCGAACCTCCGTGTCGCAGTGGCCTGCACCAAAGAGGTCGGCATAGAAATCCATTGCATGGCTCCTCATCTCATCCGGACTAGCGGTCACTCTGCCTCCTGGCAGCCTAAGGCAGGTCATCTGCTTTCGTTGGGCGACCGTTTTTTCCAGGTTGAAAAAGAAGGAGCTTGGAGCATCCATGTCCTTCAGCTGGAGGAAGCGGGACCTGACGAGCGCTCCTTTTATTCTCTCCTGCAGTAAGGAGCTCAGCTCCACCCTTTTTTCCTGCAACAGTTGGCCCTTAGCAGGATCTGGGTTGCCATGCAAGCCCTCTTCAATTTCCCTAATGTTGGCTTCAAGTTCTTGCACTGCTAACTTGATTTTAGCAGTGGAATGGCAGGTGTACTGTTGGCAAAACACGAATTTGTGTTTTTCCAATCTCCCACCACAGTTTCAGTGAACTGAAGTCAGTTTTTTAAATTTTCCACTGCTGCCAAAATTGCTCAAAGCAGTGACAGAAAGTCCTGTCTAGAAGGAGTTTGTCGTCAAAACTCCAGTAAGATTTAACCCTTTCGTCCAGTGAAATATACAGATCTATGCTGACTAAGTGATGGTCAGTGAACCCAGCTGGACTAATTGTGCTCTCAACCAGTCTGGAGCTGAGACTTTGGGAGATATAGATTCTGTCCAGTCGGGCTGCACTGACCGTGCCGTCTCTGACCCTCACCCATGTGTACTGTCTGGACTGTGGATGTTTGACCCTCCACGCGTCCAGCAGATCTAGTTGTGTTATAATGCTGTTTAGGTTCTGGGATGACTGCGGGTGGGGTTCCTCGCTTGTCCTGTCCACAGTAAAGTCGACAGTACAGTTGAAGTCCCCACCAATGATGAGTTGGTCGTGATGGTGTTTCGTTAGCTCGTTTTGTAGCTTGTTGAACAAGACTACTCTTTCGGCCCCCTGGTTCGGGGCATATATGTTGACAAAGCAGAACACAGATTTCTCTATTTCTGCTCTGACCACCAGCAACCGTCCCTTCACTACTTCAATAGTAGACAGGACCGTTGTATTTGTGATTGGTTTTAAGTTGGTGCCATGGCTAAGGGCATATGTACCCTCCCACCATAAACCCCAATCTACTTTGTCTGTCTGAGTTGTGTGTGTCTCTTGTAAAAACAGCACATCAATCTTTTTTTGAGCAGAGACGTCAGATATTAGAGCTCTTTTGTGCTTTTCTCTCCCACCATTGATGTTTAGAGACCCTATTCTGAGGCTCCGCATTGAGGGGACAGAGAAAAATATCAGACGTAAGACAAGCAGGGAACAGTAAAGAGGAAAAAACACCTTGTGGTACATGATCATGTCAGCAACCTTCTGGTCCTTCTAACAGTTTTACTTTTTGCTTCTTTCCTCAAAGTTGTGACGTGTTTTTTTTTTTTTTAAGACGGAAGCGTTTCTTTTCGTCCAAAATGTCAAACCCAACCAGTTTTTTTAGTATGCCAACAGATCTAATGAACTTGTCAGTGTCTCTGAAATAATCAGTCACTTTAACAGATTTTCCAAATGTTTCACCCAGGAACTGATTTATTTCCTCTAGAGAGTAGAGGTTTGTGTTCCTGTTAGGAGTCTCACCAATAGATACAGCGTCTGACTCAGTCGTACTCCATGTCTCCTCCTGCATCTGATACCTGGCTACTGAGTACACTTTGTCCTTCGTTATTATCTTTGACTATTAAACTGGTGGAAACAGCTTTTTCAGCTTTTTCTTCTGACTGTTGTTTTGCCTCAGCCCCTGCAGACCAAGAGCTGCTCAGGTTCTCTGCAGTCTCAGAATCCTGCAGCTGGCTGTTATAGTTTGACCGTGAACCGGCTGCTGCATCTGCAGCACCGTGTTCCACCCCCTCAGTCCCGGCTGCGGGCCCACCCGCCTCCCGGGCCCGAGCGGGGTTGCCCGCCGGCGTCACCTCGGCCCCGGCAGATCCGCCCGCCGGCGCCTCCACCAGTTGTTGTCTATGCGGACACGCAAATCGTTTGTGACCAACGTCTTCACATTCGAAACATTTGAGCTGGCCTGAGCTGGCGTAGACCAGGTAGTTGCCATCGCCGTGCTTCACCCTGAAAGACACCTCCAGCGTCTGGGTCGGCGAGTCCAGGAACATGAACACCTGCCGCCTCAGAGACTGGACGTGCCTCAGTTTGGGATCCTTACATCCCAGACTCACTTAAATCCGCTGGCGAATTTACTGAACCTGCGGAGTTCGGTCTCCAGCGATTCATTGGGGATGAACGGCAGAACACCGGATACGGTGATCCGCGTGGAGGGCACCGACAGCGGGGAGACCTGTACGAAATTCTCCCTGATAAACACACCGCTCTCGATCAGACGATGTACCTGAGGCTCGTCCTTCAGGAACACAACCACCGCTCGGTTCATTCTGGAGGCAAAACACAGCTGATCGTGTCCCACCTGTTCACCGGCGGCCAGCAGAACTTCCTCTACGGTCACGGTGCTATCCGGCGGGACTATCCGCACTCCCTGCCGGATAGACGGAGGTGGCGTCTCGGAGGACGCCATCACTCCCGAAGACCTCCTGACAAGTCCACCGGTCGATCGGCAAACAAATCAATGAACCAATTTAGAAAAATAAAGCTCACCTGATCATGTACAGAGGAAAAGGTGCAGAGATAATCCAGAAACACACACAAAACAATTCACAACTCCCGCCACTCGCACGTCCACCCTCACTCACGCTCACAACCGGAAACCAGAGAGAGAGAGAGAACAAAATATATGTACACTGGGCCTTTTACGACAATTACTGTTGTTGGACGATACATTGTCCCAGAGATAACTGCTATTAACGGATTATTGATTTATTCTAAGACCATTTTATGCCACTGATATAATATTATAGCATGATAATGCAAGTACACCTTTTCAAAGAGCACTGAATTTAAAATTCTTTAGAATATTCAGACACTGGAATTGGAATGTAAATAACATAAAATACCCTACATAAAAGAAAATATGTAAATAGATATACCGACATACCGGCTCGTTATCGTGTTTCCCACAGGTTAGGAATTTACCTGAGATGGCGGCGCCGCGCGTGACCGATGCGCATGCAGAGACTCATGCAGTTCAGAAGGGGGGGGTATGTAACTCGAGTTTATTTTCCGTATCTCCAATTTACAGATGTCCCCTGAACGCCCCACAAGCCGCCTATCGGTATAGACGCTCGGGCTTAAACCCAACGAGCTCCCGCACCGGAGCAGCGGAGTGTGGCTTTGAAACGTCGTGGCTGGAATGATGCAGTCATCCGGGAAAACAGCTACAGTGCGGTCCAAGAGTCTGAGAGCACTTTGACTGACTTTTGGACCGCACCGCATTAGCCTCGAGTGACACCTTATCTTCACTGTACCTGGCTCTCTCTCTCTCTCTCTCTCTCTCTCTCTCTCTCTCTCTCTTTGTGTGTGTGTGTGTGTGTGTGTGTGTGTGTGTGTGTGAGCCGCCTGAGCCCTGCCCACGGTGAAACTCAACGGTGCCTGGATATATTTCTTCCTGTTCTTATGACGGTAGAGAAAACCCTGGCGTTGATTCCGGCCTCATGTTGGCTACAGTGTTTTTATGACGCGTGTAAACACAACGGGCAACATCGGGTTCAGCAAAGATGAACCAGGTTATGTCCATACATTGCACGATAAGCCGATAATGTTATCATCGTGACAGGCCTGATACATACCTATATGTATAACGTTTAGTGTGTGTAAAACATTAAAACTGGTTGTAATGTTGTGGCTGATCGGTGTATGTGTTACGGACATATAGTTTTTAGCCAGACAAATGTATTAAGTAAATAATACTAATAAACGATTAATATGTAGATTTTAGCAACATAAATCTTTTTAATCCATGTTACCATGTTTACTGATAAATGTATTATATACTGCATATACTTTTAGCAAGATAAATGTATGAAGTAATATATACTTAAACATCACTTTGGATAAATGTACTGTATGTACACTATATTGTACATTTAGCCAAGTGAAGTTCATCCTACTAACAAATGGAGAAACCTCTGTCTGTCCTTCACTTTCCTCGGCAACCGCTCATCCGATCGACTCCAGACTTCACGTCAGTATTGTTGAGGACCCAAGGAAGTGCAGTGTGAACTGTGAAGGTTTTGGATGAGCGAGAAAACATTAAACAACAGTGGCTTAGGGCTGGGGCGACCCATCGACGCAGCCGTTGTCGTCGCAAAAATGAAAGCTGCAGCTACAAAACCTGCCACAGGATCATCTAAATTGTGGGACTAATTTAGACAGAGACCCGAGGTCTGAAAAAATCTGACATGGCTCATCACAGCAGTACAACTGCTATGCACAGTCACTTGAAGCGAAAGTATCCCAGGGTGCTTTTGTTTAAGGCGCAGCCACAGCAAGAAGGCACCGTTTTGTTTGTAACGTTACGCCATGTGTCGTTTAACGCTGTTATTCAGCCGTTGTACATTTTCTGTTTCCTTTAATGACCATCTATGAGTGAAAAATGGCTGACATTTAACTGACATTAAATTGTTTTAGAATATTCCATTTTCCAGTGATTTTTCTTAACTCTTCATATGACTCCAGTGATGAAATAAATCCATGTCAGACCCATTTTAAGTTTTAAGTCAAGTTCTTCGGTAAAAATACTGATTCTCCAGTTCAGGGAAACGGATGCTATGAAACAGTGATTAAATGAATCTACACTCACTTGCCAGTTTATTAGGTACACCTAGATAACACTGATGCAGTCCAATGCAACAGGAATCTGTTTAAGAGGATGTTGATTTATTTTGATGGTCATTTTGGAGGTGTTCCTAATATTTGGTCAACCTCCATTCAAATAAATGGGATGGACAAAATATTAGGAATACCTCAGTACAGTTCAATATCCTCTCAAACAGGTTCAATAAAAACTGAACATTATAATCCTCATGAAGGAGGATTTAATGCAGGGCTGCACTAGTCTAACTATAAATGGAGGAATTTCTGTCTGTCCTTTGATTTTCTCGACAACCGCTCATCCGATCGACTTCAAACTTGACGGGTGTATTACTGAGGACCCAGGGAAGTCCAGTGTTGACTGTGAAGTTTTTTGGATGAGCGGTTCTTGAGAAAGCTTCAGACATCGCAATTTACTGCACACACGTGCCAGGGTTTGGAGAAAGGCGGAACTCAACTGAGACGGCACTTTGAACGCCATCAGTCAGACACTATCGGAGTGGAGCAGAGCAGCCAACTCCAGAAATAACGCATTTTCTCTGGCCTTGCTAGAGGACACGACTATGTCATGGTAGGTGCATCGCCCAGGACCCATTGAAGTGCAGTGTCGAATCTGAGGTTGTTTGGATGATGCTCTCATGAAAGCTGTAAACTGGATTAACTCATGCCACGCAATCAGCCCCTACCCACAGGCCCATTTTAATCGGGAACGTAAGTAATTTGTATAAATGGACTCGGTTGCTTGTCATCCTTGACAATGTCCTCCTCCTCCTCCTTGTTGTTTGTTGTTATGATTACTCATCCCTGCCATCATAAATGGCTATCACAGGTTAAAGGTTCACAGTCAGCGGGAACATCACTACACATCATTTTCAATTTCCTCTTGGTAAAAGATAACCTCTGTGTAAACGCTGCCTTGCTGTGACATTTAATAACAAAGAAAAAGTCCCAGTCTCACCTGCCCATCTCTGAGAGCTGATGTACTCTTCAGGCTTCACTGAGCGCTGAGTCACGCAAAAAACATGCCATCTGAAGGGAGGGGAGGAAAACCTGAAATAGCAGATACATATGAAACCATTCATATTGATGAGTGTGTCAGCGTGCACTCCGGAGACTTGTGGATACCGATTTGTGATTCACGTGTGCAATATCCATCCACCTGTACATACATTAACATAAAGTATACGACAAAGATGTATATTCTCACACAAGAACACATGAACCACTCATTTCCTCACCAAAGATAAATGTTTTATCAGAAGATTGTGAGTTAATAATCTCACATGATTCTTAGTTCAAAAACTGTATTACAATAGTACTGTATTGTATTGCAGTTGCAAACTATTTTATATTTGTTTTCATGTACTTACTATTCTTCTATGTTCTTTGAGATGCTTTTCTGGTCATCCACAACACCCACATACTTCAATGCGTGAGCATTTTTTTCAATTTATTAGTGAAAAGGCAGTGACTCCTATATTTGTACGTACATTTTACTGTTGTAAAGCACATGTAACATAAGCTTGTTGCATCAGTAACTCATCCCCTTCTCTCTCTCTCAGCTGCACTGCTACAGACAAAATTCATGCAGATCTTGTTTTGTCCTTTTTGGGGCTGTGGAGAGGATCTGTGTGTCGATGTTTGGGTTATTGATAATCCATCAGTGTTCAGCACAAACAACCTTTTCATGGCGTTTCTTGCTGGGTTGAGCTTGGTTAAGCTGCCCTGTAGGGTAGATGGTTGCACTGTGTGTCGTGTTTGTATATTGCCAAAGCAACCTACAACATGAGGCTTTCTGTTCTGTTTCAGGGGTCATCAATTGATTTTATTTGCATCTAAATGAAATGCTGATACCGTGCTGGACATCTGCGAGAAAAATCATAAAGCACTGGTGCTATTTTTCGTTATTTGATGTTTTCACTTAAATTATTCCTGCCTAGTTATGTATATGTGGAGGACAGATGATCGGAAACATTTCCTCTAACTTTAATATTTGTACAGTTGGTACATTGTAGTGAATGAAGATAAACAGTTTGAAGTTAAATTCAAACAAATAACACGAGGTTAAAATGTGTGATTTCACACCTTTTTAGAGCTTCCCAGTCGCAGGGCGAAAAACATCACGGTTGTCCAGAATGTGGTGCTTGAGGAAAAGTCATGGGGTCACATCACGCAGCATTGTGTTATTTAATGCTGGTAGCACACTCTTACATACACAAGAAGTAGTCAGTGTACAGTAACGCGGACGTGCCGGTATTGGAAGTAAATGTGATAAAATTGGTGATGTGATTGTTGATTTTCAGAAGAATTAGCATGCGCCAACACTGGGAAACTGGACAGTGTGTAGCCCAGCAAGTTGACAAGATGCATGCAGTGTACAAGCTTACATACAAAACAATGGGTTTCGGTGTTTTGGCGGTGCACCAAAGTTTTACCTTCAACAGTTCCTCCTCAGGAAAGCATGAATGCATTCAAGGCAATTCGACAGTTAGACTATGGGATAGCTGCTAAAGGAAAAGTCAACATTAGGATTCATCCCTCTGGGGAGCACGAAAAACCACAGCAAATCTGAAGGAAATCTAGCCTTTAGTTTTCAAGTAAAAAGCAGAGTAATTTTGTCAAAGACAGAGTTGGTCAAGGGTAAAATATGACTTCATAATATATAAATTTTATGGCACAACATGTCCAGATATCTTGCTCTGGACCAAAGTGGTGGACAAACGGACTCACTGCCACTCTTAAGCCTTGTCACTAGCAGGGGAAAATAGGGCTCTGCTCTGCTTATTTACAGCACACAAATAGCAGTTATGAAGCAACATTCTCATTTATTCGTAGTTACGTTTGTCTCCATCTGATGAACGCAAGTCCAATATTCAGTCTTTGGTCTCTACCAGTGAAGGAAATTTCTGTCTCCTTAGCTGTTAAATGCTCCGCTGTGTTCACCAGCTGGTCTCTGACTGTGTCCGTCTGCTGTTTGCTGCTGAGCAGGAAGTGGACATTGGCTTTTTACAGCTGCTGTGGCCGAAAACAGTAAAGCTGTGCGTCGGAAAGATAAAAAAAGGAGCTGAGCCTCACTGTAAAGTTCTGTAAATCCAGGGGAGCTGCAGATTGAGCTGATTTTTCCCTGTCATGCGATTCATTGTTTTAATAAAATTATCAACTTCAGCCACTTTAATGTCCAAACATAAAGTCAGGGATGTCCAAAACTTGTAGTCAGAAAAAAGGCACAGAATGAAATAATATTAAACTTAACCAAGTACATTCTCTTGACCAACATTATTAAGGATAAGGAAAGGTCATGGTCATGGTTAAAAGGAAACCAGATACGAACAGTGGTCTCCAAAGTCAAAGCCACACACTTTGTTGACCCATCTCTCCACTCTGACCTTCTCTGAATTCTCACAGCTGCTAAAGGTGTTCGTCAGGTCCAACTCAGTGTTTGACCAAACAAACACCTGTCACCTGACATTCTTGTTTTATAACATTGGCCATTGAATTTTCTCTAATAAAAGCCATAATGAAAGCCGGACAAACATTATTATTGGAAGGTTAAAGACACACTTATCATGTTTGTACTGTATATGTGGTTTGTAAGAGTGGAAACAATAACAACAAATGAAAATGTGAATTAACTCGAATGGCAAAACAATAGTTATTTCAGCCCTTTTATGATGACTGTAATAACCTACTGAGCATTACCCACTTATCAGTAACAATATGATCCACTGGCTGAAGATACATTAACCTCACACTCATAGTCAACAACTAGCCTATGACAGTCTTAATGAGCTCCAACATATCTAATGCACTGTAAATATCTAGGTAATAAACAGCTTCCATAGTATTGGCACGAATACTGCTGAAGAAATTATAGCAGTGGCCCAAATATAATACACATTATAAGAGAAGACACATTACAGGGGTCTAAGGCAACCATACAGTTAAACACTTATCAAACACATACTGTAGCCTCCTCTACACTAATTAACAACAGCATTACTGTGAACCAGTTAAGAAGACCTCATTTTGATACAGCCAATCAAATCTTGCATAAATCAAGATCTGGTCTACCATAGGCAGAGCAGACTGTCACTGAACTGGACAGCAGCCTGCTACACAAGAGCCACAGACTTACAATTACCCAGGTTAACTTTCCTGCTAAAGTCTGAGTCTCATCTACATTACAAACATGAACATACTATACATCCTGTCCTGGACCGTAGCTTGTTGAAGTAGCAAACAAAAACAACATTCAAAGCGGAAAAAGTGCATATCACAACGACAAATCAAAAAACACAAGAGACACGTTGCAGATAACACAACTACATTAAGTTCATCTGGAAAAGGTGGGTACCTGCTATCGACAAGGATGCTGATTGGTCGGACTTCAGAGTGCGCATGGTCATTGCAATGTTATAAAAGGTTGACAGCAAACCAAGCAACACCTCATATGTATGTCCCGCATTGAAATAATCTCTGATAATGGCAAACGTGGAATCGTCGATAGTGCCCATGTTTACAGGTGAAAGCAGCCTTTCCTTCCTAATAATAAGATGGACAGTGTGTCCGACCAACCAGTGACGACCCTTGTCGATAGCAGGTACCTACCTTTTCCGGTAGAAGTTAATGCCGTTGTGTTTTCTGCTTTGCCATTGTGTTCGTTGGGATTTGCACTTCACAGCCACCGTATAGACGGCTAATTGCTTGCAGCTGTAGCACACGACACTACATGTAAACTTAAGCACACTCAGTCAAACACACAGAGACACGCCCCGTTAGCAGGCTGAAACAAAAAGGAATGTTTCTGATATCTCCCCAAAGACCTTTTTTCTTCATTTTAATAATAAAAAACCATTCAAATACATTTCAAAAACACACTGACTTTATATAGACTTCAAAAAGGGATGACCTAAATGTAATTTCCGTTGGACTTTCGGGTGTGACAAGCTTTGTTCCCACATCATTTGTTTCCTAAATAGCTCTAAAAAAAAAACAAAACAGGGAAAACACCACACACACATTGTTGCTAGAGGTTTAGCAACTCTTGCAGACTCCGGTCCTTTGAAAGTGTTCGGGTTAGTTATGTCACTTGTTGAGGCAGGACCACTTACACCTTTATCATCCTTACCGGCACAAGGACCCTGCTGACCTTGTGTAAAGAACCTTTAAAACAAAACTTAAATCTTGGTCACTCAGGGTTCCACACACGCTGCAAGATGGGGTCGATTCTGCCGGTTGACAAGGCAAAATAACAGTAAGCAAAGGAATCTGTGAAATGACCCAAAATAATGTCTCAGTCTTACCTATGACATACGAGTTTAGAGTGAGAGGTTTTCGACGACATTCACAGTCTTTTTCTGAGGATATCAAATACACAGTTGTGTGCCTTTCTGGACATTTTGTCCCTCTGAAGCAGTTGCTGGAGGGTCATCATTTATTTCAAAACCTAAAACTGTTTGCAAAAGGATTGTCTGGAATGTGCAGAGAAAATAAATGGGACGTATACTCCTGGAATCCAGGCCGGTCACTTTCCAGCTCTGCGCTGTCGCCAGTCCTGTGCTTCCACAGAGACTTAGCCAGCTCAGGGTAATTACTCACCTGGACCTGAAAGGTTCTCCACATGCATTGGCTGACAGCTCTCGTGGCTCGCTCTCCGAAGGGGACATCGCGTCATCTAGCTTGGCCATAGGCTTTGGATGACGGCCCACTTCAGCCTGCACAACTTTATGCTGATGTTCCTGCTGTGAATCTGGTTGTTAAAGCTGGGCCTGCCACTAACTTCTCTGGACACTCTCTCCCACCCTCCATGGGACTGAAGTGTTGACAGCTTTGCTCTTCCCTGGAGGCACTTGCTTGCTCATTAATGCTGATGGACTTTTAATCAGAGAGCTAATTGCCTCTCTACACTTAGAGCGCAGGAGCCATGTTGAAAAACTGAAGTTGGTAAACATTTACCACAGAAACCAGCAGAGCGCACAGCAGTTGTTCTTTATCAAATGTAATTCATTAGGCTGAGAGCAGAGAGAACGTGAGAGCCCAAATTAAAAAGTAACAGAAGCAGTCAGATTGGCTGCTAACTCAATTCAAAGCTATCATGTCCTCAGAGGAAGGAAAGGGGTTTGTGACAAGCACTGACATACCACATGAAGTCATAACATTATGACTTTGTGTGGTAAATTAATGTGATAACTATTTAGTTAGTCAGATTAAAGAGTATTTTAATGTGTGCTCACCTTTCTGAATGTTTAGATGATGCGGAGTAAGTAATGGAGTAAGAGGTAGAGCATCCTTAAATGTGTAAAATGACTTCAGTCCTCTCCGGCTGTGTGAGGTGCCAAAATGTCTAAGGTCTGCCGATGAAGTATATCACGCCACCACTTTAAGTTTCATTAAACAGCAGCAGAGTTCTCAACTAAGAGTTTCCTCTTAAAGATGGAAGCGTGGCATTAGCTCGCCTTCCGTTAGCCCGCTGAAGTTGTATTGTGTTGGGTCAACCGGCACACAAAGGGAAATATAGGAGCACTCTTAAATGCCCCTTGTGCAGCGTCTCTGCTTACAGCCTCTAGGGTTATATAGATAGGGTCAGCGAGCAGAGGGTTTGGTATATCTCCGTATGATGCCAAACCCGGAAAAGACTTCAGGAAGTTGCTGCACCCAGCTGTTGCATCCAGCACAGTTCCTGCATGTCAACTAAAACCTCAAAAACCCCTAAGACCAGAAATTGTCATTTTCATATGTCTGTTTGTGTGCCGAGTTGAACAAACAGGGTGCGTTTTTATTCAGGCTAGTCATCTTTTCTTTGGTTAGACCGATACAGTTAACGTATCAACGTAATATCATAGGATGATGTGACAGTTTTGTGCAGTTCGGCTTCATAAAAAGATGAATGTTTCAGGCAGTCAACACGGAAAAGCAAATTCAGTGTTGCTGATGCGTGGTCCTGAAAGACTGAAACTCAACAGCAAACAGGCTTGATTTTCACCGGCCACTTTATTTGTACCACAGTACACTGTCAAGGACTAATGTATTCAATGTTCAGCCTTCAGCGCATAATAGTCCACAAGCAAACAATATATGCCTAGTCAGGAGGTAGTTGCATTGTTTTTCTTTGTTCAATTTTGCTCTCATTTCCTGCTGCTCTGAATGCGCCGCTTGTTTTCATGCCCAGAATGATGCCTGTTTTCAGTCCTCTAATTTGGCTCCGGCACTCTCATTTTAAATTCAAATGTTCTCTTACTCTCAAACTTTTTTACCCCCCCCCCCCTCGTCTGTCTGTCTGTCTGTCTCTTCAAAGCCCAGATGCGGAAACACTTAATCAGCCGGCTGTCGCTGAGCAGTAATCTGCGAGCACTATGCTGGCCTAGAAGAACAAGCTAGGGTCTGCTATTTTTACTGTGCCTCTCTGCGCTCCTCTCCGCCTTGATAATTGGGTGATGAAGAAAAACAGGAGCTTCGTCTCTCTGCTGCCCCAGTCTAAAGTCCCCAGACTCTTTATTTGACACAGTCTCTCTTCACTCTCACGGTGTTGGCTTGGCCTCGACCTGTTTGGGTATTCGCGGCAGCGCTGCCGCATCTGATATCCTCCACTCCCAATAAACGCCAATTGGCTTGGCTTTTTTCCCACAGGGATTTCAAGCAATAAAATCCACCATTCAGACAGCTGCGTAAATTCACCTTGGCATTTGATTATTTTGTTCTGTTTTCAAAATTTTTCATCTGCTGTTCCAGATAAGAGATCTTTTTTCCCCTTTCTAATAAGACTAAACCTTATTTCTACCTTACCTAAGTGCACTGAGACCTTATAGCCATGTGTCCCTTTAATGCCTTATCTTGTGCACAGTACATGCAGCAGTATAGACAGACAGACAGGAGAGTCCTAGATAGTTTCACTGGAAAGCGAGTATCTGAATTCTCCCAGAGGACAATCTGTTTTTAGATCTTTTTTAATCAATAGCCAGGAAATGCTGTATGTGTGCTATGACACAATATAAGAAATAGTGAGTAGCTGAAGTCTGCACACTGTCTTATGCTCTAGGGATGGATTTAAGTGGTTCTTGTTAACCTATTAAAAAAAAAAACAGTCAGGATATTAATTAATTTAAAGATAGTTTATGTTTAATTTCCACAGTTTTTGAAAATTTACATTTGCTTGGTGCAAATTATTGTATTACTGTGATTAGAGCCGCTATATTCATTTAGACTGTGCTTGGGGCATTAATAGTATAGTGTTTTTAGTCTTAGTTGTTCCCGCCTTAGTCTTTTGTTTGGAGATGAAATATATTCCCATATCTGCAGAGAAATGCAGTCACTATGTTGTTTGTTTGGTTTTTCTGTTACTGACGTACTGACTGCTCTCTTATTAATCGTCATCACAGGTACATTCAGCAATGATCACACAGTGATGTGGACGGTCCACACATTCAAGGTAAACTGAAGCAATTTAAAAACTGGACTCGGTCAAAGCTAATATATGGCTGTAGTTGAAAACTGTTGTGGAACCACTGTAAACAACGGCTTTCAAAGTAGCTAAGGCCTGCTGGAAAAGTCGTTATATGTCACTAGATATAATGTACTAATTAGCATATTCTGCCTGGTGTCGGCGGGTTTCAGTCCTTTATCTGTTTGCTTCTCTCCGACTCTCTGTGCTCACATAAACAGTATTTTAATCAAGCTGAATTCTCAGTAGAGCTGTTCTCATTGACATGTTTTACTGTTTCTGTTGTCAGGCGACGGAGCCAGTATGATACAGTGACTGAGACGTGGCCCATTAAGACCACATGTTAACCAGCAGCCGCTTCCAAGACATTTCCAAGCTGCTGCTCTTCACTGCCTGATTTTACAACTGCGACGTCGTCTGACTGAATCACCAGACACATCAGTTAAAGACGACGGCTGTGCTGAGATTTCAGGTGTATTTACCTGTAAAATGATCAGTCAGAGAGAAAGTTGGAAGCTCATTCACATCTGTCAGCTGCCGTGCAGGTGTCGGATTTTCTTCAGTTTCTTACCGAAATAAACTAAGGAGTTGTGATTTACTCCTGACTTGATGGTTCTACATCCACAGACTGGTACCTTTTGACTCTGCATCAAACAGAGGTTTTCCAATGCAGTTGTTTTTTCTTTTATGGTGGAGTTTCATTTCAATCCAAACCTTGGAAGTGCTCCAACTCCCAGTCAGCTAATATTGGCTACGTTGAAAATGAACGAGACTCTGATTTTCTGAACCAGGGGAACCCAAGGTACCTCCCGAGAGGGAATTTTGCACTAACTCAGATGGCTGAAGCCTCATATTGGCTTCAAATAACCTTCAGCCAGTGTTGTCCACCATCACCAATGTTAGGCTGAGTCAGGACGGGTAACTCATGGAGTGACAGAGCACGAGAACAGAGGAAAGAGGCTCTCTGTTGGAGAGATTTGTATCCTTCTCTGGGTGCTACCGACTGGTCTAAAGTGTAATGTGCCGTAGTATAAACACTCATTAACTGCAAGGGTGTGGGTCCCGTTTTAACTTTAGTAGGGACAACAAATATTCATGGTTTTATGTGTGTGCACTTTCTCATATTTTCTCTTTCACAGCACGCACGCACACATACAAAGAGCTTGGCCCTGCTAAACATTTACTTCATTCATTATTTATATTTTGTTTTATAGCTTGTGTCATTTTCCGTTCCGTGATTTTAATCAGATATTTTGAGATCAAATGTATTGATATGACAAGAAGATGAATGAAAATAACCAATAGGTAATGTGCCACTCTTTGAACCAGCTGTCAGCTGTAAACCACTTTCAAACCCCCCTGGGATTCTATAACTGTGTCCTGTCTGTCAGTCCGCTCTTCTGACAACACAACTCAAGGTTTTCTGCAGCTACTAAAGCGATGTAAACCGTCCCCAAACTTCGACTTCTATTTATTTTTCAATCACTCATCAACTCACAGCCAGACATTTCCCTATGACAACAGGGCTCACCTGGGAACGTGCAGTGTTCAGTAACTACGTGCATTTACTCAAGAACTGCTCTTGAGAACAGTTTTGAGGTACTTGTACTTCACATGAGTATTACAGCTGCATGCTACTTTATACTTTTATTCCACCACATTACAGAAGGAAATATTTCAATTTTTTGAAGCTCCAGTTAAATCTAGATTTTACATGTAAGATGTAAAACCATCAGTTTATAAAATTAGATGCGTTGTTATGATTGAACTACCAAACAGTATATAAACTATTTAACTAGTATACTTACTATTATAACACGAAACAGCCGTTTACAGAGTAAAGCATCAGTAATAATAATCCAGTAAAATAACATAATGGAATATGATCTGCTGCATAACGAGCACTTACTTAACTACATTTTGCTGACAATACTTATGTTCTTTTACTTAAGTAATATTTGGAAGGCAGGACTTTTACTTTTGACAGAGTATTTTTAGATTGTAATTTTACTACTCTACAACTTTCAGCAGCAACATTATCTCTAGTTCTGTGACGAATTGTTTAAACATACTAACTGCTCCATGTTTACCGATCTTTCACTCTCCATCAAAGCTGCGTCCTTTTTACAGGACACACACAAACCTGTAACTCTGCCTGGACCTCGCCAGTAACACTATGAGGGGGTTAAAATGACGTTGGTGAAAATATTGAACAATTCAGTAGCACAACACTGGCAGGAATATGTCCCTCCTGTCCACATCCAAGAGGGCTTTAAAAAAGTGCTACCTGTGAGGATTCATCATTTCCTGTCTCATGCAAAGTGAGGGGCTCGAAACATCGCCTGTATGTGGTGTTAATGAGAAATAACACACTTTGGGGACAGAAAACTTTTCACATGTTTTTTATCCTTTTACCCAGCTCCCTTAATCAGCCACGGACTGACTGTAAACTTTGGGAATGCTAACTGCTAATGTTTGGAATTTAAACATTAAAGCTGTCTGCAGGTGAAGTGCTTTCCTCCATAAAACATTCATATTACACATAAGTATGCGTGCGAGTTTAGAACAGCCAACAAAACCCCCAACTCTTGAATGCCTCAGGGATTAAAGTGAGTTAATATGTGAATAATTCTGCTTTGAGCTCTGTGCTTATCTCCTCCAAGTACTCCTGTATCTAATAAGGTTATACATCCTCTGTAGGCTTCACAAGCTGAGCACCGTGGAGTTGAGGCCGGGCTCGGCAAAGTGGTTCTGTCATCAAAACCACGGGCCTCCTGTATGCAGTTAAACTCTAAAGCTTCTTTGTCTTTCCCCATCCAAACTTCTTCAGCATGTCGGAGGAAGATGATAGATAGTCAAGCATCTTCAATTAAACTAAGCCCCCATATCGCAGCAGCTCGAGTTTCCTTTATAAATCACCTGCCATGAAGAAAAACAAAGAACAATGCAAGAAACATTTTTCTCTCCAATCTATACCCCAGCCTCTCCACTTTAACTGCAGCGAGGCTCTCAGCGAGCAAGACATCCATCATCTTCTAAGTCTCTTCTTTAGAGCTCCCTGTTGCGTCTGCTAGCATGGTGACCAGCTAGCCTCATTCAGTCACTGCAGAGCTTTAAAAAACCTCTTAACTCCCAGTTGGGGGGATTCTGTGTAACTTTCCAGAAACATTCCCGCCCACTTCGCGCCATGATCGGCCAGCTGTGCTGAGGTGTCAGAGGAGCCGAGGATTGTACTTTGTTTTCATTTCTTACACAACTGTTTCTGTCACTTCATGTGTGCAACTGAGTACCAAGCAACACTGTGAATGGCTTCCTGGAGAGATTTTCTGGAAGTGTGCGCTGTCATCCCTTTGTTTAAACGCTATCGCAGACCAGAAACCTGCCCCTAGAGGCTGCAAAATGTTGCCATGCTAATTGCAATGCTTATTGTAGTGTTAGCGTGTAATACGTAAACTGTCTTGACCTCAAAATGCAGCTTTATTTCAAATCTGTCAACTTATCAACATCTACGTGATGTTGTTGTTGTGCATATCAGCCTCAAGGTCATAACAACATTATGTCGTCAGGACATCTGATTGATTATTCACTCAAGGCACAGAATGCCGCACTAAGAATCCACATTATTCCGTGACATTAATATCTACAAGCGTCTCACACCGAGGAGAGAAATAAAAGTGAATTAAATCAGGTAGCAACGGCATGCCTCTGTCTTCTCAAAAGGCGAGATAGTTTTCTCACAATTATGAGATGCAATGTGCTTCTGTAATATAGAGGCTTAAGGGCAATGTGATGAGTTTGGCACAAAATTTATGAGTGAAGCTGTGAAAATATATTACCCTGAAAGTAGAGGAAGACAACAACTGCTGCTTAACTCTTGCACTGTTAAGCAATGAGCTGCACTGTGTCGTGATAGCGAGATTCCAGATTCCACCTGTTGGCAAAATATTGGCACAGACCAATGGAAGCGCAATTACTACCTACACTGTTCAAGACCTTGGTCGGTTTTTTGATAACGAAAGATTATGTATATGGCTTTGAACACACGGTGTCAGCATCATACGTATTTGGTGTAGATCTAATAATAATAATAATATAATAATAATAATAAACTCAAAAGACAGTTAGAAGGTGATTTACAATACAAACAGAACGCATTATAAAAACACAGATTAAACCAAATAAAATGTCCAAAAATCATAAATAATTTAGTCAAAATCAGATTTTTAAAAAGTGAGTTTGTAAAAGTGATGTAAAAGAAGAAATCAAGATCACAGGCAAGTCATTCTAAAGTCCAGGAGCACTCACTGTGAAGGCCCCGTCACCTTCGTGTCTCGGTCTAGACCGTGGAACAGCGGCGTCCGAGGATCTCAGGGAGCGAGAGGCCGCCAAGATTCCTGTGATTCAAAGTTACTGAACATTACAGATTTGGGTATTTGCACAATCTTGACCTATGCTCAGCACCTCTGTCTTTTCAGCATTTAGCAGAAGGAAATTTTGTGACATCCACTTTTGGATGTCATGGTGGCAGTTTTTTAGGGTGTCAATATTCTGATAATTGTTGGCAGGGTCTCAGCTTAGATATCATTTGCGTAAAAATGGAAACTGATATTATGTATAAGGAGGCCTACAGGAAGCATGTAGATGGAAAAGAGGACTGGATAAATTACTCGACCCAGATGCTGGGAATTCCCTTTAATGAGGAGAGACAGAGCCTCTAATGTGCTAAACAGACCCAGATCAGTGAGGAAGCATTTGTATTTGCCTTTATAGAAAAGCGCAACTGGCCGCAGCTACTTTAGACTGGTTTTGAAAACAATGACCAGAAAGGCTAGATTCAATAAGGGGCTATGGTCATGAGGTTAAAGCCACGATTTGGTGACCATTAAGAGATCAACATCATTTGACAGAATAGATTACATTAAAAAGACTAATTAGCTCGTGATCTAACATAAAGAAGTGCAGTTATTTGGGAAGAGGCGACAAAGAGATGCAAATTGGAGACATCAGCATTAGGAATAAATGCTTCTGCAACTTTTGCCGAATGGTTTGACCGTTACCACAACTGGTCTGATTAATCAGAGGATCATCATGGAGCAAGGGTTGTGCTCCATAGTCAGCCGGGTATTGTTTTTGAAGAAGAAACTCAATTTGAGGCGATCAAATTTGTGCCCTTTAGTCAAGATGATCTTTTTTTACTAAAGTCCACCCTTTTCCTGAAACTGGCAGCAGAGCAGAGCACCCGATGAAAACCATGAAGCCAGCTAAAACCTTCCCACCCTGTCCTCAGAGCTGGAGTGGGGCCAGATTACACACATTTTACTAAGAGTCGCAGCAAGAAGTTCGACGTCATGTTGGAGTTTGATTGACCGTTTATCGCTAAAGTTGTCGGGGAGTACAGATCCATTTGTGAAAAACGTTGTACATAGCCTTTTGTGTCTCCGGAGTGAGCAGTGTGAAGTCTGATAAGCGTTATGAGTTCGAAAAGTTAAAAAATGGGGGGCTGTGGAGTCAGAAAAAAGTGATTTTACCACTCCTCCTCTCTGCTGCAGGCTATAGGGTCCGGGATACATTAGCTGCTACAAGCACAACACACCCTAATCTCTGACCAAATTGACAGCAGTCTGGTTGCATTGTGGGTGATGTAGGCACCATGTTTTGACAAAGAAGAATGTCTTGAATAAAATATAAAGTATATACGACAATATCTCTGGTTCTGCTGCATAAAATTTGATCCTGTTTGTTTCAAAACGGCCTGTTGTGGGTCTGATAATGTTGTATGAGTCAGAGCTAAATTGGTGGAGTGCTCTTTGAACAAATGCCATTTAGGGTGTTTCTGTTGTTTTCAAAAGGTGTAGATCAATTTTGACCCAAACAGTATGTAAGGGTTTTAGGACCGTGTTTTCATTCCTGCCATTCACTCTAGAGTCTATCAAGGTGGGATTTGGGGTGGTAGGTAAGTACACGCCCCTCTGAAACCGCTATTCCATCGGTTCCATGTCAAACAGCATGTAATCGTGCGTGTAGTCACTTCAACTTCCACAGCATCACTGGGAAAGTTCATGGGAGGAGCAGCGCAGACATGAAATAAATGTTTGAAGAGTGACAGATGACAAGCAGGGAACAGAGGAGAGAGATGAGATTTTCAAATGCCTCTGTTTCTGTCTCCAAATCAATATTCTCGTCATTCCTGACCTTCACAGGGGCGTGTTGAGGGAGCCTCAGCTCCAGACTGCTGCAAAGTTGACAGTTTGATAAAGCCTAATGAATTGAGTGTTCAGCTAAGAGGAGGGTGCAGGCTCACAGGCCTTCTGAAGGGGACTGTGGGAAACACTTCAGACCGGAGCCTGGTCGCTGCACCACCCCAGGAAATCATTGGTTTTGAATTCTGCTAGAAAGAGTGATTAAGCTTTCAACAAGGGGATCCGAACTAAAGTGATGAAACGGATTTTAAGACACTTTGCCTAAAGAGACATCTGCAGACATCTGCAGTATATTCAGGAGGGATGGTAGTAAAGCTAAGTAGACAAGAACAACAAAAATGTTTTCTGGTCAGTGTCTCAGGCCGCGTATATAGTCATTCTGTATATTAAAGGTTACAGCTGAAATTAGTTGATGAACACTGTGTGGTGTGTAGTTGCCAACACACATGCTGCCCGCTTTGGCTAGGAGAAGAAGATGTCTAGCATTCCAGAAAAACAGAAGGGTATTCTGTGACAATGAAGCAAGCCCAGGCTGCGGCAGCAAGAATACCAAATCTTGACCACTAGACCACCGGGGCGCACTGCCCAAATCCAACCTATAAAAATCCTTAATGACTAGATTCTATGACAACTGAGCTTGTCAGGCCATATCTGTAGCATCTTTTAAATCACTTAAAAACTAATTTTTCGTGAAAAGCCTCTTCCTAGTTTAAAACTTTTATTAATTAATTTTCATTTTGATTTAACTGTTTTGTTTTAACTTTGCATGATCTTTCCCTAATTGTTTGATTTTTTTCATTCTGTGCTCTACTCTTACTTTTCTGGTCTGGTCATATATTAATGCTTTTTACTGCAATTTTGTTTCTAAGAGTCCTAAGTAAATAAAAAGTTATTTAGGTTAAAAGTTATTACCATTGCTGTGACTTTATATAGAATATATCCAGATTACACACAAACAAAAAAAACATACATTTTTTCATTCCATAGAGATGTTTTCAACAACATAGGCAGTGGAAAGTGAGTAGCAGTTAATTTTTTTTGACTGAACAATATCTAGAAGTAGAACTACTGGGTGGGGTCGTCACAGCTTGCCATCATTCTGCATAAAAGGATATTTTTTATATGAAAAGCTCCCATTAATGAGAATCACAGCACATTCCTTCTTCTAAGCAGTGATCCCGTTGTCACTAATTCAGTTTGGTCACTGTGGGAGACTTTTACACCGATCAGGCACAACACACAAAAGTTACGGGGGGGGTGTGGGTGTGTCTGTATACCTGTGTATATACCGTGTGAGAGTTTTTTTTTTTTAAAAGAAGCTGCTCTGAGGTGATAGATGAATGAACCTTTTCACACCCTCCACCTCATTAGCTTTAGGAAAAAAATTAATTTGGGTTGGAGGTGTCTGCTTATCAGTGTCTAATCAGCTCTGGCTTTATAAACCTTCACAATTACCATGAGTCAACAATCGAAGGATAACCATCACATTACAGACTGTGCAGCAGGCACTTGTTGACAGTCAGAAGTTAAAAGAGCCACTTAAACCAAAATCCAAGCCTGATTTGTCATTGGTGTGATCTCCAAAACTGTCAGCAGTCTCACTATAAGTCATTTGCTTTGAGAGTTACTGGCAGATAATAAAGCAAGTCTCAATTTCTCCTCCAAATAATGCCATCTGGAGGACATTTAATCCATGTAGTGTCGATGAACTCATACACACCGTGACTTACCGATCAAGAGACGTAGCCCCCTAGTGGCTGTAGTAATTATGACACTTGTTCATCTGGAGCGAAGGAGGAATGCAGGTGACATGGTTATAGAGCAGGGGAGGGAGAAGGTTAGGGTGCTTGGATGGGTCAACAAAACATCCGACTTTAACACAGAAGACAGCTGTTCATCTCCTGTTTCTGCCATGCTGGCATTGTCAAAGTGAACACGTTAGCATGCGCCTATCTCCTCACTGGAGTTGGACCAATCGGTTTGCTTCGAAACTCAGCTCCACACAACGTGCTGTTGAGGTTTGGGAGGTGTGTGCATTGGCTCCTCTGTGACCATCTGCGACCTATGGTTGCCCATAACATCTCTGGGTAGGGAAAATCTCATAAGGCCTTTTCTCATGGTAAATGATAGCTTGGCATGAGTTGGGGCATGAGTAGTTAACCGTCTACAGTGGGGATGTGGCAAATATCACAGTAAACAGAGTTATCATGATATTCATCAGACTTTTGTGAAATACTACCTCCAGAGCTGTTATAAATCAAACAATTACGTCACGCCATGGTTGTCTTGGATTTCATCAATCCTCATGAAAAGTGAATAATATACTGCAACTGCAGTGGGGCCCAAAAGTCTGAGACCACTTTCCCATTCTCTTAAAGTGGACTTAATAGGATAAACATAAAATATACATAAACAAACTATAAATATAACCAGGTTGGTTATAAAACCAGACGTTTGACGGGGGAATCACTTTAAACGAAGCATAATGTTTGAGTCACTACACATTCATTCATGTTTTCGTGGTCCAAATCGTGGTGGTGATGTGAGGGCTCTTTATTTCATTCTGAGGTGAAACCTTTGCCACAAACAGTGCTAAAGCAGACCCACAAGGAAAAGGTCATGTGCACCGGTCCAGTGCTGCATGTTTTTTTTTTTTTTCTACATTCGGTGCCAATGCAGGAAGCAGTGTATTCTGTATGTAGCAAGGTGAATGGTCTTGGTGGTGGATGGCTATGCAGCACGTCTGATGACTTGCACCTTAGCTTTGCTTAGCTCTAACCATATCTAAACCAAAGCTTCTTGGCCATTAGTACAGTCTTCCCCCAGCCTTACTAATACCATATAGTTGCCATCTGAGATATTGTAGAAAGTGAGAACTGAAAAATGTCGTCAAATGATATTCAGAGTTTTGAATAATAAAATATGGGTAAGGGGTTCTTACGGTTGGGTCAACTAGAACACTTGACTAGGTTGGGGAAAGATCTTGGCTATGGTTAAAAGGGTGAATATTAATCACAGATCTGTGACAGGACACAAACTCTGCCCATTCAACACCCTGGCGTCCATGTCCTTACTCTCCACCTTAGTAAATTCTGTAAAGGACATACTGCTTCCTGCATGGGAAATGAGCATTGGCACTGGATGTAATTTTTTTGCTGCAGAATTGTCCAGTGTGAACTCAGATCTTAGGATACTGGCCTGCAGTGCCCTCTGAAAAAGACTATCCATATGTTGTGCCACATCGGCTTGCCCTCAGACTCTACCTTTCCACCGCCCTGACTTCCACACCTGGACTTTTCACATACTGCTTTAATGTCTCATTTGTAATCATGCCTTTTCTGTACGATTGTTCAAATGGAAACATACAGTAATTGTTTCACCAAGTATGGATGAAACTCTGAATTTCATTTCATGGCATGATGGTAAATTCATTACACATCAGTGGATAAAGCTGGTTGCATACACTCAGCACATCATACGGTCTAGTCTTAATGGGTAACTTTAAAGGTCGTGAGAGACTTTAAGGCAAATGCCTACCAAGACTCTTTTTTTTGGAGTGAAAAGCACTTGAGGGGTGCTGAGATGAAGCACTTTCATGCTGTGAAAAGAGCACTGCATGTGGGTTTTTATGTCTGACAGCATCATCCTAACAAGAGAAGTGCAGCCTTTCCTGTAAAGTCAAAATATTTTCATCTTGAAGTGCCTGAAATGGCTCCACAAAAAAGCCAGAGCAGGTTAAGACACAGGGTGCACACACTCACATATCCTTTGTAGCTTATTTGCACTACAAAGGCTAAAGGATTTGGTCCAAGAATGGTCCAAGAGAAAGCCAAAGAGTTTAATACTGGGGAAGAGGTTTTTACACCACTGATTTTTACAAAGGCTATAATGAAAAAGCGGTGAAAAAAATGTGAGATAATTTGTGCCCAACTGTTAGAGCTGTTCGTTGTCAGGTGACCATAGTTTGACCTTTCTAGCATTTGGACAGAAAAATCTTGTAGCTAATAGACAGTATCTGTAACAGTGGACTAGTCTTTGACTCCTTGAGTCCAGGATTAGCTTGTGACCTGTAACCTTGGTAGTGCGACGGACTAAAAGTCTCAAGCCAGCAAGGCAGCCCCAAGAGACCCTTTTTGTACCCCACAATATTACAGTGTTGGCAGAATTACCAATGCACTGATGCTTTTGCTGTTCTGGTTACCAACTTAATGCACTGCAAATTTTAGAGGCGGCACATTTGCATTAAACATCAAGTCAAAGTCAGTACATACGTGAGTGGTTTTGAATTTGCTCTGGGCAGCCAAAACTGAGGTGAAGAGTAAAAGATGTTTCAAATAGCAAAAGACTGCGCTTATCCCCGAGCTTACAGCAGCTGTAATCAATATTTTTCTTAATCAAATGATAACGTGAAACAATGTGAGAGTGTGGAAGGACTCTCTGGTAGTGCTGAGCCTATAGAGAATTGTCAGCTGAATCTGCAGTCCCCAGGCGTTTACGCTTACGCTTTGTAGAGTTTCAGCTCATTGCTTTGCTTTCCGGACCACAACTTTACTGTTGTGGTTGACTCTCACAATTTATAAATGCTATGCCTTTTTAAAAGTGATTTTAACCAGAAATACCAAGAAATCTGAACATGTATGAAAACATGTTATGTTCTTGTTTCTTTTGGGACAGTATGACACAATTCTCCTCGGAGGCAAACTTAGATGAAAATCGAGCCCTGTCCTTTGTGGTCACTGGTGCAGGAGGAAGTTCGGGCTTGTTTCATCTGACTGTCCCGACCATGGTCAGTTTTCTCAATACCAGCTCTCGCTCAAGGGAAAATCAAGTTGAGAAATGATCCCATATGATGATGTGACTCCGGAGCCCTGCTGTCATGTCCAGGACCACACACAAGCTGGGTTCTTCTGTGTCTCCGCAAGCAGGTTTGTCTATGTGGACCTGCATGTTTCAAACGTAGCTGGGACTGGCATCACATGCTGCCTGGATCTTAATCCCGCATTTCCCAGGCTTTCTTAGCATATACTGCTTGAATGGGCAGCGATCTTTAAAAGGGACCAGGCATTCATCCACTGTAACATCTGGACTGGAATTGTAGATGAGTGACAGCCATCGTCAAAACGAGCAGTTTGCTGCGAACAGAGAGGTTGCGTGGCTCAGTCAGGTATATTTACTGTCAAACCAGATCATCCATTACAACATGCAGTATGACATTGGGCACAGAAAATGCCCAACCAGACTCTGCTTCATGATCTGTATACACCAGAAAAAATCATCAGACCCTTGGACACCTGTCTACCTCCTTCGAGTTCCTTTTGACCACACATATCTGCTCCAAGTTTGTCATGTTGAGGACCATGGTTTCGACTGGCTCTGTCAGGAACAGTTCCAAGCAGGATCTGATGTTATAAGTCCGAGATATGGTAAACGTTAATGGCCTTGGGATCATCCTGATAGCATTCTCAGTTGACAGCCTGCCTCTCCTCTCAGATGGGGATGAATACAAGGACAAATTCCTATTCTTTGACTGGAAGGACACAGGCTCAGGAGGGTCCCCCTTATTACTTGATTGTTCCTGATCAGTTGTCTCATGGTGTGGATTACATTGTCTGACACTGTCAGATTCATCCTGTCCTCTCTCCTCCTCACCTGTGTCAGGATCAAAGATCTGATCAAAATCCTCACTAAGAGTCAATAGTTATAGTCAACAGTCATTGTGTGTGTGTGTGTGTGTGTGTGTGTGTGTGTGTGTGTGTGTTTGTGTGTTTGTGTGCATGTGCATGTGCAGGGCTTAAAGTGGGCCGGAACCATCTGGAACGGCATTCTGGAACATTTGATTGATAAGTTAATAAATATGGTGGCAGTTTCATACATAAAAATATCCAGCAAATTCATTTTTCATGTGCTGCAGCCTGGCGTCACATCCAGCTGATGCCATCGAGATACTCGCTTAACAAATCAGAAAGTAATGTCAGCCCACAGCCCCGCCACTCAAACACATCCTTTATCCATTGTCATCAGTGGTGGGACTGATCAGACCAGGACAAATCCCGGTGGGCTGCCACATCGGTGGGTCGGTGTACCGTCAAAAAACCCATAATGTTTTTTCTGACCCTGTCAGTCTCTTTACCGGTCCTATCTGTGTACCTGTCATTCAGGGTGCACATGAGAGCGTGTTGTGTGCGTGTTCTGGGATTGAGTTCACTGGCCAATCACAGCCAAGTTCCAACCATCACCGACCTGGCCCGAGTCTGGTCACAGTCATACAACACACACAAAACAAATTCCCAGCCAGGCAACCTGCCAAGAGCAGGCAGGACGGTTGCTGCCAAATGAAGGAAAAAAACAGAAACAAATGAGACTGCGCTAAGGCACAATTACACAACAGCTCACGTTGAATCGTTCCTGAGGAACGCACTTACAACTAAATCATACTCTGACTACTTCACCCTTGACAGCAGCTGCTGGCGAGGTCTCAGAGTGGGGACCTATCATCAGAGGAGCAATAATGAAAACAGAGGAGGTGGGTTCGGCAGACTGAGAAATGGTGTTGTGTAAGTGGGCTGGATTCCCTGTCAGAGGAGACTGATGGGAAGTGTTCTGCAGACCCTTGTCCCAGTTATAGTTCAGTTGCTTGCCTTCAAATTCAAGGTAAGGTTTGAGTGGACATCTGCAGGGCCTTTGATCAGCAGGCTAGCAGTGATGTCAGATGATGGCGATGTCTGTTGTTCTGCCATCATCTCCCCAACCCTTTGGTGCACAGCAAGAAATCTAAAAGGCCAGGTTGCTTTAAAATTCTGCAGGCAAGTTCATGGACCCCGGATGATGATTCCTAATTCTTTTGGTCTTCCCCGACCTCTCCTCTGGCTCCAGGGTCAGATCAAAATTTCCTTTTGACAAACATTTTCTGAATGACATGTTATATCTAAAACTAGCGCTGGGACATACACATATATCCATGACATTTGATGTGGATATTCATGATTTCCGCGGGGTAATTCTTGTGATTTTTAGTAACACCCAGTGGTATTCACGGGTCCACTCATTCTGATCGAGTCGGCTATGAACTCAGGTTTGCGTGTCAATATGTCCAATACTCAGCAGGCCTGAGCATGCTCAATATCCGTCTGATCACCTGGTATGTCATAATCACTGTGGAGGAAAATATGTTTTATCAGTTAGCTATGTAAAAAGCAAATATACCATTAAATGACAAATGCATTTTGGAGTTTGATTCAAAGATAATAAATGAATTAGAAACGTATTATCTTATCGCCCAGCTGACAATAGAATGATTTCCCTATTTTCAATGAAAATAGGGTCTACACTTGTACTTTTAACTATTTAACACACCAACAGCCCCCCTTAGCCTTTTAACCCCGACAGCCTGCTAAGTCTCATCTAACCAGAATGGCTGTCACTGCTCATGCTAAATACCCAGCTCTGCTGCTGTGTCAAACAAACTGCTGCAGTTGCTGCTGCATGTTTACAACAGAAAATGTTTATTATTAGCTGTGTTACATCAGTGATGGAGAGGGGCACTGCAGACAGTTATTCACTTGACACGGTCGCTGATTGTTACTTAAACGTAAGAATTGCAGAGAACTTTATGAATGATTTTAGGCAATTTTCGACAAATCCTTTTAATTTCATAACAAATTAAAATCGGTATATATGACCAACATTTAACAACACGGACTATGCTAGCTGATCCTTATCAGCTGATCACAGAATCACCAAAATATATTTGGTCGGTCATTTCATTTATAATCCCTTCCTGTTTTACTTGTAACTCAGAACCAGGCACTGAGTTGGATTCGGTGTTTTCACCTGAAACAAGTACTGTAGATGGAGTCTGAGTGTGCATGTGGGGCATTAACTGCTTGCTTACAGAATAGTACCTTCAGATTGGTTGTTGCCTGTAAACTGTCATTACCTCACCTCATAGATTATGCAGTGCCAAGCCTTTAATCCTCTCTGATAATGCATTAGCATATAATACACCACAAGCCTGCTCTGAGTCAGGTTGATCGTTATCCGAGCAATAATAAACTACTCTGTCTGTAATCACACAGTGGATAATGGTTGTGTGTGACTGTCTCTGCCGTTGTGTGCGTACACCTGCATGTACACAACGTGCAGGTGAACCCTGTAACATACAGCATATTGGCGTGCGTATGTGTGTGTGCAGGCATTAAAATGAGGGCATGACATTGTTGTGACTGATCGGTGTGCTCCTGATTTCATCACAGAGGATGAACACGGATAATCATTTTTGACCCTATGAAATGACCGCCAGTCCAATAAAGAGCAGCTGTGGAGACACTTGCCTCTTTCATACTTACACTGTAGGGTTCATCAGTGCAGCCACCAGTCCTATTAGTTTGACTTATAATCTAAATGGAATCGATCTCCTCTCTACAGTCAAAGACTTTGCCCTTGAGGTGGGAGTAGCAGGGCCTTCACCACTCTTAATGTATTGCACATTAATTACTACCTCTTTTGGACCACAGTCTCATGTGTGTAGCTCCAGTGTGGCTTTGTATCTGTTGGGACCTGACACATATGTGCTACTAATAGCTAATGACTTTCCTCGAATTACTATGACAGAGTACGTGTCCATTATGGCTTTTATTGCTGGCAAAGAGTAACAGATAATAGCTACCTGCAAGAAGTCCTATTTGCTCTCTCCGTCTGATGGCAGGCACACCGAGGTGCTTTACTGTCTGCCTGGATATTAATGAAAGCCTAATTCCTGAGACTGTGCATGGCATTTGCTCCTCACAGTCAGTTTATTATACTGCCAGATTACAAATTTCAGGGAGAAATAAATATGGTTGCAAAACAAGTCTTTTAGTTTTAAATCAACAACTCAGTGCAAGTTTTTGTGGTGAATTGTAATGATGCCCAATCTTTTTTTTTTTATTATATGGGGTGCCAAGTCTCTTCTTACGCTCAAATTGCATTCTGTATACAAACACAATACTACGCCTAGGAGTTTGGAGTCAAGTCACCTGACTTCCTTCTTTGCGTTTTTTTAACCTCTTGTAAATTCCACTGTAGCTTCTGAACTCCAGCGAAGACAGTCAGATGCTAAGTGACACAGAAACGGTCCCACCATGTGCCCAGATAATCGGGTGTGTTACAGTGTTATCATAACCGATATAAATGACAGCTACAGAAAACAAGAACCAAACCAAAAAAGAGAATCATCCTTGAATCCTTAAAAACTTGCAGTGCAGCAATTACTGAAAAACGTTGCCATATTCCTTGTGCTACCCATGTGTTCCCAATGGGCTTTTGTTGAATTCACAGATATTTCATGCTGAAAATCAAACTGCGCCGTTATCTCCCTGCACGAGATCCTCTGATGGAATGACATGAATTTAATTGCAGGGAAAGCCACCGAGCTGTGTCACGTATTGTATGCATGAGCCAATATGACTCAATTCTATGCTCTGAAAGTCGGCACAGTTCCAAAATGGACAAATTACAGTTTCTATGACGATCGATTCCTCAGAGCGGACATGGAAGATGAACAACTGAGATTTTGTAGAAAAGTTAAAGTGTAAGTATGCAGCGATAGTCGAGATTATCTATATTATATTCTATATTAAGTCTTTCTCACAATGCCATAGTGCTGTCATCTGGGTAATCTGGCTTTGGTGATGACAGACTGACAATGGGAAGCCTGTGTAAGAGCCTGGAAGATATTTACCAGGCAGGGTGGGTCACTTGGCTCCACTGTTTTTGCAGTGTGACCCATTCTAGGGACTTTAAGTGTTTTCAGACAATTGGTAGTGGTCCCTCCTGATTGTATTCTTCTAATATGAAACAATAGAGGACATTGTTTTTGTTTTTTTACTTAAAAGGATCCCCAACCATTAAGACTCTTGGGCCTTAACATGCTATAATTGCCCTCTCCTTCTAAAGTAGGTTCTTAGAAACGTGAAATATTTTCATTATTTTAAAAATCCTCAACCTATAATACATATTTTGACCTACGGATTGCATTACGTGCGCAATGCACGAAAGTTTGTTATGCTCAAGAGGTGAGCTAAGGGCGCTACCTTTACCTGTTGCAATTTTTACCGGCCCACAGCAGAGAAAATATCAATACAATGTTGCACTGTACAGCTTTGGGTCGTAGTTTCCAGGCGAAAGGCAACAAGAGAAGTGATGTAAGTCTTCACAGCTTTCCTAGCGATAAGAAGAGGAGAAAGGATTGGCAAAATGATTGTGGACAAATACAACTTCCTAAAGAGTCATGGACTGATGCATTCGATGCATTTAGTCGACCAAAGCTGCAAAAGGAGCTCACAGGTGCTACTGATTATAAGCAAAGACTAAAACCAAATGCCGCTCCTACAATTTTCTCCCACAGGGAGTCTAAACACCCTCGGATAGCGAGGGAAACTTCCCACCCCATTGCATGTCTGTCTGCTAGGATGTAAACACCAAGCGAGCCATCGGATCGGACCCTGATCATGGAGAAACCTGACAATCCACCAGTTCAGTCAGTTTAGCATTCTGTAAGTGTTCAGTGTTCTCCAACTAAGACCCATGCAGCAACTCAGATGAGTATAAACACGCCTGACGTAGCAATTCAGTGGCCAGTGGATGTGCACTATCGGTTAATATGGACCATGTTACAGAGGTGAACATGAAATTGAGTTGGATTAACAAGTAGAGGAACGGTCAGTCCCAGGATCTAAGCCTCACAGATGGTGAATTAAGCGAGAAGAGTAAGCCACGGTACAAACAATCTGATGCGGAATACATTGTAAGTTCATCTGAGCCCTCTCAAAGCACCCAGGAATCACAAGCTTTATCCGACATCCATAAAGAAGGCTAAAATAGGCTTTTCTTTTTTTGAGAAAAAGTGAAAACAATTGCGTCAGCATTGTTTTAAGTTCTGCTGCTTGATTGTCAAGAAAGATATGAAGGAGCTGCAACGTTAAGGATCCCAGTTGACAATAGGGTTCATATGTGCTAATGGCTGTAGTTACGGATGGAGGACTCAGCCTCCTCTGAGTGGGACCAACGGTGCAGGACACCTGCAGCATCGGTTTTCTCCCCTGGCATCCGTTTTGGTAAATGTGAACGGTTCTGTAGTAGCATGAACCTCAAAACAACAAGTGAAGACACATACACAACACTGATAAAGGAGTTTGTGTTTCCCGTTATTGAAAAACATGGACCAGAGAGCAGAATGGAGTGTTAACCACCATGAAATTACGAGAAGTAGAAGTTGTGCTCTGTGGAGATGTTTTCACCTCAATATAATGTGGCGGTATGTTTTTATGGCAGGATGTGACTCTCATATTTAATTATTTTTCGTTTCGGTCTCAGATTTGTTTCAGGTATACCACTCCATGTACCTCAAATACCTTCGGAAGAAAACACCTTTCAGGTATCATGTGATGAACCAATGCTGCCATGCTCTCTGCTCTGGATTATAACAACAATGTGAACAGGGAACAGGTGGGTGAACTGTCATCATTCTTCTCCCTTGTAAGCACTATGTGTCACTGGATCTCGTACATCAAGCTGTTCCTGATACATTTAATGCAATTTGATCCATTTTTAACCTATTTTTCATATTTCTGTTTTTGAAGAGGCTGTTTTTTCAAGACGGGTAAAGTGTTGGTGAAGTTCAAAATCTCATGGAGCACAGCCCAGAAGACATTCAGAGCAAGACCATTGGCTTTTGATAAGGACTTTGGCTACATGATGGCTATGGTGGCAGATGTTCTCTCCTCTGTGTCAGATTCAAACCGGGGCATGGACTTGGCTACCATGGCTCCACAAGAGAGACCATCCATGGTGAAATCCACAGATACATTCATGACATGAGAACTCTGTGGCACAGAGGTGACAGTTTAAAAAGCAACAGACTGAACCAACAACTGAACTTGTAAGCTGTGTACAGGGCAACAGGATTGAGGGCCCAAATGCACTGTCAGTCATCTGCAGTGACAGGAGCTGTCCTAAGCGTCAAGACAATGAACTTGTAGGTGAGATTCCACGCTGTGTGGTCTCCTCACAGGCACCATGAGACGACCATGGTTCCACCCCTTTGTTTGACCTTGTCAACCTTCCCTGTGTTAATCCCCCTTGCAGGGCAGAAGGGTTGGAATAATCCCATGAAAGACACTGTTTGAGGATTATATAAAGCCCTATCTTCAGCATTTTATTTTAATCCCACATTCATAAAAAGAATTGATAAAGTCCCAGTGTCATAGTTATTACCTCCTTTTAATCAACACTGTTACATGTGGACATGTGCACACACACACGAATATTATGTTATACAGTGAGCTAGCCATGAGATTAGAAAACTGCGTGAGGTTTGTACTGTTAAATTTACACGTTTAATAACAAAATAGTGTACCTACGGTATGTGTCAGCATAAGTTTAATAACTATTTATATTCTTATATGTCTCTTTATGTGTAGGAATGTTATTGTGCTGAGCAGTACATTTTGGTGTCTCCAGTCCTTTTCAGACCTGGAATCTGTAACACTGTTGGTTTCATCTATCAGTTAGAGCCTTGGTTTTTATAGTTTCAAACTTATATTAAATAAAGGGCCATAATAAAGCCAAAAGAGCCTTTGGGCACACAGAGTGAACAGTGTCACTGGTGGAGAACAGTGGTGAAGAATAAAAATCTCAGGTGTCTCACAGGCGGCATCGGTGTTGAATTTTAAAACTGATTTTGCTGTTGAGGTCTTAAATAAGACCATTATGAGCACAAGGAACACTCGCCCAGATTCTTACTACTGAATCTCTTAATACATTTTCTTATCAATATCATCATTTACTAGATGGAAAATAAAGTTTTGCTGCCTTTTTTGTACAGTTCAACAAAGTCCAATACCAGTTAAAAATGACAAGATTTAAACGTGCAGTATCATCATAAAGCTAATGACGACTCAGCGTCCCGACACACAACACAACGCATAATCAGAAGCTACCAGTGTCATGTGGGACATCACAAGGTCCTTTCTTTCTAGCTATTTATATCTATTTAATTTTAATAAACACTGGGAGCAGTAAGAGGATCTGCTGGAAAGTGGTCCAAAGAGTGAAAACAATAACAACAAATGAATATGTGAAAACAATAAAGCTATTTGAATCCTTTTACAATTACTGGGCTAACCTTCTGATCATCACACAGTTTTTAATCAGTAATAATATGAGCACATGATTAACATACCCTAACCTTCACTTAGTAAGCTATTAGCCAAGAACAATGAGCTCAAAGATATCTAACGCACTGTGAAGATGTCAGTAATAAACAGTTTTAGAGTAAGAAATTACTGAGGTGATAGACCAGAGAGACACAGGTGTTTTTTTTGGTTTTTTTTGAAAAATATAATACATCTTTGTTTACAAAAAGCAAAAGAAAAAAACAAAACAAAACAAAAACTATCAAAAATACTTCTGACATTAATTCTGGGCCTATAAAGACGTCAACATAACAGAACCAAACCCAGGAGCTAACAGAAGAGAAATGAGCAGCACAAATTTAACTAACGAGCGGCTGAGCAGGCCATTCAGACACGCCAGGGGATAGACTAAAGCATAACCATTTAAATAAATTATAATAACCACAAAACATGTCAGTTTAACACTACCAAATATTAACTAAGGAAAAGCCATCAACACCATTTGAGCAGGTCTGATCCAGCTGGCAACTCTAGCAGCATCCCCCAGGAACTGGTAACTGAAAGAAAACTGAATTAATTTCATGAACATTAAGTAACTTAAGTTAATGAAACTAATAGAGCAAAATTTACAAAGAAAGATAATGAAATGTGTGCACTCCAAAAAGATAACTGTGCTGTCAAAGATTGCTAATAAAACTGCGTATGCAGAAAGCAAAGTCTGTATGTTCATTTTGAGTGTCATGCTAAAAGAACCGTAAACTAAGCAAATGAAACAGCTGAAAAGAGTTACCACCATGTCTTTTGGTTCAGTTTGTGGTTGCTTGTGCGGACATCAAATACTTCACTGAAAGTGAACCTAAGTCATAATGCACTTTCCAAAGCTTCAGAGCTATACACTGAAACACACAGACCACACTAATTAAACTCAAATGGCCTTGATGCTGTAATTTCTACACTAAATAACATGGATGAGAATCACATAAGTATCAAACAACTATATTTAATTCACTTCAAGCAAACAGGGCTCTACAACACATTGTCAAAGCAGTGCAGCACATCACCAGGATTGCTGTGGTCTCCATGCAGGCCCTCTACACCCAAAGGAACAGGGTGAAAACCCAGAGGACCATTGAGGACCCCAGCCATGAAATGTTTACACTTTTACAACAGACCGAACAAGATTTTTTTTCCCCCCCTAAGCCATCAAGCTTGTGAGCTCTGCACATTCAACCAACCTGCCTGCCATTATAGACTTCTGTACTGGGTATATATACAGTGTGTATATATAATATATATATATATATATATATATACACACTCACTGAGCACTTTATCAGGAACACCATACTAATACTGGGTAGGGCCTCACTTTGCTGTCAAAACAGCCTCATGTCTTTGTGGCCTGGATTCCACAAGATGTTGGAAACCTTCCTTGGAGATTCTGGTCCATGTCGACATGACTGCATCATGTCATTTCTGCAGATTTGTCAGCTGCACATTCATGCTGCCAATCTCCTGTTATAAAACATCCCAAAGGAGTTCTACTGGATCCAGCTCTGGTGACTGGGGAGGCCACTGAAGTCCACTGAACTCACTGTCATGTTCATGAAACCAGTTTGAGACGACTTTTGCTTTGTGACATGGAGCATTATCCTGACGGAAGTAGCCATTAGAAGATGGTAAACTGTGGCCATAAAGGGAAGCACATGGTCAGCAACAATACTCAGACGGGCTGTGACATTCAAACTATGATTGGTTGGTATTAAGGGGCCCAAAGTGGAGCCAAGAAAACATTCCCCACACTGTTACACCATCACCACCACCAGTCTGGACTGTTGACACGAGGCAGGTTGGGTCCATGGATTCATGCAGTTGACGGCAAATTCTGACCCTACCATCTGCTGCCTCAGCAGAAATCCAATTTAACCAGATCCGGCTACGTTTTTCCAATCTTCAACTGTCCAGTGTTGGTGCAGCCTGCGTCCACTGCAGCCTCAGATTTCTGTTCTTGGCTGACAGGACTGTAGCCTGAACTTGTCTTCTGCTGTTGTAGCTCATCCACCTCAAGGTCTGACGTGTTGTTCATCCTGAGATGCTTCTCTGCTCACCGCAGTAGTAAAGAGTGGTTATCTGAGTTACCGTAGCCGTTCTGTCAGCTCCAACCAGTCTGACCAGTCTCCTCTGACCTCTCTCATCAACAAGGTGTTTCCGTCCTCAGAGCTGCTGCTCACTGGATGTTTTTTTTGTTTTTAGCTCAATTCTGGGTAAAAACTCTAGAGACTGTTGTGTGTGAAAATCCCAGGAGATCAGCAGTTTGAGAAACACTCAAACCAGCCAGTCTGGTACCAACAATCATGCCACGGTCAGATTCACTGAGATCACATTTTTTCTCCTCATTCTGACGTTTGATGTGAACATTAACTGAAGCTTCTGACCTGTATCCGCAGGATGTTATTCAGTACACTGCCGCCACATGATTGGCTGAATGGATAATTGCATGAATAAGTAGGTATACAGGTATTCCTAAGAAAGCTGTGTGTGAGTATATAAAATGATTATGTATAATATTCAACGGAACTTTTTCAAGGTTGAACTTGCCAAAATCTCAGATAGGACGAGGGCATGACTGGGACCTGGTCCAGCGCAGTCACACACCATGCAGCTCTGTCAGTGCTGTGTTGGCATCTGCCAACGGTGGTAGACAAACAACAGAGATGAGATCAGATTGTCAGATGCTCATAGCCAGGCAAGCACGTTTAGTGTGTCTTACACTAATTCTTTTTCATCATGAAACAGACTCTGTTGCCCCTGAACCTCCCAGGCTACTCTAATCCACCCACCTGAAAAACAGAGGACAATGATGGTTGGATGGCTTGACCCGGCATCTGGTGGGTGAGCTATATCCAAGTTAGACAAGAAATGCCACAGTCTAACATGTTCAGTTAGAATCTGATCCTCACCCTAAGATCATCCATCCAGTTCTCCAAGGACTTGATGGCCGCGAGTAGAATACTGAAAAATAGCTCGTTCTCTCCAATGTTTTTTTCCTCTTGCCCTTGCTGAGACACACTCGCATTGTTATTTTTGTTGCCATGGTGAGTGCCTCACAGAAATATCTGCATGAAAAGCTGGAAAATGGTGAGTGTGCTGCAGTCATATCTATTTTTCCCAAAAGAAGTGTTGGATAAAGAACCCAAAAAAAAGCCACATCAAAACCAAAAATAATATACACCCATCTGCCACGATATTGCATACAAGGAGGATGAGCTCCACTCATTATTAATGTACAACATGATAGTCCACAACTTTTGGAAAAATCATATTCCTTGGCATTTACAACATATATTTGAGTAGACTGGAGACTGGATTATGGAGCCCCAGTCTTTGTTTTCCAATTATACTGGCAAACAAAAAAATGAAGTTTTATATTACTTAATTAGGTGAAAGATAAAGAGGGCAGAATGGTATGCATACAGGCACTGATAAATGGCACTAAGATGATATTGGGCAACATTTATGCACCATACAAAGGAGATCCTAATTTTTCCATGAAATGTTAGACCTTGGGGGAAATGGAAGGAAAGATAATTCTGGCAGGAGACTTCAATCAAGTTTTAGATGCTTTTTTCAGACAAGGGCAAATTTAGTGGCTGAGTAATGCCTGAGGGTAGAGCTGCAATACATATGATAAGTGAGGATATAAGTTTGGTGGATATATAGCATTTGATACATCCCAGTGAAAGAGAATATACTTTTTCTCACACTGTCACAGTGTCCAACATCTTGTTCTAGGATCGATATGTTTCTGCTATCAAACACTATTATAGAACAAGTTGTAAACTTGGGCTGGGTATTGATGGGAGTAGAACTGGGTATTGATGGAGTAGTGCTAGGTATGGATATAAATAATGACAGAAAAAAACTAGATGGAGAATGAATACATCACAATTACAGGATGAGACCTTTAGTTTATTGTTGAAGGAGGATCTGAAATCGTCCTTTGAAATGAATTCTGGCAGCACAGATACAAAAGCAATGTAATGGGAAAGCACAAAAGCTTACGTTAGGGGAGAAATGATGGCACATGTATCTAAAAAGAAAAAAAAAGATGAAGAGGATAAAAGCACTGGAAACTGAAATTAGAAATCAGACAATAGAACTGTCAAGATCTATGTAAGCTTAAGTTCCGAAAGCAGGGAATTTGTAATAAGAAAGTGGAATACAATTATTTAGGCTTGGGACAACTTTTTACAAAAGAGGAGAGCAAACAGGCAAGCTACAGGCTAGACAACTAAAACACAATTCCTTTAATTTAATACCAACAATTAGGGAAGGGGTTACAATAGTCTCTTCAACAAAGGACATAAACAAGCTCCTACAGCTTTTCGGCAAAGACCTATACACAATCTATATACATCGATCCTAAAGTCTTCCCAGATCGTCCACTGAACGGGTGGAATTACGAGATAGTCCAATAGAGAATGAATTCAGGAATGTGCTTTCATACATGAAAGCGAGGAAGTAATCTATATAAGCAGTATATAGATATCCTGGCATCAATATTTCAAAAGGATTTTTTTCCCCACAACATACAACAAGGCCTTAATATCAGTTATACCTAAAAAAGATAGGGACACAACAAACCCTTCTACTTTTTGACCTCTAAGTCTGGTTGATGTGAACTATAAGATTTTAAGATCTCAAGATCTATAAGATTATAAGATCTCAGTCCTACGCCTGCAAAAGGCATTACCAAGCTTTATACATCCTGATCAAGTAGAATTCATGAAAAATAGGTCGTCAAACGACAAGATGAGAAGACTATTACATTTGAACTGGTTGGGTCTTTTCCTGTCTGATTCAGTCATTGCCCTGCGGCTTGATGCTGAGAAGGCATTGACCCGGTACAATAAGAACTTTTGTTCACAGCCCTGACACATTGTAGATTTGGACCAACCTTTATTGACTGGATTAAACATTATACAAAGACCCAAAGGCAGCGTTAATAAGTAATGGCGTGATCTCACCTCTATTTAAACTGCGCTGTGTCACCATTGTAGTGGATCCACTGGCTACTGCCTTTAGAGTATCAACCCCCCTAATATATGCCAATATTAGGGGGTCGGAAGGAGGTGGGAAGGAGCACAAATTGTTATCGTATGCGGGCGATATTTGGACGCTGGTTAAAGGCCCACTGAATTCAATACCACACTTAGTGGACACAATACAGTCTTACTCCAAATGATCAGGAGATAAAATGAATCGGACAGAGTCAGAAGCTATGCCTGTTTCTGGATTGTGTAATCCAGATTTAGTGACAACTGTTGGCTTTAAATGGATCCCAAAAGGGACGAAATATTAATCTAAGATGTTATTTGGAGGAAATTCCTTAAATATTAAACCAGTGCCACAAAAAAATTTAAACTCATTTAGATGAATGGGGGGAAATTAAGATCACATTATAGGGGAAGGTTAATGTAATAAAAATGGCAGTTAGTTGATACTGACTAGTAGCTATGCTAGTCGTCTTCTCTGCGTGGAAAAGCAGTCCTTCCTCCCACGCATGATCACGTTTTGATTCAGTGCGCACGGAGAGGAGGGTCTATTCACAGACGGGTCCATTGTCAGTGTATTTGTGTGTGTGTGTGTGTGTGTGTGTGCGTGTGTGTGTGGGGGGGAGGACAGAGAAATCTCACTGGCTGACTGTTTCGACCGCAGCATTTCCACAATAACAGCAATGACAAGCTGAAATGTGTTTTCAACACATATTTATATGTAAATACATATGAATTGTATATCAGTGATAGAGGTCAGTAAGTAAAGGGTTGTATTTGATCCCACTTAAGGGTCAACTGTAGACCTTTACATGACCTCTACATGGGCCCTGGGCCAGTGTCACCTGTACCCTCTGACCCCCATGATGGCGGGCTTGGAGCAACCTATCTTAAAATCTTGTTCACGCTGACGTCCTAATGGTTTCAACTTCCCATTTCGCCGCAGTGATGTTGAAGTTTCCTTCAACTTGTGTCAGTACACTCAGTGCTGGGTGTGGTTACAGGTGCAACAGAGCACACAGCTTCATTCGTCCCGAAGGAATTTTTTGTGCATAAAATGCCCAATATACAAAGTCAGCAGCACAAAAAATAAATTAATTAATTAAAAAAAAATATATATAATTATAGTTTATTACATATGCTTGTATAGTAAAATAAAATGAACATTAGAACGGGTGTCAGTGCAACAAATTAATGGATGTGTGTAATACCGGTTACAATGGTACAATAGTATTAATGGAAATAGGAATGGGGGTAATCACACTGCATATAACGGCAGAAATAAAAATAGAAACAGTATATGATGCATGACAATAATCCTTGCCAGTGGTAGTGTCCAGCAGGGAGAGAAGAGAGTTTAGACTGATGGCCGCTCGTTGGAAAGATCAGCTGCGGTATTCAATGGGGCACCTTAGTCATTACATAGGCACTAGCAGTGATTTTTTTATAGCACGTCCATCACACTTGGGTGCTCCCTAGGAAAGATAAAACAAAGGATGATAAAAACTGAAGCATCAGAAGCCGGGATATCCTGACTTTTAGCCCCCATGATGGGTCGAACTCCAAACTCCAAACTGGAACCTACATTTGTCATCATGAAATTCAATAGCATCGTTTGTTCAAGTTTGTAACGCAGGCTTTCCGTTATAAGTCTGTAGTCTCCAAGCCTACGATAACCTGGGTGACATCATTGTAACATCATCAGTTATTTTCTCAGACATTTTGCTTGCCTTTTTATTTCTATGTGAATGAGGCCCAGAAACTCAGAGTACTGCAGAAGAAGTCTTTTATCATCAGATCATTTTTCCATGGTTTAAAGAATAGTGTTTTTCTTCCTCAATGGACAGAGCACTTTCTCATTCACTTGACGTGCGTGCTGTATGCTTTTGTTGCTCCAGGACAGTTACCAACTTTGCCTGGTTGGTAATGCAGCCTTGCCTTGGAGATGAATTCATTTCTAGAATTATACACTTCACAAAAGTAGGGTTTACCTGTATTGTATTACATTAGGTTATACTGTAGATATGTAATTAAAGTGGAAGCTGACTAATTTTTCCTAAGATCATGTATGCTAATGCATATTCAATTAATTAGCATTATTATTAGTCATGCTACAATACTGATGCAATTTTCCTGTTAAGAATCAGTCAAGCACGATCCAGCCTAATCAGTAAAAGAGATTACTATCAGATGTGCTATGCTCTCACTGCAGTGTATTATGGGAAAACTGTAGCCCCGAAGGCATGATGGGATGTGCAGTATGAAAAAAATGTTTGGTTGTGTGTAGATTTTGGTGTAGCTGCCACAGATGGAATTGCAGATCACATGACATGTGCTGGCTCAAAAAAGCCAGTTCATGTCCCATATAATGTATAATCATTAAAAAAAAAAAACCCACTCAGAAATGACTTTGAATCATCAAAAGTTGAGTCATTAAAGCCAAAAATAATAAACAGTTCCTATCAAGTTTTTTCAATAAATTCTTTTCACACCACTCGTGTGTGTGTGGGAGTCTGCTCGAAACTGCTGGGCTCCATTGAAAATGAATAACTTTTTGTTGGAATGAATGGGCCCCATCTTGGTACTCAGAGGGGTTCATCAGAAATCTCCACAGTCAGCTGTTCAAATAACTGGGATCTCCTGCGGTCTCTAAGTTGTGGACATTTAGCCGGTGCCTATAATGATGGATAACGGCACCCAGTTTTTTATTCTGAGCCCTGGTTTCACCGTGGGCAAACATCTACTTGTATTTTTCCATCTAAAACTGATGTCTGAGTTTTTCAGTACTTTTGATGGTATTCATGATGTATGATAGCCACTGCCTTTTCAGCACCACAGTGTGTCTGTGCTGCTGACATTTCAGCTGAACTGCTCTCCTTAAGAGTGTCTTTTTCAATCCATTGCCTTCAGTTTCCACAGTGAAGCCTGTCAACAGATCAATGATAGAGGAAAACTGGACAGCCAACAAGCTCTTTGTTCCCCATTTATTTGTTAATGGCTCCCCAACACTAGGCTGCTGCTGATAAAAACATTGCTAACGACAACATCTGTACCTGCAGCTTTTAGCTCAACTGCAGTATTAACGCTCCCACTGGGCAGCTTCATTGAATCATGTGCACCAGTCCTCTTTCTCTTGTTAAAAGGATAATGTGTTGCTAACGTCACTTCAACCTCCCTGATTATCTTTAATGACGTCTGCAGGATTTGGCTTATTTTGACACTAAAAGTAGTTCAAAAAAAGGTGCAGCAAAAATACCACTAGTCGTGAAAATTCAAGTTAAGTTCTCCTCTCTACACTCACACTGAAAAGAATTCATTTCACAGCAGAGGGGGGTGGGTTAGGGGTTGTAACCTTCCTTAAGAAAGACTTGCCATAATCTCTCCATCTTCCTGACTCAAGACAGAGTCTCAAATCAAACAAAGAAATCCAATAGTGGAGTCTATGAATAAATAAAGAGAAGACATCCCTCTCTACAGGACTGATAGATTGTTATGAAACACAGCCCAAAAATACGCCCCCCCCCAACCGATGAAAGCTGGATTCGGCCTAAAACAGACTGCTCTCTAATCCCCCTCTATGCTGAATAAACGTTTTTAATACACTCACTGCATTAGTACCACAATGCTGTGCAGATGGTCTGGCTGGATTTGGGGGCCAGCTCGTTGACAATCACTGCAAACTTTTAAGTAGCATCCTAGGTCTGACCTCGGAAGTTTGCAAACAGCTCTTGGAGACAGAGATTCTTACCACTTGCCCTCATCGTAGAAGTTACTGGAACCAGAGAATCCAAAGATAGTGGTAACTGGGTGGAACTGAGCAGGGACAAGCTTGCACCACCACAGCAGACTGAGATAGGTAGGGGCTCCGGTCAACAAGCAAAAGACCCCAAACATGCTTCTGTTCAAGCCTTAAAGGGGCACTGCAATCTGATGGACCGCAAAACCTCACAGCAGCAGAGGCCTGGGAAAATGGGAATGTGGTTGAATGATGGGACACAGAGGCCGGAGGAAGGTAACAGGACTGAGGCAGTTCACTGCGACCTATATCAAGGCAGAAAATGGGGGCTGGGTTACAGTGAGTTCACTCGGTCTGTGGATGCAGGTGAATCAGGACTACTAAAGTTGTTTGATGCTGCATCCCTCGATTTCTTCACCTACTTATATGTACAAATAGTTATTTGGTTCATTTAACTATGTTGTTCCTGTTTTCTTTCTCTACATATCTTCCTAAAAATTGCTCTTTGAAGTTTGTGTTCATTGAGAGCAGGAATTTTTCTCAACTTTTTTTCAATCAAAACCTTATATGCTTCTTAGGTTGTCACACAGAACTCAGACTGAGGCTGAGCAGATGAAACTAAATGGCTGGAGAGAGTGAGATCTTTGTGGAAAAAAATGAAACTCATACTCATATGACCCTCCTACACAGAGCACAACAAAGATGTCTCGTGGACAGGCCATAAATTAGACACAAGCATTTCGGATAGAGTTAAAATCAGTGATTATTATTTTTCATATCTAATCCCTGCCGCAAAGCTAGGTCTGTAGCGAGGCTGGATTACCAACCAGGCCAGGCGGACAAATGCCCTGGAGCGTTAGTTTTGAGCGTGCTCTACCGACTTGTCATTACACTCCAATAACATTGTCAGAGTCACGATGGACATTTAAAAAAAAAAAAAGAAGAAATAGACCAAAATCATCTTTTTTGTTCCACACAGTCTTTTTTGTCAAAACCTGGCCTCAAGCAGAGGGGAGGACTGGGTGGTTATATATTGGGGAGGCATGGTAACCCCAGTCTCTGTTCAAAGATGGTCTCTGGTGTCAGATGTGAATGCCCTCTTTAATAGTTCTCCGGTCGTCCATGACCTTTGACCTCTTCCAGCGGATGCTGTGGATGGCTTTGGTCTGGGGTTCACACACAGCTGATGTTGTCTGGTTCTCATGTCCGGGGTCCTCGCTGGTTCACTGATGTAGTGTTTCCCGCAGCGGTTGCATGCGATGTCACGATGATGTCATACACCACTGCAGTCCTCCTGTCTTTAGGGCGGACCAGCAGGGATCATAAGGTGCTGAATAGTTTTAAGCAAGTCCCGACCCCTTGTGTTTTGAAGACTCTGGGTGAATGTTCTGATGGTAAGGGAGTACTTCATAAGTCAGGACAGGATTCTAATCATCCACTTTGCCCAGACCTGCATCTCTCTCTCCTCCCCCTCACTGATACGATGTTGCATGTAGTGGTTAGAGTTCATATAAGGATACTGGTCTTTTAATGGTGGTAGGGGTAAAGCTCATTTTTGCCCTGGGGCCCCCTGGTGGGCTAATCTCAATGGTTATGAAGCTACTTGGGCACAGCTAATTCACCAGCAGTAGACACGTGTGGTTATGCATGTTAGCATTACAACAAAAACAGTGTTGCTTTTGACAAATCGGATGGATTGTCAACTGCCATGACATAACAAATTAAAAGGTTGGTCTGCTGAATTTGGTGGCCTGGCTGAGATGAGTGGAAGTCATCCAGCATCCATCTGGCTGCATTTTTCATCTATAAATGTAAATATAAATACATGTATAACTGTAAATGTTCGAAGTATTTGTGTGAAAGCAATTCATTTCTCTAGTCTTGTTTTGATAACCATCTGTACTCTTAAGGCTTGTAAAGTCCCCCCTTCAGCAGATTGACATTAAAGAAATAATTCACCCACCCACGCTATTCAAAGCACATCTGCTTAAAGAAAACAGAGAGGGGTGGGACAGCCCCTGGCAGGCAATGCCATCACCCTGACATTCAGCATAATAAACGGCTTTAAAGGACGGGCTCTCTCTTTCAGCAAATGTTTTTAAAAACTGCTGCAGAGTGTGAACTCTGGGTCTCCATTAACAGTCTTATCTAAAACAAGTCTCGTCACTCACTGGGACTTTTTTATGATGTAGCACAAAGACGACCTTTTTTTTTCTCGATGCCTGACAAAAGATTTTTACCTTCAACAGCCTGAGCTCTTGCTCTGTATTGTTTGTTCCATGATGTATATTATGAGCAGAATAATTAACTGTAGCGTTTTGTAGCTTCCTTTTGTCACCTAAACATCTCCAGTGGAGGTTTTCAGAAGAGAGATTCACATTGTATCGGCACACTATTATTTGTTTCTTGTCTTATCGAAACTCAAAGTCATATCACGCTAGTGTTTACTCTTGGTCTGTGAACGATAGTGTTTGTGTGTATTTCCACGTAATATGTTGTCAAGTATTGTCAAGTACTATTCTAAATTATGCCTCAGCTTTTCACTATGTCTAAACGTAGATGTAGATAAATTCAAATTCTACACTGCTTTAGAATTATCCATCGTAATATGTCGCCAGGAGAATGCCACTTTTCAAGCCCCTCGAGGGTTTTTAGGCAATTCTCCTTCACATTCATTTGCAGATTATATACTATTGTGTCTTTTTACCTCTGCCGTGTCTGTTTGTTGGTTTGTGTTTCTGTCTGCAGGATAACGCAAAAATCACGGAAGCGACTTTCACCAAACTTGGTAGGTGGGGTGAGGCACGCACCAGGGAAGAACCAGTCACATTGTGGTGTGATCCGGTTAAAGGGCTGGATCCAGGAATTTTTGATCACTTCCCTTAACATAGCGAGATTGGACATCTCTAGACATTTTCTGCAATATTTGGTCTAGGCAGAGATATGCGCTTTACTGAGTTCCATTCTAGTTTTAGTTTTTTTTAATATATATATGTAATAAAGAAACAAAATAAAAAACAGCTAATCATAGGCCTGCGATTAAACATATTATTGGTTCCAATGCTGAGCTGAGAGCACAACAGCAGATCAATGTCACTGCTTCACAGCCACAGTGATGGCTTTTTTATTTCACACACCACCTTATCTCCTCATTTTGCCAGTTATTTTGGTTCCACTCACTGACGTCTGTTACTTCCAACAAGTCTAATTACATGAGAAAATACGTAGAACAAAAACAGAAGCATTTTCTACGCGACGCCCCTTTCACCAGGACGCCATCGTCTGGCTATGCCTCTCAAAACCTTTACCATTCGCTGTTGAAAATTAAAGGCATTATGATGTGACAACACTGTGGTAAAGGTTTGGTAAGGTTAGGGCACAAAACGACTTGGTTTGGTTTAGGGAGAGATCATGGCTCATGATCATGGTAGCAACAGTCGGATGGTTTTGTTGACCCATCCGTCTGCTCCCGTCACACTCACTACAGCCGCTAGAGGGCTTTGTCACATGAACATAAACAGATGTTGTCTCGGGCCACTTGCTGAAACGACTAATGCAGCTGTTCTTCAAGGGAGGGCAGTGTCATTCTTTCTACTCAGACCTGCCAGTTGTGCTTGTTTTTGATATGGAGACATTTGTATCTGCATCTACGAGAAACTGTTTTAAACACTGCTTATTTGGCTCTCTTCTGTGAATGGTTTAAGTGATCTGACACACTAGCCAGCGAAATTTTCTCAACTTTTACTTACACATGATCCTGTTTGTAACTCCCTGAACCTGAGAGCAGAGGGCCAGCTCCAAGGGGAATATATAAAATGACAGACATTAAGTTTTTATTTTTTAAGCCGTCAATTAAACACAGCAGCATATCGGTCTATAACGCAGTGGACAACACATGTGGTCCCAATAAAAGAAAAAAGGTTAACTGATACACCTGATATAATTTCATTCATTTGCTTATTGATTTATCTAACCGGGACAGTCCACATTAATAAACACAGCTGTGAACGCACCAGAGTTTGCCAAAAGACTATTTTCTTATCTGTGGTACCTGGACAAAAAGTCACCTCAAAAAAGAATGAAAGACTAAATTTAATAACACCTTCAAAATAGTTCAGAAACATGTTGAGAATAATGAAAGAAGAAGAGAGTATTTATGTTAATAAAAAATATATCATACAGGACAATAATACTACATTGTCAAAACATCAACACAGAGGCACATAATGCAGGACATGCGATCAATAAAGTGGGGCATATTATTGTTAATAGAAATATGCACTAAAATATTGTGTCGCATTATTAGACACAAGCTGAAACATGTAGAGTACAAGCATTACATTACACTACATGTAACGCTACATACACGGTACATAAAATACATCAATCATCACAAATCAAATACATTTCCGTTCAACAGCACGGTGCAACATTTTTAGGCACCAAAAGTAAATGAGAACACGTTCAGAAATGATGCCATGACTAGTTTTTATGTATCAGTGAACTTCACCCAAAGTGTGGCAAAGAGAAAAATCCTAAATCAGATCAGTATTTGCTGTGACCCCCCCATTTCCATTTAAACCAGCACCAGTTCAGGTTCTCAGCAGAGAGGTTGTTCCTGCATCTTGGAGAACTTGCCCCAGTTCTTCTGTGGATTCAGTCTGTCTCAGTGTCTTCTGTCTGAGATCAGGACTCTGTGGGGACCAGACCATCTGCTGCAGGACTCCTTGTTCTTCTGGTCTCTGAAGACAGTTCTTTATGACTCTGGCTGTGTATTTGGGGTTTTTGCAGAATGAATATCGGTAACATGTCAATTTCAGGTTCTAACCTAAACCTTCATTGTAATCAACTTGAATGGTGCAACCTGTTTATACTAAGTTCTAGTGTAGCTCCCACACCACATTTAAACAGCTCGTGCAACAGCTTGCTGGTCTCTTGCCATACTGAAGTGCGTTCTTCCAGAAACCCCAGATATTTTAATTCTGACACTATTTTGCTTTTTGCCAGTTTATGGCAGTGTTGAAAACCTGTAATCATAGAGCCTAAATATAAGAACTTGTTGTGTGAAATATGGATTTATGGAGGGTGATGATACAATGAGATAAAAATATTTTTGACCAAATGAAGTGCTTTTTTTGGATTGATATTGGGTCCTTCCATTCTGTCAAGTATGCTTCATCGTCATATAATTTTTTACAGGCACTTTTCTGGTTACATTACTTTGATTATACTAGTGGGGCAGCTGTGGCTCAGGGGGCAGAGCGGGGTGTCCATTAGTTGCAGGGTTGATGGTTCAATCACCACCAGGTCCTCCTGTCGATGAATCAAAGTGTCCTTGAGCAAGACACTAAAGCCAAATTTCTCCAGATTAGGTCGGGCCAGCACTTTACATTGCAGCTTGCTGCCGACCGTGTGTGAGTGTTGGTGTGCAGCTGTGAATGACAGGTTAATTGTAAACCACTTTGGATATAAGTGCCATGGATGCCATTTAGTCCATTTTCTACCGCATATTAAAAAAAGATACATGCTGTATGAACTTGTATGTATGATACACTATTCGGTCTCCACGCTTTCAAGCGGAGATGATTAATATGATTGTTGTGCAGCACCAGTGGTTGTTAATCACTATTTTAGGCCATTTAGCTCATGATTATTGTGATCATGATTAGATTACATTTAATGAATTTTTAACACTAATATCCTAAGATATTTTTTAATTATCTCCAAATTTCACATTCGCATCGAACCCATGTCTTATCATGGCTGAGCCGTAACAGCAACATTGTTTGTGGGCCTACTTCCTTTCATATCTGTCATTGCGTCTCCTCTGGGATGCGTCGCTCCGTCAAGGCTGGCAGGAATTGCTCCATGATCAAACCCATCTGGGTGAACCATGTACTACAGAGACCTGTTATCCTGACAAGGTGACACCTTGAAGTTCTGATCAGCAATAATTGACATATTGACAGAGTATTGTAATTGAATCATCATCTTGGTATGACTGGCTTCAAAGCTAAATGTGAACACAAAATTGAAGAAAAATATTATCTAATTCTATTTGAGTGGAATAGTTTGGGTAATTACACAGAGCAATAATTAAGTGAGTAGAATCTCTCTTCTTGCCAGGGATGACTAATGTCTAACAGTCTGAACTCAGCAGAGCCCTGAAACCCTTCTCTGCATCACTGAACCTGGAACATGATTACAACCCTCTGTCCTGCTAACTGCACTTACGTGTCTGTGTATGCTCAGCTCTGCTAGCATACCCAGTATATATATACACAGGGGCTCGACATATTTTTCATACCCCTTCACTTTGTTGCAGACTTTATTTTGTTATAGATTCCATTTTAAAAGGATAAAAAATTGACCTTTTTTTTCCCCATCACATGTCCAAGTGAAAACATGCCATTTTTGCAAATTTATTAAAAATCAAAAACGGAAATCTCTCATATTTTTTCTCCCTTTGCTGTGGCTCCAAACGGTGGTCAGGTGTTTCCTGTTTGCTTTAATTATCCTCTTTAATTATGAGTCTACAACTTGACTGGAGTCCACCTGTGGCAAATTTAACTGATTGGACACGGTTTAGAAAGACACACACACCCCTAGTATATAAAGTCCCACAATGAACACTGTATGTCAGGACATTTCCAATGCAGAGAAGTCCAAGAAGTGCTCTGGAGCCCCCTGAGATAAAAGTGTGAGGTCTTCAGTGGATCAGGACAAGGGCACAAAGCCATTTCTAAAGCTGTGAGTGTTCTCAAGAGCACTGTGGTCTAAATAACTGTGAAACAGTGTCATGATTCCTGTCTCATCCCTGTTTATTTTTGCCATCCTGTCCTGTCTCTCATCTAATGATGATCTACAGACAGTTTAGTACCAATTTGTAATTTGAGCCAATTTGGCATAACAATAATAATAATAATAATAGTAATAGTAATAAACTGGCAAAATCGCAAACAAACACAATAAGGTTCTGCCCCTTTGGCGCTTGAACCCTAACAAGGCATGTGAAGAATGTGAAATTACAAATTAAGAAAGTGAAAAGAAGTTAAAAAACAAATGAGATTATATATAATTCATGATATTTCTAATCAAGTTGCCTTTGCCTTGTAGAGTTAAGTAGAGAGATAGGACGGGGGATGCAAGAGTTCTAAAATCTGTTAGTTCGGCTAGTGGGACTCTGAAAAGAGAACCAGAGGGTAGGATCTGAAACTCTGGATGTAAGGGATGGACTCTGCTTTTTTGAACAGCTATTTGTTATACAGAGCAGACAGACTCTTCTGTTGAGTGCCAGCGGTTTTACTACAGACATTTACCGCCCTTTGTAAAATGTTCTTCTATTTGACAGTAAGAGAGAAATGCCAACAAATAAGTAAAAGATCTATAAAACAATGACATCAAAGACTCTGATGCCAAATTTTTTAACACTATTTGCATTTTACCATTCACCTGTTAAGCTGTAGTTATATTAGTGTTATGGAATTTACTGATTTCTCACTGTTCAGTTGAAAGGTTTAGCCTCACCCTCAGGGATATTGCTAATTGCCATACATAATTGCCACCACAAATCTTTGCCAGATTTCTCTGGCAAAGCATAGGTTGTTGGGTTTTCTTGTGGATCATATTGGTATTCTTTTCAAAAGTTATCTTTCTATCTGTTACTACACTGAAGTACTTGTAGGACTCTGCAGTTTCTCTTATTTCACCATTGATCATCGTGTGGTTTGGTGACGTCTAACAGAATTCACATTTCCTTGGTTTTTGTCACATTTAATTGCAAAAATGCGTTTTCACACCAGTTTAAAACATAGTTGACAACAGGACCATGAAAAATAAGAGAGGAGAGAGAGAACACAGCCTTGGGGAGAGCTGGTGATGTGGTGGACGGCCCAGGTGACCATTCACTTTCACTCTGAGTTCAGTTAATGAGAGAGTCCAGAATCCATCCAACCATATTAGAATCCAGATTAAAACAGTCTGTGAGTTTCTGCACCAGCAGGTGAGGCTGAATAGTCCACAAACAGTGGCTTGGCAGTCTTCAAGCACTCAGTGTTCTTTTATATGAAGTTTAGAATGGAAATTGTTGCAGCCTGCACCCCCCTGTTGGTAAATGTAGTGGTGTATTGATGTTCAGTTCTCTCCTGTGTTTCCAATTTCTCAAAAGATTTCATCACTACGGAGGCCAGGGCTATTGGCTTGTAGTAAGTCAGAGAATTAAAGTGATTCTTTTTGGCCACAGGGACTATTGTAGACTGTTTCCATATTTAAGACCTCTTTGATGACCAAAAGACAAATTCAAAATCTCACTAAAGATAGAGCCTAATTGGTTACACAGCTAATCAGCATTTCGCTCCTGATATTGTCAGTGCTGGAAGCTCCGGTTTTACAGGGCTTTAAAGGACTCACAATCACATGTGCCTCAAACTGAAACAGTTCACAGTTCTGGTTGGTTTACATGGCTCTTTTCTGGCAACACTGGCTACAATACTGTATGTTCAGAGGAAATTTATTTTTTGAATGAATGATACGCTATATTTATTGAAGGCAGAAAAGTCGCCAAGAGGTGGTTGGGGTGGCTGGTGGGCGTACTGTACATAACACAAGACTGTTTAAGAGTCCCATCTGCGGTTTAGCCTACAAAAGCACTTTGGTTAAGGTTCGGGAAAGATGCTGGTTTTGGTTAAATGTAAATAAACAGGCTGTGTCTGAAGTCAATGTGGACTGTTTCTGTATTAATATGCTTTAAGAGACAGGTTCGCTGAGTTGAATTAGCAACTCCGATGCAGCCGCACCAAAAATTAAGCGTTAGAAGATTCACAACGGCAGCGTTTCTTGTAGGGCTGTTGTGCTATGGTCATTGGTGTTGGAAATTTAAATGAATAGCTCTAAAACATTAAAATGAGGGATAAACAATTAAAGTTAATGAATGGTGTCTTCATCCCACATAAAGACAAAGTCAGATAGTGCAAGCAAATCCAAGCATCTTGGAAACTACCATCCTTGTAAAAAGGGATTAACAGTATCATTTATAGTCATGGATGTGTTTGCTGTCATCTGTGGAAGATGTAAATACTATGGAGGGAAGTGAAATAGGTTTCAATTTCCATTTTGGTGAAAGACAGACTTAAATAATGTGCTGGCTGTGTTGCCAGGAGTGAAAATAATTAAGACCCATATGTCTCACCTGAGAAACATGTAAATGTCGGTGTACAGGGCCACAGAGTGAAAGGCAAACTGGGTGACTTCCTCTGCTTATTTACACATTTGTAAGAATGTTGCACGACATTAACAGGTCCCATTCTATACAATGTGAAACATTGCTAATGGTCTTTAAGTAGCCAAGGTCGGCAGTGGTGGAAAGTAACAAATCACTGTACTTAGGTACAGCTAGCAGCTTGACATGCACACATTTCACTGCTTTCATCAGTGGATGGAGTTTGCTCACTTGTCATGGAGGCTCAATTTCTATCTCATGACCTTAGTATGGACCTTCTGTTGTGATAACAGGTGGAACACTACATCAGTGAAACAGCAAGGACCCTGGAAATAAGACGCAATGAACACCAGAAACAGACGACATTAGAAGGAAGCAGAGCTCCAGCCGTAGCCAAAGCCACTGGCTGTGAACACAGCATGAGTGGGTGCGTCCTTCTCTCCAGCTATAGCCCTTCTGTTGCTGTGGCTACTGCTGTTGTTGCTGTGGCTATGGCAGTCCCAATCATAGTTTCCACAACCTGTTACCACATGGCTGACATTCCGTAGAACTAACTTCAGGACAATTGAGCAAACTCCATCTGTGGATAAATTCCACAAGATGCAACTGGACAGTTTCCTGTCCTCCACATCCAGTCCGAGGGGGCCATCTAAACTCTTAACCGCACTCTGCTGTGAATATCACCAAAATTACCACTTCTAAACCACAAACTAATCAACTGCACATATTTGAGAGGAAGTCTGATCTGAATTTGGGAAGAAATGACCAACATCAGCAGACCACGAGTTTCCCTGTTGTCTCCTCAGGTAAATACTGTTATTAATATCTTTCTGTCACATAATGTTAGGTTAGTGTGTATGCATAAACTCTCCAAACCATAAACATACACTCTATTTAATGTTTGTCTTTACAGGACCATCTATGAGAGACGATCTACAAAGCCCAGTGAAGTAGAACACATTTGCTGTGAGAGAGGTAACGTGTTGGCGGTAATGTTAAGATTCCCAAAAGTATGTCATGTAACGTAAACACTTACACTAACTGTCAGTATGTGGGTGGAAAGTAAGTTATGTAACATTTCAAGTAATTATCTCTGGTGAAAAGAGACACCTAATTAACATGCAAAAGTACTCAAAGTAATAGTATAGTAAGTACTGTAGCAACTGTCCACTGTATTATCCCGACTGTACACTTTAGTTCCATTAGACCAGTAGCACTTACCATCATCAGGCTGCAAAAATGATGGAATAGACTTTATTCTGCACCATATTAACATAATCGAAGGTGAAATTACTGATTTTACAAAGTAACCAAGGCATCTGCAGCTACTCTGAGGACTGTACTGTGCCCATGTTTCACAGAGTAACTTGGATCTTTTCACTTGGTAAGTTTTTACTCTTCAAAAAATTATTGCCATACTTATACTTTAAAATGTTTGCCAAAACATCAGATCATTTGTATGATACCCTTTCAGAATACTGTAGATAATACTGTATAATATATATTGTAATCTGTCGCCACTGTAATAAAGTATGACTGTCAAACAGAGAAATGTCTTCTGGCACTCTGTAGTACTTGGGACTTGTAGTTAAGGATTACTAGCAAAACATTATTTCACATTTTCCTAGCCAAGATGTTAAATGACACCAACCCAGCCATACCTTCCTCCTCTGATGGTCTCCCATGCAGAGAAGGAGGGTCTGGTGGGTCCAGGAAAGCCTCATTAAACACGGGTTTCGTCAGGTCACTCAGATAATCTATATAACATGTCAGATTCCGGTGTTTCTGGTACATTATGCTGTTTTATTAGGGCCATCTACTGTGCAATCAGAAAGTATTCAGGCCCATTCACTTTTTTCACATTTTGTTATGTTGCAGCTTTATGCTAAAATCATTTAAATTCAAATTTTTTCTCATCAATCTAAACTCAGTATCCCATAATGACATAGCAACAAGAGAATTTTAGAAATTTTTGCAAATTTATTAAAAATGGAAACATGAAACATCACATTGACAAAAATATTCAGACCCTTTTCTCAGTACTTAGTTGAAGCACCTTTGGCAGCGATTACAGCCTCGAATTTTCTTCGGTTTTAATGTGACATGGTTTGCACGCCTAGATTTGGGGATTTACTGCCATTCTTCTCTGCAGACCCTCTCAAGCTCTGTCAGGTTGGATGGGAGCCATCGGTAGAAAACCATTTTCAGGACCCTCCACAGATGTTAGATTGGGTTCAAGTCAGGGCTCTGGTTGGGCCACCAAAGGACATTCACAGAGCTGTCCCCAAGCCACTACAGCTTTGTCTTGGCTGTGGGCTTATAGTCATTGTACTGTTGGAAGGTGAACCTTCGGCCCAGTCTGAGGTCCTGAGCACTCTGGACCAGGTTCTCATTAAGGATATCTCTGTGCTTTGCTCCATTCAGCTTTCCCTAAACCCTGACCAGTCCCCCTGTTCCTGCCGCTGAAATACACCCCCACAGCATGATGCTGCCACCACCATGCTTCACTGCTGGGATTATATTGGGCAGGTGATGAGCGGTGCTGGTTTCTTCCAGACATGATGCTTAGAACTGAGGCCAAACAGTTCAATCCTGGTTTCATCAGAGCAGAGAATCTTGTTTCTCACAGTCTAAGAGTCCTTTAGGTGCTTTTTTAAAAACTCCAAGCAACTTTCATGTGTCTTTCACTGAAGAGGGTCATCTGTCTGGACACTATTCCATAAAGCCTAGATTGTTTGAGTGCTGCCGTGATGGTTGTCCTTCTGGAGGTTTCTCCCATCTCCACAAAGGATCTATGGAGGTCAGCCAGAGTGACCACTGGGTTCTTGGTCACCCCTCTTAACTAGGTCCTTTTGCCCCAACTGCTCAGTTTGGCCTGGCAGCCAACTCTAAGAAGAGTCCTGGTTGTTCCAAATTTCTTCCATTGAAGAATTTATGGAGGCCACTGCTCTCTTTTGAACCTTCAATACAGCAGAAATGTTTTTCTGTAGCCGCAATAGTTCTTTGCCACGACGCAATCGTGTCACTGAGCTCTGCAGGTAGCTCCTTAGACATCATGGTTTGGTTTTTGCTCTGATCTGCATTGTCAGCTGTGAGACCCTATATAGACAGGTGTGTGCCTTTTTCAAATCATGTCCAGTCTATTTAATTTACCACATGTGGACTCCAATCAAGGTGCAGAAACATCTCCAAGATGATCAAGAGAAATGGGAGGCGCCTGAGCCAAATTTCAAGTGTCATAGCAAGGGGTTGGAATACTTATGTCAACATGATATTTCAGTTTTTCCTTTATGATAAATTTGGAAAAAATTCAAAAATTCGGTTTTGGCTTTTTCATTATTTGAGATTGAATGTAGATTGATGAGGCATAAAATGAATTTAAAGGATTTTAGCATCAGGCTGTAATAATAACTTTAGTTTGGTTTCAAAAGCAGCACTCAGTAAAATGCTGTTCAAAAGCAGGTTTACTGTAAACCTGGAATGGAGTGATGTCAGGAAGTTGAGCCAGGGCTGACAGAGAAGCAGGACAAGCGGAGGCAGTGGGGTTCTCAAAAGAAAACAACAGGCAAACAGACAGGAATTATGTTATGGTTTATGATTATTTTTTCCTCAGTGTAATACCACCAGAAACTAAGAATCATTTTCTTTTCGGAGCCCGCCATGTTTGTAGAGTAGCCCAGAACGGACAAACCAAACACCGGCTCTAGAGAGAGCCTTTTGCTTTTTTTACGTCACCTGAAGGCCACCGTAGGTTCTCCTATATCCTTGGAAAGGTAGGGGTATTCAGTTGGTTGCAATTTACAACCTCAACACTAGATGCCACGATATCCTCCACACTGGTCCTTTAACATGATGGGTGGGGATCACAGTACTAACGCCACTTTCCAGTAAGACGAGAAGAAACCAAAATGACAGAACAAAATTAATAATCCAATGAAGTGACCAGTGATGTGACATTAATTGTTGTAATGGCTTTCAGCATACCATGTATTTAAACTTTTCTCCTTTTCTTTGATTCACTTTCTGTAGGACCACTCCAGTGTTGATGCATTCTGATAAATGTGATTTAAAAAAGTGACATTTGCAAAGCGTTTTTTGTATTTATGGTAATTTTAGTTCACATTATCAAATTTCATGTGGATTATTTGTACCGCTGAAATTACTTTCCCTTATTATTTAATTACATTATGCATATTTCAGAGCACATTAACAGTACTTTTAGTCGAGAAGATATTTGCATACCAACTAATATATGACTTCCGGGGTAAAAACTTCACCTCTGCCATGTTCTTTCTGTTTTTCCATTGACAGCTGTGTAACTAGAAATGCTGTTGTTGGAGGGTGTCTGGCATCACACAAACCGTTAACATGCTGTAATGCTGGCACAGCGGTTCTGCTGTGATGTACTATAAGACGGAAAAATTACAAGGCTAACTTTAGTTTCACAAGCTATAGCCTTTTTTTTTTTTTTTTTTTTTTAAAGTTTTCTAAAGTCAACATTACATTAATCAGACACAGTTTCTCACAGCTCAACAGTTCAACAGGGTGTAGCAATGATGTAGGAAGAACTTGGCCACATTCAGCTTTTGACTCACAAGAAACCCATCACCGGGCTGAACCAAAGTGTTTCACATCAGTGAGTAATGTCACTCTGAATTTATTGTCAGAAATCGTCAAAAATCAAAAGAGAAATCAAAAAGTTAGACCACTCTTGATTCAGATATAATGTTATGAACAGTGTTATCTGAAAAAGAAACGTGAGTGTCGTTGAACCGGGAATTTGGAATTTCTGAGTTCCCAGTTGTAAAATTTCAACCCGAGTGCACCCTTAAGTTCGATCTCCAACTTGGAAAACCAGAAGAACCTCTCCAAACCAGACCTCAAAATCCAAGACATGTTGCTACAGTGTTTGTATGCGCAAAATACAGCGTAATGCAGTATCAACTGGTATTGCTAACAGTGGCTAAACTGGCTAGAACTGGTATTGCTAACAATGAATGGCTAACCCTGCCTAGAGCAAACCCCACTTCCTCCACCCAAAAAAAATATGATTGGAAGTGGAAATTCCAATGAAAAAGTTAAGTTTTTTTTTCTTTTTTTTTTAATAGGGTGTGCGATCAGCTAAGGTGGGACATATTTCGTTTAGATTTACATTAAATCACTGGTAAAGGATTGTCAAACCAGTTGTGGTTTTATCATTACTCTTAGGTCTTAAGTTAACCATATATGTGGAAAATCTTTTGAAATAGTGTAGAGTTTATCTGTGACTAGCTTTTGAACGTGGAGAGGAACTGTTTTGTTCCAAAATATTTTTTCAGCTAACTAAATAAATAAATGAAGTAAATGAATGAGTGTATGAACTATCCTAGAGCTCTATCACGGCTGGGATATTAACAATGTGTGTTTTTGTTTCGTTTTTTTGCTTTCATCTATTTGGATGTGAACAGGAACATGTTTGTGGATCCCCAGAGGAGCACTCCATTCCCGGCTCCCTTATACCAGAAGGCACCAGACCCCACCACATACTATTTAAAAGGACTTAACAATCATGTCAAACCTGGTTGAAGCTGGAGACTTTAAAATAATGGAATAATAATATAACAAAAGATAATTTTAATAATAAATATCAATAACATAAGAATATCAATAGAAATGTTAATAATTTTGTGCATGCTAACCTCTTACCGTTATGTTTGTTTTAGACAGTTGCCAGGAGAAGACTGATGCTGCATCCAGCCCATCACCATCATCCGTAGCCATGCCAACAAATGAGGGCTTCAGCAAGGACCAAACACTGTTTTTGATCGACCTGATGCAGCAGCACACCGTGACCTAAAAACTCTAAAAGACCTGAGTACAATAAAAAACAGCTATGGAAAGAAGCAGTAGAAAAGATGGTCTTCCCTGTTGTTGGGATATCAGGGGTAGAGGCGCGCAGACCTGAGGCACTAAGACATTGTCACAGCGTCACAGTCTTCGCTGACACTGCATCAACCCCAGCAACAGCAGCAACTACCATACAAACGCCTCCTCATAGGCGTAGAAGGGTGGATGATGAGTTGATGCAATTCCTGCAAGACTGAGAAGAAGCCAGCCAGCAGCGCCACGAGGAGACTCTAGCACAGCGGAAGTCCGTTGAGCAGGGTTTTGAGGCTCTGATGACTAAATTGTTGGACGATCTGTTGCCATGTGGAAGTTTGTAATGTTCGATGGGAAACAGTAACATTTTTGTACGTAATTCATGTGAAGCTCTCAGGACAAGCTGTTATGCGTGTTACATGTGTTACAGTATTTGGAAGCTGTTGCATTATGTTTACCTTGCCATTTGAAGATTGTTTTGTTAATGTGTTCTAATAGTACTTGAAATTTGTATCCATTTTGCACACAAGTATGTCGCTTTTTTGGACATTGTATCTGATTCTTAGTCTCGTGATAACAAATTATTGTTTGGACGTTCACTGAGACTTTTATTTCCTGACACTTCACTGTGGGCTGTGAATAAATGTTAACTAAAGAAAAGACTTCTTTACTGGTACACACACAAAGTACAAACAATCAAAATAGCAGCAATCAATTTATTGAGAAAATAATCCGCAGATAAATCCATAACGAAAATAATCATTAGTTGCAGCCTGATATGTAATAATTGGGTTCCACCTACAGTAATCACAACAGTAAAATACAGCTTTTATTTTAATGCATGAATAATACTAATGTAATGATATACAGTATCATTTAAGTTTAAGAGTCACTGCAGTGAGTACTTTTACTTTTAGTACTTTAAGTACAGTTTCCTAATTAAACTTACTTACTCTTAGTTAAGTAACACTTTCACTGCAGGACTTTTACTTGTAATGGCTTATTTGTACAGTATGGTGTTAGTACTTAAGTAAACCCAACACTGCTAGTTAGAAAAACCTGAAGAAATCGCTAAAATATTTAAATCTTAAAATTAAGACAAGTCTTACTGTAGCTGGCATTATAGTAACAGAGGTGAGCATTTTCAGAAAGAGCAGGGCATTTCATGGCATGGCATTTTCTGAAAGCTCTGAGCACTTCACATACATGGTGGTCTACTCCTTTTCATCTACCTGTCGTGGGCAGCCGTGTGGGTGTTCCTGAAAAAATCTGACACACCAATCCACATGTTGTGGAAAAAACAGGGTGCCATAGTGATCCTCACCACAGTATCAATCCGGGCATTCTGCATATCTTGAAGACTCCTCCACTCACACTTCATCCTTCCGAAGGCATACTCAACGTCCACCCTCGCGCGGCTGATCTTGGAGTTCTGCAGTAGGTTCTACTTCAGTAAGAGCCCCATTGTCACGCTTTGGAGGGATGACAAATGGGAAGGCCTGTCCAATGTCCCCGCAAGCTGTACCCACCCATCTTCGCCCTCAACATCCTGACATCATGAACCCTGCCTGGTAGTCCAGCAAAAATATGAATGAATCGCCCCCTGTAATCTACAAGGAGAATGGAGTAGAATGACTTTCTGTTCATGGCACCCATCAGTTGCACTGATGACACCACTGAGTCCACAGAGGCAGTGGAAAGCAGCAGTAGACACGGCCTTCTCACAAGTATTTAGCCAGGAGATGAAGGTTGGTCCCTTTGTACAAAGTAACACTTCTAGGGTGATCCTGTGTGCTAATGACTGAGACACATCAAACTTGTCTGACATCTCCCTAAAGCTCTTTTGGTTGGCCATATACCACAGGCACATCAGCACTTTTTGTCACAGGGACTGGTGGTAGACCTTGACTGTGTTCCCTTTTTAAACTGTTCTCCGGTAACTTCATCCAAATATATTCAAACTGTGGCTTGGTGATTCAGAAATGGTATGCAAAAGTGTAGTTAACTATGTTCAGCATGACCTCCTACTCTATGCCAGTCTTCAAGATGATTCACTGTGATGACCGCAGTATAGTGGATATTAGTATTCTAAGTCCAAAAAGAACTGGATTTAGGTAAAGAATATCATTACATAAAATGTAACTATCACAGTCCTTTCTACTATCACTGTATTATTTGTATTTCTAATCAATTGGAGCAGCTCTGGCTAGACAAAATTTGTTCAGGATGAGTGAAGTTTTCTTATCTTATTTGAAATCTTAAGCACATGTATTAAAAAAAAGTGTGTTATACATATTCCATTTAGCAGACTAATATTATAAATTATATTAGAAAAATAGATATTCGGAACAGTCTGCTGATCAAACCACAGTCAAGGCACAAAGTAATACGCTGAAAAATAAACTTCTACACCTTCTTCTGTGATGCTTTTGAGATGGATCTCAGATTCGCTCTGTGGTTGTCTTTATCCTGAAAGAGCCGGCACAACAAAGGTTTTCCTGGAGGTGTCCACCTTGGTTTTCCAGCTTGTTGTACTGGAACTCAGTCAACTCAGGTGTGATATCATTCCCAGCTCCGACTTCTGACTTCCAAGGGGAATGAAACACACCATAAGATCAGTCTCAGCACATGAGAATTAACTGAAAAAACAGTTACATACTGTTAGCTACTACCAAATTCATGCAGACAGCCCAACTTTAACGACCACAACACTTTAATGTTACTTCTAAACTCCTTTTCAGGGTGGTACCGTTAGAATGAGACTCCTGGATCCTGGAACTAACTTAACTCTGCAGCTAATATCAATAGTTAAATATTAATGGAGTGAGAGGAAGGAAAAGGGGAAGACTGGCTCTGTTTTACACTGTGAAAACACTGACAGGATCTGAAAAAAGCTGATTCAGTTTGAAATAATCTGTGAAGTTTAAAATGTACAAACTTTCAGTAATCAGGCACCGTACATTGTAAAGACAAACCCGCCATCAAAGTTAGTGACTGAAACAGCTTGTTATGTGCAGGCTGATAATAACCCACAAAGAAAAAATGGTTTGGTGATGTACTTCAAGTTTGAGGTTCTGAATCGACACACGGGCCCAATAGAGTTGGAACTGCCTGTCCTTCAGTCCCAGTGAAACCAACAGTCCCAGCTTGCCAGCTGGCAGGGGGCAGTTGCTGAATCTGGTTACCTCACAGAAATGCAGTCCAGACGAAAATGTAGGAATTGTAAAGCTGCTGCTTTATGAGATCCTTTCCTCTGAGATTCTGGTCCATGTTGACGGGATTGCGTCATATCATTTCTACATATTTGTCAGCTGCACATTCAAGCTGCCAATCTCCAATTCTACCACATCCCAAAGGTGTTTTACTGGATCCAGATCTGGTGACTGGGGAGGCCACTGAAGTCCACTGAACTCACTGTCATGTTCATGAAACCAGTTTGAGACGACTTTTGCTTTGTGACACGGTGCATTATCCTGTTGGAAGTAGCCATTAGAAGATGGTGAACTGTGACCATAAAGGGATGCACATTAATTTTTGGGCTTTTAATAGATGTGAGCATGTATTCGGAAATAGGGTATGCTAAAAATAGAGATCCTAGTATTTCCCTAGTATATTTCCCAAAATACTCCCTTTTTCTAGGAAAAATACATTCACAAACCCAAGATTTAGTGTCAATGTAATTAATTTGTTCTTCACAAATGGAATTTTAGAGTGGATAACAATTACTTCATTGCAGACAACCGAGTCAAAAAGTAACAGAAGTGACAGAGGCATTTGCCCCGTTTTGAGCAGCCCACCTCCATTACACGCAGCCCATCTGTAAGAGGAAAAACATAAAGTTCCATCAGCTGCCGCATACTCCTGGTGGTGTTTTTCCTTCCTCTTCAAACTTCAATGCAGGGCTCTGATGACTGATGGGAGCACTCAGGTACATTAACCGATGTCGTTCTGCAGAAAGCACCATGGGAATTTATTTCTCTTTGCTAATCAAGACAGAAATTGTACAGAATCAATAGTGCAATTATAAATATTATAAATGTATTATATTATAAACATTAAAAGATGAGTTAAATTTCAAAGCATCACACAGCATCTGTACTCATCATTCTACAGTACACTGTGTCTCAGTAATATAGGGAATTGATGCGGTCTTTCCAACCATGAAGTTGGCTGCCATCCTTGATAAAATAGCATAAGTTATTTTCATTTTCTGCTGCCAATCATTTGGTGAGAGTATGTATTATTTCTTTCAAATTGTAGATTTTTAATTTCAAGTTGCAGCTCTTCATATGCAACAACAACAGTGAATATTTCCTTTTCCATTGTTGGCCACAGATGTGTGGCAGCCTGTAGCACTTTAGATTCCCCACCACAGTCTTCTGTTGTCCCCTGCATCTACCAGGCTGAATACAAATGTGATTTTGTCTTGTCACTTCGAGTGGATCTGGAAGTGTATGTCTACCCCACCAACCCCTTACCCTCTCTCCAATCACCCTACATAAAGGCCCTGAGCAGATTATTAATTATTTTCAGATGCACTGTGGAAGCTGATGCCCAGTATAATAGAAAAAGTTTATTTTGGGAACATGAAGATGACACAAATATTTTTGGTAATCAGGAGAGCAATGTCATTTATTTATTACTAACAGTGTAGTCACTCACCTCTTCACCATTGAAATACAAATGATTCATTTAAAGCTGCTCTGGTGAATATTTTTATGTTAACATTGGATCAAATGACCTTGTGTAATGTGAAAAGTTTTGCTCATAGTAATGAAGTCACAGAGATCACTGTATCAACATCTCTGTGGTTTCCCTCAGCTCTATAGGGCACTTAAGCATCTTTCAGCTCAATGTTTTGGTTTTATGGCCCACAACTTTAGTGTTTTGGTTCAGTCTCACAGCTTTCATCGACCTCATCTCCAAGAGTAGGAACCTTTGTTTTCTGTGAAAAAACTCTGATTAACCCACTGCACATGACTTTTCCAGTACAAAACTGCAAATTGAAGAGTAGCAATTAGCAGCTAAAGCGCTAGATATTTCACTCAGGTGTTGGTGGAGACCAATCTGCAGCTAAAAGGAGATTAGACTGACATTCATCAAGTGGTTAAAATCACTAAGTAAATGCTCATTTTTATCCATGTCTGTTAGATGTGTAAATAAGCAATAACAGTTGGTGTTTATGAGGGACAGTTTGGCTAATAATTGTCGTCTGATCATCTGACTTCTCCTGTTTCTTGACCCATTGGATCTATTTTTAGAATGACTTCATTCTGTTGTAATGTTGCTTACGGGGCCCAAATGCAGAGAACACCTCACACATGATTTTAACCCAACAAGCAATTATTTTGCTAAGTACAACGTTAACATTACCAAGACCACCAATGGCCATAACTGTTAAGGTAAACATACTTTAGTGTACTTTAGGTCTGGTGCTGTTTTTCGTGGTCTTGTCTTGCCCCATACGTTTTAATGAAGGGAAATTTTTATGATTCAGCATATAAAGATATTTTAGACTATAGTGTTCTTCCAACTTTATATCAGGAGTTTGAGGAAGAACCTTTCCCGTTTCAACATGGCAATGAGCCTGTGCACAAATACAGGTTCATAAAGAAATGTTTTTCCCAATTAATCATGGAAGAACCTGACTGGCCTGCACAGAACGCTGACCTTAACCCCATCCAACACATTTGAGATGAACTGGAATGCGGACTGCAAGCCAGGTCTTATCACCCAAAATCAGTGCTGGACCTCAGTCATGCTCAACATTCACATATGAGTGTGAGGTTCACATACATTTGGCCATTTGTTACTGCAAGCCAGGACTGCAAGCCAGGTCTTATCACCCAAAATCAGTGCTGGACCTCAGTAATGCTCAACATTCACATATGAGTGTGAGGTTCACATACATTTGGCCATTTGTTCACTTGTGAACAAAGTTGTTATTAGTTGTATATGAAAGATATTCTGACCTAAAGATGAAGTTCAGTGGTAGTGAACAGTAGTTTAAAAATAGCTTGTCATGCACCAGTGCTGATTAAGGAGTCATCACTGTTTACTAAAATCATAAGGAATCCTCCTCTGGATGCTGTGAATATAAGTGGTAAATTTCACAGCAATCCAGCTAGTAACGTTCAAGATGCAGTATGTTGCTCTGGTCCAAAGCCATCCTTAGGCCCTCTTCACGTAATCAGCAACACATTCACTTTTTGCCAGTGCAACACAATATTTTCCTATTGAGACAAGGAGGACGACAACCTGATGGCAGCACTACCTTGGGCTTACCAGTGTCTTGAGACCTATCAGCACATAAGCTACAAGCCACCTGTAATAGACAAAAAGGACCAAAAAAGATTTCATGAACTTCATGAACCCTCTTGACCATTGGGTCTTGCCTGTCTTTTTATGAGAGGGAATATAATTTCCAGGGCCCTCGTTTGTGTTAAACTGTTAAGTACATTATTGACAAATGATCTTTTCCAGAGCCATTGTTGCAATATTTCAATTTGTACTGGAAAAATGTTCCAGATTATGAGCAATTCTACGAATTATTCTTTATACTGACTGCTATAGAGAAAAAGATGTTTGCCTAGAGTAGATTTTGTATTAAGCCACTTTGCAGTGCCCCACAGATGCACCAATGGTAAGTGAGCCAGAAACCTCGAGAGAACCCGAGGAGTCTGCTCATGTAAGCATTCATAAATTAGTTTAATGTTTGCAAATTTAATGAACCTTTCCAAAGTTTAAATGGTGAGATTTTTTTATCTGGGTGAAATCTCATTTTATTGCTCAGTTGTGCTTGCATACAGTATCATCTTAAAAAGTTTGATTAGAGCACAGTTTGCTTAAGACTTTCAAATTACACAAATAGGGCAACACTGACTTCAGATCAAGAATTTGCAGCGCTGAATGATTAACAGTTTCTGATGAATAAAAATGTACTGTATAAAAGTTACTGTAATAAGTCTCATATTTCTGTTTCTCAAATTTTAAGAAGAGTACAGATGGTGTTGTTCTTCAGCTCTAACATCACATTTTATTTAAGTGTTGCTTACAACATACTGTAAAGTAAGTTTAAGGAAAATTTCTGGCTACTTGGTGGAGCAACAACCCCTTCAGTACGCATAATGGAGGTACTCAGATCAGAAAGCTGTGAATTAATGCATAATGTTTGATACTTATGGTTTTGAGTGAAATGTCTTGAGGAAATCTTGATGGATTTCTGTGAAGTTTGGTACAAAGATCCAGGGTGCCCAGAGGAGCAAGCCTCCTGACTTTTCATCTAATCCAAGTCACAAGCAGGTCAAACCCTAGTTTCCACTTATCCATTGAAATACCTGAATATCGACATATACGACTGGCACCTAATTTTTTCCAGACATTCATGGTCCCCAGATGATGCATAATGACTTTGGCAATATATATTTACACACAGACACACACACACACACACACACACACACACACACACACACACACACACACACACACACACACACACATACATACATACATACATACATATATATATATATATATATATATATATATATATATATATATATATATATATGTATGTATGTATGTATGTATGTATGTATATATTGAAACTGGGATACAGTAATCTGCAACTTAAAATGAATGTGGGCCAGGGGTGTAAAGTGAAGGAGCCAATGGCCCTTTCCCTAATTCCTACCCCCCTACTTCCAGTTCCCTCATTCAGACTAAACCAACCTTTAAACTTAGCCTTCATTTTGATCTCAACTACACACCTGTAAAGTTTTGTGACTGAATCTTTCACATTTGTGATGCTATTGTCGTGACAAAATCTGCCCACAGACAGACAGACAAACACTTGCCAAATTACTCAAAACCGCCTCTTTGGTAGTTCTTTCTATAGTAGGTTTTTCCAGGACCACATTTTGCCATATTTTGATGACAAACACACACAGACTGACAAGGTGAAAACAATACCAGCCACGCCATCGCATCTGGTAATCATGTATCATGAGAGTGCGTGGGAAACATTGCTCATGGGCCTTTTGTGTTTAAATGTATTTTTCTTTCTTGTTTTCTTCTTTTTGGTATTTCTTTAAATGGGCGTGTTGTGGAGATTTTGCGGATTATTGGTCAACTTGTCCGTGAAGAAAATGTTCAGGAGCCAAAGATGTCTTATGCTGAAACTACTTATTGAAGCTTGGTCAAGGACAATGGAGAAATGATCAGTTTATGTGCATGATGTCGTCTCCATTCTGAAGCTCAGTCCCCTGTGCTCAGTCTTTTAACTCCTACAGATCATGCTGCAAATACTTTACGCCCAGAAATGGTCGAGCTCAAAGCCTCCACGGTATGTGGAGTTAGTCTGTTAGTAGTTGGTTCAGATCACGTTGCATGTAGCCTTCAGTATAACGTCAGCGCATCCTGGTCTGGAGCCACTGTGTTCTGGCTATGCCCATGGATTCTAGCAGACCTCAATCTGTGGCATCTAGTGAAGAAAAGCAGCCATCACAGAAAAATTTGCTGCTGTTTTGCCTGGGACCTCAAGGCCCATGTTTGACCTGGTTAACCCAATAGAAAATTCCCTAACAGAGCATAGTGCAATATTGTTGAGTGGCACTGTGCAATCCTTGAGCTTTAGTTTAATTATCTGGGAGTTGTATGCTCCACATAAATTTAGAGACCCCCCTCTTGTCTGCCCATACTATAACGTTGGTTGCACTGCTAATCAACCTATTATTCCCAGTGGGCGAGTGTACAATTTGTGATCCTCTCAAGCTGTGCAGTGTTATATAAGCAGCCTCTAATTTTTTCCTGTGCGTCTTTGCTATTTATGTCTATATATATATAAGTGATTGTGTCAGTGCTTAGTTTATTGCACACTCTTAGAATTGCTACTGTGCAGCTTTAGATTCAATTGCTTCTTTTTAATATATATATATATATATATATATATATATATATATATATATATATATATATATATATATATATATATTGAAACTGGGATACAGTAATCTGCAATTTAAAATGAATGTGGACCAGGGGTGTAAAGTGAGGGAGCCAATGGCCCTTTCCCTAATTCCTACCCCCCTACTTCCAGTTCCCTCATTCAGACTAAACCAACCTTTAAACTTAGCCTTCATTTTGATCTCAACTACACACCTGTAAAGTTTTGTGACTGAATCTTTCACATTTGTGATGCTATTGTCGTGACAAAATCTGCCCACAGACAGACAGACAAACACTTGCCAAATTACTCAAAACCGCCTCTTTGGTAGTTCTTTCTATAGTAGGTTTTTCCAGGACCACATTTTGCCATATTTTGATGACAAACACACACAGACTGACAAGGTGAAAACAATACCAGCCACGCCATCGCATCTGGTAATCATGTATCATGAGAGTGCGTGGGAAACATTGCTCATGGGCCTTTTGTGTTTAAATGTATTTTTCTTTCTTGTTTTCTTCTTTTTGGTATTTCTTTAAATGGGCGTGTTGTGGAGATTTTGCGGATTATTGGTCAACTTGTCCGTGAAGAAAATGTTCAGGAGCCAAAGATGTCTTATGCTGAAACTACTTATTGAAGCTTGGTCAAGGAGAATGGAGAAATTATCAGTTTATGTGCATGATGTCGTCTCCATTCTGAAGCTCAGTCCCCTGTGCTCAGTCTTTTAACTCCTACAGATCATGCTGCAAATACTTTACGCCCAGAAATGGTCGAGCTCAAAGCCTCCACGGTATGTGGAGTTAGTCTGTTAGTAATTGGTTCAGATCACGTTGCATGTAGCCTTCAGTATAACGTCAGCGCATCCTGGTCTGGAGCCACTGTGTTCTGGCTATGCCCATGGATTCTAGCAGACCCCAATCTGTGGCATCTAGTGAAGAAAAGCAGCCATCACAGAAAAATTTGCTGCTGTTTTGCCTGGGACCTCAAGGCCCATGTTTGACCTGGTTAACCCAATAGAAAATTCCCTAACAGAGCATAGTGCAATATTGTTGAGTGGCACTGTGCAATCCTTGAGCTTTAGCTTAATTATCTGGGAGTTGTATGCTCCACATAAATTTAGAGACCCCCCTCTTGTCTGCCCATACTATAACGTTGGTTGCACTGCTAATCAACCTATTATTCCCAGTGGGCGAGTGTACAATTTGTGATCCTCTCAAGCTGTGCAGTGTTATATAAGCAGCCTCTAATTTTTTCCTGTGCGTCTTTGCTATTTATGTCTATATATATATAAGTGATTGTGTCAGTGCTTAGTTTATTGCACACTCTTAGAATTGCTACTGTGCAGCTTTAGATTCAATTGCTTCTTTTTAATATATATATATATATATATATTTTTTTTAGGCAGATGCTATTTGAACCCAGATGTCAGTAGCTAACAATGGTATTTGTGCCCGGGATGGATAGCCACTTTTCGTTTCATTTACAGGACCCCCTGGACCACTTCAATGAGTTGTATGGGAGAAGTTCTGGGTGAAAGGCTTTCTAACATGTGGTTAATGTTGTGAAAGGGTCTATTTTATACCCAAACCATGATCTTTTATTAAACCTAAGCAAGTAGTTTTGTTGCTTAAACCTAACCAAACTGTGACTGAAAACTGAATATAATAAAAAATAAATAATTAATTAAAAAACAAACTGAAGATAATGAGTCCATGGCCTCTTCCCTACATGGAATTTGTTGCTCTTTACACTTCCTCACCTGACTTCCTAAAGCCGTGAAAAACCAGAAATTGCACAAATTGTTGCAACGTGGCGTTTAATAAATACCATATGCTGGGTGGTGTTCTAAACATCTGCCGTCATCAGGCGCTTATTAAATGCTACTTTCTAGCAGAAAGACTTTAGGAAGTCATTTGAGTTAGTATAAAGAGGGACAAAGTCCACATAGGGAAGAATTAATGGTGGATTAATGGGTCAAGCAGAGGCCTTTCACCCAGGAGACTTGGGTTTGACTCCTCCATGAAATTAAAAGTCAATATTGACTTGCTTTTAGTTGACTTATTTATTTATTTTTTGGTGTTTTTTTACTCAGCATTCAGCTCTAGTTTGGTTAGGTTTAGGCAACAAAACTGCTTGCTTAGGTTCAGGAAAAGATTCACTCACTGAAGTGGCCAAGGAGAGCCTAAACCCAGGAATAAATAGTCCTATTGGCTATCCATCCTGGGTGCAATTACCATTGTTGGCTACTGACACCCGGGTGCAAATAGCATCTCCCCTTTTTTTAGTCGGCAGACGGCCACCACCCAACGCCCACCATGAGCCGGGTTCTGTTCAAGGTTTCTACCTGTTAAAAGGGAGTTTTTCCTTGCCACTGTCACCAAGTGGTTGCTCATGGGAGAATGTTAGGTCTCTGTAAATATAACTATAAACAGTCCGCTCTAGACCTGCATGAAAAGTGCCCTGAGATAACCTCTGTTACGATTTGGCCCTATATGAATAAAACTGAATTGAATTGAAATTGAAAAGCTCATATAAAACAGTAATAGCTAGAAAGATCACGGCTTACTTTTGAGTGCATGTGGTTATAGAAAAAGATAAGAGAATTGTACTACAACTCACCTTTTATCCTTTAAAATATATAAGTACATTGATATAGCCAGACTGACCGTTGGCAGTGCTAGTGAGGAGGTCTGTTTGTTGACCACCAAACATTAAAAGACATATGGTAAGACTTACATTTGAAAACAATCTCACATACGCTGACAAGGATTTAAGTGAATATGTGGTAATTATACATAGAATTTTGACATTACAAAAGCTGGACAATTACATTACTGCTCTTCAGTCAGTCATTAATATTTTTTCCAGACGACAGATTTTTTACACCTTAAATTGGATGAAACGGTGTAACAAGAGTAAAATGTTAATAGCAAAAAGGAAAACTGGTTGTCACTGTTCAGTGAAATGGCAAATGGCATGTGCTACTGCTGTTATTTTCTAGACCAGTTTATTCAAAAATCACTTTCGAGGAACAGCCCAGCTAATTGAATATAGTACACTGTCCACTGTACTCTGTACACTCCAGCTTTCTCTGCAGAGTTCACGTTTTCCATTCAAAGACAAACATTTAGAGTGGACAAAAAAGATTCTGCTAGAGAATTAATCCTGCCTTAATAATCACAAATATGAACATTAGATTTTTGTAAAGTCAACAAGAATTAAAGCTTCATCACATAAGGAGGACGTTGGGATGGTGGAGGACACTGCAGCAGTAAACACCATCGGTATGAGCAATCTAACTTTGATAACTGTCAGATTAAAAGTTATCTACAGTTACTATTCAGCCACTAGCGAAGCATGAATAAAACAACTGATGCACATGTTCAAATGGACCATTCTGGTAAACATGATGAGCACAAACCAGCTTGTTGCTCTGCAATATCATAACTGAATAAATAAAATGCAATAGAGCTTTTGATGTCAGCTGAAAATATCCAATCTTTTTGAACACAACCACAAATTCAGATGATAATATTTATAATAGCGAAAACGCCCTCCCATCCAAAGTAGATAAAACAGTAAATAAATCTGAAAACAGAGGGCTGGGGGGCTCAGTGATGGCCCATCATGATATTTTCTCCTCTCTATGTGCCTCTCTAATCGAGAAGTCACCCCAGTTGTTCAATTTCAATGCATTTGCCCTGATTGGCTGTGAATTTAGTAATTGCACAGTTGTCTCTATTCGAGTTTATTTTCATTATGCGTAAAGACTGCAGTCAGCCCATTTGCGCACTGTGAGCAAATGAGTTAATGCTACAGCCCCAGAATAAGGCAGGACGGTAGCAGCTAATTAAACCAATTCACAGTGATGTTTCCATTCAATGAAAACAACACACAAAAAATTCACTAAAGCACAGTGAGCTGTTTGTAGATGAGTGAATCATTATCTGACCATGAAGATTTCAGTCTTCATACTAATATTTACTATTTACAGCCTTTACTGTTTTATTTGCACAGCATTCACTCCAATTGATTTAGTAGTGCGCAGCCCTACTTAAAAAAAAGACAATAGTGAAGAGTGGTCCCTTGAGGTGTTAAATACAAATTAACAAACGAAAAGTGAAAGCCCCACTAGTGGCTCCTAGAGGCTGCAACAAACCAAACAACATACTGATGATTTCCATTCGAAGAGCATGTGACGTACAACAATTCCACCTTTGATGAGTAAGAATATGCTCATTAAATGAAATGGCAACAAGCCAGTTAGATTTTTCTGACGGACAAGTGCAACTTTTGGCATTATGGCTGCGCTAGAGAAAAGAAGAGTGGGTTATCAGGATCATTAAGTCCTGTTTACACAAGCACCCCCCTCAATTTAAGCTCAAAGGATTTAACACTCCCTGTGATGAGTCTAGAAATATGATTATATCACAGGGGTAGGCATTCACTGACCACTGCCTCCACTTTCATTCTTTTATTTACAGTACAGCTACCATTTAGAATGCCTCATGCAATAGAAACGAGTGGACTAGGATGAATTTATCCACTGCAGACATTGCCCAGCAGTGCTGTTCAGTCTCCGGGCCATGGCAGGACGTCACGGGGGATGCTTCCTCTGCCTCCTCTGTTGCGCCATCCTTCTGATGTGGCTTGGAGGTGGAACGGAGGACAGTGATGCAGACAGTGCCTACGGCTCTGGAGAGAAAAGAAAGATGACAAGACCCTGGTGACATTTTAGATCCTGAAGACAAGGGTCCATAGTCACAGCCAACATACTGACATCCATCATGGGTAACATCACCTTCCTGCTACACAAATCAAGTGATTGTTTCAGGGGGGCTACAAACCACTGATGTTGGCAAAATCAGTGGACTGAGAGCTTGTTGAGAGATCTTGGTTAGCTCCCTTGTGGATTAAGTTAAGGAGTGATTTGCTGGCCACTTAGGTCGTCTGTAAATCTTTGTTGTGTGTGTTGTCATGATGCAGTAAGATATAGAATACATTTGTTAGGCTCAGTGCTATGACCCTGTTGTGTCCCTGGGATCAATAACATCAGATAGGACCACCTGACCCACTGCATCTGTCTTGGATGTGCACCGAATGTGTTACGAAAGGGGTCCATATTTGCAAGCTCACCACTGATTGGATTGCTGAGACGCATTAAAATAATGTTGTGTTAATCTGCAAGGATGAGAGGTGAAAATCCATTGAACCTGACTCCACCTATATTCATACAACTATCCATCTGTTTTCTGCTGCTTATTCAAGTCCAGTTTCCAGTGGCATCAAGTTAAGCAAGGTAGCCCATACTGTACATCCTTGTCCCCAGTTATATCCTCCACTTTCTGGATGATCCCGAGGTGTCATCCCTTTATTTGGTTCAAGGCTCTGTGGGTTGGGTCAAAAATGGTGGACAAAACCGGTTGTGCTTTCACTGTCAGACCTTTGCCAAATGGTACAATATCACAGTTACAATCATATCATTGACTGTGTCTTTTGAACCAGCATATCATCAGTCCTAGCACTGAGATTATCAAGAGCACTTGAGCTAAAATGCAGAAATAATCAGCAAATGGCTGAAATATTGATGTTTACTATCTCCTGTCCAGATCTAAACAGCAATGTACTAGACCCTGGAGGATGAGAGGTGTGTGAGTGTGTGTGTTGGTTGGGGGAAGCGGCGGGTTGCCAAGCACATAACACAATCACCACTCCATCTGTCACTCGGAGGAAACCTGGGCAGGCTCTGCTCTGCTCTACTGTATGCTGATCTACAAATGTGTCCACGTGGTGCCTCGCAGATGTGACCGTTGCCAACAGATGCTTACCCTTTCTATACCGACATCAGTGGAGAGCAGATAAAAGACCCAAAAATACAGATTAACCCAGCAATTCTTTTCTGAGAATTTATTAGATGAAAATTTGTACTGGAGGTACTTGGTGATATTAAACTCTTGTGAAATGTTGCACTTTTGTATCGTTATCTATCTATCTATGTAGTGATGGAGATTCCACCATCACTGCAGTTAGATAGTCTGTAAAATATGGAATGAAATCCATATTTCTTGGTATTTTACGACATCGTTTTACTGGTGCGACTATCATAACAATGTGGCACGTTTGTAATCCAATATAAAATATGGCTTCATTAAATTGTTGACAATAACATTAATTAACACTTAAAACCTGCTTATATCTGATTACAACTATATTATAGTGTATAATAGCTTGTCATAAGGAACTTATTAAGTGTCTATACACTTATTACAAATGCTAAAAAGAAGGGATTAAAATAAGGTGTTACTATTTAGTTTATGCTAGGAGTAAGATGATCTCTTGTTAACTGCTACTGTTAATGGATTTCCTGTGTTTTAAAAATGATTCATTTCCAGGAATAAAGGACACTTTTCCTGCTGCCACTTCTGCTGTCAGTACTTCCTCTTGCCAGTTTTACAACTGAGGGGTTATATTATATAATCCATATGGGCCAAACATTATTTTTTTCAGCCTTCAGTATCCCATTTTGGTCAAACAGTCCAGACACAGACATCATGGAAGAAAAGTTATTACATTTGTTCTGCAATTTTCCTAAAGTGGCCTGCTAGTGGAAATTACTTGGCATCACTGCTAATCAGACATTTTGGAGAAGTCAGAGGACAAATCCTGAAACTTTTTTTTACCCAAATGTGCTTTGCCTGCTGATGAAACACAATGAACTAACCTTCCAAATGTCAAGGTGTCCCTTTTAAAATACCAGCTGAGGGTATACCAGAGAAAAAAATGTGCAGTGACATATTCATTGCAGCGTGTCTAGCTGCCGAATTCTCGGGTTATACTGTACTTCAGTTTGAACGAGGTAATGTTCAGTGGCCTGAGGTGAGCCATGGATCCAACAATACAGTTATGTGCAATTGATGCTGCATGAGAGCTTCACCAACAGTAGAGCACAAATCCTAGTCTGAGTTTAGACAGGTAGAAAACTGAACAAAGAGTGCAGATAGAAATACAAGAGGAAAATGAAAACAATGAGAGATTTTACATGAAAAATGCAAGACAAGCTAATTCAATAAGCACCTCATACATTGGTGAAAGTACTAAAATGTGTCAGAAACATGACTTTACAAGTATCAGCTCACATCTCAAGGTGATCACGAGTTTTAAAACTCATGCATATGGTGCTGTGGTAACAGCGAATATCTCTCTCATGCCAAGCTTGGCATACTGCTTTCAAGTTTATCATTTTGAAAATGGTTTTGCATATGAATTGACTTCAGACTGGCATTTCAGGGAGTCAAAAGAGTCTGGGAGAGACTTTGAGAGATGTACCTACATTATATTCTACTCTGATTGGCCTGATAGGTTTTTCATGTTTCCTAGGCTTGCACACAACGTTAATCTGAACAGCGCGACATAAACATAGGAATTTTCCTGGATATACAGACACCCTGTAGTGTTCCGATGCAGAAAACGAGCTATTGTATTAAGACCTTGAGTTGTGCATCAAAGCACTACGGAGAAGGGTGTCAGTTCTCACAAAGTACCTATTGAGTCACAAACAAGCTCCATTCGTCGGAAGGAAGCTGTTGAAGGTGGGAATCACAATTCTTTGACACACAGCAAGCCATCTCCTCCTCATACTATGAATAGGAGATGTCAAACTGGACCCAAACGTCTGTGAAAAACAACAAACAGTGGTTTGTCCATCTGCTTCATCGCCGCACTGATTTTGTTGCTGCTTTAATCCTCTCATATCTGGAGTCTCAGTAACAATCTACAATTGAATGACATGCTGCAGTCTGTTGCCTTCTTTCTCCTGTTGAAATGCAAAGCACAGGTGTGAGCATCAGCAGTAACAGAACCTCACAAGGGCTCAAAGATCATTTCGTCATTCTCATAATAACACAACTCACCATTTGACAACTGCAGTGCTATCGAGTACGCATTAGCTGGCCAAGCTAAAGTATAAATAAAGAAAGAAAAATGAAGCAAAAATCGTAACCTGAAATAGCAGGAGTACAGGCACTAAACTTCACTAGCAGCACCTAGAGTCAATGTTAATTTCATCCAGCAATAATAAATCCTGATTGTGGCACAGGAGGAATGCTCAGGTAGTTAAACTTGGACCTTATCTTCATAGTTTTGGCCATCCTTTCTATTTGTTAGAACCTATTTCTCACCTAAGAAATTCCAAGGATCATAGCCGGATTAAACTACTGTGGGGATCCAGGGAAAAATATAAGCTTTTGGCCCCCATTGCCCCCCCTTTCTTCCCACTATGTGTGCCTTTTGTACATTTCCTCTTTACTACCGAGTTCATGTCACATCTGTGTTAATGTAATTTGCAGTTTTGCAACTTGTAAAAACTGCTCAATATTCAAACATAGATTTTTCTGAAAGTTTTAATGTGGCTAACTTGGTGCTAAATAATACAGAAATCCAAAGAAATGTAGATGCTTCACGTCAGCCAAAGTCCATCGTTCAAGGTGTACTGAAAGTGTCACTGCTGTGCTCACTCTTTTGCTGCATGCCTGCTGCCACCACAGCTGCTGTTCATGTAGTATTTCAAAAGGCCCACCTCCAGCCCAGCATTCACCGTTAGCTTTGACTTGCGTTGACGTTATTATCATCAATCCCACACCATGCTGTGAAGAGCTCAGAGCTTCCTTCAGGGGGCAGACAAGATGCCAAACATCATTACCATCAATGCCTATTTCATGTTAGATGGCCGACTGACTGCCGGCCATCTCACATGAGCACCAGCACCAGCAGCACCTGCATGTCCAACTGCTCGTTGACACTGGGAAGAAAACCACAAACCACAAAGAAACTGAGGTGACCTAACGTTAAGATGTTACATGATGTTACTTTATTTTTAAAGCCATATTAAGCCAACTATTAAAGGCAACGGCTGCATTTAGTCTCAGTGAAAGTCAGTAGCCCATTCAGCTACATTGGCCAAACCTTTTACTTATAATGTTAAAATTAGTTGAATAAAATCTCGTTTGAAAGGAGCTGAAGTTTGACTTAAATGCTCATTCTTGGTCTTGACTAAAACTGGACTAAAATTTTTTTACTTTTACTTTAACTAAGATGAGACTAAGATGTCCAGAGTTTTAGGCGACTAAAAATTGACTAAAAATGAAAAGGGTGAGGTTTTCTAAATATGATTAAAATTAACATGAACCTTTTATCTAAGGACTAAGACTATGAGAAAAATCTAAAAATAGGTGACAAAATTAACACTAGGAATCACACACTATATCTCTTGATAAGAGATAAGATAAGACAGTTTCCTCTGGTGTTCAGAAGATGATTTGATACTTTGATACTTTTTGCAAAGTTATATGTCTGTCAGTAATGTTATCTGACATTACCTGTGCTTGGGAGAAACAGATTTATGGACTAAATTCATCCACAATCCCCTGATTATTAGACGAGCGGCAGCAACAAAAGAGCTGAGACAAACTACGAAAACATGCAGGCAACAGCACAAGGACATTTATAAAGAGATAAGACAATGTGATTCTCAGGTGCTGTTGACGTTGAGGTAACGTCTCTGTATCTTTCATCTATCTTTACTGTTATTATCAGGAGGAGTGAGTAAGTTTCTAGGATTAATGTAGCTGCAGTATCGCTAGGTTAGCAGGAACAACTGTACTAGATTAGATTAGAAAAAAATATTCTGTTCAAACAGAGAGAGTTTGGAAATGCTGACTGCATTTAATGAAATGAGTCAGTGTGTACTACTGAAGAGCAGAGTGGTAGACACTTGGCTCATGCCTTAGAACCCCCCCCCCCTCAGATCCCAGTACTCTGGAGGGACTTTGGACATGTCTGGGAAGTCTCAGTTGGAAGGACAACTGGAGACAGGGGACATAGCAGAATTAAGGCAGACATCATGATAGTCATCACTCCAGCCAGAAATAACCCCCGTAGACCAGTCTATCTGTGTATTAAGGCAAACCAGCCATGAATATCCCAGAATGACCAGGAGTTGGTGGGGGGGGGGGCTAATGATGTGAAATGTGAGTGTCTCGTGGTGATACCTGACATGCCCAGATGAGGTGGAGCTGAACAGTGAGTGACTGAGGCCAGCATGTGCCCATGCACAGCGCTGGCCTGGATTGGAACATCCAGGGGACTGTCTGAATGTTCAGCTGCACAGCAAGATGGGCATCAAAACATTCTCATTGGCCCCAGAGTCAATAAACACTAACAAGGTGTGGACCTGTTTAGCCAGTGTCTAGAGGGCAAACCAGGCGGTCCACCAGCACCCTCCGATTTACTGGTGGGCCTGCTCTCTCTCTCTCTCTCGCTCTCTCTCTCTCTATATATATATATATATATATATCAGCATAACAATTTGGGTGAAAAGTTGAATTTTTGAAAAATGCACATGAATTTCAGAATTTCTTAGTATTTGGTATGTCCCCCTTTTCTTTACTGACACAAGCTGATCCATGCTGCTAGGGTGCTCAATGCAATAGGATTGGGGATGCAGCCACTGGGACCAGTGACCCAGGAGGAGAATGAGCAGAAGTCTGGTTTTTCTGAGACTGCACTTCACAGTACTTTTATCGATGCGTACAATCGGGGAAACAAGAGAGTCAAGATCTCCAGAGTCTCACGAGCAGCCAGTTAATCTTTCAATAGATAGACTGTTATAGTTAGCATTTTATAGAGGAGTAGCATTCCACTTACTTTCGGCTGCTAGAGAGCTATGGAGTAGTCTGCAACTTGTCGATCCCTTTGTCTGAGTCTCAATAAACCCATGTCATCTCATGACACGTGGAGGAATGGTTAAACACCTTTCGGAGTTCATCAGTGAAGAGATTCACCGATGCACAGATGGGTGATTGCTGATCCCATTCCGCTGTTCCTCATAACTTGGCTTGCCCAGATGGCAGGGAAACAATGTATGCCACTTTGGCACGTTCGGTGTGGAAGGATGACCGCTGAAGCTCGTACCACCAGGGAGCAGTTCATCAGGAATGGACGAAACCCTCCTGATTCCCCAGAATACCACTCAGGTGTCACCACATGAGGTTCACTGTTCAGTCCGGTCCCAGCCGAGGCTGGAGGCGTTGTTGCAGATATGGTCGCGTGGAAGCAACGCTGAGCCCATTCATTTCTCCAGTCGGGATGAGTGGTGACATCCTGGATCCAATTCACCGTGGAGCTGAGTTGATGAAACTCATGGCGGTGCAGGGTGTTCGCTTGGGCCCACAATCCTCTGGTCAAAGACTCAGTGTCTGGGTCAATGATTGCAGGTGAAGAGTCTTTACTGGAATGTTCAAACAAAGGCAAACAAACCAGGCAACGGTAAAAGGAGGTGGCAGGGAGAATCGAAGTCAAGCATCATCTCCCGATCCTCAGTCAGTTACTTTGAGGACGCCATGGTTAATGAGTGTTGCCACAAGTGTTGAAGAGTCAAGAATTTATCATCAGCTGACAATTCCTAATTACAATTCCTGGCCTCACTGACAAGTCAGTCAAAGGCTCATTTATGCTCAATGTTTGATACGTATATAGAGCCCTCTGTACTCTGCATTCATTTTGTTTGACTTTGTGCACATTTTTTGAAAACTTACAGATACGGACCAAACAGAGCAGTACCACCAGAAGTTTATGGGGAAGTGTGGCCAACAGTTTAAGCAAGACATGACCGTACAACACAAAAAAGAGATTTTAAAAACGGTGGAACTTTTTGAGGAGAAGTTATTTGAGTTGGTCAGAAATTTTCAACATCTATGTGATGTTACTTCGCCCGGGCACAGGGACAGACAGTTACTACAGAACAGCTGGGAGGAGATTGGACAGGAATTAAATGTGAGTTGGACGGTAGCGAAGGAAAAGTGGAGGTTCGTGCGAGACCTATTGTTCAAGCCCACAACAAATCCATGAGGAAGCTGAGTGGGGATACTGCTGATTGGGTGAATACACCGAGTCTTCAGCATCTGGGGTGGCTCAAGGCATATATTAATCACCGAGCAATGGCGACCAATTACCCAAAAATGACACGGTATCTTATATGTATCTTATGTTTCTTATTTAACATTGTGGTATCTAGCAAATAGAGAAAATAGCTGGACATTTCTTCAATGCGGCACCATATGCTATGGTGACTGCAAAGGTTGGACGGATAAATACATTTATTATATATATATATATATATATATATATATATATATATATATATATATATATATATATATCTAAAGATGTCAAAGCATGTGAGTTTTACTAAGTATTGACTTACCAGCTTACCTTTTTTTCTATTTTTTAAGTCCATAAAATAAAAAGTAATGGAGCATTAAAATTTGAAGAAAGCTTCATTTTGAATGTCTGTTTGCTGCAGGGATTGTATTTACTTCTTTTTCCTTCAATAATCAACAAAATATGTAATTTACCCAGGGGCTGCATACATTTGTCTAAGCTATTCCACAGACCCTTTTATTGAAAATACCTTCATGTGTCAGGTGAGCGCACTTCTGAAGCATAGACAGCCCAAATTGGACTCCAGCCAGTAATCCTGGTAGTGAGCTATACAGAGCTGCTCATTTCCATAAAAATACGATTAATTACAACAATCCATATTCATTGTAAGTAACACAGGATAAAAGACTTGAGGGAAAAGATATCAATGCAATGTTGTCAGCCAGCCAAATACTATAACTCATGTAATGAATATAGATGATGCTCATTCATGCATTTATGCAGTAGGTTTTTGGAACTAATGAATTCAGCAAGGCTCTACACTGTAGTTTCTTCTTTTTTATCAATGATGCAGGGCCATATTCATGTCGAGATAAACTTCAACTCTTGTTTAACTAGGAAAAATGACTAGAACCACATTCTAATTTACAGCAAAGGGCTGGAGGAATGATTGTAATCGAGGAGAGATGGAGTAGAAAACCTTATTCATGGATGGATTACTGAAAGGGCCTACTGTGCTCAGGCTCATGGGCCCAAGCCATCAGGGGGCCCCTATGAGGTCGACCCTCTGAGTGAAGTGACTGTAGGATAAAAAGTCTTCATTTAGTGTTGACAAATTAAATTAGCGCCATAGAAATGAACTTAACAGCTGACAGTTCAAGAAAGGCCATTCTCTAAGGGAGAGGGTTTTTAAGATTAGTTTCCTGTATTAACACTGACCTTGCGATATGGACCCTCAGAGTCTAATGCATTCATTTGGCAGAAACTTTTGTCCAAATTGATTGAAAGGGGCTTGACCAGGTCCTGTTACAGGCCAAGTTAAAGGCCAAGTTCACACTTAATTTCTCAGTTAATTTCACAGCCTCAAAATAAGCAGGTATCCACCAGCACAGTCAAGTCCACAAGTAGGCAGGAAACTTCACCCTTTAACAAATCAGTGAACACCATTTATTTAGAGTTACAGACACAGGAAACCTTCCTCCCATAAAAGAAACAACCCCACAGGTTGTTTATGCAAGCAGCTCATTACAATCCGTAGTTATGCTTTCTTGTTAAGGGACATCTAGAAGTCATATGAGACAGCATCCGTCTTTTCAGCAAAAGCCCCAAAATAACATGTTTAGTGGCCATAAAAATTATGACTGGAGCACAAAGAAGGAAGTCAGGTGACAATGTTATATAGTGACAAACCATGATTCTTCCATTCACCTAACCAAGTTGTTTTTGTGCCTAAACCTAACCAAACCTTAACCATAGCATTGCCACAACATAAAAGGAGTAGTCATTGATTTTTCAAGAGGGATTTTTGACGGTTGACACATGGCGTATCTCCTGCCGCCATACGAGCTCTAACTCAGTAAACGCTCCTGTAGGTCGTATCAGAGGGTAGGGACTAACAGCCTATATGGTCGTTTAGGTTGGACGACGTGTCACTTGCCACTTGCCACACCCAATCCCGCCCTACTCTCCCTACCACACCCTTTGTGTGAGATAAAAAATAAGACTTTCAGACTACAACAGAGCTCCATGATCCTATTCAAACTCGTAACATTTAAAAAAAAAATTTTTGACTGAAAAGTCCCTTTTTGTTTGCAGTATCAGTTTAACCATCGATATTTGCTCCTTTTCTCACTCACATCCATGTCACCTGCTCTCCCTGCCCTCTATCTCTCTCTCTCTCCCTCCCTCCTTCCCTTTACTTTGAGCGCACCAGAGTGAGCATGAAAGAAATATTATCAGTAAACAAGTTGTGTTTCATGCCATGATGTTTAGGAGTGGATTACTAATTATTTCTGATGGGAATGGCAATGATTATTATATTAAGAAACATTGACTCAACTCTTGTACCACTGTATACTTCTATCGTCTGACTGGTACTCATTTTCTTTCTTCTCTTCTGAGGCTGCCCAAAAAACTGACGAATATTACTGCCACCCTTTCTCTTGCACAGAATGGCGCTCACTGTGAATGGAGGCTGGCCCTAATAAAACTGCTTGCACTTGAATCAAACAAAACACTAATAATGCTATTTATCATAAGAAAGTACAGCTATAGTATACTATATGAATACACAATAAATGAAAGCTACTAATGTCTACAGAAATTACACATGCAGTTCATTATAAATGATTGACACTTTGCTCAGACTTCACATGGGCTTTCTTACACTGTAATAAAGACATTAACGTTAGCTGAATACGCCTGTGAGCACCACTGTTAGTCGCTGGCTAATTGACTTTAAGGGTAATTTAGATATGATAGCTCCTCCCAGCAAGCAGGATTTTGGTTTGGTTGCGTGTTTAGGTTTTTGTTAGCTTTACTTTATCCTTTGTGTACATTACACTTTCACACCTTCATGCATCCCCTTGCTACTGATCCACATATCTCACTGTAAATGTTTGTATTGTTTAATATTTGTTAAATCAATCTGTTTTACTTTATTCCTTGACTGTTTGCGTGGTCTCCCATTTTTTGTCCTGAATTTGTGCTGGATCATGACAATTAGAACTTGTAAATCGGCCCATTTTCACCAATAACGTTTCCTTCCACTTCATGCAATTACTGAAACTTTTTACCAAAATGTTATTTATTTCCACAATTACAGCTCCAGCGCAAAATGACATATCGACATTAACGTTTCCTTTTCGTGACGTGTTATTATTGGTACGAATGAATGGGCTGATTGCTAGCCAATGCGTGGAATGTATGCTAGCAGTCAGCAGTTCTGTCAGGAATTTAGCATAAAACTGCGAGACAATAATCATATATAAAATTGTCATTGTCATAACACAATCGACAGTGATGTAGCCTACATAGCACTCATACTACAGTCTAGTTTTTCGATTTTTTTCATACATTTGAAAGTAATAAATTAGAGACAGTACATTGTTTGACATTGAACGTCCCTACCTACAGCAGTCAAGCAACAGCTTCTGCTGGGGTTCAGAAACACCACTTGGAACCTTGGAAACCTCAAGCAGAATGCAGAAGCAGTACAACGTGATACGAGAACGGGTAGTAATAATAATGGCAATTTGTTAAGTTTAGTTAAGATTATGATTACATTTACTAAGGATTATTTTGGACGGCGGTGCGTCATAGCCTACCAAATTCGTTGTATTTCTATTTTTCTACCTGAGGCTGGACTACAGCACTTCAGCTCTCTAACTACATGTTCACACATGTGGGAGCTGTCAAGTACTACTGTAACTTTGTCCCGTTGGACTCAAAGCAATTCTGCTTTAAGCAGGAGGACACCTTTTCTTTGTGTCTATGATGAGTGAGTGATTGATACTCACATCCCTGCATCCAAACTTTCAAAGTCAGTCAAGGATCTTTAAGGCAGCAGTGTGTAGGTGTCTTCTTTCCTTCATTTTCCCCATGCACCGTCTGATTTGCAGAGTAATCACTTGTGAAAAGCGAATACATTTTCAGTGGGTGACTGCAAGGTAATTATAACGAACAATTTGTTGGTAATAACTGATAAAAAGTGAAAGTAGAAATGATTACAGGCTATTTTTTCATGCAGTGCACTAACGACGTGAATCTATGTGAACGCCGTTATCCTGCATTGATTTCCCAGATGAACAGTAAGCACAATGGAGCAAAAGAAGATACAGTACGGAGAAGCAAGTAAGGGAGAGAAAGGTGTCAGTTTGGAGACGAGTAATACATGGAAAGCGCAAAAGGGGCTGCATCAATATAGTGAAGTTGTTGTACAATATAGAGGACAATGGAAAAATAGACAGCATGTAGAATCAGAAACCCCCGAACCATTAACCAGGTCATCGTTGAAGTGTTCAGATATTTAAAGAATAATTCATTTTTAAAAAGCTGTTTTCAAAGTTTTTCCAGATATGATCAATATATGTCTTTTCTTTGTGAGTGGGTTGATTGTTTTCATAACGTCTACATAGTGGCAATTTTACATTGCATCTGTTCCCAGCATGGCTGACTGTGCACACTAGTTACCGTATCTACATACAGTGCATGACCCATGTCACTCATTAATTGTCCATTCCTCTCACCTCACCACCTTAAATCCTGTTTTCCTCAAACAACACGACAAGATATAAATATTAATCCATTTTCAAGACAGTTCCGTAGAGCTGCCACATAACCTGCTACACAGTCTCATCTTATGCTCTGCTGTATAAATGTAACAGTAATAACTCGCTCTAATGGAACTCTATACTGAACTCAGGTAACTGTGATGCCATTGCCACATCATTGTAAGATGAAAGCTATGAATCTCATGTCATTATCCTGCAATGAAAGGCTGAGGAATGACGAGAAAATGCTAACACCCGCAGTACTAATGACTTTATTCCAGTGTTGTAACAATAGAAAGACCGCACTGCATTTATCTGACAGCTGTTTTGAGTCTTGTGACAGAAATATCTCAGCTTTCACTCTGCTCCTCTGTGACATTTATAGAACAATTTTCTGCACAAATGGATGCTGTGACATTTTCAAAAACAGAAAAAAGAAACAATTATAGTAATTATCTTCATCACCTTCGAGTGACAGCTCATTAGTCATCTGTTAAAACCTTGTAGTCGACTGGCATTTGCAGTGCTAAGCTGCATATTAAGACTACAAACTCATACAAAGTATTAATGGAAGACGACACTAACAGTGTACCCTTGGTTTTACGTTATGTATCAAGCTGACAAAAAAGTAAACAAGAAAAAAATCAAAAAGACGAAGGAGAAGAAGAAAAAGTTCAGTGATGACCGAAAAAGCAGAAATACATTTTTATGCACGGCTAATCTCAAAATTGAAGGAGAACCTAGACAAAATCCAGGAATGAGATTCTCACGAAGCACTCACAAAACTCTACAGGATAATAAAAAGTCTTTTCGATTGCCAAAACTCACTGGGTCAGCAGCTTTTTCTGCTCCCGCAGCACCTCAACATGCAAAAGCCAGTAAGCGTCTCTCCTGTTTGACTGATGTCAGGACACAGCAACATCATCCAGGATCATACCTGTCCGTGAAAGAGCAAATCAGAAAATGACTGGTTCTACAGTTTAACTATAAAAAGTGGCAGATGTTCCATTTTCTAAGTTGAATGGAATGGAGGAACTATTGGAAAATTTCCCGGTTTCCATGCCTCCCAGAAACTCCCATATTCCTCGGCTGAATCAGTGCAGTACAACAGTACTGCACTGACCTCTCGTTAGATACGGATACAGAGAGTAATTAATAATAATATATATATGAATACTGTGTAACTTTTTCGTAGGTTTGGTGTGGTGTTGGCAATAGTAGACAGAGACAGTACATTTAGCATAATTTAGAGCTACTTCTACCATACTTGACTATTCTCATTTTATGTCAATTCCACTACATTTCAGAGGGGACTGTTGCACTTTTACTCCACTGCATGTATCTGACAGCTATAGTTACTAAAAGCTTATTCTAAGAAGAAGATTTTGCAGACAAAGCATGTGATCAGTTCATAAAAATTGAAAGATTGTTATAGAATGAACAAATTGAATTAAATTAATCAGTATATAAAGTCGTTCAATGTGAAAAAGAAAAAAAACAGAGATATACCATAACTACATATATATTTTTGCAGTTTTTTTCATATTAAGAGACTACACCTGCAAATGACTAAATAAGACTGTAAATAAATAAAGTCATAGCCTGTAATTTAACATTATGGGTATTCACGGTTTTTTAACAGTTATTAAATGGCTTTTAACATAATATTAGTTGAAATCACTTTCAAAACACAAACCAATACAGTGTTCTGTTGTTTCAAAATAGATCATATGCCTGTAAAAATATGGACTATTACATTTTTTAATACACATTTGTGTATTAAACCATATAGGTTGTTTATCCCCTCCGTCTTACACGACCCGCAGGAGCGTCTCCTGAAATAGTGACCTTGAATGTTCAATGACCTTCAACACAATGCTGGCTATCAGATTGACATGGGAAATGGCGACAGCGGTCTCCCATGCTAAAGTCCTGTGTTGTGTCGACACATCCGTGCAAGCTGACTTCCTTCCCTTCACTTTCTTGCTTTTTATACAACATCGCATGACCTCCTCCTTTGCTCCCGTCACAAGAACCAAACACAGCAGAGGTCGCCCTGACAATAAAACGGGACTGTGGCTCACAGTGAGCTGTTTGCACAGACGAGATAAACACTAAACCTGTGGTGCTTTTTGTTAATTCATTTCAATTTGCCATTTCTAAATTGTTAATCTACTGTAAATTAAATCAAGTCACACATCACCACTGTGATGTTTTTTGAAGCCTAAACACAATCACCTGAAGTAAAAAGCTAATGTTAGGCTCCACAGAAATTACACCACCGCTAAGCTTCCAACTTGCAGTGTGATTCAGCGATCTTACGTCCTCTACAAAAGCTTTTCCTCTTAGCGTGACCTGACGCAGCAAGTGATCATGGCTGTGTCAACTGACGCGCTCACATCCTTTTTCAAAGGCGACCGAAAAAGTATAGATCGGGGCCGGGGTCTCTTGAGTGTCAGTGAGTGAAGTTAACAAGAAAGGGAGGAGTATAATTATTCATTCCTATTAGTGTTATTAAATATATATATACATAACCTGCATACTAAAAAAATGATCAGTTTAAGATTTTTCATATATTGAAATTTCTCCAGCTTTGCTATATATGAATTGAATCTTGTTGGTATAATGCAGTGGTTCTCAAACGTTTTCTGTCCTGCCCAGTTTTGCCAGGTCTGTTTGACGTTTTCCAGCCCAATAATTCCTCAAAATCAATAAAAAAATCATAAAAAAAGGAAAAAATATGATCTATAATAAACAATGCAAATGATTTCATTAAAAATAGCAACAGTATTGTGGTTCATAACAATTTTTCAATAGGACATAATAATAAAACAACAATTGAAGTGTTCACAAGTGCACTAGAACACAGAATGGAGGCTGCATCGTACAATGCAACTATAAAACGATTTTCCATTTCTGTGCTCTGCCTTAAAACTAAAGAAAAAATAAAGGGACAGCTCAAATAACAAAAATAATAGGTTTTGTCTAACTTGGTAAACCGCAACAAGCCTTGACAGTACGCCAACTTAAAGTGCCCCCCCACACACACCTACACCTACACACACACACACACACATATAAAGAGTGAGAGGGAGAGAGTGAGAGACAGAAAGGAGAGAGAAAAGAGAGAGAAGTAAATGCAATCCCATTCTATCAAAAAGCCAAACAAGTAATGATGTTTCAAAGGAAATGCAGATTTGCAATAACACGACAGCTTGTGTGTTTATAGGGTAACTATGGTAACTGAGATGTCCTCCCAGCAAAATCAGTTGAAATGATGTCATATCAAAGTTGTGCTGAGTGACTGGATGTGTTCACACAACTAATGAATACAATTCATGAATATATTTTCAACATGCTGTCATTTTAAAATTTTTAAAAACCAGCCCAACTCATAGTGAACCAGCCCAAATCCCGCCGAGCCGCCCAAACCCATTTCACCCTGCACAGTGCAACTGACAACCGCCCGGCCTGGCACTGACACTGCATGCCCCCCACCCCAAAATGCTGATCAATCACTAACAATGATAGGGGAAGTAACCAATAAAAAAAGGATCCAAGCTGAATTTTAGTAAAATAAAGGTCAGCACATTCATTCAAGTTTGTCTCACACCATATTTTTCCCCCGGTCATCCATGCCCCCCATTAAGTGGCTCTAAGCCCCCCCCCCCAGTCTGAGAACCACTGGTATAATGCCATAAGTAGATTTTAGAAATTCGACCTTCTTCACAAATACACTTTGTATTGCTGTGAGCTGACCTGAGGGATGCAGAATACAAACTCCCCACAACATCAAACACTGTAGAATTAAGACCTTCAAATGTAAAAAAACACCCAATCACTTAGTCATACACACACACACATACACTTGCACACACACTCATAAAATCAGTTTATTAAAATGAATTACAAACTAACTGGCAACTGTTAACATGTTTCCCACCACAACACAGCTCTCTAGAGGTGAAGAGGCTCTTCTCTCCACACAATGTGAATGCCCACGTCGACAATACAAATGCAGCCATGCAGCTTCACTGGCCATCTTTGCCATCCACAAATTCAGCTGCACAGACACCACCTGTCAGTGGAAGAAGCCAAAGGAAGCTAAGAGAACACACTCTGTGGAGGAACTGTTCCCCCCTCCGACCAAGCCCTGGCCAGCATGGCCTTGTCAGCGGAGCAACGGAGGCCATTCAGGTGGCAACAACTGACCAGCGCACCAACCCAAACTGGCTTTTGTTTAGGGGAGGGAGGCTCCTTAAGTCCAAGCATGGGAAGGCTTCACTTCTTGCCAGGGTGCTGGGACAGCAGCAGGCACTCAGTGGTGTTTTCTCGGTACAGTGGGAGATAGTGAATGAGAGCGAGGGCATCAGGGCATTCACCACTGAATGCCCTCCTGGACCGGCTTGTGACTGTCTCCATCAGGATCGTTTGGAGCATCTCCAGAGGGTCAATAAGTGAAGCGCTGCCAATCAAGGACTTCTACGTCAGTGAGGATGAGGGTAGTTACAGCCTGTGTGAGGACCATCTTTACTGATACTAAGTACAGGGGCTGCTTCACCTCACTACAAGACAGACCCACTACTTTGTGGTCTGGACTACAAAAGAATGTGTCATTACCTCCATAGCCCGAGATGACAACTGGCAGTCAATCTTGCTGGCTCTGGAGGACTTTTTCAAGGCCTAAGCTGGCTCTGCAGTGAACTTGTTCTCTAAATAGCTTTTCATGTTTATAGATTTGTAACAGTTTTGGTTAGTAGAGGTTTGGCTGTGGAGTGAAAACAAATGGGGACTGAGAAAGGGAAGCATGGTTAGTCAACACCGTCAGTACATGTGTGTTACATTGTCCCTTTTTGATATTCTTTATTGATTAGATGATTTTATTAAAAAAAGAGGTGTAACAGCACATATTTTCGATACAGCAGGGAAAACAAAAAAATGGAGAGGGGAAATTTTAATATTTTAGTGTTATAGATCATAGTGAAGTTGTTACTTTACAGTACAGTGTAGCTGGGGCTGTAAACTTGCATAATTTCAGATTGTCACATTTATGTCTTTCTTGCTGTATTTCATTTATTTCTTTTTTAAAATGTGTTTATTTTGAGGAGCGGAGTGGTCTGTATGTTTTTTTGTATGTTTATCACTTAAAAAAGCAAAAAAGCAATTTCTTTTGAAAAATGTAAACCAATACACGTACCGTTACAACCCTAATGAAATATGGAGGGAGAGAAAGGAGGAGGAAGAAAAGAGTGCTGAAGTGAGGTAGTAGGAGGATGAGAGCTTGGTGTTGTTGGCTGGATGGAGGAAGAGAGACTTACTGTCACGACAGTAACTCTGCTTATCTTTGAGAGATCTCAACTCTGCTGTAGTCTGCTCTAGCTAGATCTCAAGCTGAATCTTATCTCTTCATTCAGACTGCAGCGCCTTCAACCATTTTACTACTTGATTGGTCCTCAGCATTGTTGGTAAGGGGTTGAAGACCCTCTACAGCAGCCTTAGATAGTGTACCTCCTTCCTCCTCTCCATCCTTGTCTAGTGGACCGGTTTCATTCCCATCGGTGTATTCCTCACTCGGTCAGTAGGAATGATATTGACTATTTTGTCCAATGGGGACATCATTTGTGGCTAGAAATAAAACAGGGACTTTTTTATTCCTTGAGGGAAAACGCAGCTAAAGATGCGGGAAAGGGCACTGGGCTTCCTGTCAGCTTGTCTGTGGGAAAAGTTTTAGACTTACCATATTAGTTTCATGGAAGTTACACCCTCACACGTAAGAGCACGCGTTTCTCAGTCCGAAATAACAAAGTGCAAAAATATCAGGGTACACACAAAATCGGTTATAAATATAGCCGCAAGTGGGTTGTTTGTTATTCTTGCTTTGTCCGACCAACAGTCCAAACCTCAAAATTATTATACATATATTAATATTAATCAAATAATCAAAATTTTAATCGTAATTTGTAGAGGATGCTATTCCAGTGAATAAAGCTGTGATTTCAGATGTCAGTTTAAGGAACTCTTGCTTTGGTTATGCAAAGTGTTTTGCTTGCTTCAAGAAAATCCTGGAATTATGTTAAATTGTCGAAATGGTTCATGTGTCTCTCAACGTTAAGGCTACCTTTTCTTCAAGCACTTTGCATCTTGAAAGATTCACTGTGACCTTGTAAAGCCAGTAAGTGTGGTGTTGACATGGAAATCATTGTGACATGAGCTCACGATATGGCACAAAACCAGAATATCTGCTGGGCAGCACCGGTTGGGAAACGATAAAATGAGCAACTTTCATCTGATGAGTTGTGGTTTCATCCCCGGGCAAAACAAAAAAACATTGCTTTGCAATGTAGGCTATCTAGCTAGCTGGATTAGATTTGATCTTAACCTATCCAAGAATTCGTTCATTTTGCCATTGTTTAATGGATTAAAGGCACTGTAAGGCACTTTGAATGCTACATGTAGCTAGCTAGCTAGCTAACCTACAGCGACTTTATCACACTCCAATTTAAAAAAAAACAATTGGAAATATACTTTAAATTGATAAATCCACAAGTTGGAAAGTTTGAGTTAGAATAGTTTGCAAGAGTGCAAGTATAAACAAGATGAGGCTGTAAAGGCGGACTAGGTGATGACGTTTAATGTCCCCGACTACCTCTGTAGTCTTAATTAGCCACTCATTTCCCTTCAACAAATCACGAGTGGGGTATTTGCAGGCGTAATTTATGTCGTAGAATAAAATATGAAAATGATGAGGGAACCGGAAGTGCAAAAATACTAAATTATTTTTGCGTTTTAGGACTCATTCCCACAGCACTCTATTGCTTCTGAACAGAATTGGCTAATATTCACCTGTGAATTGCTAAAGAATATCTGTATATATATATAAATATATATATATATACACATATGTGTGTACATATGTATATATATATTCAGAGTATAGGACAGGCTGGCAGTGAACATAGAGAGCGTCAATCAATCATGTCCCTCTGTAGAAAAGTTAAATCAAGCAGCTTATGTGAAATCAAAGTTATTTTGCCCAATTATTGGTAGTTGGTAGTTTACACTAAAAGGACATCTGCAACACCTGCATCAAGAACACAACTTGCTAGTGACGTAAAACTCATAAGTGACTGCAGTATTGCTGTATTTACAGTTCTTTCTAAAACCCATTTTCTCCACATCTGCATGGCCCTGAGGGTCAGTGTGATGTAAATTTTGTCATCTGCTCATGTCCGGGAGGGCCCTGTATGTGCAGACCGCACACACCTGCAAATGTCGGGTTCCAAAACATTCAACCTGAAAATGTCTCCGCTGACGTGCTCACTCCTTCCGTTCCTCCTCTGACTTGAAGCATACTTGAATGTCTTTTTTATGCTTTGAGAGCTGATAGAATTCCTTCTGTTATCCTGGAAATCTGCACTTTTACTATCAGAGCTCTGCAGTCTGTCAGCTTCTTTCACCTGGGTTTACAGCCCGGTTCTCCAACTGTGCAGATAAAGAGGCGTAGCTGGGCTGACAAGAGGAAGCCTCATAAAGCCAAAGAAATGCAGGTGATCAAATGTAACCTTTTCAACACTGCAAATGACAGGAACACTGTTGTCTTTATTTTCTGCTGAATCACTCCAAATAAACCTGTCACCTTCTGAGAGGGCTGTATTTTCCTTCACAGCTCCTGGATAAAATAAAGACCACAAAACAGCAAATAGCTGAAAAGAGCATAAACAGAGTGGGCAAGCCACAACATTGGGGTTTTTCTGAAGCATTTCTGGGGCTTTTCAGACATCTGTCACTTGTATGTCTCAATTCTTACAAATGTATCAGTCCGCACAACTCCAAAGAAGCACGTTTGATTTGATTTTTATGCTTTCTTACGCACCCGTTAAAGCATCATTTCCACAGACGGCTGTGCAAATATCCTACATTCTGTATGTTATCAACATGTGAACATCTGTGATGCCTGATCAAGGAACCCATACAGATGATGAGCATACAGAGCTGTTGTAGCCAGGGGAAATGAATCAATAAATAAAAACATGAGTGCAGTTTTCTATATTCCTCATGGAGCCCACTTGAGGTCCACTTTTTTCCATTGAATGTCTGATCACCTTGATAAACCTGTCGTTCCCCTCTCAAGAGCCTATGCCGTCATCCTCCTCCTCTCACTGCTTCTCATTGTGGGACACCATCTCTCAACTCTTGGTTTTCTGACAGGTAGATACTTTTTCAGGGGTACAGATGCGCCTGACCGGCCCGCTGCTTGCCAGGTTCTTCAATGATTGGTCCTTTTAAGCCAAATTAGGAAGTGCACCGGTGTAAATAATCTAGAAAATTAGGGAGCACAGGCAGTGCCAACAGGCTCAAATTATTTTTTTCCCACTGTATTCTGTATACCAGCCGCGTACCACTAAGTGTATTTAGTTTCACACTGATCATCAGCCACAACATTAAAACCAGTTACCGGTTCTAAAGGTAAACATATACAGTGTGTATATATATATATATATATATATATATATATATATATATGTATTTATGTGTGTGTGTGTGTGTGTGTGTGTGTGTGTATGAATATATATATAAATATACACACAGTACGTTATATTGTCCAATGACTTTTGAGCCTCTAAAAATGAGGGACTATGTATAAAAATGGCTGTAATTCCTAAATGGTTATTGTGATACTTTTTGTTAAACCACTGGAAATAAAGCTGAAAGTCTACACTTCAATCACATCCTGATGGCTTTGTTTCAAATCCATGGTGGTGGTGCACAGAGGCAAGTTCCACAAATTGTGTCGCTGTCCAAATATTTATATACCTGACTGTAGATGAATTAATGATACGTTCTGAGGGAACTTCTTATTGTGTGATAACTGGGGTAAAAAAGACTGCCTTGTTATGTAGTAGTTTATACAAATTGGGGGTGTCACGATATACTGACTATATTGACCGTGATATTTAAAAAATGAAATATTGATATCATGTTAATAACACGCGTGAGAATATCCTGTAAATAATCCAGGGCCTATTAAATCAATTCTGATTCTTTCCATTCTCGGCTCGTCTTCCTCCCCCAACAGTGTGTGGCTACTCTTGGGGTCATGCCGGAGGAGATGACAGACAAGAGTGACAGTCTACCCGCACCTGAAAAAAGTTAGCTTACCAGTCTGGGAGTTAGTGGCATTCCGCAAAGGGGCCAGGGTGTTGGTAGAGACCTCAGTCTGCAGGTAGTGCCGATCAACTGTAACTGCAATAGAGGGTAATACCACCTTCTTCACCCACGTTCGCCTCCATCCTCCTGCAGATTTTGCCACAGTAGAATGATTAAGTTGCAGTTAGTCTGGTAGCCCTGAAACTGGAAATGTTACATTAAGGTCTTAGTTGTATTGTTCAAACTAAGTTATCATGGCGTTGGACTTGAGAGTATTTTTCTCTCCTGTTTATTTGTTAGGCAGTGTCAAAGAAGCGAGAGAGAGCCAGGGATTCAGGTCGGCTAACGCTGTTTAAATCAGTGGATAAGAAAAGAAACGCAGACATGGGTAGTGCATGTCAGGAAGAAGCAATCAATAAATGATTGGCCTATTCCATAGCAAAGAGCATAATGTCCTTTAGAGTTGTAGAGGAGCCAGGGTTTAAAGCGCTGATGAAAACAGCTGCTCTAAAATACAAAATCCCAAGAAGACAACAATTTTCTGATAAAGAAATCCCAAATTGACCTAAGAGTAAAAGCTGACATTGTCAGCAATTTGGCTGAAGCCAAACACTTTGCATTTACAACTGATCTCTGGACCAGTAAAACTAGACACCCTTATGGGCCGAACAACTCGCTTCGTCACACCAGCACGGGACACAAAAGCCGCATGTCTGGAGGCTGCCTTTTTACTTGACGACCACGCAAGTGAAAACATTAAGGAGACGTTGGAAAATCTTTTCGAAGGTTGGGGACCCATGGTTCTAGAGCCCAGGGTTCTATAGCCCTGAGCCCGCTGAGGGCTTGCCTGGTATTCTCAAAATGATCACAATACACAAAACAGCAGGAGAAGGAACTAACAGCAAATGTGGTGAAACAAACAGCAGTCCTAGAAGTTTCTACGTACACATCCATGCCCACCATTACTGTGGTTAAGATCCACTGCAATGGTGGAAAGTCAATGAGGAGGAGTTTCCAAGTTTGGCAAAACTGGCACAGGTGGTCCCTTGTGTTCTTGCCACCGGTGTCGCATCAGAAAGACTTTTCAGTTCTTTGGGGAACATTCAGACAGTGTTTCGCTCCAGCTTGAAATCTAATAAAATAAACATGCTCGTCTTCCTTCATAAAAATTTGCCATAGACAGAGAATGTGAAAAATGGAAAGAGGAAAAGATTATGTAAGGACATGGTCAGTGGACATTAAATCACAATATATCAGACTGGTTAGTTGTCAGCCAGTGGTCTCTCACACTCACTCTCTGTCCCCTCCTCCCCGAAAGTGATTTAGTTTCAGTTGACATGGTATTGATGGCAGACGTCGGGCCTTGTGGATCTTTTGTTTCTCAGTTCAACCGGTTGCCTTTTTACTCTCCATTAAGTGTAATTGTTCTTTCTGTAGGCTGTTACACAGTTAGGGTTACAGACTCTGTCTCCACCTCTGTACACTCGTATTTTGAGTCTAATTCATTTGCCAAAAGGGAGACAAAACAGACAATAAACGAAGTTAAAGATGAATTTTTTTTTTTCATACTTTTTATAGATATGGTGATAATATCGTTATCGTGAATTCTTTTGGCCGTCTGACAATGTGACAGCGCTACGACAAATAGAAGAATGACTTTTTCGAAGAGCGCCTTTGGTACAAGCACTTTCTTGCTTTTTGCAGGGAATTTCCCCCGCTCTCTAAATCTCGCAGGCTCAGGGTGAGCTCCATATCACCATCCCTGTACCACTTCATTGCATAATTTGTCCAGACTTTCACACTGAGACCAATTTGAGGTTCAGTGTCAGTGATCGGGAGGAGTCAGGAATCAAAGCCCCAGCTGCATGGCCAGCCCACTGGAACACTTGAACTACTGTAAAGCCATCCCAAGTGTCGCGCCAAAGGACGCTTCAGTCAACTTCCCTTGTTGATATGTAGCTTGAACCCTGGGTACCTGGTTGATGAGCAGTCTCTCTAACAACTATGGTTATACGTTTTACACTGAATTCACAACAGATGTGAGATGTCTTCAGGGTGTAAGAGCTATTGAAGCATTCATCTGTTTCATCTCTCTCTTCCATAATTCTTTTTTAACTGGCAAGAAATTGCATAACATTACAGTACTATAATCCCACATACAAACCTTTTTGTTGTTGTTGCTGTTGTCCAAATGGGGTGGTGGGGGACTGACTGACTGATTCTGGGTTGGATTTGGGAGAGGTGGCCACCACCCCAGTCCCCTCGGTCATAACTAAAATGATCATTTGGGCTGAATTTGATTTGTAGTACCTGCATGCATTTTGAGTTATGGGTTGCTTGTTTTTAGCTTTGCTCCTATCTGCATTTTATTTTGCTCCGTATATTCTCTGCATGAATTGCAAAGAAAAATACAAAGTGTTGGCCAAAAACGAACAAACTAATCCACTGATATTTTTACGAGTTAGATACACATCCGTTTTACACTGGTATGCACTGTCTCCAGAAAGTCTGATACTGACAAAAGCTTTCACCTTCTCCCACCCACTCACCTTTTATATGTCACCAGACTACCTGTCAGCCATATGAATGAAAGTATTAGAACCTTAAAAAGTGATTCAATCTCACTGAGTACTGTGTGACAAAGTTTCGTTTTAAGCAGTGTAGGTGGTGACTGACTGAATCATGATTTCCCCTCAGGGGTTACCGTAGCTGTTACACTCACTGCTCACTCACTGAGATCGCTCAGTGCTAGAAACCCATACGAAGACTCGACATGACTGCTGCTGATCCCGGCTCTCGTATATACTGGCTGCCCTCCAGACTTCCTTTTGTAGGATATTTCATAGCAGCATCTCTCTCTCTCTCTCTCTCTCTCTCTCTATATATATATATATATATATATATATATATATATATAATATTCACACACACACACTGATTGGGGTCCAAAAGTATGAGACTATGTTCCCATTCACTTGAATGCCCACAAAGCAGGAAAAGGCTATAAGAAGATAGCAAAGCGAATTCAGGAAGCCGTTTTCTCTGTTCGTAACATAATTAAGAAATGGCAGTTAGCAGGAACAGTGGAGGTCAAGTTGAGGTCTGGAAGACCAACAAAACTTTCTTAGAGAACTGCTCATAGGAGTGCTAGAAATGCAAATTAAAACCCCTGTTTGACTGCAAAAGACTCTCAGGAAGATTTAGCAAAGTCTGGAGCGGTGGTGCAAAGTGGTTGTTGTATTGTGCAGCAACACCTGCACAAATACGACCTTCATGGAGGAGACATAAGAAGAAAAACCTTTCCTGTGTCCTCACCACAAAATTCAGCGTCAGAAGTTTGCAAAGGAAAATCCAAACAAGCCATTTTGGATGAAGTTAAAATAGAACTTTTTGGCCACAATGATCAAAGGTACGTTTAGAGAAAAAAGGTACAATATTTCATGAAAAGAACACCTCTTCACCTGCTCAGCACGGGGGCGATCGATCTTGCTTTGGGCTTGTGTTGCAGCCGGTATCATGGGGAACGTTTCACTTGTAGAGGGAAGAATGGATTCAATTAATTACCAGCAAATTCTGGGAGCAAACATCACAACGTCAGTAAAAAAGCTGGCAATAAGGGGAAGTGGCTTCAACAACAGGGTAATGATCCTAAACACACCTCTAAATCCACAATGGACTACATAAGAGGCACAAAGTTTTGCCACAGCCCTCACAGTCCCCCAACCTAAACATCATCAAAAATCTGTGGATAGACCTCAAAAGAGCAGCGCATTCAAGACAGTCCAAGAATCTCACAGAACGAGACGCCTATAGCAGGAAAAATGGGTGAAAATCCCTCAAACCAGAACTGAAAGACTCTTAGCTGCTTAAAAAGGCATTAACAAGCTGTGAAACTTGCCAAAGGGGGTGTAACTAAGTACTGACCATGCAGGGGGCCCAAACTTTTGTTCAGGACCCTTTTCCTTTTTTTAGTTTGAAACTGTAAAAATGGAAGTTAAAAAGTAATTTTTGTTTAAAATATGAAAGAAATTGGAAATCTTTAACTTTATGCCTTTTGGAAATTGGGTCATCTTTTACTTGCTTAACTATTCACCGTAACAGAAATTTTCACCAGGGGTGCACCAATTTTTCCATGCCACTATACATATAGACTGTATATATACACCATTCCACCACAACAATAAAGTTGGGCAATGGTTTTAATGTTGTGGCTGATCGGCGTGTACAGCGTTCAGAAAACCACTGGAGGCAAAGACACAGACACAAGCAGAATCAAATGGTCTTATTTTAGAGAGTGCTGGTGGAACTCCAAGCCGTTACTGACACAAGAACTCGATCATTACTGACACAAGATGTCAGACTTATTGCTCTGACTTTGCAGACACAATTTGGCTGTCAGTTCCTACCCACATGATGGGATGTACCAGTCACTGGGAACATTAATGTGACTGAACATCGAGTATTAGTCTGAGTTAGTTTCACACTCCATTAATGCAGTGACGTTTCTTCTGTCATTCTGGTGTCCCTTTATTGTATCATCTATAAAGCTACATTTGATAAACTGCATTAAAATATCTTCCACCAACATATAGAGTTCTGCTTTGGAAAGAAAGCGAATGGCTGTCAGAGTAGGTGTTACTTTCGTTCTGTTCGTTCTGCCAGTAGCGTGGATCCAAACTCCTTGAAAAAGCTCTCTGGTCTTGCTCTGCTCTCCTCATTTCATTTCTGTTCTAAAAAAGTTATTCCTATCTGCCGATTTCCATCCCCGCTTCACGATAACTTTCCCATCTCAAAGTAATTATACAGTCAGGTATAAACACGTTACCCGCACTAGTGTAATTGTTGCACAGCCCTTGGTGTGTAGCACATGGAATCCTCACAGGTATTCACAGTTTCCAGTCTAAGCTTCCTAACTTCCACAGCCTAAAGCGTGCAACCCACCATCCAAATCACTTGATCAATGTTGTTGTGGCTCTTCTCAGCCATGACCCCTGCCAGCCAAAAGGGATCAATTATTTTCTCTGTCAATTCTCTCCTTGCCCTGCCACCACAAATGGAAGCTGATGGCCCCCTCACCTCAGCACTGTGTCTGCTTATTGATTCAGATCTAGTATGTCAATGCTGTGAGGACACTGATAAGACCCAGGCAGACTCATAAATACTACTTGGTGGTTCCAAACAGGTGGCGTGATAACGCCACAGAGGACAGTAACTAAGTCAGGGCTTTGTTAAACGTTGCACAGCTGTCCACCTTCTCTCCACCTGGACAGATAAGGCCCAGCAGGCCAGTGTGATGGGAATGGATGTTATGAGTCATTCCAATCTGTCATATTGAACCTTTATTGACTCCTTTGTCATTTTCATAATGGCTTGTGGAGATTAAATAAGAGTTGGAGCTGTCCCCAGGAGTGCCCAAGACAGTTGGCCCGCAGGGCTCCTATGTGGGGTCGCTTCCGGGGCGGGCTCCGCTCTCAAGTCAGCTCCGCTGCTAGGACAGGAAATTCACACAAAATATACTAAATAAAGTCATGTAGATTCTGTTGTAGATTTATATTTAATTAATTAGTCGACATAGTAACGTGACAACTATTAAAGAAATGTAACCTACTGTATATATTGATTTTGCCTAACCTGTCTACGTGGCTTGTAACGTGGGTTTCTATGCCAGTGTAGCAACATACAGTTTATCGATTCAATAAATCTACTAGTAACAGCATCTCATTTAGTCCGTCCATACAGCCTAGCGACACCAATTTATGGAATCACATAAAGCTCAGTAATTGGAGCTTAAGGCTCTCTTTTTGTACTTCTGAAAACACGTGCGCGAGTGCGCGCGCACACACACACACACACACACACACTTCTCATTCAGAATTCCCCTTTGAAGAATAATACACTACTGGTACTGGTTTTAATGTTGTGGCTGAAGGGTGTGTATATATATATATATATATATATATATATATATATATATATATATATATATATATATATATATATATATATATATATATATATATATATATATATATATATATATACAGCATATATAGTGGGGTCCAAAAGTCTGAGAACACATTGAAAATCTCTAATATTTAGAACTACGTGACAGTGTCAGAGGTCAAACTGTTATTATAGGCAAAGAGAGGCTTTCTCAGCGTGAAATCATGGCTAGAATCAAGGTTTCTACAGGGGCAGTGCATGGAACCCTACAATGCTTTGCAGAACCTGGATCAGTTGTATCCAAAGCACAATCAGGCAGACAAAAAGTGACCACACCACCAGAGGATCAATCCATCAAGTTTAGTTCCCTGAGAGGCAGAAAACTAACTTCATCCCAGAGACAGAATTTGCTAAATAAAGAAGATGAGACTCCAATCAGGAAAAGTACTGTCAAAAGAAGGCTGTCTTGTAGTGGTCTCAGAGGACGAGTAGCAGTTTCTAAACCACTTGTCAGGAGGGAAAACAAGCCGAACGCTTGGGGGGGGCTAAGAAATGACTGGAGAAAAAGGTCCTTTTTACTGATGAATCCAAGCTTGAGATTTATGGCAGTAACAGAAGGGTGTTTGTAAGGAGATGAACAGAAGAGAGAATGAGGCTGCAGTGTATCAAACCGACAGTGAAACATGCTGGTGGGAATATTCAAGTCTGGACTAGTTAATACACACTTAACAAGTAGCTTTTTAAAGGGCATCCCTCTTGGGTAAGCAGCATAGAACTGGGAAACAAGCCTACAGCGCCTGCAGCATTCGACTGCATGCTTTCCACTGGAAGGCATGATCGAATGATGCACCTACAAAAGACAGAAAAATTGTTACAAATGTTGTGGTCATAGTACGTAAACTTCAATTCAAATACGATTACTTCATACAGCCAGCAAAGTCTTTGCATGCTGTTTAAGTGTGTGAAAATCAATAAACCTTTTTGCCTGCACCGAACATCCTGGACATCCTGAATAAGCAGCTAGCTTATGTTATCCACAAACTCGTGTATTCAGATTTTTTCACCGGGGCGCTGACTTAAGAGCGGAGCCGCGCCGATATTGACTCCACAGAGGAGCCCTGCAGGGGGACCCACTTTATGCCGAGACTGGTCAGGTTTTTGGAGGCGTGAAAGTAGACAAGGTTTGAACTGCTCTCTCAGCTACTTCCATCACTTTTCATATGCACAAATGTATTTATTTATTTATTTTATTTTATTTTTACCAGAAAAGTTAACTGTTTAAAATCTACTGTGATCCTTGGATTGTGTTTATACTATGTATCTAATATATCATTATCTTACAGAGATAAAATACCTGACCAAAAATGTTGATTTTTTTTAATGTGACCTTATTTTGGTGATAAACTCTACAGGTAGAACGATGTCTAGTAAGTGACAGATACATTAAATAGTATCATAATGACGGCTTCCTTTGTGTCAGCGCCATTTACCTGCAGCCCTCATTAAATAGTTAAATGAGAGACATTAGAGATTTGTTTTAAAGGGCTGTGATGCTCCTGGATGTAAAGCAGGTTAACCTCTAGAAGCTACTACAATTACTGCTTTAAATTATTTTATGAAGCAGTGAATAGCAGCTATACTCTACATTCTGACTTTAATGAAGAGAAACTGACCTGTGGAGGACAGCTCTGTATATCACCTCTTCCTACTTGTGACCTCTATTCACATCCCCGTGTAACATACACCTTCATTTGATGACGCTCGTCCTTTGCTTGTTCTCTCCAGCACTTGTGATTCTTTCTGATTCAGATTACAATCAGGATCTCAGAGACATTTATAGCACCAGTTCACAATAGGTCACCTACTTCAACTGTCCAAGGTCACGTAATGATTTACTCGCACACCTTATGCAGAGCATGTCACACTGAAAACAGAGGATCTTAGCCGACACGTTAATCCACAGGGATTTAGAACAAGTGTAACAGTACGTAATTTCTAAACTGCTGTCATTACAGTTCAGTCAGCACACTTGTATCGAAACAGTAGTTCAGCATTTTAGTAGATATGTTTATTCTCTTTCTTTCCGAGACTGAGGTGAGAAGATTGATATTACTCTCAGTACTGAGCTGGAGTCAGGATGTGGTTAGTTTGGAAGCAGGGGTGAACGGGGAAGTTTAAAAATACATCTACCGACACCTCTAACGCTAAAAATACACTTAGCGTCAAAAGTAAAATGACTTCTTCTGCAGTAAAATGTCTCCTTTGACTGATATACATGTATGTACTTAGGGTTCTAACCCCAGTGTATGGGTATGTATCTAATCTATCTAATCTATCTAATCTATCTAATCTATCTATCTTTCTATCTATCTATCTAGCAAGCTAGCTATATAAATAGATAGATAAATATATGTACACTGTATACACATGTACACCATTCAGCCACTACATTAAAACTAGTTTTAAAGTTGCGGCTTATTGGTGTACATCTCAATGTCTTCAACAAAAAAGCCTCTTGGAGAATAAACACCACCAGGATGCTTTTTTTTGCTAATTTGCATAACGTGAAAAACAGTAATATGACTTTTTAGATTCCAAGTCTATCAAACCCAAATTCGGTGAATAGTCTTGCGGGACTGAGACACAAAGGCTACCATCAATTAGAAAATTTAACTCAAGTTGTCTTAGAGCAATCCTGATTAAACTCAGTGGGGACATCCGGCACTGTGTCCTGAACATACAGACCAGTACGCTTAATACTTAAGTTATAAGAGAGAGACAGGTCGCACTAACATCAGTGACGGCTCAGCTGTTACCGACAGTTTTCAGGTGATTTGCCAAACTCATTGTAAATCTTTGATATTCCAGGTTCCACTGGCACATCTGGCACTCGACTTTTTGGGCGTCATCTTTGCAATTTTGGAAATTATTCGAGACACTTAAATTCTTTGACTTCTTGCTTGTGTAGTTGTAACATGTAAGTCTGTCACGTGGTCATGTGTCACTGGCCCAGTGTCAGTGCTGGAAACGTTAGATGAGAGCAGCGACTGACGCACAAAACTACCACTAAGATTAAATGTCCTTCTCTGAGAATAACTAATAATAATTAATCCTGATGCCTGATGAATAATGGTTGATGACTATTTCTTACTTCATGGGCTATTTGGGAGTTTTGTAGTAATGCAATAATATTAAAATTAATAATGATAATAATAATAATAATAATACGCAGCATTTGAATACTGATTTGGACATTGATCACTACGGCAACGGATGAAGATTCAAAGCTTTGAGGATTTTGGGTCAGCGCTGATTTATTGTGATGATAAAACAAGTGTGTGATTGGTCGCATTCCTTCTTTATACGTGAGAGTTTTCTGCCACTGAACGTGGATTCTTGCCGGGAGTGGTTGGTGGTGGTGACGGTGCTCACTTGACAGCGGCTTCTGCCGTCGTTGCATTTACAATGCAGGAGGTTAGAATAAGCCCCCTGGGCAGCGTTACTTCTTCAGGGGAGCCTGGATGCTAAAGTGACTTGCTATGTGGGGCTAGCTGGTTAGCGCGTTAACTTCAGTATAAGAAAAGAAGAGATAGAAACAGAAGGAAAACCAGAGTTAACATTAGCGTTGCTTTCCACCGCTGGAGACAGCTCTGGGCGAGTAAGGGAATGAAGTTTGATGCTGAACTCGCAGCGTTTCTTCTAGACTGGTGTCATATTCTGCCCACTATGTGACTTCCTGCCCAGACTCTTGTATTACTATTTCCTGATGAGCAGACTGATGAGCAATACAAATGTTGACAAGTTAACCAGTGTAATGCCTCCGCAAATCTGAAGCTGTTCTCTGAAAAAGGCATATTTAAACCCCCATATCCGCACATGGCACAGACAATATCACGTTGTATATCCCAGTTCCCTCTGTCCCACTTAGAGAAGGCTTGTGTAACTACTTGACATTGGCACTGAGGCACTGAGACAGAGGCTGTTTATTATGGCGATGACCTCCTCTACTTCCTCCACCGGTTACTGCTGATGGGAGTGGAGCAAGCAGATGTGCCTAAACAGCTATGGTTAGATAAACAATAAACTATCGGTTAAAGTAGGTGACGTGAGTGTGACCATTGCCTGAATGAGAGAATTCAGACTAAATGAAATAGAATAGATTAAATGAACGAAAATTCCTTCACACTTATCTTAGCGTTTTCCCGCCTTTTGTTATTGCTTAACCTGCCGTAATTAGTTTCGCCCGTATCCTGTTGTCGTCCCCTCACTAGTGTGTGTGAGTCTCGTCGGTTTTCCTGTGTTCGCTCCCTTGGGTTTCTCTGTGGATTTTCTACCTACGTTGGTTTATGTGTTTTGGTCCTGGTTAGGTTCCTCAGTTTATTTTCCTGCAACGTTGATTTTGGTCTGCCCTCTTGTTTTCCTGAATGACTGGAAGTTTATTCTCTCTTTAAAAAGTTTGATTGACTCATCCAGCCTGCCCCCGTTTGTGTCTGCATTCAGGTCCAGAAATCATTGATCGTTACAACTGGTAGGTTGTAACAGCTTTTAACGGTGGCTAGAAAAAAGTTACACACAGTCCCTTTACAAAAGACCTAAACTAGCTGATGTGTCTTTGCTTGGCTTTGTCAAGCCTGAATCCCACTCGTTGCTGCTCGTAGTTTTAATTTTGGCCGACTGAGCTGCTTGAGCACAAAAAGGTTAGAACCTGCCAACTGCTACTTGTGGCTATATTATTATACATGACATTATTATATTGTTAATACTGATGCATCAGTGTGTAAGCAGCATTTTATTCTTGTGGCTGATCAAAGTGGAGCTAGTTTCAACTACTTTATAGTTAAGTAGTTTTATCCAGTGGTTTCCAACTAGAAGACATTATCTCAGTTTCCAACACAGTGGCAAGGGCAGCTCTGTAAAGGTTTATAAGCCAGATGGTTGGGAACCACTGGTGTATACAATATGTTGTATTTTATAAGTTTAGTATATGTTTTTTTTAATGTAAAATCTTAATCTGGAAAGTAACTAGTAACTATACAATTGTACAGTTTAAAAGGTACATGTATATTTCTTATGGAATATCTCCGTTTCATGCTACCGTCTGCTTCTATTCCACCACCGTTCAGCCATACTTTGGCTAATAGTTACTGTGCAGTCTAAGATCTTGTACACAAATGATCATACCTCTAGAATACTATTGGCCACTGCCTCTGACTACAACATCAAAAGACTCTGAAAGGGGCCATTCTGCATGGTAATACTTTTACTTTTGATAGATTAAGTACACATTGCTTAATTATGATGCTTATGTACTTTAACTTACTTTGGGTAACATTTTGTTTGCAGGACTTTTACTTGCATTGAAGAGTTACGCCTCTTACTTAAAGGATAAAGCTAGCACTATTCTTTGTGGGGACTATATTTAGTAGCAGATTAATCCACAGTTGGTGCTGTAGTGAGTATTTGGGGCAGCAACACAATCTAGGTGGGATTGAGTCAAAATAAACTACAATATTTGTGTTCACGGTGATAAAGGAACATGTCACCCAGTGCAACAATGTGGCTCACTGATGTTTTTTTGTAAAACAATGGAGCTCTGTGGCGCAGAGCAATAAGATATAACAGGCTTTGGATGCACAGACTTTTTATGGATACATATTGTTGTTATGGGATTTTTGATTGTTTCATGGGATTGGTTGATGATAAGAAAAATATAGAATAATGCCAGACTTATCTGTAACCTGGCAGACATCTGAAATGCGACCCTGACTACACATTGCTTTTTGTTAGACGTCAGGTGCCAAAAAAGCTGGAAACCACTGGTTTAATCTTTAATAATGTGTTGTATTTTAAAAGCTTATTATATAATCCACTGTGTAAAATTTTCATGCTAAAAGTGTCTAGTTACTAAAAATGTCAAATAAATATAGTGGAGTAGAAAGTACAATATTTCCCTCTAAAATGTAGTGGAGTGGAAGTAGAAAGTAGCATCGAATGGAAATAGTCAAGTAAAGTACAAGTACCTCAAAACTGTACCCAAGTACGGTACTCGAGAAAATGCTCTTAGTTACTTCCCATGATTGACATTATCTCGGTTTGAAGAGCTGTTCATTTAACATGGAGAAGTTAAAGCTGCAGCTGCTCCCGCTGAAGCCCTTTTGTACCAGATTTAGGACAAACACGCGCGCAGCTGCTCCCATTGGCTTATTTAAATTAACAGCAATAAATTGGTAAATTAGCACGGTCACATCGCATCAAGAAGGTTCTGGTTTGAACCCTGGTTCATCCGGTGCCTTTTTGTGTGGAGTTTGCATGTTCTCCCCGTGCCTGCGTGGGTTTCCTCCAGGTACGACGTGCAGGTTAACTGGCGACTCTAAATTGCCCGTAGGTATGAATGTGAACCTAACTGGTTCTAACTAAGTGTCAGGTTGTACCCTGCCCCTCCCCAATGTCAGCTGGGACTGGCTCCAGCCCCCCCACGACCCCTCACAGGATAACCAGTATAGCTAATGGATGGATGGATGGATGGATGGAAATTAATAACATCCTTGATAAATTAATAACATTCTTAGATTGAACGGCTTAAAAATGAATAAACTGAATTCAAACAGATAACAAATTATTAAACCTTTAAAATACACAATGTAGGAGACGGGTAGATGAAATTAAAAAAAAAATAGTATGTAACTGGTTTCTCTAAATAATATGACGATATAGCGTAACACCTCTACAAAAGTCACAGAGAGGTCATGCACAAAAATGTGTCTTTGGACATAAGAAATAGATATAGTTCTTGTCACTGTTTGAAAGCTATGTGAAAGGGGTCGCTCGTATTACAGAGACTTATCAGCTGAATCTGCAGCTCCCCTCAGCTTTACTTAGCTTTATACTGAGTTTCAGCCCATCGGTTATCTGTCCGGACCACAACTTTACTCCTCCGGTTCACCCTCACTGCTCTCATACTATTTGGGGCCACAGCAGGCAGCTATTTTCAGAGTAAAAGCTGTAAAAAGCCACCGTCCACATCCTGCGCAGCAGCAAGCAGCAGACAGACACAGTCAGAGACCAGCTTCGTTTTTCAGAGACCGGGTTTAAAGACAAAAATGTCTTATCTTTCTTCTTGGTTGGGACCAAATGAATTTGACTACGCGTGAAACATGTTGTTTCTTGTTTGTTTAATCTGCAAACAGAAATTCCCAGTTTTCTTCAACTTCCCATTTTTATTCCAGTATCACACTGTGACACTTTAATCAATTTCAGTGCTTATGAATTAATATCCCTGCATAATTTATGTCCGTAAATGAGAATAACGACCACTTTCTTCATGAGTTGTTAATGATTAACTCGGAATTAGCTGCTTATTGACTCACACTAGAAGCATCTCATTAACTCCTTAATCATTAGTTACTCTTTTTGTGAACCGTAGGTAGTTCCTCATTACTTCATGATCATCTGACCATTACTTACTCTTTCAATTCAATTCAGTTTTATTTTTTATTTATCCAAATCATAACCGAGGTCATCTCAGGGCACTTTTAACATAGAGCGGGTCTAGACTTTATAGTTATATTTACAGAGACCCAACATTCCCCTGTGAGAAAGCACTTGGCGACAACAGCAAGGAAAAACTCCCTCTTAACAGGTAGAAAACTTGAACAGAACGCGGATCATGGTTCATGAGGCAGAAAGATAGAGGGCATGAGAGAGAAAGAGAGAGAGCTGGAGGAAAGAGAACATAGCACTAACTTATTTATGATCACTGAAGCTTATTCTCTATCAATGATACCATGGGGAGCTGAGGTTCCTTCAGTCAGTCCTCCCTCCTTGATTTCACCAACTTAATTTCTTAAGCAGCGTCAGCTCCTCAACATGGAAGCAACAGCGGTGGCTGACAACTGGAAACGATCTCTGCACAAAGCTAAGTCTAAATCTTTTTGATTTGAAATGAAATGATAAATAGCTTATCAGTGAGAACCACGCAAATGTAGTTTTAAATGTGTATCATAGTTGCATGACGCTGGAAGTCCAAGCCAACTAGGAAGGAGGACTTAAGAGTCACCATGAAGCCGGGAGCCTGAGTCCGAGGGACAGCTACAGCTGAAAGGACAGAAAACCGGGAAGGAATTGTGACTAAAACTGTGCTGAAAATAAAGAGATGTGGAGAAGTCACAGGTAAGAGTGAGGCAGTGGAGCTGAGAACAAGCTGTGCACCATGTCACATGACGCCCGTCGAGTGCTGCCCCCAGCACCAAGAGGAAGGGTCGCGCTGCAGCGTGCCAACAAGACCAGGACCACACACAGAGCGGGATCATAGTTCACTGATCATACAAATACCTATTGAATGTGAACCCAAAAAAGGTTTTCAACAACGTGCAGACATTAACTTACAATCATGTGTGGACACCCACTAAACTTGATTTTTCCACACGAAGAGCCAGTCTCCGGAGATATGGCTCCCCAGGCAATATCTTTTTTCCCACTGTCTTTGTAATAATGTGGGTCATATAGCTCCTTATATTTCTCAACCTCAACAAGTACTCTTTCCTCATCCATTATACACAGACGAGAGACAAGAGGGAAGTCCAACTGCCTGTGTGCCTGAGCAACCTACTTTCTCTGGAAAACAAAATGCATTTTTTCAGGGGCAGTGAGGCTGGAAATTGGACAGTGTAGTGCGGGCGCGTGCGTAGCTGCCACCCGTGTGGTGGTTGCACATAGAAAATAATAGAGGTGGCTGTTTTGACACGCACTGTTCGGCAGCTGTGTGTTTGGGCCTTGAGAGAGAGACGGGAAGGTAGCAATATGTCTATTTGTCTGTGACGGGGGGAGGCCTGTCTACTACATGCATGTGAGAGAGAGAGCTAAATGTAATGTAATCTCTGTTGACGGACAATTTGAATACAATCTCGTAGCAGAATGCATTTTTAAAACTTGTCAGGATTATAAAACTCCTGGCCGAGCCTCGCAAACTCCTTTCCGTTAGGCTAGATGTGGCCTTGCAGCGCTAACAACAGAAGTTGTCTTGGCAAACTTCTTCAAACGAGTATCAGCTTTTATCAGCTCCCAAGCTCCAGAGGTCGGTCTTCCTTTGTTCTCACGCCGCCAACAGCAGCCCCAGCTGCTCCGTTATCCTGGAGCTATTGATATTAACCGCAGAATAATGTCAGCTCTGATCCAGGAGTCTTATTCTAACGGTACGACCCCGAGACAGAGTTTCGAAGTAACATTAACGTGTTGTTGGAGCATAAAATCTCCCGTGGGTAGTGTGGCTGTCTGCATGAATTTGTAAAGCGGCAAACGGTATCTGTTACTGTTCAGCTGATTCTGGTGTACTGCTACTGATCTCTACATCGTCGCTACACTCACAGTTGAGTTGTGAGAAACTGTGTCTGATTAATGTAATGTTGACAGGATCTTTCTGTTTTGAGAAGAGGCTACAGCTTGTGAAACTTAAGTTAGCCTTGTAATTTCTCCGTCTTACAGTACGTCACAGCAGGACCTCTGGGCCAGCATTACAGCATGTTAACAGTGTGTGTGATGCCAGACACACCCTCCAACAACAGCATCTCTGGTTACAGATCTGTGGGTCCGGGAGGAAGACACCCTCTCCACATTTAAGAGTACGCTTAAAACCTTTCCATCTGTACTCATTCATATCACATCAATTCTCGTTACTAACTCGTCTTCTTCTCTCTCCCGCAGTTTTGTTCTTCCTCGTCTCTCTCCTCTCTCCTCCTGTCGCTTTCTGCAGGGATTTCTGCCTCTGGAGCTGCAGAGTCTGGATCTGTGACTGTAAACCGCCTACTGCCCCCATGATCCTGCTCAACACCCACTGCTTCAGTTATTGAGATGATCATTACTGTTATTATTATTATTAGTTTTATTATTAGCCTTATTTTTATGATACGTCTTTATGTGAAACCTGCATTGTGCTACATTCTATTTCCTCCTGTTTTCTGCCCCCCCTCTCTCTATTTCTCTCTCAACCCAGATGGTCGGGGCAGACCCCCCCCCCCCCCACCACCACCACCATGATCTGGGTTCTGTTCAAATTTTCTACCTGTTAAAGGGAGTTTTTTCTTGCCACTGTCTCTAAGTTCTTGCTCATGGGGAAATGTTGGTTCTATGTAAATATTACTATAAAGTCTAGACCTGCTCTACATGGAAAGTGCCCTGAGATAACCTCGGTTATGATTTGGAGCTACATAAATAATTGAAGTGAATTGAATCAAATTTATAGATGCTATCTCTTTATCAGAACTCAGAAAACCAGTAGTGTTCTTTAATCCTTTAAGGAATGTGATTGAAAGACTTTGTGTCACTGTACCAAATTATCTGATTAGTATAAATTAATGACATGTACTAAAATAGTTCATTTCTAGCCTTAGTGCTAATTAATTTTACTCCCTTTTTTTCTTCATCTCTGTGCACTGCAGCCTGCTAAAAGAAATGAGAAGAGTGTGGCTGGTTGGATAACAGAGCGGTTAGCAGGCAAACTAAATAGAGGGAGGGAAATCAAATCATCATAGCACCCAGGTACATCAAAAATGAAACAAAAAAAAGGAACACAGCAGCTTAGATGAATCAGCAGGAAGACTAATGAATGATCATTTGGGATATTGACTGATAGTCTGGTTATAGATAAGGTACAGGTGAAGGCATATGGAGCTGAAGATTGATAACATCTGGATACAGTCAATATTGTAGTGTGCAAAGAGCGAAGTGATTAATAATAAATAATAAATAATAAATAATGGTACAGTAATAAAGGTACTGTAAGTTCCATTTCAAAAGCAGTGCTGATATATTCAAGTGATCTTGTCCTGATGTGCAAAGAGCAGAGTGTTAAGAATAAATAATAAAGATAAGTTTAGTCAACTAGCAGTTCCATATTAACAGGCCTGGCAGAAGCAGAGGAACTGTAGAGTCCTATAGCACCTGGCAAGATGACCTCCTGTATTGCTCATTTACACAAAGGGGTCGAGTAAGTCTGTTGCTGAAGGCGCTTTTAAGCCTAGCTAACATTTTGTGCAGGGGTTGTGAGGCATCGCCCAGGATCGCCAGCAGTTTTGCCAGCAATCTGTCCTCAACCGCCTCCTCCAGTGTAACCGGCTTGGACCCAGACTTTATTCAGTCGGTTGTCGTCCTTTACTGTGATGCCTCCTCCCCAGCACACCACAGTATAGAAGATGATGCTCGCAACAACAGCCTGATAGTACATGTGGAGTATCTCATTGAAGGACCTGAGCTTTCTCAGGAAGTAGCGCTGGCTCAGTCCCTTCTTGTAGATGACCTCGGTGTTGGTGGACCATTCCAGCTTGCCATCCAGTTGAATGCCCAGGTACTTGTTTGCCTTAACATTCTCCACATCGCCCCTCGGTGATTCACACCAGAGAAGGTGGGGCCTTCTTTTTCCTGAAATCCACCACAATCTCTTTTGTTTTGGCCACGTTCACGTGGAAGTGTTTCTCCCCACACCACATCACAAAGCAGTCCACCAGGCCCCTGTGCTCTTCCTGGCCACTCTCCACACATCCCACAATGGACGTGTCATCCGAGAATTTCTGTACATGACAGGATTCCGATTTGTACCTGAAGTCTGACGTGTAGATGTTGAACAGGAAGGGACGCACAAATGTTACTCACCAGATGTGCAGACAAACAGCTCTGTAGCCTCACAAACTGTGGTCTGCCCGTCAGGTATTCCTCCACCTGCATGTCCTCGAATTTACCCTTCAGCAGTCTAGGCTGGATAGTGTTGAACTGGACACTGGAGAAGACGAAAAACATGATCCGCACCATATTCTGTCAGGGTCTGTCTAGGGAGGAGTAGGCCTTCTGTGGCAGATATATTATTGCATCATCCTAACCCACATGAAGCTGATACGCAAACTGCCGGGGGTCTAATGCTGAGCTCATCAGTAGTTGAAGGTATGCTAGGGCCAGTCTCTCCATGACCTTCATTATGTGAGAGGTTAGTGCTATTGGCCTGTAGTTGTAAATTTCCAACTTCTGTAAGTTGGTTAATGTTATTCTTCAAATGTTGACAAGTAGTTTGATGCAACTCTCATGTTTCTAGGTCTTAGGACAGCTGACGTATGACCAAGAAACATGAGAGCTGCAAGATCTAAACCAATTTCTACTATGTAACTGTGGTGCCAACTAGTGACTATGTGTAACTAAGCATCTAATAATGATAATAATAATTATAATAATTATATAATTGAATAGGCTTCAGACAATTATTATTATCATTGATCTACTCCGTTATTGATAATGCTAGAAATTTCTGATCCTTTGTGTTTAGTCAGTTAGCTATTTGGAGTGTGTTGAAGGTTTGTGAACAACGTACTGAAGTGGAATCCCTGAATATATGGTTCAATTCCCATCATTGTTGATTCATATATTGATTACTTAATGCTTTTATGGGCCTTGGTGGTAGACGGATGTGCTAGTTTTGTGCCTAAACTCCAAATTAAACAATTCGAAAATATAGAGAAATCTTGCTCTTTGTCAGATGAAACACAGAAAGACGAGCCCAACGGATGGACAAATGGCGCCATGCCTACGATGCGTCCAGCATCCTCCTGGGGAGATAAAAACAGCTGGGCCCTTGTGTTTGTTGCTTTCGGCAGTTTTTCATTTTAGTTCTGTTTAGAGTTTTTCTTTTAGTCTATTCGTTTTCTTGTACATCCTATTGTGCTGCGCTGCTCTTTTGTCATTTTTGTGCTCGTGTACTTTATCTTTCAGTTAGCCACGTGTTTTTCAAGTTAAGGTTTTATCAATACGCACAACCTGTAGCTCCTCTATCTAGCAAGCAAAGTCAGCAGTATTAGGAATCAGGAAAGCTGAAGTCTTTCTAGGATATATTTTCTTTTATAACTTGTAGTCATCACTCTGGTTCCGCTTAGAAGATTTTTGGAGGTTTTGTGTTGTTTGGCCAACACCAGTCCCTTCTTAAGTCATCTAGTGAAAGTTAGGTACAGTGATTAGAGGCATTAATTTTTCCACATCAACCTGCAAGAGCCAAATGCAGACAACCAGTCTGCCCGAGCGGCTACAGAGAAATCATCGGTGGTGCAAAAGAAGAGTCTGCTGGCAGACCTCCAAACGCCGAAATAGCAGAGAAAATTGGCGGAGCCTGTTGCCTAGGTAAGCCACGACACTTCAGGGAGGATCTACCTGGAGTCTGCCGTAATGGTTACAGACCAGCTACCAACTGCTTTGCTTCCAGCCAAAATACTCCAGACCCCAAACTAAAGTAGACAACGCCATGTATTATTTTGCTCATGACTGGGTTGTTGCTGAAATATCAGTAACATTTTCCAATCCATAAAACTTCCAATCCATAAAACTGTATAGTGACATAGCTATATCACCCCTAGCCTAAACATCTTCTCTCCCACCATTGCCCTCTTAACAACATTGGTTACTATTGTTCTTTTGTTTGGCCTTGCATTTTATTTATTAGTCATTGCATTTTTTTCTGTGTTAGTACACAATAGTTAATATAATTTCCTTATTTGGAGCCCAGTCGTTGCTTTGGAGTAGAGAGTTGTCCTGACGTAGTTCTATAGCTCTTCTCCAATGGCTTAAAAAGTTGAAATTATTTGAAAGTTTTCATCCCTTTCTCTCCCTTATGTCAACCCTTTCAATGAGAGAGAGAAAAAGATAGTAGGTGTGTGATTTGGTCAGGCAAAGTTCATATTAATTAGCTCTGAAAAGAATGGATTATCTGCTACCAGTGGCATAGAAAAGCTCAGTATTTAACTGATCTCAAAGCATATTCTCATTAGACGCCCCCTCTATCTGTCCTCTCAGCCCACGAAGCAGAACTGTAGATCCTTTGTCTGCTGCGGATCATTACTCTGTTGAGGAAACAAAAAAAAAGACCCGGTGTGATTAAGACGGCTGAAAAGATTCTTTTCTCTATCTCATTTGAAAAGTAAAGCAGAGCGGCGGGATAAGCGCTGATGCCGGAGCAGAGTGAGGTGGCACCCCAGCAACGTCATCACTAACTACAGTGCATGTCATGACTCATGAAGACCAGCCGGCATTAATCCTCTTTAGCACTTAACACCCCAGTCTCTGCTGCACAGTGACATGTCACAGTGCTACGGCCAGTGAGGAAGGAGAAGAACAGCTGCTGCTCTGGGCTGGGAGTGCTGCTTAATGGACACTAATGATCTATGGGCAATTTTGATATCTTGACTACATTTAAAGACAATCTCTGAAAATGTCAGAGATTATCTCTGACCGATAGAGAGGGCAACAGCATAATATTAGATAGATGTACTAATGAGTAATAACAAGCAGACAAAAGACTAGATGATGACAACAAGCAGACAATAATATAAAATAACAAGGTGCACTGGTGATCAGCAGATGAGACATGACAAAGGCACAGGCATGAGACTGACATCGATCTTCTTGTCTCACTCTCAGACATGACGTGGATTTCCCAAAATGTTGAACGATTCCTTCTGACTGGGTTTTCTCGCTGTCAAGCAGAGTGTGTCCTCCGCACCAGCAGGCGTATCTCCACTCTGAAGACAAATACAAACGCTGGGGTTACTATTTTCACTACCAGCTGGCTGTAGTTTGCTGCAGATTCCAAAGCACTCTTCTATAAATAGCAGTCGTGAGTTTGAAGTCTAAAACCCATTACATGAGCTCACTCTCTAATAGTTCAATTACTGACTCTGGTCTGTAGAGTCATCTTGACGGGTGCCGTGCCAGTGGCAGTCTGTTTTAGCAGCTCCATGTGTCTTTCTCATTTTTCGTGCATTTTTTACGGTTGTATCAAGTACTTGTCATGTTGAAATACGTTTGTTTTATGAAACTGGAAATCCCTCAGCGTCAAGATGGTTTTTCAGTGGTTTGGATACGTTTGATTGCTCGCCTTTGCCCCCAGAGTTCTTCTAATGAATGGAAGCCATGCCTGCAACTCCACCGGCATTACCCACACACGCGATCAGCCGATCGCTCTGCAGGAAAGAAAGCCCTCAATTCCGGTGGAGCCAAGGCGGAAACGGCGGAGATGCAGGGCCGGTGTTACGCAGAGAATGAAAACCCTGCATCCCTGCAGTCATTGCAGGGAATGTCAGGGCCCTGGCAAATAAGACGGATGAAGTGGGAGCACTCACTAGTATTCAGAGGAGGTACAAAGATTTTACGGTAACACTTTATTGGGAACTGTACAGGAATGTGCAAAGGCAATGTGCAAATGCTGGCGGTGCAAATCAAGGTAGACTGTAAATGTGTAGCACGCTAAAGGTGGAGGGAAAATAGTAGAAGTAGGTCTAACATGGCCAATAATGTGCCCCAAATAAAAGAGTCACATTTAAACAGAGGGCCTTTGTGCACAGTTAGGGTGAGCTTAGATAACAATATGGACTGCCTGTTGTTTAAGTGATTGCTAATTTTACTCTCACAAATGGAAACTGACTTGCAGTGTGGGTCCTAGAAACGAATAAACACAAAATAACATGGGTCAGATATAGTCCACACATGACAGGCACCCGTCACCAACAGCAGCTTCCGTGACAGCACACCACGTAGGTAGAAGAAAACAACGCCGCGGCGAGCAACCCCAATAATATGCAGCGCTTACCTGCAGCGCTTTAAAAGTTCTAGATATAAGAGCTGCTGATACCCTTAATGCAGATGAAACAAGACAACGATGAACAGTCCACAATACTGTACATCAGTGTGTAGCGTAGGGCTAATTAGAGTAATAAGAATGTAATGTCTGAAATAAAATTGGCAGAAATGGTTTTTTCAATTTTCGGGAGCTCAGGCTTTATAAATGTTACTTAGACTCTCTTGCATTTTTTTCAATTCTGCAAAATAGGGCTTCTCTTTGTTAAGCAGACACTATTATCTGTGTTAGTCCGTGGGTGTGATGTGAGGTGTACTGCAGTTACTAATCAAGACTGTTTGTATTTCCTGGATAACGGCACTAGCTCAGAGATATTATCACATGTGGCTGTAATTGAGCGTGTTAAAGGATAATAAGAGGTAACCTTTTTTCTCAGGCTCCTTTTCAAACGCCAGTAAAACAGGGTTGTGGAATGAGCTGGAGAGTGCAGAGGGTCTCCCCTATATACAGTCTATATGGTGGATATGCCATACATTATACACACAGTCATGTACTGTATATGTCTGCTGCAGGTGACGGACATACTTTGAAGAAGGGCAGAAAGTTAATCAGTTCAGCTGCATGGGTCTGACCGGGAGCCGCTGAGGAGCTCAGTGAGCGTCCAGTGAGCACCGACACTCCCCACGCAAAGAAGGCTGGAGAGACACAAACATCAAACATCTCCACGCAGGGCATACCCGACCTACTGGTCCACCTGAGAGATTAGTCTTCTCCGCGTCACACCGCACTCTTCGGACCAACTTTAGCAAACACAATCTGGGAGCCAGCGAAGAATACATCAGTTTGTCTGTTGTTTTCCGCGAAGTGCTGCGCTTGGAATCGGTGATATTGACTGGCCTTGGCCTCTGCGAGCAGACAGTTCCTGTGCACTTGAACATTAATTGACTGCTGGTGTCTCTTAAATCAACTACCATCATCTGTTAACTAAGTAATAATTAAGCAGTATATCGTGACAGGCCGTGAGATATTGTGATCATTTCACAGCCAAGGGGCCGTTGTTGTTGTACAATCTGGCAGAAAAGGCTTCCTGCTCTCTGAGGGAACTCTCATTGCATCTGGCCAGCAACAAAGTGTCTGCTGGAGTACTAATCCTCCTGAGCAGACACATACACAAACATTAGATCTCAGATTTAAAACATGCTATATACCAAAAGGTTCAAGGTTGGGGTGATGGAGGGAGCTGTGGCAGCAAATGGCTTTGGCAAGAGTGTATTAGCAGAGTAATGATGAGAAGTTTCAGGTTATAATGGCAACACTGTGCCCGGTGTACAGAGTACATCTGGACCCGGGTTATTTATTGGAAAGGTTTTTCAAACATGCAGAGGAGGATCAGACCAACAGAGAGAGACAAATTTAAGCCACCGTCGCCTCTAAAACCAAATATTACCGTGAAAAACAAAAACCTCACCACTCTGTGGGAGAAATTCAGGCAAGATTCTAGTTTCATAACAAATTTGGGGATACTTATCTTTAATGCACAATAGCAATGATGAGAGAGAGGCTGCTGAACTGAAGCTCTGACAAGAGCTGTGCTCCACAATCAGCCATTCTGTGGTGCAGCTCACCAAATCCACACACCATAATTACCCGTAGAGATACAAAACAAAACACGGAAGCAGCTAATGAACCTTGGTACACAAGAAACAGCCTGCACGTGTCCAGACTAGTCATGTTATACACATCAATGACCGCAGATAAAGTGAGACCCAGTGACCAGGGCAGAGCTGCACACCCATTTAAAATGTGTTGATTATATCATTTCAGCATTAGAAATGCTAATACTTATTTTGGAGGCTTGCGGAGGAGCCCGGGTCTGCTTTCGGGGAGTTAAGCCCCCTGGGCTTAGATGGGAGGCTATTCACTGCTATAGGCAAGTGAAAAATGATGCACTCTGTGGAGAGATAACAAACTTAATCCTTTCGGTTATGTTTTTTTAATGCATTAAACCCCACAAGAGAAAACCTGAGATGAAATATAAATCCAGGATGAGAAAAAAATTAATACCCTTCCTGGCTGCTCCCCCAAAAAGTCTGCAGAAGCCTTGTAGCCTACTCTGGCAAGTGTCAGGCTGCTAAACCCCCGTTCTTCCCTCCTGCCCGCTGGCCCTCCCCAGTCACCTAGACTGCGTTTGAATGCAGCCGAATTCATGACACAGTTGTTCTCATTTACGTATCGGTCTGTTTCTGTTGTCAGACACCTGAACGAGGAAGAAATGGCCCGGTGATTTAATCGCAGCTCAGATTTCAAAATGTTGTTCCCATGCTGCTGCGCTGCGGTGGCACACGGCCGGTGAACCTCCGTCCCGTCCCTCTCTGTGGTATGATATAGCTGATTAATGCAGCCGAAACTGATGATGTGGTTTATGTCATATATGTTTCAGGTGTCAGACATGGGAGCAGATTACTATCGTTAACCAGAAATGATTGCAAGCTGGGTGTTGATGAACTCTATCTTCAAAGTCAACAGAAATACAGGTTGATGCCAGCGGCTGTGTGACACGTCATATTTAAAATGCGTGTTCACAGAAATGTTTTCTTCCTGTCTGTACAATACAGTACAGTGTGTTTAAAATTTCTGTGACTTGTGTTATTGTGTTAACCTTGTTCAATAGATCTTTGACTAAATGTCTAAAAACCTGTGTAACAGATTATCGTTATTTATCCGGCGCAGCGTCTGTACGTTACGAGATACAGTGAAACGATTCACAAGCTGCTTTGGGCCTCCTCAACTGCATCCGCATAGACTAGTGATGAGCGAGCCAGTGTGCGACACCTGGTGGAAGAAAAGGGAAGAGCATGTCGGATTTTATGAGGTCGCTGCAGAGTTGGAGGATACTGCGTTCTAACCGTAGCAACCCTGCGATGGTGACATAACAGTCAGAAATGTAACCAAACAGAGAGCAACTCAGCAGTGCACACTCAGTGCTCAGTGCTAGCATTAGCTGTCGCTCTTTCATGGGTCCAAATGTGGTGATGATAAAGCAGACTGTATAAACTCAACGGATAGTCCTGTGACCTCAGCACGCTGTACACCGGTCAGCCATCCCATCGGTGTACACTGCATGCGAAACTACTGCAAGGAAAATATCCACAGTTTTCTCAGTAAAGTCACACATTTGAAAGGGCAGCACCAGACTTTAGCTCATTTTAGCTGGTTTTAGCTAATTATAATAATATGGTGTGCATCTTACTTAACCACTAGACTGCCAGGACACTCTCGTTTCTGCATTTTGTGAAAAAAGAGAGATATAATAATATAATAAAATAATAATATTCTTGTCTTTGCTACACAGACCACAGAGACGCCACAATAGATAAACATTTGGCAATTTAGAAGCCACCAGGTTTTTAAAAGCCCTGACACGAAACATGTGTCTCGGCTCTCCGCAGTAAACAGCTGTGTTCACATTCAGAGCACAGCGCGATTAAAGCTGGTCTGACAGATGCCACTTCATCCAGCATCTTCAGTCCTTTCCTTATGAAACATTCAGCAGACCACCAGGACTAACAATACATTAGGCTTATGTTATTCAGAATGGTCACATACATATTTCAACAGGATATTTCTATCTGCTGGCAGCCATTTAAGGATGTGGTGTGTCTCTGTACTGCTGAATACGGTGTCTGTAGAGCCACACTGGTGTTTCCACTTGCCTGCAAAAGCAAGGCCACAAGGGTATTTGGCCGCTTCACCAAAGCCATTCTACTGCCGCAGTACCATAAGGAGTGGGTTTATAAGGCGTATGGGTTTCAAGTGAACCAGTCCTATCTGGGAGTGAAAATACTTTACATCTGATTTCAAAAGGATTTCTTATCTGATTCTTTCGTTTCATGGTTAGAACACAGATGGAAATGGGTCACATCTGATCAGCATCATTAATGAGCTGTTTTGTGAAGCAGAGAAGCTTTAGTTCACATTTTTAATGCCACCGGTTTATGTTACATCCGATATGTATGAAAGTTTGCATCAGTTAAGTCTTACCATAGTGTAAAATCCTGCATTTGGCCTTTGCATCAGAAGATGCTAAGACTTGTGACCAGAGCAAGATACACTACAATATATGGCCAAAACTAGAGGAAAACCCAAGCATTATACCCATGTGTGCATTAATGCATCTGATTCTCTAGTTTCAGTCTTTCCACCAGATTTTATAACCTTGGTGCAGGGATTTGCTCCCATTCAGCCACAACAGCATCAGTGAGGCCCAACACTGCTGTTGGCTGATCAGATCTGGCTCACAGTCAACAACCCAGTTCATCCCAGTGCAGTTGGATGGGCTTGAGGTCAGGGATCTGTGCAGACCAGACAAGTTCTTCCACACCAAACTGGGAAAACCATTTCTTTATGGAACTGGCTTTGTTCACGGGGAGACTCTCATGTTGACACAGAACACAAGTTTAGAAACTAGAAAGTTAGAAACACACACTACACAATGAATACACTACATTACACTACATGATACACACACTAAACTACACACGCAATGAATACACTACATGCGCCTTCTTCTTGCACTAACCCCCAGGTCAAGTGATGTTTTGTACATAAGATAACTAATGGCTTGATTTCCATGAAATTTGCTGTGAACCATATGAGCTTTCCACACCACCCTGACACTAAAATTTCCATTTGCACACATAATATTTAATAACGCAGCTGGGTTACTGGAGTGCAAGGACATTTCATAGTACAATAATGCTATCCCTTTTCAATTCGGTGATTCAGGGGCCATTTCTGTAGTGCTATCCTGAGGGGATGTGGCCGTCAGGAGTACCAGAGGTTTCCCAGGTATCCCAATAATTATTTAATTTGGGGATTATTTACTTAAAAGGCTGAATAAATGTGCAATCCTGATGAAAGATTTTGTGGATCAATCTATTTTCGAGTAATAAACTCTGTTTTCTGGTGTGCACCATGCCACGCCAGAGAACCACACCTCTTTCTAACTTGACTTGACTGATAACATTTTCGTCCAACAGGTGTCACCGTGTGCTTTGCAACGATATATGGCATGACTGACAGGTTGGCTCGTTCACTACTCTGGATGTGTGCATAAGCCAAACACGTATTTCTTAAATGAGTGGGACAGAGTGAAGTCCACTCCCGACCCAGAGGGAGCCATCCACCGTTTTCTGGCAGAGAACCATGGCCACTGACTTGGAAGTGCTGAATTCCCATCCCGTGACTGCCCAAGTGCATGTTGAAAGTCACAGTCTGATGAAGCCAAAAGAACCACATCATCTGCAAAGAGCAGTGAAGCTACTCTGAGGGTCCCAGCCCAGACACTCTCCTCCCCCTGGCTGCACCTGTAGATCCCGTCCGAGAAAATCACAAGCTAAATCCCACTAGGAAATTACAAATCCGTAAAACAAAGTCAACTCAAACCTGATCTTTCTCTCATGCTATTGTGGTATAGCATTGTAGTTTACAAGCAAATTCAAAAAAGTAAACACTGGGTGTTCATACTGGAGTAGGCCCTAGTGAAGTAGGTTGTAACAAAGCCAGTGTTGAAAAGCTTTATTAGGTGAGCTTTTACTTTTAACTAAAACACATACAAACATACTAAACTCCTATATGTTTCTACATTTCGACACAGTTGTCGAAACTAGTGTCCTACGAGCAGGGCAGCTAGAAACGTGAGGGTGGTGTGGCACCATACAGGCCTGCTTGTCAACCTTTGTGGAGTGTTTGCAGCACAGTCGTAATATTCTCTCCAGAGACCTGAAATGTGCTCAACATGATGTTTGAATGCCAATAGAGCCTCATAAATAACTGAGTCTAATCTCTCTCCCTATCTCTCAGGATACGTTACATATTCAGAGTAATCCGGCAGTAAGGGACGCACAACAACGCACAGTGTATACTGCAGAGTGGCACTGTACATCCCTCTATCCATCACGTGCATGTGTATTTCAGATTGATAAGAAAGAACAAATTCCTGATTACACGGGGAGGAATTTGGCGTTAGAGTGCTCTGAAATCCTGCTCCTGCGCTGTCCAAAAAGAAAAAAAGAAATTCCAGCATACTCAGTGCGTTGAGCCAACTCTTTCACTGTATCTCGTGCTCCTCTACCCCAAATCATTTTATCTGTTTTCACTGTTATCACATAATCTCAGACTCTGTTCTGAGAATTATGGGATTATTTATGATCAATCCAATTTTCCAACCTTCACCTTTAGGACAAAAACAGAATTTACCAGAATCAAAACAATGACTGGGCTGTTTTCAGTTCTCTGAAATAGAGTGTGACCCATCAAATACAAATACAGTCCAAAGTGGCCCACAAGGAATTAACAATATAAAACAACACTAACACTTTATGCCAAGTGAAACAATTTAACAGTTAGCACACATCCAAATCTGTAGGAACACATCGCAAGCAGAGAGCTTACGAAGACTGCTTAAAAACAATTTCACCACAGCCGTCTTCTTCAGCTGACCAGTTTTACTCTGTCATGGAATTGTAGATGTCTAAATTTGAGTTTTAAGGACTTTTCATCCACGACGGTTTAAAACTTTAGACTGACAGTTCATTCTTGAGCTTGGAAACAACAGTGGGTGAGACAATTGACGCAGGAGGTCAATTACTAGCTGTTCTGGAGATTTGATTTTATCGCACGGATCGCTCTGATAACGGCTCTTTTAAACGCTCCCTTTTTTGGTGGTGGTGCAGTGACTAGTGCAAGCAGCAGTGCAGCGGTTTGGTATTTTCCTGACCATGAAATTGGCTTTGCCTGTTTGTGTGGTATTTTGATGCCAAGCACAAAGCGCACGGTGCACGTATGGGAGGAGAGGTGCAAACTGGGAGGAGGCTCATTCAGAAAAAGCAGCCAATTTGAGTTGTTGGTATTTAGTTGGAAAATGGGCCCTAGATTTTGTGCTGACGATTTTATCAACAAAAGGCAAAGGAAAGATGAGATCATGCTCAAAATGTAAATCAAGTAATTTAACAATCCCCAGACAGTAGATGCATTTAAACAGATCAGCCACAACATTAAAACCAGTTCTAAATCTTCCTTTATTTCATTTCTCGGGTAAGAAATCCACTAAACCTTTTTTGTTTGTAATAACCCACGCTGAAGACGAGAGCGCTCTGAAATTCTAATTTGATTTGAACACCAGTGATCTGCAAAAAGCTCTACCAATGCGTACTTTTCAGATTTGTGATTGGGCTTTTTCACAGCTTGCCCTCACACGCTGGGTTCATCCATTCTAACATCAGATTAAAAGAGATCATTTTTCATAGCCTATACGCTTGATTAATGCTTGCAGAGCTAGATTTATGTTGGGGGGTAAGGGGAGGTCCTTTTTCCTCTTTAAAGCTCTATCATGAAGGCTCTGTAATGGAAATCATTTAAGACTTCTGGCTTTACATTTGATGACAGGGATGATCCTGCCCTCTGGACATATTACAAACACCAGTAATGCAACACAGTGGAAACATGAGAGCCATCAAAATCAATGGAATGATTACATGTTGTATTGATATCATATTACAGTTTAAGCTATGAATGTCTTGGATTGAATTGGATCCCAGTAAAATATTCATAAATGTCTGAACAGCCTCTTAAAACACATTTTAGTCACAGAAGAAGTTTTAAAGTTACAGTTTTTGGAGAAAGAAGGACAAATTTGAAATAAATGCCCAGAAATAAATGGAGAAATCAGCCTTTTATATGATCTAATATGTGGGACTCAGTATTTATGAGCATGTCTTTAAACCAGATGAATTCATGTCAAGAATAACCTGAATACTACTGGGATGCAGGGGTGGAAATAACAGATTTATTTTTAATTAATTAACCATCACCTCCGTTCTAGAGATTTGAGGACACAAGGACTTGCACAAAACACCGTCTATCGAGCTGCGCGACCGTCCAACGACTTTCCAAATACACACGATTTTTACGCCAATTATTTGAAAGACTTTTCTCGATGTCCGGCTCAAAGTAAACACAGAAAGTAGAACTTGGAGCAGCCATTATGGGATTTTAAGTAGGAGAAATAGTTACCTTTTCACCATGTGAGGCAAAGAGATGACAGATTAATCCCTGTTTTCATTTTTGATTATCCACTAACTCAGGTCATATTCATCATGTCATGTTTTGATGGATGACTGAATTTTCAGCCCATTTCCCCAGGCCCCTGCGAGGTTTTCAAACATCAGTCTTGGTGATAAAAAACAAATTTGATAAGAATTAACAACGTCAACCACAGGAGAGGTTCAGTCAGCTTCAATCTTCCCCCACCAAATTAAATGATGAAAATCAAACAAGGATTCACGTACAATATGTTTTTTAAAAAGCCACTCATGCCCTTGGATGATTAAAACAAGCAGTTTGAATCACTGTAGCCTCTTCTGAAGCATTGTGGGTAATGGGGAAGGGGGGGCCTTGCTAACAAAAAGGTTGCACTTGGGATAGCGGTCTGTCACCGGCAGGATTACAGCCTATTAAATGGCTCATCAGTGGAGGTCAGGAAAGCAAAACCCAATGAAAGCCAGCCTGCTGTGATTAAGGACAAGTGGCGATATTCCTTCTTCCCTTCTCCACCTCCATCCATCTCGCCTCCTCGTCCTGCTGGCTGCAGGGAACGCTGGATTATTCCCTACCTGTGGAATTCAAGGTCAAGCGTTTTGTTGTTAGGAAACATGACAACTGGGGCGCAATGACAGATGCAGTGCTGCTTAAGAGATTTTTCATAGAGGTGAAGTAAAGGTGCCAGAATTCACTGCAGGTTTGGATGTGAACAGGTACGCCCACACTCTAATGACCTGGCTGAGGCGTACACAGAAGACTGGAATGACCAAGTGAATTCACAACAACCTGATGAATGTAAGGTGCTAAATATTCAAGTGAATAGGAAAGTGGTGTCAGACTTCTGGACCCCACTTTATGTAGGAATGTAACGGAATATAAATACATCCAATAATAATTAAATGTATTTATTTATTTATTTAAAGGAATCTATGCTCATTCATAACCCGAAAATTCCCAGTAGGTACAGCAGACAGATTTGAGTAACTTTAACTTACTTGTTAATAAGTTAACAGAAGTAAAAATTGTAAGTTGAACAAATTCAAAGCATAAACTTGAAAATGAAAATGTAATGAAGTTTGGTAAAATTCTGAGTTCTCACCTTTCTCTTTCTTGCCGTGTAGTCTATCTAACCTGTTTGTTTTTAATTATACATAATATCAAACACCCTACACTTCAACTTAAAAATAACATAATTATTGCAAGATGGTACAATTTTGAGTCATTGAACAATGTAGTGATAATGCACAGTAGTACTGTCAGTACAGTGCACCCATACATCTGTTTACAAATCAAAGCAAAACACAACTTCTTATCACAATCAGACTCTGCGGTGGTAACAGAATGACCCAGTTGATGGTTGTGTTTCGCCCCTAAGACTGGTAGATCTAATAGTAATAATAACTAAGAGGGACACATTTCATTATTCTTCTATTAATCAAAATTAGCACTATAAATAAAACAACGACGGCAAAGTGAATACACCATACTACAATCAACTCCACAGAGGTACTACAGCCGCTATTCTGGCTGATAGTATTTTCATCATCTGAGAAGGGTGTTAGGTGTCATGAATATTCTGAGACTATAGTTTTCTTAATTATATAACTGAATGAGATGTAAACTATCTGAAGCACTATTAATATCAATGGAATGTGACAGGTTGAAAAAAAAAGACTAAAACTTGAAATATGCCTTTTTTGTATTGATACTTCAGGGCATTGAATAAGTGCAAAACTAGCATACTACTGGAGGACCTGTAAGACCTGTGTCCCTCGTATCTGGCTAAACATAACCACAAATAAAACAGAATTGCTAATTAAGAAAGGGCAAGTGACATTTACTTGAATTAAGTCAAACAGCCTTACATAGTCAGCACAAGATACTCCAATCCAGACAGGACAAGGCAGACTAGATTTGAAATCTAAAGATAAGATTATCTCTCTCTTGTGGTGCAGTCGCAGTCTCAGCTACTAATGCTCATAGGCACTTGTTCAAGGTTCGGGAAAGTGCTGCATGACTTGTTGTTGGTGCTTAAAATAAATGTTCTGCTGATTTTCTCCCATGGGTTAATGTAGCACTAATGATGGAGGATGACAAGTTACAAACCTGATGAATGAGTTACCTGTCAGTCCACCTGACTTCATGACTGCATCTGGCATTAACATGTGATCTGTATCTGGATAATGACATCTGATCCCAGATCTTTGCATTTACACCTGGTAATAATAGTCATTCTTATTACCTTGATTCTCAATGTACAAATTAGTTAGGCAATGCTAGCAGACATGTAAACAATGAACGTTTGTCCAGATGAAGGAAGAGATGCTGCTGGATGGACTCTACTTATTTTTCCTTTGTAGATGAAGGACTCGTTTGCAGCTTTTTGATGGGCAGTTTGAGACAGCAGGAATATACAGAGTTAAGTGACCTTTCAACTTGTTGGAATGTTACAGACTGTACAGATGTCATTTACACTTGGCTGAGATCTGATCACAATGAGCCAGATGTGCTCCAGCTGATCTGATAGCATTCTGACTGTGTTCTAGGCGTATTTACTGTGCACCTGCATTAATATGTTTCTCCTGATCCCGTAAAGGTATCTGGAAGCAGATCACATGCCAGGTGAAAATGGGTCCATGAGTCCATGTTTGTACCACTTGGCTCATTTGTAATACGTCAGTGTAAAAATCCATCCATCCAGTAGCTATACCACTTATCCTTTGAGGGTTGCGGGGGGGCTTGAGCCAATCCCAGCTGACATTGGCGGAGAGGCGGGGTACACCCTGGACAGGTCGCCAGTCTATCACAGGGCCGACATATAGCCTACTTCAATTACGATCGTCCTCAAGACATTGCTTCAGGACCTTTCACAGCAGTCATGATGCTATACTGAAAACCATTAATTAAGGGAAAGTGACACACTTTATTGAAGTGCAATTCTGAATCACTGGAGTACCCCTTTAAAGGTCTAAAGTCCTACCAGCACCCTTTATAGACTTCAGTGCTCACTGCACCCCACGCAATGTGAAAGTGAATGAAACCAACCAAAATCTCAATTTTGCCATTAGGAGAATGATTTGTACTAAGCAGGTTTCATGGCAACGTGCATGTTTGATTTTAATATTACCTCCGTGCCAGTGAAAAGGTTTTTTCTGATGGTGGTTTTGGGGACTGACATGCAGCCGTTGTTTTTCACTGATCGAAATGACTGTCAAGAGAAAAAATTTTCATCTGATGGAGATGCTAGATGTTGATAGTTGATGAATGATGAACAGACTGGGAGATACTATATTGATGAATCATGAGGTAATAAGTAGTTTGTAAATACCTGTGAATTGACATGCTGACCAGTTTCATCATGAGTCATTCCTGAATAACCCTGAACCCACGACACAGACGGAAAGTGTTCACGCAGCACCGATCACTGAAATCTAACTCTTTTTGTGCCGACCAAAGTAAAGTCATACATCCTACGGAGTAGTTACTGAGTATGTCCTCATTACTTCATCGTTACATATATACAAGATATATATACAAGTGGCATGTCTGCTTACCATACTCGTATCTAATGTGGACGACGACTGCTCAGTATTCATGTAAAGGCAAAGGGCACTGACACTGTATCATATCCATTAATGTTGTTTTTACTAAACAGCTCCAATTCTCTCACAGTGGTGGAGTTGAAGAATGCCTGTAATCACATTAGAGACATGAGGGCACTTTCTTATTTGGTGAGATCAAATGTATCTCAGTGTCTGGGCAGCCCAGCTTGCCAGACATACATCAGCAGCATCTGTGAAAAGAGGTTCCACTTCCACAAGGTAGAATGAATTGGCCATAAGTGCTCTCAGTCCCTCTCATCTGCTCTGACTTGGCCCTTTGCCACTGTTGGTACTGTGCTGTCTTCTATGGGACGAGCCTGCACTCCCACTGCATTAAAAATCAATGCACTTGTATTTCTACTGAAGGAAAATAAGGCAATCTGTCAGTGCAGTCACTGCAGAACAGTGGTGACTTCAGTTTTCAGGGTATGTGTGACCTTAAGGTCACCAATCACCCAACAGGTTGGAGAAAATCTACGTCACCCAATTCTTTTAAGCTTTGTTCTTCAACCATGATGGACATTTAGGGTCCAAAATGGAAAAGACATTATCCTCTGAGGTGCTCACTGAATTTCACAGCAACAGACGGAGGTAACGAGTTACATTTACTTTGTTACATGCTCTTGAGTAAACTGTACTTGGAGTAGTTTTAATGCAGCATACTATTTACCCTTCCTTGAGAAGATTTTGAGAGGAAAGTCATGGTTTTACTCTATTACATGTGGATACATTCATCACGCTACTTTAATTTTAAGAATTATTTAATGCATTTAAGCACAGTATGTCAAGAGGCTGGTTGTCTGCTGATACAAGGTCTGCTGACGCACTGTTCTCCTATCGCAGCTGTAGCAGAGTTAATGAGTGCACTTGCCATGATTTGCCATTACTAGCCTTATTACCGGAAATTATTTTAATTTTAATTTATTTTAATCTAATTATTAGTCACTTTGCATTTTAATAGTATATTCTACACTATTTCTGTTTGTTTTGTTATTATTTTATTATTATGAAATTAAGTTTTTATAAAAACGGGCTTCTAATTGTCACAGAAAATGCTTTTGTGGTCGGTTGTGAGTAATTTGTTGTTGAGTTATTTATTGCAACCCAAAATGATTGTCATTCAAAAATATGACACAGGGACACAATGTGAAAAGCAAAGAAATCGAATTTGCATCAAAAATCGCAGCTTGCATTGCCTGTCTTTTGGTCTTCGTTTCTCAGTTTTGGTTTGCAGGTCCAAGTTTTTCATTTTCTCTGCGTTTCTCAATTTGTCCTAGCGCTTCTCAGTTTTTCTGAATGTGGTCATTATGGTAAATGAACAAAAGTTCAAATTGTGGAGATTCTCTCTACTGCTCTGCTATTGGTTTGATAAACTGTCAGTCATATCGTGCAAGGAACTCTGGGAAGTGCCTGTAGAGTATAAGTTAATTCTTAAGTTTTCAGAGTTTTGATATTTTAAAATGACGTTTCTCTGTGGGCCAATTTTTTTCCCTATTAATTCTTGGATTTTTAGTTGTATGCTTTTCATTGACAATGGATGGGCTAAACTTGTCTGGTCCTATGCAATGACTATGTAATTTAGCTCATCGGCACCAAGTGTGGGTTGGCCTGATGAGGGAAAGCTTATATCCCTCATCATGCAACCCACCCTCCGAGAAAATGATGTTTCCATACAACTAAACTGCAAAAGCAAATATGTTTTGTAGGAAACTTAATGTCTGGATTATGTTCAATAGCAACATATTTTTTGAATAAATGTAATGCTACATCTATTAAAGGCAGTGGAGTCTCCAGGAGGTGGTTGGGCTGGATGGTAGGCGTATTAAGTGGATTATAGTCACACGAGAGATCAGGACTCGCATTCACGGTGGTTTAGGCAGAAAAAGCACTTCGGTTAAGTTTCGGGGAAGATGCCGGTGTCCATTAAATGTAAATAAACATGTTGTGTGTGAAGTCACTGTGAACGTTTTCTGTATTAAACCAGACCAGTATCTTTTCCTAACTTTAACCAAGTGCTGCGTGGAATGAATGTCTGTGCTTCCGCTGCAATGCTGCTGGACATCAAGTGTGACTTGAACATACAGAGACTGGCCGCAACAGATAGCCTTTTCTACATTGATGTGCTGATTGATGAGGCCGTGGAGCTGTGAGCCATGTTGGACAGTGGCTAAATTGCTTGGTTTCTAAGTTGCTCCATGCTTCCTCTCCTGGAGAAGGCCACTGTTTTTTCTCCTGACTCCTGTCTCTTCCACGTCAGTTGTTCTGAATTGATGCAGAGGTTTGAGAGCGAGCAGAGTCAGGGTCTGTGAGCAACTGTGCAAAAAGCCCCATGATGAGTTTCTGTCTGTCTAGTTGTAGTGTTTCTGTATGTCACTGCTCCCTGGTTTGATCTTAACACATCTCTGCCCTTTCACACTAAAACAGTGCTGATCCTGAATGTGACAAATATTTCAGCAAATGCTATAATGATTAGGCCGTGGAGTGTGTGAGGGCTCAGACTTGAAACTGCTTTACTAGTCTTTACTGTTACAAAATAATCATTTCTGAAAGTCAGTATAAGTCAACAGTTGTTGAACTTAACTTAAAGCTTGTCTACTAAAATCCAGTTAAAACTGCTCACTACTGTATTTTTAACATTATATCTAACAGAGGGTAGCGGTAACAGCAGACAATTGCAATATGTCCTTAAGGCAAGCTTGGAGTTTAGCCAACTTACTGGTTTCCCCAGGCTTCATTGACGAGTACCATTTGATATCATCTGCATAACAATGGAAGATTATGGAGTGTTTCCTAATAATATTGCCTAAAAGAAGCATATATAAGGTGAATAAAACAGGTCAAAGCACAGAACCGTGTTGAACTCAATGACTAACTTTTGAGTATATGGAGGATTTATCGTTAACATGTACAAAATCAGTCTGATAAATAGGACTTAAACCGATTTAGAGTGGTTCTTTAAATGCCAATTAAATGTTCCAATCTCTGTGATAGGCTATGATGGTCAATGGTATCAAATGCAGCACTAAGGTCTAACAAGACAAGTACAGAGAATAGTCCTTTGTCCGATGCAGTTGGAAGGTCATTTGTAACTTTCACCAGTGCTGTCTATGTGCTATGATGCTCTATAAATCCTGGCCGAAAATCCTCAAATAAACTATTATCATGTAAAAAGTCACTCAACTGGTTGGCGACAGCTTTGTCAAGGATCTTAGAGAGAAAGGGAAGGTGAGATATATGTCTATTGTTGGCTAGAACATCTGGATCAAGAATAGGATTTCCTAGGTAGGTAGGTAGGTAGGTAACTTCCTTAAGTAGCCTAGTTACAAACTTCAAGCTCTGCCTTTTTCCACCTACGTAACATTGCAAAAATCAGGCACATCCTGTCTGAAAAATACGCAGAAAAATTAGTCCATGCTTTTGTTAATTCTAGGCCAGATTATTGTAATTCCTTATTATCAAGCTGTCCCAACAAATCTCTAAATACTCTCCAGGTGATCCAGAATGCTGCTGAACCAGTACTGACAGGAACTATGAAAAGAGATCACATTTCTCCTGTGTTACCTTCTCTGCATTCGCTCCATGTAAAATCCAGAATAGAATTTAAAATCCTTCTCCTCACCTACAAAGCCCTTAATGGTCAGGAACCATCATATCTTAAAGCACTCATAGTACCTATTACCCCACTAGAACATTGCACCATATCCTTTCAAGTTTTCACATTGTTTGCTTTAATAGGCAGGTTTGGGAGTTAAACCATGGAGCCAACCTCTTGTGTTTTATTATCTTCTTTTTTAGAGGGGCTACTGCCCAACAGACTTCAAGCCCAAACCCAATCTTCTACATCATATGCTGTACATTTTAATAACCAATAGATGTCTCAAATAGACTACATTTACTACTTGAACATCAAATGTGTATGGCAATTAAGTTGTACATGATTTAGCGTGGATAGCATGCACACACAAATGAAACAAACTTGTCTTACGCAAAACATAGCTGACTAGGCTACTGACCCATCATTGTGGCTAAACCCCCATCTGCAAGCAATGTAGCAATGTCCAGTTGTTGAGAGATGCTAATGCACATTAATCCACCATTTCATTACAGTTTTTCTTTTTAAGCTCTTTTTTTAGTCACCTCTTTTTTCATCAATGATATCGTATCGAGAATGAATCACAGTTATGACTTCAGTTTCAATCACGTCAACTTCTCATCTTCTTCATGGGAAAAAAGGTCGATGATAAACATATTTTTTGTCACAATTTTCATTAACAAGCAATCACTAATTGCAGAGAGAAACAGGAATTTATTTGGGACAGGCTTTTATTTCTAAAAGTCCCTACTCCCTAGTTGAGGCAAGCTCAAAACTTAGTACAATGTCCATTTCCACAGCACAAACTCTATCAGTATGGCACGAGACCACTTTGCCTTTTTCCCTAGGCATTTAATGTGAGACGGCATCAGAAAGAGTTGAGTTTTGTTGATAGTAGCTTAACATTGATCGAAAGTACGGCAAAGGCAAATCAAACGTTAATGAGAGTATGAAAACATCGTTTTATTTAAAAAGAGAAAGTCAGAGCAGCAGAGTGGTGAGTATTACAAGACTTTATTATTGCACTCAGAGAATTAGTGCTGTGGAAATGGACAGTATACTACATTTACTATGTGAGTTGTTGTAGGAGGCAACAGATAATTTCAAACCCTCAATTATCTTTTAATAGTGCCTGTAAATTCCAAACACATATATATAGCCAGCACAGACAAAAAAAGATGTTGTGGAATACTATAATGAGGGAAACCAGGCAACCTTTATGAATCAGTGTAGTACAAGACAATGGCGGAAAGGTCAGACAAACAGACCTAAGTCCCAAAGGACCAAGATCGCTATCTTTAGGCTCCTCCACTATTAGGCCCAGCACACCTTCAGAGACAAATATTGGTACAACAAAGTGATATTCAGATCAGTGCACAGTCAAAATAATCAACCCTTGCTTGATTGGTTGTTTGTTGTTGTTTGATAGATGTCTTCCTTTCTCTGTGCCACTAATGAGCACATTAGTCATTCACTCCTAATTACTAAATCCTTTCCAGAGGCCTAATTGCATGGCTCAATCAATATTTAGTCTCATCTTGTTTTTTCTTTGCTTTGGTCCATCATAATGGTACAGCAATCTATCTTGAACATGATGAAACATTACTCCTTCCAAGTGATTACAGGCCATCCAGTATCTACTCAGGAACAGTTTGAAATTCCTCTTGTAGTGTACAACTTAACTGACTTCTTGCAATTTCAGCCAGTGTTTTTCAGAAAAGTCCTGCAAGTCAATTAGTCTGTGGTAATGCAAAATGGCTTTACAAAAAATCTCTCCTTCAGCTATGCATTTGTCTTTTGTTTGGATGATAAATTGCCAAGCATAAATAACTGTAATATGTAAATCTGGAAATGAAATTGCATTTTTCAAAACATGAAAAGCGAAAGTAAAAGGAGGGTTCAAGCTTGATACTTGACTGTAAAAGGTGTACTTACACACCTCACTAAAGAAGAACGACACACGTTGATGTTTGAGCTGAAAGGGTCGGTGTGTATTATCCAACCTGGATTTTTGATCATCGTTCTTATCTGGAGCGAATGCAGGTTGCTCACTATTTTGGTGAACAAGTGTTTCTATTACTGGAGGAGTTGGAATCTATCCACCTTGGAACCTTGGAGTCCACCTCGACAAGAGACTGGACTGGAAATGCAAAACAGAGGCTGTCTACAGGAAGGGACAGAAGAGACACTAGTTCTTAAGGAAGCTTTGGTCCTTTACCCGTCTTTTGTGCCCAGGGCAATATTCTTTGCTGATCCGGAAGGCTGGTTCTGGGCTGGGTACTTCTCTGGAGCCCATGGAGTTGTTTTTTGAGAGGAGGATGCTGCGAAAAACTGTTGAACATCATGGAGAACATCTTGAACCCCCTCCATGACAAGGAGGGGAGCACTTTCAGTGAGAGACTTCTGCTGCTGAACACTACACTGTAAAAACAATACAGTTCAGAAATCTCATAACTTTTGTGGAAACTGATTACATCAAAATATGTAAGTCAACTAAACTCATTTTGTTAAATAATAAATAAAAACTAACTAATCGAATGAATCGATCCCCAGCCAACTAATGATCCGGTTGGGGCTCCAGCTAAAATTCCATTAGTTCTTCCTTTTCCAAAATCTGAACCTGTGTTCTCAATCATTATAAGTCAGTAGTACTGTTCGGGTTTTTAAAGTGTACAGGAAGTCATCAGTCTGCACAATGACTCTCCTCTGTATAGGGACAGGGGACTCCTCTGACATGAGGTTTTCCTTGGAAAGGACAGACCGTTCACCTGGATTCTTTATTAATGATATTACTGTATAAACCTCAAACCACTCACAGTAATGTACAGTGTATTATAGAATATTACTGTATTTCTTGCACATGATAAATATGGTGCTTGTGTTGGCTTGCATAGTGTATACAAATATGTAGGGTAACGGCCTTTTTCTCAGCTGTTATTCTAGTTCGCATTAATTAGTAGTTAAACATAAAACGTATCGACTTACAAAAAGTGAGGGGAAGGAACACCGGCACATATCGCTTGTGTTTGTTAGTTGATTGTATTTCAGTCAGTTACAGCAGCAGTTAGTGAGTTGCTTCTTGTTCAAATAATAATAAAAGTTTCTTAAAATAATGAGAGACAAAAAAAAACAGAAAACAAAGAAAAACATTGGCTATGGGGCTGCTTGGGATTTCCTTTGTTTTCCACAACTCCATTTGTTAACCTCCAGAGTACAAGCTTGGATTTGTTAAATGTCAGCTGTAGGTTTTACATGTACTGTAGGTGGTGAGGGGGAGAGAGAGACGCCACTGATGACAGCGGAAAAAGAGTTCAAGTTCAATAACAGTGTACAATTATTCCCATTATGTATTGTATTTTAACACTGTGGAGTTTTCCTGTGAACAGTGTTTCTAAAATATTTACAGGGTTATTTTTTCAAGTAATTGAAACCTGCATTATTTACATCCATGTTTGCTACCTAGACATACAGAAGCAGCCTGCCTATAATAATATTGGTCAAAAACTCCATAAGAAACCTTGCTAGTGCTTCAATTTATTTTTCAATTCAATGACGTGTTGACCCAGTGATGTTGTAGTGTTGTAGTGGACTATATTATAAGAAAAGGTGCTACTCCACAAATACAGTTATACAATCACAGTGGAATTTGATTTGACCCAATGTAAATAATAATTACAAATTACCGTATTTCCTCAAATGATGACCAGGGCCTTTAATTTTCCTCACCTGCAGAAGGTAGCAGGCCTGTATTTCTGATTCCATCTGTTTGATTAGTACAATCGGTCATACTTTAGAACAAGTCTCAATTTGAGCCACTCCTGTTTGCCCTGTTAGGGTTAATGCATTATGCTGTTAATACAAACTCCAGACTTCCTATAAGAGTTTCAAATCAAAAGCCCTATAGCATTTCAGTGGAAAGAAACCCTTAATTTCTTAACAAGGCTTTTACTGTGAAATCTTTGCAGGGAAACCATAATCCAGGAAAATCCAACAACAACTGGATGTAATTAAAGGGCAATAAAGTGAACTGGATCAGAATGAACAAAGTTTTGAGAAAAGCATGAAGGTTAAATTGAAGCGGTAGAAACGCACAGTGCATGAATGCCTGATATTACTCACTCCTATTGATGACCCTCCTGACCACACACAAAATCTAGGCAGGTGCACACTGCATATCTTTACTGGGAGAACTTTTATTTGCCTGTAGTACAGCTGTCCCATAACTTAACACAGGGGCACTTTAAGCAAAATCATTGCACACAATTAAGAGGAGACCAAGTAGAATACAGCAGGTGACCAATTCAATCTTACGTTATAGAGTTTCTGTGGGGCCTTTATGTTTATGAATATGATTATGCAAAAGTCAGTATAAGACAATTTCAGTAACCAACAGACAATTATGAATTGACAAATTTACTATTGCATTTAGGCCTCAACTACTCCAGCAGCGTGATTTTATATTGTTCTTATTTGATGCTTCTTCTATAAGGCCGTCTACGTTTCTTGTCCTGCTATTTAAGACAATGAGGGGTAACTTTAATGTTGTTTTCACGTTTGGCTCTGATTGAAAACCAGCTGCCAGGGGTGCTGCCAGAGTAACTGCTTCCCTGGGGAAGCTGTCATGGCACTGCATCCTTGTTTTCCACAAATAATAACTCTTCCAGGACTCTCAGCAATGCAAAATACTTTTTAAAATCCCCACCGGTCACCATCATCTCAAACAACACCAATTTAGTCATCCCAGTGTCACACATCTCAGTGAGGCCTGGGGTAATGGGTATTGTGCAACGAGCCACAATGGTTGAAAACTATCTTTTCCTGAAATAAATTAGCCAGCTGGAGGAAGAGCTCTGTCTATTTGAGTCACCAGCTCTTTGATTCTGTAATTATAGGAAAAAAGTATAGGAACCAACAGTTAAAAGTCAGGGGTTCTAGAAGTTGCATGATTGGTATAAACATAATTCTCAGTTTCCCTACAAATACCGATAGTTACTGTCAATATACAAAATGACTGAAGGCTTCACAAAACAGCAACCCACCTATTGTACTTGAAATGATCACAACTATATTTTTGAGGACTGTGTTAATCCAGTTTTCCTAAGAGAAATAGAAAGACATGGCTTCACTAGTTGAACATTACATATGAGACACACACAGCATTTCTCCTACCATGTATCTCAGTGTTTGGCTTACATAAGGGTGGCAGGACATGCTGAACCTCAGTTTGATCTTTTGTTAATTAAGTGCCTACCACACACACGACCTGTATCGCCTTCCTCACCTATCACCTTCTCTTAACCCACTTGACCTCCTGGATTCTTAAGATCGATCCACACAGGAAGTGTTTTTTGACATTTGTCTTTCCACTCATCAGACTCTCAGAGCACATTTTATTAAACGTTATTAGCCCACACTGACTGAGAGAGGCACATGTCACCACGTAACGCCAGCATTTTTTATGCTATTTTTATTTTTAAGCTAAGTCTATTTATTCTGTATTATGCCTGTGCAATCTCCAGAGACAGCTATGAAAAGAAAAAAAAATGAACCAAGTTGCTGACACGTAAATTTTGATCTGGACTTCCTATAAGTTTGACAAAAAACAAAAGAAAGAATCTTACCTTCAGGTCCACTTTCTAGGTTTTTCCGAAGCTTTCAATTGCATTTCACAGCTTTCATCAGAGACTGCTCAGCCGTCAGCACATGACCTAATTTGTTTACATGATATGGGGGAAAGATGGTCTTTGGTGTTGGATGTGAAGGAGGCCATTCACAAAACCCTGATGTCAGATGATTCTGCAAAGCCCTGGATTATGTTCAATGACAATATTTTGAATGTCCATTGCTTAAGTTTTTCAAGGTTTCACTTTCTACAATGTCTTCACATGGCAATTGCAGTCTGATTAAGGGTTAGAGATAGGCTACAAAAAATAAAATAAAACATAGAAAAAAATAAAAAATCCTTGTTTGTTGTGTGGAAAATAACATATTTTAGATCAGGCAATGGTTTTTAACTTACATCGCCTGCACCAGTGATATGATTTGTCTTAGAACAGATTTTATTGAGTGTGATTGTGAGACACATGAAAAGGTTGAGAGTCACTGCTCTAAGCCTTTTTTCTTGTAAAAGTGTAACATAACTGAAAATACTATACTATAATAAAGCATAAACCTAAACCTTTTTCAATTATATTTTTTCATAGTATCAACCCAAATAGAATTATTTTCATTATCATATAGTACATATCATACAATACAAGTACAATGCTGTTTTTTTGTTTCTACGATTTCTCGATGGATCATTAAGTGGTGAGGAAAATTACATTTTAACTGGGACCCTTTAGAAATCATGTACTGTATGTAGCTATCGAGTGCATGCTTAAGACCCTTTCTCTGGGTTCTTGTTTTAAAATTTGTCAGCCAAACAGTTTCAGCCAACACAGAGCTAGCCACAAAAGATAAAATCTACTAGCAAAACTTACAGTTGGCAGCTGGAAACGTTAAGCCGGCTTCCAATAAAGGATTCCGTCTCTCTCAGCTCTGCAGGTCGTGGTATAGTAGAGTTATAGAGGACTCTGCCCAGAGCACATTAACACTGGGTGTCGGTGACAGCATGCTCGACACCTTTACTTTACAGATAATGCAAACCAACTGCTTTGTTTTAATCAAGTCAGCAGCTTATCATTTTTACTATTAAAGCACGGCGTCATACCTGGGTCACGTACTTTGGCAATTAATTCATTATGTTTGTTTTAAAGGATAAAGATGGCGATTTTCTATATTTTTTTTCACAAATCCCATGAAAAGACCAAACAACAATGAACTGAATCTACTGTCTTTTTATCCAAAACCTGATTTAGCTTTTTCTTCCGTGTCATAGAGCTCATTGTTGTCCAATAAACAATGAACAATGAACCACACCATTGCACTGAGTGACATGTTTGTTCATTGCAAAGAATATGGGCTCTGTAGTTTATTTAGAAATAGCTCTACTGACTAATAACAGCAATCACTTTCACAGTCTTTGGAAAGGACTTTCTGTAAGGCAGAGGCCAATGTGCAGAACACGGTTCTGACTACAGTGATTAGCTAGCTTGTTGTGCTATACAGTAAATCACAACACAGTTTGTGTTAGAAAATGAAGAGCTCTGTACCTGGCTGCGGTAATGTCCAGAGCACATCATACGCAAGAGAAATTCCAACCTCCCCCTTCAGTTTCTGTGTTATGCTCTCAATGGCCAGAATCAATAAAGAATCAAAGTTTTGATCCCAAAGCAACATTAGTGCTCACGAGCAGGACTTATGGTCTGAATCAAGGAGGGCAAAAAGGCTACTCTAATGCATTGAAGCAAGGTGCTGTTAAAACAATTTTCCTTTGGTGAGCGACAGAATCAGACAATGTGTACACAACATCTCTGTCAAATCAACAGGTTAGAGTGTCTTGATTAGTAGTGATAAACTAAATGGCTAATAGGGCATTGTCTCTGGGCAATATCAACATGTCGAGAATCAATTTTTGGCATTTCATTTCACAGATTCACAAGGAGGTTACTGGTTAAAAATGGTGCATGTGTTTGGCTTTGTCGTTGCCCGCTTACCTTGACTTTGTCCTACTTGTCTCATGTGTCACTTTGTTTGCTCTTCTGTTAGATGGACTTGCTGCTCGGGTCTCTGATCGCCAGACTCTTCTATACATCAGATCATCTGTGGTGGATCATTAAGTTCCATGGGTTGATATTCCACAATCTTTGTCACCCATAATTTGTGTCTGCGGTCGGCAATCCTCGCAGACACTGGAGGAAGCGAGGGAGAGGGCCAGAATCCATGGTAAAGCTGAGGTGGCTCTGGAAGTGAGGAGTTGTCAGAAAATAGCGCTGATTGATTCTGATAAATCTTGCTTTGGCTTTTCCTGCTCTTCTGTAGAATGACTTCCCCTTGCCTATGGCTGGAAATGTCAGATTTAGCTGTCTCAGTCTTGTCTTTCCCGACACTTGGGGGCCATAGTTTCTCGTCTGGCTAAGTAAGTCTCAGTCAACTACGCACCTTACCCTGCATTTCCTCCAGTGAGATCAGGGATGCAGTCAAAAAGTCAAAAAAATGTCCTGTCGTAACAACTTTTCCTTGACCTCGATGGAAAATGTCATGAGGTCAAGGAAAGATATGCAGGATAATTCCTAAAGACAACCGCAGTGCTAAAAGAAGCTGACTGCCATTACACTGGACTATGTAATTATGTGACAGAGGATTTTATCAACACGGGTCGCTTTAAATGTTGCTGCATCAAGGAATTGTAGGACACCATCATCTCCTTTCCTTTCATAAAGGAAGGTCCAGTGTGGTGTATGCTAAAGGAGATGTGAAAGGAAAAACTGAAGCTCCTTTCCTTAGCATCAGAGAATTGAACAGCTCTTATAATGGCTTCCACTTAGATACCTCCATGTCATGTCACTCAGTTAGGAACCTTTCTAGGCAAAAAAGCCTTTTCGACCGCTGCGCTGGTAAACAAACTTTTGTGCTGAATGAAATCATTTAGTTTAGAATTTTTGTTTGTGACAGAGGAAGGGTTTTACTCTTTTTTTTCAGTTACAAATGATTAAAATTGGAAATACAAAGCCCTTTTACTGTATTTCAATCTACTGTCGACCATACCCAAACAGCTAATTTTTAAATGAATACAGTGATTTTTGTCATTTCTTCTCAAGCTATCTAGATTTGTGATTCTTGGGGACTTGATGATTTTTCTGATAAATTTGCTTCTAGTTTTAATAATATCATTGAGTCTTTTAAACTTATTCAATACGTAACGAAAAGTCAGAGGGTATACTCTGAACCTTTTTTTTACTCTGTTTAAATATTGATTCTGTTACCTCTGAGTATCTTTTTATTTCAGATCATAATTGGTTATATTTGACTTGTTGTTCCTTGTTGTCATGGAATTAACTCTCGCATCCTAAACCATCTCTCCGCTGCAAAGTTTTCTGCTGCCTTTTGTAAGAGCCCTGTTGTTATGGCAAATAGTGATCTTGATTCTCAAGTACAATCTTTTAATGACCACTGCCCTATCGTCTTGGATAAAGTTGCTCCTTCAAAGACTAGATTGGCTCCTCTGATAAATTCCTCTCCCTGGATGAATGAGAACATTTGTTTATTTTCGACTAACCTGTCGTAAAATTGAGCGGTTTTGTATTTAAAAGAACTTTCAGTGGATTTTAATAACATGGTTAAGGATGCCAGAACTACATATTTCTCTAATCTTGTATCTAATAGTCGACATAATGCCAAAATCCTGTTTGATACCAAAAGTAACTGTTGTTCCAATTTTTTCAGTTGATGAGTGCCAACAACCTTCTCTCCTTCTTGGTGGTAAGATAAATGACATACGAGCAAACATCAGTCCCTCTTTTTCCCTCTCAATACCCTGCCTTTCATGGCTAACAATTCTGCAGAGTTTTTCTCCCATCTCTCTGAAAGAGCTCACTGGTTAGTACTATGAAATCTTCCTCTTTGACATAGTACCCACTTCTCTGTATAAAATGTTTTTTGATTCCACTGGTCCTTGTGTGCTCTCTATAATCATAACTATTACTATTGCTGCTCAACCACGTTTCAAAAACACAAATCTTGACCCTTCTTTGCCCCAGAACTACAGGCCAATTTCTAAGTTACCTATTATATTTAAGGTTTTAGAAAGAGTGGTTGTTAAGCACCTTACAGCTGTCTTAGAGTTTCAGTCTGGGTTCAGTTGGTTGCATTCAACAGAAACTGCTCTTCTCAGAGTCTCAAATAATCTAGTTATTAATGCAAGGCGATGCATGAAAATATTCTGTATTGGTACTATGAGATGAAGTGTGGATCACCATATTTTGGTTGAAAGGCTAAGGCAGTGGTTGGATATCTCTGGAATAGCTTTGGAGTGGTTCTCCTCATATCTGTCGGATAGGACTTTATCGGTTACTGTTCATAATTATGCCTCATCAGCTGAATCTCTGTCTTGTGGTGTTGCCCAAGGTTCTGTTCTGGGTCCAGTGCTGTTTGCATTGTACTTGCTTATTCTTGGGTAAATAATTAGAATATTAAAGGTGTCTCTAACCACTGTTATGCAGACAATATTTGATTATACATTGTCTGTTCTACATAATTGCCTCAACTCTATAAAAGATTGGACTGCTGATATTTGTCCACAGCTTAATACTCACAAAACAGAAGTTCTTATTTTTGCCTCAGCTGGCATTTTCCCGAAGGTGATGGAAAGTCTTGGCTCTTTATCTTCCTCTGTTAAACCTACTCACTTTAGACTAGGCATTTCTATGGAGCTTTGAGTCTTTACCAGCATGTAAATTGTCTGGTTTTCTACCAGCTGAGGAACATTGATGAACTCATTCCTATTATGCCCATAGCTGAGATGGAGATGAAAGGGTTTATTTTCTTCCCGTCTTGACTACTGTAATACATCCCTGAACTGCTTACAATTCTTGTGATTGTGTTTAGAGCCTTGCATGGTCAGGCACCTGCCTATATTAAAGACCTACTGCAGCCATATAATTCCAGTAGGAAATTGAGGTCCTCTGATCAGGGTTTGTTGGTTGTCCTCGCTCCAGGCTCAAGCAAAAGGAGACTGTGCATTTGAGGTTGTCGCTCCTAAACTTTGGAACTTTCTCCCACTGGACTTAAGATCTGTGGATACTCTGGACACTTTTAAGAAGCAGCTAAAGACCCATTTGTTTAGACTTGCTTTTGTTTAATTTGTTCTGTTTTTGTTTTGGTCTCTATTGCTTTTACTTGTGTTTTGTTCTTTTATTGTGAAGCACTTTTTGATGTCTAGTCTTTAAAGAAATAACAGATTTTATTTCTCAGTTTCTCCTGAGCAGTCCTATGATGATTAGTTTTCCAAAACATGGCCCCTCTTTTCCACTGTTTTGTTCCTTCTGATTGTATACTGCCACAAGTCCAAATATAGATCCACATCCAGGTCCAAAATAATATTGTGATATGAGTGCAATGTTTCCTATCCTGAAAGCTATTTATTTTAACAAATGCCATTTTATTTGTTTAGTATTTTTTAGCCTATGGTAGCAGATCAGATGTCGACTCCCCAAACTAAGACAAAAATAGAATGGATCTGTCTCTTCTGTTAAGCACAAGCTCATCTGAAACAAAGAGACCCCACTGATAGTATATTCCACTTATCAACAATGCAACTGTATGCCTCCGCCAACCAGTCAAGTTGCAGTTTACATCCACGTCTCTCCAGACTCAAATAAAATATGTAGTGAAGACTTTGAAGGAATTTTAATAGAAGGTATTAAGCTTGGCCAGTAAAGCTGATTCTGATAGAACACAAAGTTGTAGCCATGGCAGCAGACAAGGCTTCAAAAATGGATGAAGCTGCAAATAGGTTACAAATTCTAAAACATGGATGCTTCATGCAAATCTTCAACCTGGCAGCACAAAAGATGTATACAATCACCACAGTTTCAAGGTGGGCACCCAAGATTAGTGTCACCAATTCAGTCTCTGACCAAATGTGAAATATGGTCACAATCTCCTCCTCTGTTCCTTTAGTTATGGCGTTTAATAATGTCCAGAAAAGGGCTTTTGCAGAACATTATGATATCATAGTGAAGCTGACCTTTGACCTTTTGGATCACTTCATCATTTTATCTTATTCGACATTTGTGTGAAATTTTGTCGTAATTGGCGTATGAATTATTGAGTTACGGCCAAAAATGTGTTTTGTGAGGTCACAGTGACCATGACCTTTGACCTTTGACCACAAAATTCTACTTAATTCGGCCTTGAGCCCAATTGAACGTTTGTGCCAAATGTAATGAAATTGCCTAAAGGCGCTCCTGAGATACTGCCTTCACGAGAACGGGATGGACGGACAACCAGAAAACATAATGCCTCCGGCCACGGCTGTCTCCAGTGCGGAGGCATAAAGAGATGATCCAGTTATGAGGGAAGTACATCGATCGCCACACACACACTAGACTTCCTGCCTAGTGGTAGGCAGTATACCGACCCTTTCCAAGTCCCAGGTTGTCAAAACTGATGCTTTGTTCAACCCGCTGGTGTCTCATAGATACGTGCAAGGTACCCATACGTGTCTGTGCACTGACATACAGGGTTTTCCATTGACTGTAATGTTAATTCCAGGTCCCAGGAGGCAAAGGTGAGGACAAAAGGGAAATGGCAGACGGCAGGGCCAGGCTGAGCAGGGAATGTAGGCAGAGGAGCCGGTACGCGAAGAAGGGGATTGAGGGAAGCTGGGCACCAGTGGAGTTGAACAGGGTTTGGGAAGGTGTGCTGGGCAGTGAGCTGTGGCAGGCGGAAGCGATGCAGGGCATTGAGGGAAGCTGGAGACCCATGGAGAGAAGCAGGGTTTTGTGAAGGTGAGCTAAGTGTTGAGCGTGGCAGGGGTAGACTCACCCATCGTCCACTTGCTTTCATGTTTGACATCCTGTCTCAGTCATGGCCACTTACGTAGGCCACTAATGAGAATGAGTTAAACCAGTTTTTTCCAATTAAATGCACTTTGGGCATTGTCACCAGCTCACAGGAATTCATACACAGAATACGTTTCACATATTGGCTGTAGGAGCATTACCTCTAGGCTAGATTGTTTTTTGGCATGGGGGGATGTCTGCAGTGTTTGCTTATAAACAATTTCAGGCACAGCCGCTGACTTCAGAATAAAGTAGAAACAACCTTCAATCCAGATGACTGAAATTAGACATTAGCAATATATTAGTTATACAGTAGGTCTCCCTATAACATTGATTAGCCTCCATCAAAGCCGCCTAAAGCGCAAGGAATTCATGCTATTAAACTTTTTTTTGCATAACTGCTCCAGCAGCTGATGTATGATCTTATCTGTTTAAATTGAAATCTTTCTTTTCCCCGACATGTCTCCTGTTTTGCTCCTTGCAATTTCAGATGTTTTGGTCATCCTGCTCCCTGGCTGTGCAGCTGTCCCCTTCAGATCCTCATATTTGAATTTAGATAGGACAGTTGTAATGCACTCAGCATTAGAACTGTCTTTATAAACATGTTTCAATCAAGGTTTGTCCATCCTCAAGCTCGTCTCACTGTCCTTGAAAATGTTAAACAGACGCAAACAGTGAGTCACTGGAAGGAAGTGAACATCAGTGTATTTATCTGACTTTTAATGAGTGAGTCATTGAAAACAATTACCACAACTGCTGAGGAACTGCTTTGATCAGTTCAAATTTTAGATTTGTGTGGGTTGGATCCGATGAAACTACAGTTGAGGCAAAGATGCAGCCTTTGTTTTCGGCACAGAGTGAAGTTATGCCTCCATTCTCCCTCCTTTTCCTTTTCATTCATCCTGACAGACGATCAGCAGTTCTAAAGCTATTCCAAAAGCAGCTGAATTTTACACATGTTAAAAAAAGTCAAATTAAAAGTATTCTAGTTTACACTAGATTATGTGGCTTCTTGATGAGTGTTACTAGCAAGCAGTGGTGGAGGAAGTATTCAGATTCAATTAAGCCCTCAAGCCGGTATTTCTCAAAATGTTTGACTTCAATAGTGTTCTAGTGTCAAAATGTCAAAAACAATAAAGACGCACTGTCTCCAGAGCCTCCAAAACTGACAGAAAAGCCACAATTTCTCAGAAACAAAGTTGAAAGGATTAAAAGCGATAGCCATCACATAAACCGATCATGTAGTTAAATGATCAAATAGACTTCCATGTTTTTTGTTGAGGAATATCAGGGATATCATTAAAAGAACGTGAAAATTACAGTCAGGGAAAGAAATACTTCAAGATGGCAGGGCCTCCCACTGAATGAGTGAATGAGTGGGCAAAAAATCTGTGTCATGCCTTGGCTCTCCAATGGGGATTTCAAAGCTCAGAGTCTGCAGTATTGCAGCAGGTGGGTGACACTGATGTCATATGAAAACCCTGTGCATCACTACAAAGATGTCAAAGGGTGCCTTTTGTGTATATATGAGACGTCAGCGGGTTTGAGAAAGCATCAGTATTTCACGATCCGGGAATGAGAACAGGATGGGTATACAGGTACCTGTAGTAAACCCTCTATTTGCCTCATCTGCTCTGTTCACTGGTACCAAATTTATTTCCATAACCAACTGGGCCCGGATGATGAACTTGAAGGTCTCAAGAGAATGGCTTTCCATGATGATTTCCAGAAAACAAACCCAATTCCTGTGGTGTCCTAAAGCATTGGAGTGTGTGGTGATACAGATAAGATACAGATTCCCCGGAGAGAATAACTTGTAAAATGTGGAACTTAAGTGCAAATTTTTAGATAAACTATATGTTGTCACAGAATGAATGAAACACTTGATTGATGGGGGCATGTGCCTAGCTCACAGCTATGGAGGCAGTCGTTTTGTCATTATTACAGGGCACAATGCAAAATACATTCCATACAGCATGAGGGAAAAACCAGGAGGGTGATTCACTTTGAACTTGCAGGTAAAAATCTGTTGACATGACGTTGACCTTTTTTATATCCTACTGCAGAAAGAAAGTAATTCTGGACTTGCTTCATTTGGGTTTTCGGTGGAACTATAAGTGACTGAAGCCCAGAGCTTCGAGGTGCTAGGATTTGAGCAATACATGAAGAGCTTTCTGGACAGCGGTGTGTCATAGAGTGTGTGACCACAGACAGATCTCCAGTGGTTTGGAAGTGGATGCATGAAAATTATTCACGTGTCTCACGAGTATGGCCCTATATCCAGTATATCTGTTTTTCACCAAAAGACTGAGGAATAAACTTCTTGCTCACACAAATAAAAGAGCCAACAGGGTCCCTCTTCCATTGATGAAAGCCATCTCACACCACTGAAGGTTTTACTGCTCTTCCTGTGGTGAGGATCCAGAGGTAATAAAGTATTCCTTTCAGAAATACTACTGCTTGCCACAGTTTATTTATCATATATTGCATGTTTGTAATAATAATGTTCTTCTACCAAAATAACAGAAAACAGAGCTTCATAATTTCAATTGTTTATACTAACTTGTTGAATTTTCACGGTCAGCTACCCTTGAATATCAAGCAAATGTAATGTGAATAGTGATGCAACAATTTGTATAGTCTGTTTTTAGGAATTAGTAAGAAGATGGAAATCTGTTCTCACAACAGAGGGGTTCAAACTGGGACAGATGGTGGCATCGAGAGGAGCCATTACCATAAGCCCAGGTCTGAAGAGGAAGAATTGTAAAAGCACCTACAATGTCCTAGCCAACACTGTTCAGGAGAAAAGACTCTTGAAAGACCTCTGGTAAATCAGATCAGAAATCAGTCATGCATATGACAACAGTCATATGGGTTGTCTTGGTAAGCACTGATGCCTTTGTTAACTTCATATGGGATGTTTCCAAACTCTTCTGAATTCCTTTTTGTGCCAAAATAGTTAAAATGAAGCTTTCAGAAAATTCCAGTTACAACTTAGATGTTGACTTGACTTGGGCAGGTGTTGACGTCAGAATGACGTTAACGCCAAACAAGACAAGAGACAATATCCTGTTTCGGATCCTGGAGACTTTATCAGCTTGCTTAAAAACCTACTTATCATAGCTTTGCTTGATACTTGAAATGAAAGTAAAATTCTTAAATGCATCTTTTTCTTGCAGTTTCAGCCCTCTGTCCAGATGAAAACAATGTTTTTCTACCCCCAAAACAGAGCTTTTTCAAAATGGCCTCCATAAACTGCATATGACCAGCAGAGCTGTTGTCATGAACAGGATTTATGTTGATTTTCTTCAGCTGAAATTAAAATTATAAAATAATCATTTTATCACCTCAATGCGGCACCTGCACCATGCCAAAAAACACCGCAGTGACTGCTCGTTAACATGTAGTGTTAGAGATGCAATAAAATCCGTATCTGAGACATGTTCAGTTGTCTGACAACAGAAATGATGTAAATCTTTTATTCAGCTGTACTAAAACACAATATACGTGATCAGAGAGAGCAGGAGCAGATTGACCAGAGGTGAAACATGCTATCACTCAGCAGAGTAGCGCGCTGTGTCTGTAGCTGCTGAGTCTCAGTCGACTGTGGGGCAGTGAAGTAAAGAAACTAAGTCGAGTCAGTTTTATTCATGTAGCACCAAATCGTAACGGAAGTTATCTCAGGGCACTTATCATACAGAGCAGCTCTAGAACAGACTCTTTATGAGAAGACAACATTCTGTTGTTCCTCATTTTTTTCTGTGATCAATCGTTTCAAACATTGATACAGCCAATTGCATACCACAGCTGTCGTCATTAACACGTATTCGTGTTGATTTTGTCAGACGACTTCATGACCATAAAATAACGATTTGGTCAGGTAATTTGGGCAGATGTTGGCTGGGAGGCAGTTTAGTTATCTGCCAACTGAAAAGAGGAAGCAAAAGCTTTAGCTGCTGTAATGATATTCAGGTGTTTCACTGTGGAGATAGATCTCTACCAAAATGACCTGGAATAGGTCACTAATGTGGATGCAGGGTGTTTTCACAAACTGAGGACAGTTTAATGTAGGTCTGTTACCTCCAGTTACCCCTTTGGTAAATACTGATCTCAGACTTGGATATAGGGTAAAGAGCTCTGACATCCAGGGGGAGCTCAGAGAAGAGCCACTGCTCCTTCACATCGAAAGGAACCAGTCTGGGTTGGTTCGGGCATCTGGTTGCCCCCTGGGCACCTTCCATTGAAGGTCTTCCACGCATGTCCAACCGGTAGGAGACCACGGGGTAGACCCAGACCCAGAGATTATATATCTCGTCTGGCCTGGGAACGCCTAAAGATCCCCAAAGAGGAGTGGGAAAACATTGCTGGGGAGAGGGACATCTGGGCTACCTTGCTTGACCAGCTGCCACCGCGACAAGACTTGGGATAAGCGGCAGGAAATGGATGGATGGAAAAGTCTAACTCAGTGGCAATAAGACACTGCAGAAATTCATCAATGATGTCACCTAAAAAATAATACAATTCATCACTGATGACAGATTGAGATGATGATGTTTTTTCAAAAAGCAATCAAATCCAACCCACTAAGTTATTTTGTGGACAGCCAGTGGCACTCTTTATTATTCTTTAATCTATTTTTAATGGACAATAGCCAATTTTCAGTAAAGGCTCCTAATTTATGGGACAGTTTCTCTCATTGTGTAGAAATTCCATCTTCCTTATAGTCCTAGAAGGCACATATAGGTCATTTTTATATCATAATATATACTTTGAATGAATATTGTTTTAGTTCACTTTGGCTTTTTCTCCCTCCCTGAAAATGTAGTTCCATTGTTTTTTTTATGTCGTTTGTTTAATGCAACCTGATATCTCCTTTTCATTAGACCCTTCCTGCCTGAAAAACACAAATGCTTTTCACACTCTAGCACAGGTATTCTATCATATATTTGTATCCAAGCGCAAGCGTTGAGATAATCCTGATGCCATCATCGGGCTGTTTTCTCTGATTTGAGAAACTGTCCTCCAGCACCATAAAAGACACTGCCGCTGTCTTCAATGGAGAAGTAATACCCTTTAGTCTCTTGGTCACAAGTCCTCCAACTTCATGAACATGTAACAGTAATTTGTTGGAGTAACTATTTAAGTGTATTTAAGCCAGTAAAATGGCAGTAAAAGACTGTTAGCAGAGGAAGGCTTCAGTCCACCTACCTCTAGGCCATGGGGCCATCACCACTCTGCTGTCAGACACCTTAGATGGGACATGAACCCACAATCCCTGGTTTAGGACCTTATACATCAGGCCACTGGGGCTCAGTATTGATCAGTTCTGTTGACATACAGTATATATATATAGTTCCCCTACACAATAACAATATGGGATGCACAGAAAATGGCTTTACATAAGACAACAGTGGCCACAGCGGTTGCCATGGCAGCGACACAGCGACAACAGTAATAAAATTCAGAGAAACAAAAAGAGGAAACAGTGAAAGCTACAAAACAGATACAAGTAGTAATCCGTAAAGCAGTATAAAGTTGAGGGAAGTAGTGTTTATGCACCACAGTTACATTATTGACCTTTCTCATAACGTAATTTGAAACTGATTAAATAACCCCCACCTCTAACTTGTAGAGTTATGGAATGAAAGTGAGTGGCAGTGTGACTGTTGGAGAGATGCAGAGCTTGCTTGTCTGGATGGTTGCCAGTTGAATTTCCAGCAAGTAAAATCTGCTTGAATTATGTGATTTTCCCTCTTCAACCAAGACTGACTTAAGCCCCAGCTGCCGCAGTGGTCGACAGTATATGACTGTGGTTATATTGGACAGTTCCCGAGTGTTGGTGTTTATACCTGTGTTAACACGAAGAAGAGCAATGATGAAAGAGCATCCAAGCTCTTTAAACCCTCCCTCGATGAATTCAGACCAGGAGATGAATCATACGGTAAGTGAGTAGGAGATGGAACTGTGTTTTAATCCATCATTATGGTCTAATCAAAAGACTGCAGTAAATATACTGCAGTTTTCGTCTCATCCTCAGGAGCCCATATGCTCATGAGATGTCTGTTTAATGTCTGTCCTGCATGTCTAATAAAGACAACAAGACAGCCTGGTTAAAAACAAAGCAAAAAAACAATTTTTCTGATTTGTAATATGAACATAAATAATCCAAAGATTGCAGAAAACAAAGGACTAAAACTCTTTGGTTGTAGTTTAAATGTGAACACTGAGAATGGATCTCTTCTGCTGCCAGCATCTACTCTACTGTATAAGACTACAACAGTTAAATGACAATTCTGGTTTATTACAAATTGGGTCTTTTTTTCATGGTCGTGGCCATTACTTCTGGTAATAATGACACTGTGCTCACTATTATTTGCTAAGATCTCGGAAGATGGTGCTATCTCTTTAAAAGAGATCTGATGATTATATGAAACTTAAAACATACTTTTACTCATGGGACTTTTCCTATTCATCTTCTTCTTCATCTTCTTCTTCCAACATTATTATTATTATTATTATTATTATTATTACTAGTCGTAGTAGTAGTTGTTGTAGTCGTAATATTCTATTACAAATATATTGTATGTTTATGTGAAAACCTAAATTTTGTGTGTACTAATACAATTAATGTCTGAAAATACAATTTTCAATATCATTTATACATGGGGAACAGAAAATGTTTGTGAATCCAATCCCAAAATGTCTCCAAAAGACTTCAAGTACAGTACTTTAAGTTCAAATCTTTCTGTAAATCACATTTCTTTTTAGAAAACCTTGAACTGAGTGGAAATACTGTATATAGTGCAAGGACAGGCAGTGTAAAGAAGATGCTGCAGGTATTAAAAAATTTCATGAAGACTGGCCCATTTTCTTAGATCAAAGGAGTTTGAACTGTTACAGCACGATGAGCTGTCGCAGGGAGATAAGCAGATGAATATACATGACTCAGCACCAATTAGCTGAGGAACAGGGGTGAAACCCACATGAATATTCAACAGTGTTGACCCATCGCCAGCCACATCACGTTCCTGCATATTTTCACAGCCAACTGCATATTGAATTATTTCCGTAGCTGTCTCAGCTCTCCCCATCCTTCCCAATGTTACATACTGTTATTGTTGCCTCAAACACAGAAGAAGAATATCACAACAGTAGTAAAGACTTTGATGATCTCCCTGTGACCTGGTGTCATCCTAAGCCCAAACCAAATATATGTCAGAACTGAATTCAAAAGATGAATAGCTTTCATACGTGGAATTAATGTTGAGGTGTGTTTGGTGTGGAGAGCTGGGAAAGCTTCAGAATCGACTAAACAGTATTTTTGTTTGAATACTAAATCAAACGACTATGTGTAATGTAAGAGGGCTTACTCCTGTTCACGAACCCTCAGAGAATTATCACCACCTCTGCAATTCCTCTTCGCTCTACGGAGCTCTCAGTGTCTTTCAGCTCGATGTTTCGGTTTTAGCCCACAACCTTAGTCTCAGCATCTCTGTCATCAGCCATCTTTCCAGAAGCAGCAAGCAACTGCTTTCAGTGACAAAGCTCTGATAAACTCACTGTGTACTGCCTGCACAGCACCAACTAGTAGACAGACAAAGTTAGCAAATGGAGGAATTCTGCAGCTAAAGAGCCAGATATTTTTCTGAGGAGTTGGTGAAAATCACACGAATGACAAAAAATAATGTTATTCTGTGTCTGCTGACCGTGTAAATACTTATAAGTTAAGTAAGCAACTCTTTGCTAAAAAGTTTATCCAATATTTCTGCTCTCATCATATTTCTGCTGCCCCAAGTGGCGAAACAATCTGTTGACACTGCTAAACAAGGCTTCTCAAAGTCTGGACTAAGGATCGGACTGCACATCAATCTGGACCAGAGCATATGACACTTATTACAGTATGTAAGTATGTATCGATGAGACTTATCTGAGAGGAAGGTTTACGGTACAGCACTACAAGGAACAGTCTGAAGAGGTAGGAACAGATAATGAACTCGTATAACGAATAATGATGGACGATTCACATTTTAGATATCCAACGGTGCCTTACAGCTGCTGCTCTTTACATCTGTACAGGTGTTTGTCAGTGTTGACAACAGGCTGGAGGATGATCAGAGTTTCACCCAGTCACTTGTCTTTTGAAAACCTGGTCTGTAATAGATTGGTATCTAAACTGTATCGGACCAGGTCATCATTGTGTTGTTGGTCAAAATGCACACGGGCTCGTAGTTGGCAACACTGAAACTTGTGTGTGCACCTGGGCAGGCATTGTCGCTGGAAAATGGTCTTTATTGCTCCAAGTGTGTGTTCTGCATTTTACTGAACATCCAACATGTAGCTACAGGTTAAGAGTTGCTACTGGAAATACAAAGAAATCATATCATAAACAGACTCTTTCCCAGGTGTTTGCGCCTTTTGATACAAACAGGAGGCTGACTGGTTACATAACCGGTAACAAGATTGCGTTACGTTGGGTCTTCATCAGTGTCCACTGTCTGTCCAGAACAGGTAGAAATACCTTCCCTTTGCATGTGGTCAGACACGTTGTAGAACCTAGCTGGTTTCAAGCAAAGGGAACCCTTGCGTGGGAGCTGTCCCATTCCATCTTCTGACCTTTCTAACCACAATCCCACATTGCGCTGCAGCCTCTCAGTTACTTGGGCTAAACAGCTATCTCTGGTTGAAACCCAAGAGTGTGTTGCAATCTGCTAAAAAGGGGTCAGCACTAACAGCAGCATAATGAGCAGAACGGCAGCCGCCACGTGATCAGAATACTGCATTGAAGGTAGTGTTGGAAACTGGATACACTGGAGCTTTCTGGAAAGCCTTTGACATAAACCACACTACTATTATGGAGGAAACCTGTCTGGTGTTGCCATTTGAATCGAAGTTTAGTGGATGTCCACTTGCGCCCCTGAGGGGACTGATCTTTTCATTATAACATTTTGTAATTGTAATACTCTTATATCTTATATATTGTTTTAAATTGAACTTTATTCAGCTTCACTCCTCTTCTTCTTCTCGGCTTCTCATATCCGTGCAGGGTGAGGTATGTGACGATTTAATTTATGGCTGTCCTGATCACGATTGATGATGCAGTATTCGATACCGATGAATCAAAATGCCTGAATTGGTCCTGATCTAGATCCTGTAAATACGTTTGGGACATCCTTACTAATTTCAGGGTGTAGATCATTCTTTATTTTTATAGACTTTCTTTTCTTAAAGAGACTACTGACTTCTACTTGACTGGAGTTGAGGACATAGTATCTGTATCCCAGTTATGAGTCTTACCTGTGGTGTGGATCATCTTATGATGGATGTGCAAATTTTCTGCTCAAACTGAAACATTTTTAACACTGGCTCACACATCAGTTTACCTGGTCCTTCTGTCTTTTTGGTATTCATTTTGTGTTGTTTGTCTTTTGTTTATTGATGCATTTTCTATAATTATTTTACTAACATTTGTGTACAGTATTGCACGTACACTTTAATGTAAAGCACATATTCCTTGTAATGAAATATGTTACAAAAATACAATTCCCTCATCTTGACTTCTTCATTCAAGGAAAATTAACTAGCAGACCCTTCCTGTCTCTCTCTCTATATATATATATATGTATAACATTATAAATCAAGTGACATACATGAATGGGTCAACAAAACACAGGAGACCATTTCCCGTTTGAAGGTAAAAGTTGTTGTTGCCTCTTCTATCCAGGAGCGTTCCGAAACCTCAACCATGTTTTAATGATTTTAACCATGATTACAAGTCCTCTAACCTTAATGAAGTACTTATTCTAACCCAAACCATGATCTTTTCCTAAACCTAAGCAAGTTTTTGTGCCTAAACTGAACCAAGCTGTGACTTTTCCACAACCTTAACCACGTGTTTATTATTGTAACCATGACGATGTAAGTCCCTTACATCCGGTACATACAAACACATACATCAGCCTCACTCTCAGCCCCATACCAGACGTAAATGAATGTGCACATCCTCTACAGTGAAGGTGCAAGCCATACTGTCTATTCACGGAGGCTTCTCACCCCGATGAAATGCCACTGATTCACACCATTGTGGGTGATTGTACTTGTTAAATTTCCACTCCCTCTTTGTGACATCCACAATAATGTTTAATATCAGGCGGCACTTTATGGCTGTCTGGGCTTTTTTTAGGAGGAGGCATTAAAAAATATTTCCCCATGGGGGGAGAGAGGAGCAGCACGCTCCCAACACTAAGTGACTGATTCCCAGCAGTTACTGTTCTTGCTCTACCTGTTCCTGTGTGTGTGCTGCTGCCACACTTCCTGTCACTCCATGTTCCACTTGTATAATTGGCATGTCCTCACAGATTCCTTCGCGAGAATCACTGCGAGTAAGCCGAGCGACTTGGCATCCTGTGCTTGGCTGACTACCAATGCATGAGCCCCAATCTATCTCACAGCAAGCAGGCTCCACTGATTCATCTGCAGTGACTGATGTAGTGTACCATGTATATAATCCATGATTATGACTGACTGAGGGGAAGACATTGGGTGCAGCTATGAGTAATTATGGCTCCTGTGCTCTCTTGAGCATAAAGCTCAGTCCCTGGATGCTAATTCACAATTGTCCATACTCAGAACTAACACATCAAAAAGATTTGATGTAAAATCGGTCTTCAGATACTATTTATTACGTGAAAAGTGAAAATATTTCCATCGACCTTTGGTCATTTAGAAAAAAAGGTCACACTTTCTATTTTGAACATAAACCTTTGCCCACCTCAGATTTAAAGGCGCTCGTTTAAAAAACAATTCAGGACAAGTCTGGCCACTCAGTTTTGCCATCATTTGGCATTTCAGTGGTACTATACATGTTCTGGGAGACAATTTACAACTCATTTTCATTTTAAATTTTAAATTCTTTAAATTCTACAGGAGAGTGTCAGTGTTATTGGGATAAAAGAAATGATGAGTCAGCCATAAAAAAGCTCATATTTATTGAGGTTGGACTTTATCGTTTGTGTTGTTTTTCTTTTTCTTAGTTCTCTTTGGGACATGCATGTTATGAAGTTTAGCGCTACAGTTCCCATCATGCAATGGGTGATGCAAACAGGAAGTGTAATCTTCAGTGTCAGAGGGTACATCCTCTATCAGCCCAAATGTTCTAGGAAAAGTAGAAATGATGTACATGTATCTCACATCAAACTGTACTTTTTACCCAATGCAGAGGGATTTTCAGCCTCACATGTGACTGAATGAAAATGACTAAACACTAATGAAATGTGTATATTGCTGAAAGACATCAGACTCTCCTTCTCTCCCTGACAATATCCATGACACGGATTAAAAGGAAAAATTACAGCTCAGGAAGAGAAAAATCATTCCAATAATAAAGAACATTGTTTCGTTTGTTAAACAGACCTGTAGTTAACACTGATCCACTAGTTTTAAATAGATGGTGAATCCGAAAACAAAACTTAAACCTTTGGAGTAATACACTCCAGTTATTTGTCTGTCCAGTTTGGTATAAAACTGTGGTGATGAGCTGCAGTGTCCAGTCACCAACAGATTTCGAATAAAGGAGTGTACTGGTCTTGTGTATCCTCTCTCAAGTGTCCTCAAAGATCCCTCAGAGATCAGAGATCCGAGATCCTCTGAAAAGAAATAAGGAAATTGGATCGTGCTCTGTGATGATGGTGGACCAGAACTATTTCCAGGTCAAGTGAGGAGCGAGTAACAATGAAATGAGGGAACTGGGATTTACCCAGTGAGTTGGCTATAAGCTTTACCTTGGCCCCAGTTTTTTTCAGCCTGTATTTATTTTGAGTTATTTCCATTGAATCTTGAATCTGCATCATGCTGGATTAGCTACTAGCAGTTCCTGTTTACACTGTAACCATGGATGTCACCTGGATTACTTTGATACTGATGAAATTAAGTCTGTAGGAAAACTGCTATCAGTGTGAAGGGTGTGAGCTTTTGAGCAGATAAGATAATCACTTTAGTATATTACCAAAGGAGTCTTTACAGTTTTAATCCTGCTTGATTTGGCAACACCTGTGATCACTGTTAACAGCAAGATTGTTTTACAACTTCAGGTCCTGGAGTGCCATTCGAAAAGTGTATCGACCACTGAGGGCAGCAAACACGTGAAACAAATGTGGGGTGAGAGGATTCATCTTTCTTTTAATCAATCAAAACACATTTGTTGTCTGACCATATTCAAAAGTCAGCGACTACCACACACTCTCTTCCAAATTGCCCAGCATGCATCCTACTGGACATGTCCGTAGGATACCTATAAAACTACTTTAGAGATGCAATTACAGAATGCAAATACATTGACTGGTTGAAAAAAAAGGGCATAAATTGTATCAAAAAGGTGTTTTGATTTAGTAAATAATAATTAAATAAAATGATAAAATAATAAAAATAAATAAACTCCTGGAAAAACATACTCTCAACCTGCCATATAAGATCTGAGCTACAGCCTCAAATGTGCTCAGATTGTAGAATTGCCTTTGGGCGGGACAACTTGGTTAGACCTGGGAACCTTGGAGCAAAGTCACTTTTCACAACAACGAATACTAACACTTATTACAGTGGAGATCTTAAGAAAACATCTTGCTAGTGGCTTACCTGTAGCACTGTCCTCAATTGTTGAACAGTTGATTAGGGGTGAGCATCATGAATTCTCCTAAGGTGGAGAGTTTTGGTTCCAACACGGTGTAAACCTGTCAGAAAGTAAATTTAGGGAACCAAAAATTGTTATGCCACTGGTCAACAGCAGTAAAAATCTTAAGTATCATCCCTTTATTTTGGGACTGAACAGCACCATTTCAAGTTGTGTCTCTTTCCCCTGCAACAGAAGCGGTCAGTAGTTTAAATGAATCACAGGGCCTGAGGGCAGGACAGAGCGGCTCTGGGCTGTACGCTACTAAAGGTCAGCCCACAGTCATCCTGCTGCTGAACAGGATGACGGGCAGACTGAACCAGTAATCTTCCAGGCATGTATGAGGGTCAGGACTCTGTGTGTGTGTGTGTGTGTGTGTGTGTGTGTGTGTGTGTGTGTGTGTGTGTGTGTGTGTGTGTGTGTGTGTGTGTGTGTGTGTGTGTGTGTGTGTGTGAAAGAGAGACAGAGAATGAGAGAGAGAGAGAGTGAAAATGTGTTAGTGTTTTTGTGTATAGATATACTGTAATATTTGTCTGTGGGAAGGAAATCACCATGCTCTAAAATGTCAACTTCTCAGGGACTGAGAAGAACTTTTCAGTCTGACCACCATGTATTTTAATTGATCCAGTGGCTTTTACTTCTGTTACAGGAGCATGTAATCCTTCAAGTTTAAGTGAAGACATCAGACCGGTGGTTGGTGGGCAGTCTGGAAAGCTTCTGGTGCTGCTTGGGTTGCTGCATCAGTGTCTTAATAGAGTCCCAATGAGTTGCTATTTGGAGATCTGCAAAACCTGGACTATAGTCACATTAACACAAAAACAGTAATATCAATGTTCACTTAAAGGAAGCTGTTGCAGTTATTCTCCTTTTTCTATACAGTGTTGGATTCATCAAACTATTTAGCTCACAGTTTTAGATTTAAGGGTTTTAATCTACATTGTTATAATCATGAACAAATCTCATGCACAGACCCAAACCAACAATGAATGCCTCCTACTAACCAGTACTGTGTGTGTGTATCCACAGCTTAATATATCTTACTCCTCTGTGCCATAGAGCTCCGTTGTTTCCCAAAACTATTAAAACACATCAGTGAGCCACACTGTTGCACTGGGTGACATGTTCCTTCATCACCATGAACACACACACTGTAGTTTATTATGACTCAGTCCCACACACAGTCCCTCTGCGCCAAATACTCATTAGCGCACCAAATGTGGATTCATACATTTCTGATAATAGTACTTAACAAATACACTATTTCCTCCTGTTTGAGTTATATTTAATAAAAACTAGTGGCCAGCTGTTTTCAGAAATTACTTAACCTTTTTTCTAATATATATCTATGACTTGTGTCTTCTGTAGGAACCAGAGGGCCAGAGAGAGGACAGGGAGGATCTGTCTGATGCACTCCTCCAAAATGCAACAGAGTCCAAAAGAAATGAAGGAATCAAAGCATAACTGAGTATGCTGCTGTCACTTTCATCTGTCTTGCATAAGGAGTCGACTTCCAGGAATGACAGGTATAGTTGGGTGTCATCTGCGTAGCAAGGATATGAGAAGCCATGCCAGTGGATAGTTGGACCCAAGGAGGTGGTGTATTTTGCAAAGAGGAGATGCCCCAGCACTGAGCCTTGGGGCACCCCTGTGGCGAGGGGATGTAGTGTCCTTGCCATGTCAAACTGAAGCATCACCCAGTAAGATAGGGTTCAAACCAAGAAAGCGATTTGCCTGAGATTCCCATATCGGACAATACAGATAGCAGGAAGCACTGTGGTTCACTGTGTTAGAGACTGCTGATTAGCGCAGCAAGATAAGAACTGAGGTATGAGGACCGACGACCGAGCTCTGGCTGCCCTTAGGGCTTCTGTCCCAGACAACAGAGCTGCCTCAGTGGATTGGCCACTCTTAAAGTCTGAGTAATTCATGTGTGTAAAGTTACAGCAGACAGCAACAAAACCATAAAGTGCAACTTAGCTCAATGAAATACTATGAGCTGATGAAAAAAAGGGCAGACAATGTACAACCTTCACTTTTGATAATAGGTTTAATTGGAATTTATGGAATCACATTGAAAGACACAAAGGTAATATTTTCACCACCTCGTCTCAGTTTGTTATTGCTAAGTATACAGGTGTATAAACAATAAATTAATGAGTGATTCGCTGAAGAAATAATATCCAGACATTGTTGCCTTTATGAATTTAATCATCTGTTTGTTTATTTTATATATGATGGAGATTTAGAAGCTGCCATCATCATTCACCCAGAAAATCAACAGGATTTTCATACAGCTTTTTGACATTTAATATTAGTACTCAGACTAAATATTGAATATTAAAGAAATGTGTACTGTGCTGTATGTCAACATCACAGCATAATCACGCGATTCATTTGTGTCGTTCAAATGAAATTGGATGATGTCAAATGTGAAGCTTCTCCTTGGTCTTTGTCTAACTGTTCAAACTACTCTTTCAGGGATGGCATTTCATGTACAATAATGGCCCACATTGTAAATTTAGCTTAATGTTCAAGCAGATAGTTAGTTAGGTTTAATTGACAGTAACCTCACTTTCTCTTTTTTATGTGTTAGAGAAGGGAAACTAAAGCATTAGAGTTCAGTAGATTAAAATTAGTGCAGTGGAAATTTATGCTATACTGAATTTATCAAGATGACAGGTAAACAGGAACTGTTGAGCTTGCATTAACAGAAAGTAAAAGTGACAGCATAAAACAGGAAAAGGTTCATATTAATTATGATAAAACATGCAACATACTAAGAATAAAAGTCTAATATAATCCTATTGCAGATTCTATCTTCAGTTGAGGTAAATAAGGACCTGAACACTATTTGTGAATGTCTGGTAATGCAAATTTAGCTCAAAAACCCCAGCAAACAGCAAATTTTAATATGGAAACTCACAACTCAGAGGTAGAGCCAGTCCGAACCTTGCAATGTGTCTGTATATTTGAAACATTGTTTCCTGTTGCTGTGTGCAATCAGTGACTTCTGCAGTGTCAGAATGATGCATTATTCAGTAATAATTTCTGCCAAGACTGAAATATAACACACAAGAAGAATAAGATCAGATGTTTACAAGGAACAGAGGGGTGCCTTTTAGATCTGATGTTCTCCAAAATGAGAACAGACTGTCTCTACACACTTGTCTTTTCTCTTGGTTCTGAAAATAGTAAGAATTGAATGTGGATTGTCTCTTTGAGGCTGTCCACATATTCATCCTCAGTGATGTGGAAATACATTAAAGCTACTGTTGGAATGAAATTATCAACTATATGGATTTTGGGAGGTTTCATTATGGAGTGTTTTTCTTGAATAGTTACAATTTCAGTGTAATCAATTAATACGTTGATAAAATTTCAAAAGTTATTATGAAAAGCTTTTTATCTGAATGATGCATTAATAAATTCAAAGTAAAAGGTAACAACAACAAATCTTTACTCAAGGTCCCCTTACTAGATTTCAACCACAACTCATGGTGGTCATTAGTAGATGGAGGTTGCTCAGATATTTTCTACTCCTATTTCCACATCTTTTAAAAGTATGTTTTATCATATTTTGCTTTCCCGATCTGCTCCCATATTTATTTGCTTTACAATGACCAAATTACATCTGCTGATGAGGACCATGAGTTGCAGTTTAAAAAGCTACTAAGTGGACCATGGGCTAAAACTATTTCTTTGGTCAAGAAGGAACTCTTATGTTCAGTAAAAATATTGTTCAATTTGCCAGTTAAAAATTCTGTTGAACTATTCTGTCTTTAAATAATGAATTAATGATTGAATTTTAAAATAGAAATTGCAAAGTCCTTTCCCATCTCTCGGTTCCCTAGTCTCATGCTCTGCACATTTACAGTTACAGATGTCTCTCTTTAGTTTAAATGTGTGTGACCAGTGTGCCACCTAAAATGAAATGAAGTCCAACCTAAACAGCAACAGCTGGAGCTCTGATTAGCCAGCTGTTAGTTAAGGTTAGCTCAGGCTTGACTTGAAACATCCCCTAGTTATGCTGCTATAGGCCTAGACTGCCGGGGGACTTCCCATGATGCACCGAGCTCCTCTCTCCTCCTCTCCCTCTCCATCTGTACGCAGTCATATGGCATCAATGCTCGTTGCTAACTCAGCTTCTTCTCTCTCTCATAGTTTTCTCTTTTTTCGTCTCTCTCCTCTCTCCTCCTGTCGATTTCTGCAGGTTTTTCTGCCCCTGGTGCTGCAGAGTCTGGATCTCTGACTGCAGACCACCTACTGCCCCAAGATCCTGCTCAACACCCATTGCTTCAAATATTATTGGTATTCTTATATTTAGTCTGATTAGTATTATCATTAGTATTTGATTGAGATACATATATATATATATATATTAAATATATATTTACAGTATATTTTATGCACGTGTGTGTGTGTGTGTGTGTGTGTGTGTGTGTGTGTGTGTGTGTGTGTGTGTGTGTGTGTTTAGGTCTTTCACTTTCCCACAGGTTGTGGCATGTTGATATATATTGGCCAGCAAGATATGCCCCCCTCTCCCTCTCCTTAGAGTATTTTAAATTTGATTCTCTCTCTCTTCTGTTATGATTTGACGCTATATGAATAAACCTGACTTGACTTGATTGTTGAGTTGACACGCTGTGTTTCCTGTGGCTGCTTCACATGAAAGGTTCAAGTTCAAAGTTTGTTTGTCCCAGACACATCAAATACACTCTGTAAATAAGTTTGGTCCACCATGAAGAAAAAGGACTGATAAAAGGATGATGAAAAAGAAAGATGAAAGTGGAAATGAACAACATAAAAGCATAAATGAACAAAAGTGGACACAGATACTAATACAATTCAAAGAACTGAACTAATATTTAGATCAAAGGTAATAATAGATAATAAAAACAGAAATGAACAAAAGGAAACTGTGGTCACAAATCAAGGAGCAGGAATTGAACAAATATTAGAAATGTTGGAATTTTAAAAAAGTCCACAATTGTGCAAAGGTGTAGTTGTCTACATTCAAGACTGCCTGGGGGAGAAAAGCTTTTCCTGAGTCTTTCGGTGTCTGACCTCAGGATCTTTTCCACTTCCCTGATGGGAGCACTGTATGGAGGCTGTGACCAGGGTGGTGTCTGTCCTTGGTGATGCTCTTGGCCTGAGTCCGGCATCTCCTGATGTAAATGTCTGTGAAATCAGTAAGCGAACCCCGTCGGTCCTCTCGGCTCACCACAGCACAGCTGTGTTGATGCCGAACCAGGCAGTGATGCTCCCTGTCAGTAGACTATCCCCAGCTGAACTGTAGAAGGCCTTCAGCGCCCGAAAGGAGACTCTGAATCTGGCCAGGTGAAACAATCTCTGACGTGCTTTTGTCACCACGCTGTTGATGGGAACAGTCCCGGATATGTCTTCTGTGAGGTGGACCCTGAGGTATTTGAAACTAATCACCATCTCGAATTTAGCTCCACCAATTTTCAGGGAGCTGTAATTCCTGCTTCCGCCATAAACGACCATCTCCTGGGTTTTTGCAGCGTTGAGGGAGAGGTTGTTGGTCTGACACCAAGCAGTCAGGTTTTCAACCTCTTCCAAGCCCGCTCATCATAGTTGGTGATCAGGCCCGCCACCACTGTCGCGTCTGCAAACGTCACCGGCGTGTTGTAGCTGAACATGGCTGTGCAGTCAATGGCGTAGAGGGAGTAAAGCAGGGGGCTGAGAACACAGTGAGGGGCTCCGGTGCTGAGGGTTAGGGTGGGTGAGGTGTGTTTTCCCATCCTGACCACCTGTGGATGCTCTGTTAAGAAGTCCAGGACCCATTGATACAGTATATGTATGGAGGAATCATCCACAACTATCCATGTTTGTGTGTCGTCTGTAGATCTATTTGCCTGGTATGCAAACTTGAGGGGGTCAAGGGAGCACATGTGGGATCTGACGAGTCTTTCAAAGCACTTCATTGCAATGGGTGTGAGCGCCACTGGGCAGTAGTCGTTTAGAGAGGAAGGAGACTTTTGTGTATGGCAGCGAGGCTTGACATTTCGAAAGCAGGTGCGTATGGTGCATTGTGTGAGGGAGCGGTTGAGGATGGAGGTATAGGCACAGTCATTTAGCACACCTTTGGATGTTGTCCTGGCCACATGCTTTTCTGGCGTTCATCTCCCTGAGCCTCCTCACCTCCTGCTCTGTAACTGTGAGTCTTTTTGTCTCCCTGGCTAAGCATCTTTCACACTCTCTGTCTTGCTGGTTGATATTGCTGTTATAAGTAACCTCAAAGCGTGAGTAGAAGATGTTAAGTTCATTAGCCAAGGAGTCAGTAGCAATATTTATGGTGGGGGTTGGGCTCTGTAGTCTGCAACATGCATTGCCATAGGTGTCTGATGTCTGACAGTTCAAAATGAGTTCCAGTTCTCTCTTTGTAGTGCTTTGTGGCTGCTATTACACTGTTCCTTTGTTTGTAACAGTGATCCAGTGTCCTTTCCCCTCAAGTACTGCAGCTTACATATTGATTCAACTCTGGCAGGATCTTTCTCAATCTGGCCTTGCTGAAGTCACTATTAATCACCAGTGCTGTGTCCAGGTTTCCTGACAGTGTAGAGTTAATGTCCCCGTGTAACGATGACAACGCAGAGTCTGCACAGGAATGTAATTGGACAAAAAGTTAACAGAGGTAAATTCCCTTGGTAAATAAAACAGGCGACATTTGATGACAATGTATTCCAGATCTGTTGTGCATAACTCCATAAGCCGATGGGTGCTGACTGCACTGTACTTTTTATCATTAACCATGACATACACACACCCCCGCCACCGCTCTTTCGCTGTTCTGTCCATGTCATAAATGGAGAATCCAGGCAGCTGCACAGCACGGTCCTGGACGGTGGGTTTGAGCCACACTTCAGTGAGGCAGACAGCATTTTTGTTCCTGATGTATGTTTGGAATCTGATCCTGGCTCTGAAAGCCTCCTGCTGGATGAATCGATGGATAGGACATGTGCCAGTAATTTGCTGGTGTGGCGCGAGTCTTGGCTCTCGTCCTATTCCTCACTCAGGCTCTCGTCCCCCAGTGTTGCTTTTGGCACGCTGGGAGGACCAGGCATTTGCTCCACTCCAGCCATTTCAGCCACTAGAAATACAGGCCATGGCTTGAATCCCTCCAAGCACAGGTTATGTTTTCTAACGACATTAAATGAACTACCTCCATTGTATTTTAGGATGCCGTAAGATGGCTGTGCATGAGTGAAGAAAAACATGAAGAAGTAAAATGTAAAAACCTGACTAGTGGGTTACGAGCACAAACAAAGGCATCCAGCTGGGTAGGCGCCATCTTGTGACTCACCAGTTGAACTACAGTGATGGAGGACAAAATCCACCGTCCTTGTTCTGTTTAAAAATATATTCCAAAGTTTATGGAAACAAAATAGGGTCAAAAGTATTGTAGCTGTGTGTCACCATATCTGAATGAGTGAAAACACATTGTATGAATACATTCAAATGTGTGAAAGTGCAAAAACATTTTGATCAAATGAATTCAAATGTTTGAATGTGTATATCTGAACAAATAGATTACATTTTCAAAACACTAAGGAGATCTGTAGCCATGCATGACATTTTGTGAACAAATGAAAAAGAAGTTGCACAAATAATTTCCATTGTGTGAGTGCAGGGGGAAGATTTGCACTAAGGTTAAAAGTCAAACATCTATTTGGGGGTGAAAATTCAGGACATCATAAATCCACTTGAGGAAGAGGAATGCCTTAAGGTGATTTAGAGATGACTTTCTCTGTTGCCTGGACAGTTTTATGATTGTCTGCCTTTCGCTATAATAATGCCTTTCACAAAGACTTGTATATTCACTAAACACATTTCCGGATCCGAAGGAGACAGCTGCACAGCATCAGCTGATTTCACATACTGCCTGCAGTGGGACAAAAAGATTTCATCCTGGAGAAAACGGGTTACACTCCTATTTTTCCAAACTGAGTCAAGTCTGCTGTTTTCCTGCTGCCCCGGAAACCAGCTTGCCGTGACCCCCTTAAGAGCGAGACGAACAGCCCCGCTGGTGTTCAGCCATGCACTGCGCAGAAGCCACACCGGATGAACCTACCCACACTTCACCTGATTTCTGAAACAGCTAGAAGTAAGAGGCTTGTGTCTGGGCAGGGACTTTACCTATTTAGTAGTGTGTTGTAAGCTTTATTGTTTGTAAGCTGTATAATAATACAAGTCTCCAGGTGCTTGAAGAAGCAAATAAAAAACAAGTACACAAAAAAGATGCCACAGAGAGTGGAACAGATCATCTGAAAATGGGAAGTTCTAGTCATAAAACTGCCATAAACAAAACCTGTCTCCCCAAATTAAAGTTTCGTCTTGTTTTGCCAAAGTTGATCATTTGAAATAGTTTTGATGAGTTTTGAAAATCTGAAAAATAATGTCAGTCATAGCAGCTTTAATTTTAGTTATGACTCATAATCTCTAGTCCAAAAAAGAGCACAATGTAGCCAGACTTCTAGGGAAAGGGTATCTGACCACCCGGTGAACTCATTGAGGTCATCTCATTGTCACCGATAATCTCCAAATCATCAGGTTCCAGGGGGCTGCCGTTGCAGGGTCTGCTCCAGTCGTGTCTGGAGTCATTTTAGAAGGTCTCTGCCCAACGTCACCTGTCAGTGTGGAAAGAAACCATTTGTCATACTCTCACAAATAAAGGAATCATTCTTTGATTTCTGGATTCATGCCCATTATTGGGCCTATGTTTTAGGAGGTTCTTTTCTAGTTCTTTGAGTCAATTATGGAAACCCTGCTCAGTAAGAGCTCAAATAACTTATTTTCGATGTTACGTGCCAGGTTACAAAGTTATTTTTAAAATAGTGATATAGTTTTGTTAAATATCAATGATCAAATATCAGTATTGAACAATTTTCTTGAACTTAACATATAACGGAGAGATGGGTCATAAACCAAATGAAAAATCGTTCTCAGGGATCCATGTTAACTGTGGTTATTACATTTTTTTTTAATGCACTGATGTTGAAAACATCATTGAAATAATTAACAGAGTGGACTAGTGCAGTGCAAATTTTCAACCTCAGCAACTAGGAGTGTTGTGTCATTAAACAACATCTCCATTTGAGCGCTGCTGTTATTTTTCCATGTACAAGATAGTATGAGCAAGACACCGGCTAAGGTCTAAAGATATATTAAAGTTCAGAAGTCACCACTCGTGCAAAAATGACCTGAACAGTGACCAAATTTAAGTTTAGATTTAGTTTAAATTTAAGAAGGCAATTTAAGTTGTGTGACATGCTATAACAGCAGCCACTTACCCAAAACTGTTATATGTTTTAAAGAAATACAACAATAATCATCAGTAAAATAAGTTCATTTAAAAACACACTGAGAATAAATAGTCTCCCTCTGTGGCCTGATTGTAACTCTCCCCACCTCAACGTGTCACTGATCCATCTTTCCATTTTATCCTTTCTAAATTCATTTATTCCCTGTGGTTGTTTTTATTCCAGTTTCATTGCATTTACCTGCTGTCTAAATTCTCTTTTCTGTAAAGCATGTTGTAACTCTTTTTAAGAAAACTGCTATATAAATAAAGTTTATTGGAGTTCTCTTAATAGTGTAAAATGTTGTTGCGATGACAGAGGTCCAGTGTCTAGATATATACAGATACTGTGCATATCTCTAGCCTTTAATATGAAATATGATCAGTGTCAGACACAAATGTATCACTAATTAACCTGAGTGTGTCACACTATCTCCACACTGCATTCAAGCTGAGTGTTGATAATAGACGTTGAACTGTACGCTTTACTTGTAGGCCGAACATGATATTTCAGAATGGATAGTGAAGTGATACATTAATTGGAACATCTCCATTGGCTATTCTGGAGAAGTAGTCAAATGTGGGACAAAAGTACTCGTACCCATACATTCGATTTGTACTTGAAGATTTAATTTGTGGTTGTAAACTTGGGATTCACACATACAATTGAGTTCTGTGTGAACTTGTGTTTTGTGTTTTCACTCATTCAGATATGGTGACACACAGCTACAATACTTTTGACCCTATTTTGTTTCCATAAAATTTCAGCTGAAGACAATTGTAAGAGAAATTTCCTGAACAGAGGTCGCTGTGATGTACTGTAGTTCACCGATTTGTACAGGGGGTGTCACCTTTGTGTTGAGCTCAATTCAAGAACTTTCAGTCAGGAGTTGTGAGATGGAAAGGGCAAACAGGTTTTGACCGTCACGCTGTAGTGGCAAAACTGTTGGTGTCATGGAGAAAATTACCGACTGCTGTAATGGATTCCTACATGAAAATCTGAAGGTCTTTCTCCAGTGAGGATTAAATATACCACATAAAGCTAGAAGAGGGAAAGTTTTGACTGTGTATATATGCTGTATTACGGTGGACGCATCAGTTACTAGTCCGTCTATGCAGGCCCCAGTGTTCAAGATAGGTATTAGCCACTAAAAATAAAATAAGGCTTTAGCTTTACTTGGTCAAATCAAGTGGGTATCTTCCAAAGTTTTGGTCATTTTTGTGCAAAATTCCCTTTTCCTGTTGAATGAATTTTGTAGTAAAAAGACTATCTTAGGAAGGTACCTACTTGATTTGACTAATCGCAACTGTTGAAGCCTCATATTGCATTTGGTTAAACTCTGGGATACATTTTTACACAGAAAAAGTTCTATGGATTTTATGATTCTATGAATTTCTGAGAGGATTTCCTGCACAGAATAATGTATCTGGCACTAATTACAGGAAAACAGAGATGGTTTAATACACATCGTAAGTACCAGCATACAATCAATACATGACTGTAAAAGGGTGTAAAGGCTACAAATATTAAATGAGTGGGTGACATCATTTTATGACAACTAGGGCTGAGGGATTTCTGTGGCCAGTAAGTTTAGCATTAAACCGTAAAACTCCATTTGTTTAAGGTTTTGCTGTGATCTACACGCAGTAATGCTGCTGGAGTAAATCAGATGGCATGAGTTTTTATGTCATCCTAGAACAGCTACACCCTGTGCTTACTAGAGGCTTCCATATTGACTTTGCTTGTTTTGTATGGAATAGGTTTCTATTGAGATCCCCAGTTTAAATGTAATAATCCTATAAACCATGGGCTATTCACCCAGTAAAGTCAGCAGGAATATAGACATATAGACATTAGACCTCGGAGTTTGAAAAATCCACTAGGGAGTGGCACAACACTAAAGCCTCACAGACTTATCAGCAACAGTCAACGCAGTGTCTGACAGGCGGGACATTGGGAGTGGACATCTGGGTTCCCTGAAGGAAATTTCATGGAAATCTCGTGACCTGCTTCTAAAGCTGCGGAGAGCACCTTTTACTAAAGTTGAGCTAAGCTAAAGAGTGGGGTTAATCTTGTTGCTACAGATGTCATGTTTGATGAGTTCACTTTGTATGCTTTTTGTCACATTGGTATGAAAAAGTGTGTTGGCTACAGTCACAATCCAGCCCAAGGGTGGACAAGGTAACCTGTTATAAAATAATGTTGGTTTATTTTAATAAAATACAAGAGAATAAACTAAAGTCATTCAAAGAGAAGAAGAGCAACCAAAGTAAAAGAATCTGGGAAGCCAGGGGAAGGATAAAAATGGCTTAATTCCATGAGTTTATAGGGTGTTTAAATCATTACAGGTTCTCCTTGACTTTCATCAAGTTCTTTTGTTAAGGCTCCTGCAGGTAGTGGCTAATCCACCATTATGTCATGTGAGAGTTACTGTATTTAAGAGTCACGCTCCATTTTATCGTCAGTCGTGAACAAGTTCCAGAGAAAATTATTCACTGTTAATCATTTGGTCCAGAAAATCCCTGTTATGCAGCCACCAACTAGCCAACCAGCCCTGCAAGGCACTATGTTACCAAGTTTCCAAGGCTTGGCCCTTCAATCTGGCGAGACTTTGATCTGGTTGCTACTTTATTTACCTAGTGTACATTTATAAATAGTCTGATGTGACTTCTTTGTATGCGAACTGGGCTTGTGAGCTGCACTATCTCCCTATGGGGTGTCTTAAAGAGTTACCCTGCAAATATGGAATATGTAATGGAGTTGAGAGATAGCGTCGATACAATAGAGAATGTCTGGTTACACTGTAACCCGTGCCTCTGAGTGAAGCTGTCTCTTCAGCTTTTTGCCCACTCTAAGACACAGTCCGATGAAACTACTAGATATAATTAAGTAGTTAAATAGGAAATTTGTTTGACCCAGTGACAGCAGCAACACACTGAAAGCGGTGCAAAGCTCAGCCCTATTCTCAGAACTGCCAACTGTCTTTTTCATCCCACTGGAGTTTGCAGGCCTGAAATGTCACCATCTTCTCATCTGAGGTCCTCATCAATATATTCGCTGTCTAATATTTTCATTTCTTAGTTTTCAGAGATGTTTCTTTGCTAACTACTTTTTGTTCACTAAATAGTATGCAGGTCTTCCAGTCCTGATCATCCAATGATAGCATACATCTGACCTGGACGTAGAGGAAGGGTTTGTTTATGTGTGTAACCTCTTATGAATGCAATTTTATGTGGCAGCTGAATCTGAAGCTCTGCTGAGACTTCACTTCAGGATGTGAATGCAACACCAGGAAAGATTCACAGATCACTCTGAAATTTTAAAAGTATTAAAAAAGTTTAACAAATACAATTGCAGACATATGCTGAGTAATATTCAAGTCTCTGCCAGTTGATTTTGATGTCGTACTAAAATCAACTGAGATGATTCGGTCCCTGGAAGATAGGTAGGTAGGTAAATGCCCTGAGAAAATACTGCGCCACTTGCTTGAACTGAAAAAAGGTTGTCAGTATTTTAAGTTGTAAGCACATAGCATTTACTGGGGTGACAAAACCACTGGTATGGTCCTTTAAGGTTAAATTTCACCTACTTACCAAAAGATGTATCTTTTAGAAACCAAAAGAATTTATACTAAAAACAAACCAAATAAAGTAACCAAACAGAAGCTTACAATACAAGATGAGCACAGAGAAACTTTTCTGCTCTGACAGATGAATGTGAAAACAGCCTTCTTGTGTCAAACTCAGCACATACATCATTCTACACGGTGAGGCTCAAACATCCAAGTGGTAGAGCAATGAGTAAAAGACATTTTTGAGTGGAGGGGGACATTACATTTTTCTTTCCTCTCATCGATATGGTACTGTACACCAATCAGCCACATCATTGAAACCAGTTACGCGTTTTAATGTAGTTGCTGATCGGTGTATATTAGAGATCATGTGAATTCGACAAGGCTCCGAGATACTCATTAGCAGGACCAGACCATTGTGATTGTGAATACAAGCAGCCAAAATAAGTTTCCTCCATAAGGTGGCTGGGCTCACCTTTTTAGACTACCTACAGGACTACCTGCTGCCTCCGCAACCCGACTCTGGATAAGCGGCAGAAAATGAATTGATGGATGCAATTCAACTATGCTATTGATACTATTTATAACAGTAATAATAATAATAATAATAATGATAATAATAATCATACTTTATTTGTATAGCACTTTTCAATACAGGTAACAAAGTGCTTCACAACATTCAAAGTAAAACAAAAATTAAATCAAAAATTAACATCACACAATAAAGCTTTTTTATAAAAATGTCTTTTAAGAAGTGAAATAAAACAGGGAACTGACTCTGCAAGTCTGATCTCCTCTGGCAGGTTGCTCCAAAGTCTAGGGGCCCTGACAGCAAAGGACCTGTCTCCTTTGGTTTTCATCCTAGACCTTGAAATGACTAGCAACGCACTGCCAGAGGATCTCAGACTGCGTCCTGGCTCAATGGGGGGATAAACGTTCCGAAATATAGGGAGGGGCCAGCCCATGTCTGGCCTTAAAAGTCATTAAGAGAATTTTAAAATCAGCCCTAAAATAAATGGGCAGCCTGGTAAAGGATGCTAAAACAGGGGTGATATGAACACATTTTTTGGAATGAATTAGGAGTCGAGCTGCAGCATTTTAAACTAACTGTAGGCAGAGGATTGACTTCTGACTGAGTCAGGTATATAGAGAGTTGCAGTAGTGAAGTCGGGAGGAAATAAAAGCATGGATGAGTCTGTGGCTGAATTAAAAGACTTCACCTTTGCTGTACTTCTCAAATGATAAAAACTTGACTGAAAAACTTTCTTTACCTGGGGTTCTAAACACATGTCTTGATCAAAAATTACACCACAATTTTTGGCAGTGGGCTTAACATAGTTTGCCAGTTCACCTAGGTTTGCCATGATTTGAGGTTTTTTTTTAAGGGGGGCCAAGTACAATGGACCCTAGATTTTGTATGATTTAGCTAGAGGAAGTTGTCTGACATCCAGTATTTCACTTCATTAAGACAATTGTGGAGGTTTGCTCTGTTCGACCGGTCAACGGGTCGGAGATAGCGCGAGATAGAGCTGTGTGTCATTGGTGTAATGGTGAAACTGGACGTTATATTTGCGGATGATGACAACAAGAGGGAGCATATGGATAGAAAATAAAATGGGACCCAGAATTGAACCCACCATAGAAAAAAGGTTGTGGAAGAATAAACTGAGCCAGCGATCGACACAGAGAAACATCTATCAGGTAAAGTATGACTAGAACCAATTTAAGGCCACAGCAGTGATTCTTGTCCACTTCGCCAGTCTGTCAGTGAGTACGTTACTATACAGAGTACGCTCTCGTGCCTTGATATAACCTCTGTTAGAGACTGGTCTGCAGTTCTCCAGAGTGGCGGGATCCGAGTTGGTATTTTAAGGAGAGGTTTGACTAGAGCAGTAGGTTTGACTACACAAGTAGTAGTCTCCTTCAGTAGTCGTGTAGGGACCACGAAGACTTCATGTGTTAACTGTGTCACTGAGTGCAGATAGAGACACTGGGGTAAAAGAGCTGAAGGATCAAGCATGAAATGATCTGTGAGTTAACGGTTCTTAGAAAAGTAAATTGTGATCTTGTGACGTTTTCAATTTTGTCATTAAAAAATAATTTAAACTGCTCAGAGTTCAGGCGATGAATGCAAGTCAAAAATCCGGTCAAGTGTGTTAAACAGAACTTTTGAATTTCGGGCATTGTTAGATATCAAGGTGGAAAAGTAAGTAGCTCGTGCTTCATTAACTGCAGCATTGTATTCATTAACTGAATCCTTCATATGCTCATAATGAACATTGACTTCGTTACGAGCCTTCCGTTTACGTTTCCACTTTGCGTACCTCTCTCTTTAGGGAAGTGTTGCCAGGCAGAGGTCATTAAAGGAGTTCACCAGAAAGTCAGTATCAGGGAGGAGAGCCGAATCAGATGAGAGGTTCGAAAATGCATATGAATATTTACAAGCTGTTGTTGAGTTAATGATGCGAGAGTGAATGGGGGCCAATGTAATTTTGGGAGGCAGAGGAGAGTAGAAATTAATAAGTTCTACACTATCGATCTTCAGACCATATGATAGAACAAGATCGAGAGTGTGGCCTTTATCATGGGTAGGACCTGTGGAGTGTAAAACAAATTAGAAGATTCTAAAAGGTTAAAAAGGCCTCCGGCGAGAGCATCACCAGCGCAACATTTATGAATATTAAAATCATCAATAATACAGACTCGGTCATAATTAGGTAGAAGCAGAGAGAGCAGGTCAGAGAATTCAGAGATAAAAATGCCCTTAGGTTGTGGGGGGCGGTAGACTCAGAGGAATAAAATAGACAGGGGCTTGTTGACATGCAAGTGACGTGAGCAGGGACACAAGTGTTCGTGATTGCAAACAGTCATACATGGTGAGAGGACTGGACCACGTGCTGAATATTAGCTGACAGCATTCAGCTAGCCCGCATGTATGACTGAATCCCGTCTCTCTTTGAAGAGCAAAGCATGATCCCAGAACAAGTTCAAATTGACAATAAAATCCATTTTGTGAGAATTACACGCACCAGCTCTGCCACAAAAATTAAAACAGACTTTCCACAGTCCTTTAAAACATTAAAAAGGAAAATGAAAATCATTATTGGTGTATTACAATATTATTCTTGTAATGGGCAGTAAATTCAGAAGTTTGTCCAAAATGACGGGGACAGTGGCACCAGGTAAACAGCATGTAACTGTGTCAATAAGACACAATGTATCACCTCAGACCGGACGCCTGGAACGGCTTCAGAGTGGAGCTATTGACCAGGGCCATGAGCCTAGTTCCCGTGCCGACTTCTGCATCATCTGGCGGCCTCATCGTTTTCACACCCAGGTCCAGTGCAGCAACGGTGGTGGTAGTGCCGGGTACACCCGCATCAAGCTCTCATTCGGAGGGATGGCCACTCACTTCAGCTGCAGGAACCTCTGGGCGAGCCGGCCCACTGTCGGTGTGCATTGAGGCCAGCCAGGGAAGGGTGGCTTCAGAGGCTAGGACCAGCGGTGAGACCAGGGTGGAGGGCCACTGGGGCAGCAAGGCTGGAGGACTGAATGTAGGAAATGTGCTTAGCCTGGGCAGCAGCTATGGAGACAAAGCTGTCGATCAAGTGATCCCTTTTTCCAAGTTCTGACTTCAGGAGGTAGGAATTCTCCCTTAATTGAGTATCGAAGTTTGCAGTCCATACACACAGCCATTATACCTGAATTCAATTCAAGAATAAATCACACAACGACACGATTGTTAAAATGGAAAACTTAAAACCAGGTAAAAGTAACCCCATGATCACTAAGAGTGGCGTTCTGAGACGTGTGCTCTCGCGCTTCCGCGACTGCTGAAGATATGTCCTTAAAACAACTTAAAATGTTCGTCCGATGACTAAAATCCTTTATCCAGTTAAAAGATATGGTTAAAACAGATCTTAAAGTAAATCAAAGAGATAAGGCCTCAAACTGGATAAACATTCAAATCAAAACAGAGCCTCCGACAGGGAGACGCAAAAGCCGGCGCATGCGCATATTTAGCCCACAATGTGTAAGAATGTTTCATTTAAATACAAGCACTGACATTTTTCACATCAACTTCTAACTTCTAAAATAATTAGTCAACTGTTGTCTACAGTGCCCATGAGCTGTCTGCTCATTACATGTCTTTAGATGTCTTTTGCTGGAGCGGGAAGCTACTGGTTCTAATGTTGTGGATGATCAATGCATACTTTGTATTTCTCAGAGCACTTAAGCAGTGTCAGCCACCAAACTGACAGGGCAGTTCATCTTGTATTCTTAGCCAGAACAAAATAGCATTTAAGATAAATAGGGCACCATCAACCCTTACAAATCAAATGTTAATTATCTACCTGGTGGAACAGGCTTTGGGCTTTGTGGTGAGAAAAATTATGTCTCTCTGTGTGAGAATGTAAGCTGTTGTTATAAATGATAAACAGGCATCCCAGTGGGAAATAATTACCCAAGCTGAATCCTCCCACTGGTAAGGAAGAGAAACACACAGAGAGCAAGAACACTAATTGAAGCAGAGACTTTACCCTGGGGTCGCAACAGTGAAAGAATATATCAGTTTGTAATTGATTGCACTGATGTGGTTACAACATTGCACATCTCCACATCCTGCTGCATGCTACAGGAACCCTATGAAGCACAATATAGGCTGGCTGTATAGAGCAGGCCACTGGCACTGCCACGCAATCCCTCACTGATTACTAGATACTGCAGAGTCATTCATGCTGTGAATGCATGTGAGACACAATATATTGGTAGTCTGCTAATCACTGCTGTTGAACCAAAATCCTGATATCTTCCGTCCACCTGCTGTTTCATGGGCTTTACCATCATATAACATACTCCACCTGTACAATATCTGTCACTGCTCCATTATTTAAAACATGGACTTGAAATAGGAGGTGGAGGGGTGTTTCTGTAGTGTCATGCTGTGGGTACATGGCACAGCAGTGCATAGAAATAGCAATATTTGACATTTACACTGAACCACAAGCTAGCTTTTAAACAAATCGGTGTGACAGCATGTTGGCCCGGAAAAAAAAGCCTATGGAGTATTCATCTATCTCATACTCCATTCAGCCACAACATTAACATCCGTAACTGGTTTTAATGTTGTGACTGATCAGTGTATAAACTGTGTATATAGTTGCAATTTTCAGCCACGCTCTATGGATGGCAATGTGGGTTGATCAGTCCAACTTTGATCCAGATTGAAATACCTTAACAACTATTGCCGTGGTTATTATTAATGTGGTTCAGACATTAATGTTCCCCTCAGGATGAACTGCAATCACTTTAGTGGGCTTCTTGCCCAGGCCCAGCCAAACAAATAGCTTCTTTTTTTTTCTTTTTTTTTTGCAATAAACCTGCTGTTACTAAAATGACTTAGTTTGCATTCCTTATCTCTTTATCTCTGTCAATTTGTGTGATATTCCTGCTGATTTCATACTCACTTTCATTTCATACTGTTGTAATACATAATTGAGGGCAAGGGGTATCATTTTTGTACTGATTGGAGGCAACAATCTGTCTCTCGTTATTTACCAATAAAAATTCTTTGTGTGCTGAGATTGGGTGTTTGAACTGTTTGAATAGTGTTGCCAACTGAAATCTACCAGAGTGTGCCGAGAGTGCACCAAATTGGTTGTTTTTACCGGAAACGAACAGCAGCGAGTTAGTGCTAGCTAATGATATTAGCTTAAAAACGAGTGGCCTGGTGGACCAACAGTAACCTAACTATGGCAAAACAAGTCCAAGTCCAGTACAAGGTCTGTCAAAATGAAAATCAAGATAGGAAAAGCAGGTGCTTGATGCCAAAACCATTATGGGGGAGGGGGACAACTGTTTAGCACCATCATGAGTGCTGTTGCAGCTGAGGGGGATCTTGCAGGCACCATCTCTGTTCCAATAGAACATTTTTTAAGGTGACACAAAACAATCGCAACAGTAGGGAAGACCTAATAGCCAGATCTGGAAGTTAAAACCATTTAGACTGTAACTTGTCCAGGGTTGATGTCAAAAGAAAACATCAGAATCATGCTCATAAAGATGTAACATTGAGAAAACAAAACAAAAAACAGTGTTACAGTGGAAACAGCTGATCAGTCATATGAGTAAATGTTTGCTACTTACATTGATGGAAACAAGGCTACTGGCTCATTGATATGTCTATATGGTATTCTGACATGATTACAAGGCGTACTAAAATTCACTAGTGGTCTGCCGGTTTTTCAACACATATAATTTTTAGTAGTAAGTATCTAAGTTTGAAAAAAATTGGGCTCAGCCAGATTTTTCCAGGTCCAATCATTACCCACATTCTGGATCCACCACTGGGCAGAACAAAAGGACAGAGCTTTTTATCAACCACGTATTCTGGGCGGAAAATCGGCCTTTCACGCCCGAACTGCAAATCTGCCTATCTGCAAAAACAAGATGACAACAGGAGGAGTGAGTGTTTTGACAGGCTCGACTTAACACCAAAATTTAGCCTCTCAACTATGTTAATTCCAATCTACGAATTAATCGAATATATCTCTTTTAAACAAACTTTTAATCCACAAACAAAACAATACAGCAAAAACAAACACAAAGGCGCAAAGTTTGTACATACTTCCTCTGTGGCCTATCCTTGTTTATTCCCGTGGTATCCACCTGCAACGCTGCGGAGGGCCCGAGCATAAAACCCGGCTGCAATGCCCAATGCTACATTGAAGATCTAATAGACCCACTATCCAAAAAAATCAAGTATCAATTTTTGTGGACATAGTTACATTGTTATTTTCTCCTTCCTGCTGAAAGATGGCACAGACTTTGCCCCTGGATCTGGGCAGGTCACTCCTTCTGCTGCTGCTGCCGGGAGATGTTCATCTGAACCCCGGACTGACTCCACAATATTGTCCTTTAGCTCTAAGATTCCTGAGAAATGGGTATCTGAACAGCTTGTTTTCCATCTCAACAACAGCCCCTTCTCCCTAGACCTTGTACAGATTGCTTTAGAGCAAAACACTCCACAGAGATGGCCAACTGTCACTTTGTAGAAAACGTTAAATAAATGATAGACAAGGATGGTGTTGTTGGCGCTGTATTTCTGGATCTACAGAAAGCCTTTGAAACTGTTAGCAATAACGTCCTTATAGCTAAACTGTTCAGGTTTAACTACTCCCGTAATGCACTTAAATTTATGAAATCATACATGGCAGACAGAACCCAATGTGTGAGTATATGTATACCACCGACAGCTTTTATCAAGTCTCCCGCTAGTGTCTCACATGGGTCTGTGCTAGGCCCACTCTTGTTTAGCCTGTACATAGATGACATACCATCACTTTGCTCAGACATTAATGTCCAGATGTACGCTGAAGATATAGTTGTCTACATACACGGCAAAAACAAAAATGAAACTGCTGTGACTATCTGCTGTGATGGTACAAGTTACCATCGAATGTTCAATCGTGCTTTCATCCTAACGTTACAAAAACAGTCAGCATGTTCTTCAAAAAAAAGACCAACCTCAAAATTGGATCCAGACATCACAGTCTCTGGAAAAGAAATACAGATTGTGTCTAAGTTTAAATACCTTTGCATTACTGTGGATTCAAATCTGTCTTACACATCACATGTAAAAACAGTTGGAGGAATGTTAGATTTCATCTGGCCAATTTCAAATTCACAAGAAACTGTATGACCACTAATGCAGCTAAAACATTCACAAATACAAAGATCCTCCCATACATCAAGTACTTTCTGACAAGTTGGGGACATGTCAACAAAATCACACTAAAGCCAATAGAATCCCTCTACAAACAAACATTAAAAACTCTAGATAAGAAGCCACAAGGATACCATCATTTTAATATTCTGAAAAAGCACAACTTACTAAGATGGCGAACATGGTTAAATATAGTAGACTGTGTCTCATTTTCTAGGTATTACACAATATAACTCATCCACCGCTCCATACTTACATCACATTAAAAACAACCCAAATGAAAACATTTGCTGAGTCATATTAACTAGGATACTAAATAGTTGGACAGCTATAGTCATGTTAATTCAGACATGTGCTTAAACAAAGAGAAAATACCAGTGTTATGTCAGTGGTATGCATCTAGGAATGATGACAGGGTCTGTTAAGGCTCTTATCAGAGAGGGAGAAGGGATGAATGGGGGTGTTTGTGTATCTGTGTGTAATTATAAAATATTTTGATATAATTACCTGTTCAGTTTTCATAATTTTTCTTTTAGAAGTATATTTCAGTTTGTTGAATAAATTCTCTGTTCTGTGGACACTTATCTTGACTGTCTTCTGCCTGGAATGCACAGCCAGGTTGTAAAGCGAGTTCATCTCCCCTGTTAATTTTGACAGCACGTCAAAACATCAGCCTGCCTGGGTTGGAGAATGGTGGTGCCTAGCTTGGCTAATTTGGGTTCTGACACATTTGTTGAGAGATGAGAGGTTCATCTGGCAGATCCTGAGAGTATCAGGAGGGGAGAAGGCCATTTGGTTGGTCCGGGGACCTCTCAGTGGAATGCAACAGAAGGAGGGGTGTACTCACTACAATACAATATCTTTGTTATTGATGTCCCCACATTTTCAATAGGGGAAGCAAAAGCATACATCTTGCTTTAGAGCTAGACACTGTTTTTGTGTTCAAACTAACACAAACAGCAGTGGGACTTGTACTTAGACCAGTGTACGAGAGCCAAGATGAGAAGAACCATGGGGGAGGAGGCCGGTACTAGCCGTTGGATTGGGGGCAGCACGTGGTTTATGACATAAAAAACGACCCATAAAGAAATGCTAGCCTAACACAGAAAGACTCTTGGGTATCACTAGCCGAATGACGCACTCCGTAGTATTAGAAGGCACAAAGGCACACTCACACACACACAGACACGCAAACACACCATGCAGCCCCCCCACAAATTAACCTGTAGACATTAGTCCACATGAGTCAGCATGAATCTGGGGTGGGCACCCCATCATTAAAATGTAGCTTTAAAACTTACGTTTTGCATATTCTTAAATTGATGTGTTTAATTAAATTACCACATAGCAAATCTAGGAGCAGGCAATATTCCAGCACAGACATTTCTAAACATTACACAGAAAAGTAGGAACAGGAAGTTAACAGACACTTTTGCCTCAGGGCCCCCCCTGGAGCTAGATACATTCATGAATATTTCCCAGCCCAAAGGACACCAGATGAAGTTTCTGACTGCCTGGGCAGTCCACAAAACAAATGGACTGATAGAAGATTCAGACAGTGTTATTGAACTCTATAGCAGTGTAAAGTGGTTGGCAGGCCTGGCAGACAGTGACACTGATGCACATTAGGATTCACAGTGAGAGCCGGCTGAGCTGCCTGCCTGCTCACACCAACTGATTATCTACCACATCCAATGTACAGGGAAACAGAGACAGACAGACAGGCTATCAGCCTGCTCCTCCCTGTTATTAAATGCAGAGAACTGCTCAAACATTCAGTCCCTCGTCCCCAGTGTTCCCTCACTGCCGCTTGTTACATTCTGACTTGCAGGGACTCAGTGTGCTGCAGACAAACTTTGCCGTGCAAGCGAAGAACTGATGTCTACCATCTAGTGCGAGTGACAAGGACAGAGCAGCTGAACTGAATGCCATTGACTGAGTGAACAGTATGAACGTGCCAGCGTTGCATGTAAAGTTTGTGTATTGTCATGCTCGTTCAGCTGAGAGCCACAGAAATGTTGTGTCCCTTGTCTGAATGCACTCACTGCTCCCCAGTCAATAAAGCCTTATTTTGAGGAGGGGAACAGTGTTTCATTGACACTCTCTGTGTGTACAACAAGTCAGCACCTTGTTTTTCACTGCTCACTGCAGCCTCACATAATTGATGTGGATCGAGTTGATGTGCTCTGACTCTAAAATGTGCCTTTAATTAGGTTTGTGGATGAAGACAAGTGAAGACTATAAACACTTAATCATGAATTTACAGTCCCAGGCAAATATTTGGGATTTTGGACCGAAGCCCTCGAGCTGACGTGGAATACACACCCTTCAACATTGCGATAGGCTGTTTAGTTCTAGTGGTTTTCAAATGTATGATTTCAATTATAACCAAAAACAATGAGTTCACTGCAGTGGGGCCAGATGTGGTGAGTGTAAGTGAGGTGCAGGGAGTGCATTTTGGCCCCACTAGAGGTGGGGCCTGAAAATGGGAGTGTTGGTCTCTTGCTCTGTCCATCCATCCAATACTTTGGTGCCAGCTTGCCGTTAGATGTGCTGTTGATATTCAGTGCCCTCACGGGAGGAATACTTATGGTAAAATTTTGTCTAACTCCAACTTTCTATTGGTACACAATGTCAGAGTCCATTATACGGTTTACTCTAGAATTTGCTGAGCGGACTCATGCTTCAGAGGGGATGGTTTTAATGACCCCAAAACATTTCATCTTCTGCCGCCCTGAGGACCAACTTCACATTTTTAATCCCATGACCAGTAAGGCTCTAAGAACAGATACATCCTCATTATATTCTTGCTCTGACGCCTTTTGCAATGAACATGATAATCTCTAGGGGCTGCTGTTCTCTTTCTTAGTATGTGTGCTGCATGTTTTCCAACTATATTTTTTCCAACCATGCCTCCCAACCTCCTCCGTCAGGCCTGGATAGTATATCACACCTTCAGTCTCAGTGGGTATACTGACATTTGCTTGCAGTGCCGTATTGACCTTTCAACAGCCTCTTAAAGTACAATAAAATGTGATTTTGTTTGGGGTATGTTGTTAGATTTACAGTACTGCTGGGGGCTTTTGGATTCTCCATTTGTCTTATGGATGTGTTTAAGAGAGACACAGTTAGATAAGAAGATGCACTGTGTTAATTTCCAACATTTACAAGCTGGTTGGAACGACGCAGAAATGAGATTGGGAAATAGAGTCCATGTTGAGAAAAGGCTGGGGCCTACATGGGGTTCAGTGATGGATCAGTCAGCTGCATAACTGCTGGTTAGACTCAGCACCTGTGTTCTGCACAAAACAAAACAGGCAAAAATGAGTCAAACATACCCGTGCAACCTGTTTGGGCAAATGATAATGGATTTCAAAGTAATATGCCAATGATCTGGACGAAGCTTTTGATTGCTTGATTACCCTATGAGTGCTACCTGAGCACATCCATTACACATCTCCAGATAAACACACCTGATTTTACAGCAAAACAGGTGCCACAGGACAGAACATATGGACATCCATATTAAATTCAAGCTGCTATCATTATTTGGCACAGTTACATTAAAGAGGAATTTGTGCATTAACTGAATATATGGAGCCCATATCAGTTGGTCCAGCTTTTTATTTTATACCTGTTCCGAAAATGTGACTGAGAGTGGTAGGATGGAGTTTATGGGAGTATGTATGTTATCTTCATACACACTGTATATTACATGACAGACACCATAAAAAAAACATCCGAAAACTGCATTCATCTTCCAAATGACCCTGGACTTTTTTCACTCAAACTGGCCCATCTGCTCACTGATAAATGACATGCCACAGTCATCGTCCTTATACAGAAGTGTATTGGTTCAGATTAAAAAGAAAAGTTACACAAGTGAAAAACGAGCCATTACGCAGCCTGTGTAGACAGCTGTATTGATTAAAATAGAAGGGTATCTGCTCCATCGGACACATCTGAGCCAGACAATTGAAAAATGCAGCTGTAACACCTCCTGCGTAAAGACAGAATTACACTTTGTAACACTCCTTGAGCTCAGTGAGCAGACTCAACAATGTCAGCTACACAGCTATATCTATCGAAAGTTTGCTAACATTATGTTGTTTTATGTTGTCATCCTTACTGGTGGAGTTTATGATAATTAACTGTTGCTCCCTCTACCTACCCAGGGAATTCAGCACCAGGATCATTGTGGCTAGCTATATTCCTCCTGGTGTTAGTATGAAAGAGGCAGAGTGACCCCCTCCCAGTGGTTAACATGTTAACTTTGCCACCAGAGGAGCAAATACACTTGAGCTGGTTTACACAAACAACATCGGCAGCTACATAGCAGAACCCTGTCCACACAAAGGAACATTCTGACCACATCTCTGTGATGTTATTACAAGCATACGCACCCCTCTTCAGATGGACCAAACCAGTTCGGAAACACATCAGAGTGTGGCCACAGTCTGTCTTCCCTGATTCCTGATGGCCACCTTCTTATCACTGGCTCTACAGTACAGCGCCAAATTTCTGGCAGTTCATATCACAAGTGACCTAGTGTGAGCTGGTCACTAACCACCACCGCCTCCGCCTAGAAAGCTCAACAGCATCTCCACCGTCTGCGCTGCAGGAGGAAATCCGGCTCCCCCCACCTGCTATCACCACATTTTAATGGGGCACTATAGAAAGTGTCCCGACAAGTTGCATTACTGCTTGGTGTGGCAACTGCAACACCTCTGACTCTAAGACCCTGCAGCAGGTGGTGAGAACAGCAGAGGACATCATTGACTGCAAAGACATTGACAGACATTAACAAAGACTGCACCAGCAGGGCCATCAACATTATCAAAGATTCCTCTCACTCCTCCACTGCACTGTTCAACCCACTGCCATCTGGAAGGAGGTAGAGCAACATCCGGGCCAGAATGACTAGACTGTCTAACAGCTTTTTCCCACCGGCTGTCTTCGGTCCCCCTTGCCGACCATTTCAGACTCATATAAAGATTTTAAAAAACCAAAAAACCCACACCCCCCTCCACCCCTCTCACATTAAGAACTCACAGAACCCCACCTACATTATTAGAACTTTTTACTTCTTTTTTCAAAGAAATGGTGCACAGCTTTACTTGTGCACTTTACCCATTTACCCAGATTAATGCTACTTGAGCTTTACTGTCTTGTACTTGTTTTTTGACTTTCTTTATTGCATCTGTTCTTACTGTGTGAACAATAGCACTGAGGGAACGCAATTTCGTTCCCCTGTAAATCGAATATTGTATATGGATAGAATGGCAATGAATTCTGCCTTGAACCTTGAACTCATTTGAACCTTAACATCATTAGCTGACATTAGCAGCCCCAGAATCCCAGGAATTGCTCACACTGCACGGTCCAGGTCAACTGGAAACGAGAAAAGACTGCTCTCAGTTTCCCTGCTCTTACCTCCGGGAAAGATTTTCGACACACTTTAACAATCCACAGTATTGCAGGTACCCTTGGTGCATGTTAGAAACAAGATTTTGAATCTCGCTGTTTTAAAATACACTTGCTTTAGCTGAGTTATGTCTATTTTTACTTATTTATTTAGCTACTTTATCCTACTCATTATTTTATTTGCTTTCTATTGTATTTCATGATCTGTTTTGCATCATGTTTTATATTGTAACGGGTATTATTGTTCTTCCGTATCTTGTCATATTTTACGTATACACAGGTCTCCCTTGGAAATGAGGTCTTACCTGATTAAAGTTAATAATAAGCTACTGGTCAAACCAGATCAAGTGAAGCTGTAGCAGCCAAACTCCTGAGTGTGCTGAGTTGAGCTGGGTTGTGTTTTATTGCTTATGTATTAAATTTTCATTTGTAGAATTGAGACTGTTATTTCTTTTTTGAAAATTTACAAATAAAAACTAAATGACTGATAGTTTGCATGTCGTACACCAATATGTTAACAACCCTTTAAAAACATTACTGATGGCAGTAAAACTTCAGCAGAATCAGAAGGTTTAATAACTTAGTCTGAGTCATTATGTAAAATTACTTCCCCTATTTATGTATAATGTTAATATTATGGATGTATTACTTTTCTGTATGTACCAGTCAGTCGATGTGAGAGTCCTGGCAGGTTCTAATTCTGGCACTACCTGCCTTTCTACATACATGGATCGTGCCTTTAGGTTTCTAAAGTTTTATTACACCTGCTTATTCATGCAGTTATCCATTCAGCCAATCATGTGGCAGCAGTGCAGTGAATAACATCCTGCGGATACAGGTCAGAAGCTTCAGTTAATGTTCACATCAAACGTCAGAATGAGGAGAAAAAATATGATCTCAGTCAGTGCGACTGTGACATGATTGTTGGTACCAGATTGGCTGGTTTGAGTGTTTCTCAAACTGCTGATCTCCTGGGATTTTCACACACAACAGTCTCTAGAGTTTTACCCAGAATGGAGCCAGAAACAAAAAAAACATTATAATGACATTTATAATGACAGTGCTATTATATACTAATGCGATACCAATATAATCAAAATCACAAGGACCTCGAAGGATGTTGTGGTTTTGTGTGGGCAGTTAAAGTTCCAGTGTGTAGGATTCAGTGGTCTGGGCTACTGTAGAAACATGGTGGTGCAACATGGCGGCTCCTTGGAGGAGCACCCGCTGGCTATGTAGATATGAAGGGCTTATTCTAAGCTTTCGAAAACGCAACGATTCTTAGTTTCAGGTGATTATACGCTTCTGAAAACATAATTATGAATATTATGTTTCATTTCTGCCAATACATCTTCCCAAATCCTACACACTGGTGCTTTAAAAAGAGAAAAAAAACATTGATGTGTCACTGAGAAAACCCTGCGTTACTGTTATCCACCTGCGCATTACTTCTCTCTTCAGTCTTCGATGGTCGCTGCTACCTCAGCCATGTTTTCTATGCTTTCTTTTTCATATGAAGGAAGGTTGCAGATGTTCTTTCCTCAGTGCCGTTCAGGTGGAGGTGACTTTGGTGACTACATGTACATTGACATCATGTGCATATCCTCCACTCTTAACATCTTTAAGGAATCGTTTTCATCTGTTCACTGTAATGGCAATTCAAAAGCCATTTCAAAAGACACACACACACACACACACATCAAAGAGTATTACACACGGTTACATTTTTGAGAACTTTTACCAAACTACAACAACATAACACAAGCCCAGTATGTAAGTGCCAACACAGTCCTGTGAAGAGGTCTAATCAGCTCAAATAACACAGTTTTATCAGTGGCATTTAGGGACTTTACCCTCTTTATGCAGTGAGAATAGCTATTATGGTCTGGGAAACTTTTGGGACTTACTTAATAGAGAAACAGTTTTCTATATATCATAAAATAATCATTCTTTATCCATAAAGTGCATGGATTTTCATGCTTTCCCAAGCTGCGAAATTTTCAAACATAAAATGATACAGAAAGTACATATTTGTCACATTTTTAGTCTTTACTGACCTTAGTGAATTACTGATGACTGGCCAAGTCTTGTTTGACTCATACGGGGTCTGCAGTGGTACATACCACAGAGTGACTTCTGGGTCTGCCCCCTATACCTGAACTCAGTCATACGGGTTTATGCTCCTTCTCGGCCACTGTGTTACTCCAGGCTGTTCTCATCTGTGGTTCCCCGATGGTGGAAGGAGCTATCAAATGTTATCAGAGCAGGGGCGTCCCTCTCTGTCTTCAAGAATCTCTTGAAGACAGAGGCACCTCCTCCCCGACCCGCCGAACTAGCACTTACTGTGCACTTTCCGTGCACTTCGTTAAATGTTCTCCTTGCACTTAATGGTCAGATTTAGTACTTAGCTCTTACTTCAAGGTCTCCTGCTGTACCGACGCTTTAGTGTTGTCCCTCACTTGTAAGTCGCTTTGGACAAAAGCAACATACAGGGCACAAGAGTTGGTAGATTTTTTTTATCTACTGTAAAAATAATACACACGCATTAACACAGTTATCACAAGATGAAGTAAAACGCTTCCTCATTTCATAAATTATTTGGCCTACAGCTAATCATTTGGAAGGACGTGAGAAGGATAAATTGCTTTACTTCCTCTCGATACCTGCAAATTCAATTAGTGTGCCCTTTACTCTTGTGTCCTGCAAGGTATGCAACATCCAATCCTCGCAAGTTGGATAAGTTTACAGATCCAGATAGCTCCTGGCACTACTGTGTAAGGGCCATTCAAAGTACGGCTTGAATTTCCAAATATTACGTGTTTCTCAAATTTAGAGCTCTTTTTTTTCCTTTTTCTTCTTTTTTGCAGCTATATTTTTGTGTTATTCCTATGCAAAAAACAAACATTACAATGGGAGTGGAAAGACTGACGCTATCAGCACATTACAGAGCTGGGTTCTTGATCAAACTGCCTGGCTCTAAGGATGTCAGAATATGAATCAGTTACTATAGTTACGACGAGCCCGTGTGAGGAATGAGCTCTGGAAGCAGCTCTGCATAGTCAGTGTGGTAATAATACCGATGTGTAGCTTTCTGGGCTGATGAGTGCCAAATACCAGGTCTTAACGCAATCCGAGGAGAACACGTCATGTTTGCGAGCAGCTTTTCTCCGACTCGCCCTACGTTCCGCAGATGAATAAAATGTCAGATGCGGTGGGGCTATCAGGAGGAGATGGCTGACAGTGCAGCGGAGGTGTGCTGAAGGAAGCGCATCCTCAAACACAGCATCACCATAGGGAATGACAGAGAGCTGCTAGCTTCTTCCTGGCTCAGAGTGTGCAGCCATATCCCTGCATCTGCTGCGGAATTAACGAGACGGGGTGTCAGGCCTCAGCAACAAAGCACTCACCACTGAAAGCATGTTTAGTTCCCCATGGCAAAACTGTCAACATTAGTTACAGATGCCGTGCTCACAGAAAACTCACTACTAAACTTAAGATATCATCATCAAGGAGCTGTAACCTTTCCTTTTTTCGTGGCTGCCATTGCTACGCAGTGATCATCTGAGCCAAGACCAATGTGATATTTTTCTGAAAGAAAAAAGCCGTTAGATTCACCAATTAGTTTTCTAATTAAAGTGTTTTAGAGATCTAAGGCTGCTCCGGACTGAAAGCATATGACTGCACAGAGGGCGGCCAGAGGTGATGCTTGAGAAACCCTGCAGATTAAATCTAACGAGTTTAAAAAATAAAGTTGACTCCCTCATCCAGCTCCATCCTTATGCAAGAGTCCACAGGCCTGGATCTAGCAGAACACTCCAACTCCTCTTTATCTCCGTGTACTAGAGAGGACGGCAACACAGATAACCCTGTGCACTGGGAATAGCTCCTGTCTTAGTCCAATATTAAAAGGAAATGATTTTATCTGATTAAAATTTTATTTTCCAACTTGTAGCCCAGTACTTTTACTCAAATGCTCACCACTGTCTAGTTAAAACAACACTTTAGCTAGCTAGCTAGCTACCGTCTGTCCATAAAATAACAAAAAACATGTGACGGACTACACGTGAAACAAAAGTTTTTTCTTCTTCAGGGGCTCTAAGTCACTCCCTCACCCATACCAGTCACTGCTCTCTCACCCACAGGTTGAACAGGTCATGGTTCAGGTGAACAGCACGTTAAGCCCTCTGTATGACCCAATGCGTTGCAATCGAAGAAGCCAGTTCTTGACAGCAAGAATTATGGCCAATGTCAGTGTAATTTCACCACCACTTCAGCTGCTGTTATTCAGTTCAGTTCAATTCAGTCTTATTTATATAGAGCCAAACCATAACATACATTATCTCAAGGCTCTTTAGGGATTAAGGTCAGGACCTCGCAACGTTACAGAAAGAAACCCAACCGCTCCGCCGTGAGCAAACATTTGGCGACAGTGGAGAGGAAAAACTGGACTCGGGGTGGGACCGGTCGGGTTGAGAGGAGAGAAAAGAAGGAGAGGAGGAGAAAGAGGGGGGGGGGGGGAGAGAGAGACCAGGAAGAGCTTTGCATACTGTTGTATTCAAGTACCGTCAGACTGGTCGTCATAATGGCAATAATCATTTTGATACTTACAGGTGTAATAGTGTTATTAATAACAGCAATGTGATAGCAGCACCAATAATAATAATAATAATAATTATTATTATTATAAAGAGTATCTCTCCAGAGTCAGAGATACCTGCAGAATGAGAACAGGGAGAGAGAGAAGACAAAGTTAATGACGTGCAATAGTGTGATATAAATGTATGAGGAGAGAGAGTGAGAGAAGAAGGGAGGTGAAGTGCTCAGAGCATCATGGTTAGTCCCCTGGTTTATAGCAGCATAGCCAGGTGGTGGTCCAGGGCTCAGCAGAGCCAGTCCTAACTGTAAGCTTTATCAGAAAGGAAGGTTTTAGCCTACTACTAAACGTGGAGAGGGTGTCTGCCTCCTGGACCCAGACTGGAAGAAGGTTCCACAGTAGAGGAGCCTGAAAACTGAAGGCTCTGCCCCCCTTTCTACTCTACATTCTATTGGAGACTCTAGGAACCACGAGCAAACCTTAGTGATGTAGTTCCACTTGTGTAATCCTTAAGATGTCAGTCGTACTTGATTTAAGGACATCATGGTTTCTGGTGGTAATAGTAAGTGTGGTTTAATATCACAGCAGAGACTCTTTGTGCAGCTACTTGTCAGAACTACAACAACTGAGCAGCTGCTGTATCTGTTTACAGTGAAGCCAAACAAACTCACATTGTTTTATTAATGAAAGCCAGGCACTAATCTGTGTTTTTCCATCATGGCATTCTGCACACAGTGCCCATGTTTTACCACACAACAGCAGGCAGCAGTACAGTCGGTTAGCTTGCCAAGGGGCTGTGCAGCCTGTCACTTGCAGCTCTTCCGCTCACTGCGGCTACTCCTAACTGTTCTTCGACTCCCTTCCAGTCAGAGCTAACCTCACTGATTCCTGTGGATTCTCTCGCCTCTGACATTCTCTGTGACCCCTCCTTTTAAATGTCAGTGTAGCCGATCTCACGGCACAGCTGCTCTCATTAATCCGTGTTTTTGTTCATTCTGTCAAACAACGCAGTGGTCAGAAAATAATTGTGTGATTGCTGCCAATGCTATTAGGAGATAGCTGCTTTTACTTTTGGTGCAGCCATCTATAGCGATTGATTTGATATGATTTTTTATGATTTTTAAAAAATATAATATAGGGGCTGCAAGACTGAGACGGGAACAGCGTATCCCCACTCCAGCGCTTTACATACTCAAACGTGGTAGCCATAGTGCCACCATGTAGTGAGAAATGAGCTAACAAATATTGCACAATGTCTTGGCTAATAAATCAGCAACTGTGAAGTGTAGAAGAAAAATTCTGGTGTCTATGGATTCAGTGGATGATCTGACAGATTAATATAGACCGCGCCCATTTGCGTCGCTCAAAATTTTCTGCCATTTTGAATATTTTGCTAGATATACTACATCTTTCATCCAAGCATAACCAAACTTGGGACATACCATGTTTAGGTGACCTTGAACATTGCCGAGATGTTTGATTTGAGATATCATGTATTGTCATTTAAAGTTATATTTACAGAGACACAACATTCCCCCTTGATCAAGTACTTGGTGACAATGGCAAGAAAAACTCCCTTTTAACAGGTAGAAACCTTGAACAGAACCCAGATCATGGTGGGGGTGGGGTGGGGGGTCTGCCCTGACCGGCTGGGTTGAGGGAGAAAGAGAGAGAGAGAGAGAGAAGGTTGGGAGCGCAGGAGGGAGGAAAGAGAACATAGCACAGTACAGGTACATCATAAAGATGTGTAACAATAATGAGACTAATAATAAAATTAATCATATTAATTAATTAATTATAATAATAACTAATTAATAATTACAATAACAGGGTGAATAAAACTAAACATAATAATAGTAATGATAATCATAACAATTGAAGCAGTGGGTGTTGAGCAGGATCGTGGGGCAGTAGGTTGTTTACAGTCACAGATCCAGACTCTGCAGAACCAGGGGCAGAATTACCTGCAGAAAGCGACAGGAGGAGAGAGGACAGAGATGAGAAAGGACAAAACTACGGAGAGAGAGAAGAAGTTAGTAACGAGCATTGATGGGATATGAATGTGTGCAGATGGAGAGGAAGAGGAGTCACCCGGCAGTCTGGGCCTATATCAGCATAACTAGGGGGTGGTTCAAGCCAAGCCTGAGCCAGCCCTAACTAAAAGCTTTATCAAAAAGGAAGGTTTTAAGCCTACTCTTAAACATAGAGAGGGAGTCTGCCTCCTGGACCCAGACTGGAAGAAGGTTCCACAGTAGAGGAGCCTGATAACTGAAGGCTCTGCCTCCCAGTCTACTTTTGATCTATTTTTCCTTTGCTTCAGCAGGCTGGTAAAACCTTTATCAAACATTTATTTGATGTCTTTAGTCTGCCCTCCTCCCCTCCCCGTCCACAGTGAAAATGTGCACTGGTGGCTTGTAGCAGGCGGGTGCGTTGGTCTGCTCAGACCCTCTCAGCCACTGGCTGCTCCACATCACTGCTCATTAAAAGGCTGGGGTTTCCGAAAACTCTGTAGTCAGACTGTCTGTTTCCATTCATTCCATTAACACAGTCCTTCATGTGCTAGAAAACAACATTTTCTTCCACATACATCAGATCAAAGGATTGGACATTTTGTATCTATACCCCTTTTTGATCTATAATCCAATAAATTATGGATTTGTGGCTTCTACAAACCCACAAAGTACTTACAAAAAAGTAGTAGCAAAATATTGCTGTATTATTTTCCAGCTTTCTGTTCACCTAAAGCCATCATTTCTGTTATTTTCATTTTTAGTTCAATAGATTCTTTGACCTGCAAACATGTCCCCAGAGTAAGTAATTAGCTCTCTATCACTTCTACGTTCATAAAAACAAATGCAGAAATCCAGCATCCACATCATTGCTAAAACCTCATCAACTGTGTCCTGGCCAAAGGGGGGATATCATCCCATTTAATGGAAGTCCTTTTGGAAATTTTGAGATATCAATGACAGACATACAGTAAAATAAACCAGATGAAATCAGGCCTGCTCATTGTCTCTTGGCAATGGCCAGCAGAGGGTCACCAGCAATCAGGCCTGGCCTAATGTGGAATCTTTGAAAATATGTTTTAAAGAGCTGTAGGAGGAGAAGCGGCACCTAAAAAAGGATGGAAACACAGCATTCCATGATTAAGCAATCCCACTAATGATGAATGGTTTGAATCATGGCCCCAAACAGCAACTAATTAGGAAGGGAGGTGCGGATAGAAACTGAAGTGGACGACAGTGAACTGAGCGCTGGAGGCTACTTCAGCAGTGCCAGTTCTCCAAGGCACCTGCTAGCAGCAAACGACGCAAAACAGTAAGGAAATATGACTGGAGTTCCATCAAATTTGGATTCAGCTGTAGCCTGAAAAAGGAAGGGCCCAGGCCACAGAGTGTGGTGTGTGGTGTCGTTCTTAGCAATGAATCCATGGAGCCAACGTCATCAGCCATGGCAGATGACGTCAAAAACACACTGATTGAGCGCATTAAAAGTGGCCGCCAGTATTGCATCCAGCTAGCAAAACTAAACCTAAGTGGGCTGAGGCCCATGAATGGGGCAGCATACTACGCTAAGGATTGTTGAGGGCCGCAACCTAAAGACACAGCAACTTAAACACACTCACACAGCAGACAGGTGGATCACAGCAAACCATGAAGGGACCTCACCCAGTGTGGCTAGCCTCCCCAGTAGACGGCACTCAGCTCCAGTAAATAAAAAGAACAAGGAACTACGAACAAAGTGGGTTGAAATGCTGAACAGTATTTTTAAAAGGTTACAGGTGTCTAAATATCCCTAGACCTGACTGATAGGAAAGGAGGAGCTAGTGCACCGGCAAGGGCTACGTTCAAGAGCAGTGAGGGGGGAAGTGTCTCCCAGTGTTCCCTACCACAGCTAATGAACCGCAGAATTAAATATTACTTACTAACACTTCAACCTGCAGATGCTATATTTTTTTGGGTAACTTTTTTTTTAATCATTATTAAATCGGCCAGACATTTTTCGCGATGTTAACCCAAACGTTTCTTAGTAACAAATTATAACTGATCTGTAACTTATTTACATAAAGCCCTTTATTGAAGGCACCTCATTAGAAAGTGGTACCACTGCATATATTGGTTACTGTCAATGCATTTTAGCACGTGTTGTCGAAGAAGTTCATTTCTGATAAAAGTAGAAATCCAATAAAGCAGACACAATACATCGTGGCGTATATTCTAAATAGCAAGTTTACAAAAACCTCCCAATGTATTTGTATGTGACATACTGCATGCCAGATGTCTAATGTGAAGGAGTGTAGATGCGGTCGCATCTGCCAGGTCCCAGATCATGGCTACGAGCCGTGGTGACTACAGCTGTGGGAACATATCATATCACTCTGTATCTGTTTGCCTGAAAACAAGGAGTCAAGCCTGCTCACCATCTCTTGGGTCACTGTCCTGCCAACGGTTGGCACTGGCCAGTAGAGGATTGCAGCAACAATCAAGCTGGCAGTAATGGGGTCGGAGACACCACCAGGCCAGGGACACACGAGAAACGAATGGACACTGCTCATTGTAGCACGCTGCTACTTTCATGTTTTCATACTTTTCATACTGTTTTTCTGCGAAGCAGACCAAACATCTGTTGGAAGAAAGTTCTAAATGTTAAACAATGTCCCATCATAACAAGAGGGCCCAAGGTCACAGAGGATTCAGTTCCTCACTGCAGGAGAAAAAGTGTTTGTTCCTCCTGCTCAACTCCACCCATGCCTCTACCAGTTGCGCGCCACATTAGAAATCCCAAGGACACATTCAGTGGCGAGGGAAAAAAACCCTGCCTCCTGTGCCCAGTCAGTGCCCAAGCACTAACTCAGCATGGGCCAGTATTTATTTCCAAGCCCTCTATCAAAGATGGACATGGGATGTTAGGTCTCGCCCAACCACCTTTTTTTCCCTATCAGTGCTACCGGACTCACGAGTAGCTGCTTTTTCAATGAAACCACTCAAATAGTGGCTCATTAAAGAAATTTGTAAGGGTATGGGAAACCCTTCACACTGAGCATGAGTACAGATGTACATTAACAGCGTCTATGATGATTTTATTACTGTATCTTGCGAGGGAAAACCTTTTCTTGTTACAGTCCATGACTACAACAACACGGTAGCTACAGTCTGAAACGTGACCGTGCAGTAAAACTGAGTGGACACACTAACAAGTATCAACAACAACTCAACATTGAGGCAGATGCTATTTACTGCTCTCCGATGTGCATTGTATTAAAATATTTTTCACTTTGCTCTCTCTGTAGCTACAAGTGAGTAGCTTTAGAGAGCGTGAGGTTAGAATTTGAACTGGACACTACAGCAGTAAAAACAGCCCCAGACATATTTAAATCTGAGTGGTTTTTCTTCCTTCATTGGATTTTTCTGTAGTAAAGTCCCGTAGGTCTGTGATCACACAGTACTTTAATTAGTGTATTAGAACTTCTGATTAAACTAGAGCAGAAAACAAAGCTACACAGCGCTATCCTGTTAAATAAACTCAGACTAGCTTCCTGCTGTCATCTGCCTACTGCTGCTGTAAGGAACGTGACTGGTGCTTGTACTGGACTCACTGGGAGCTGTGTTCCTGAGTTCACTCTGCCGCTATGTTGCCTGGAGAATTCAACAGAGTCCAACTATTTCGAGCATTTGGATTTTTCTGGATTTAAACTTCTTTTCTCGGAGCTTTCCAGCCACAGCTCCAGGTTTTTCAGACTTTGTTATTCATAAGCGACTGGACGAACTGACTGTAGTCAGCTGGAGAAGGCGACAGACGTGAGGGAGATGACGGCCACACAGAGCCACAGTGGGCCACGCAGTCTGCTTGGCTGGGCTGATCACCACCACACAGCCACGTCTATCCCCCCCCCTCCGGCTCTGTCTGGCTCTCGCTCTCTTTCTCTGTCTCTCTCTGATGTTTTTTTTTTTTTTTTTTTTCTCACATTGGCCCAGTTTCTGGGATTGCCCACTGGGAAAAGTCCCGGTTCTCCCAATCACCACTCTGCCGTTGATGTTTGTTGAAAGGGAAGAATCTTCTCTTCATTTCTCTTATTGTCTCTGCAACACGGAAACAGGAAACATTCCACCATCAACAATCAGTCAAACAGTATCAGTCAGAACGATCACTCTGACAGAAAGAAAAACACATAAGAGGGCTAATTATCCCTCTGCTGCTCCACCATATGGTCAGGGCACTGCTGGACCACACAGACGGAGAACTGGCTGTGTGGACTCTGGCTGGCAAAGAAACAATAAACGGGCCTCTCCATACTGCCTCGGCTATTGTAGCTACACTCGGTGGATGGACTTTACAGCCATGTTTGATTCACAATAATAGCAATGTTTGTATATTTTCTGAATATTGTGCCAATAAGTAATGTTCAAATCCTCTGATATTTAAGTTTGTTTTTTTATATTGTTTGTTTTGTGACACATTTGGGCAGCATTTTGTCTTTACTGGTTTCTTTCATTCATTTTAATCCCAGTTAGAGCCCAATAGATACTTACAGTTGTTCTGAGAGGAGATTTTAAACCAACCAGGCAGTATTAGGGTTAGTTTATACAGAACATAAATATTTTGAATATTTTATATTTTAAATTTAAATATATATTTAAATATATTTTATTATTTACACATGATCTGCAATAATCAATATTGGCCGATCGTATAACAGCCCAAAAATCTTTGCGTATTTCAGCCTCTCTTCTCACCATACAGTAATTACCATGTGAGGCTTCACAACATCATTTCTGTCACATTTTTTCAGGTCTTCATTAAACCCAGAGCGTGAACCAAAGGCGGAAAGCCATCTTACTCTGGCCCTATACTGAGAATGGATTACTGTAGTCCTGCATTTCATAATAAAAGACAATCAAATAATATCTCCCTGGAAAAATGTTTATTTTGCAGAATTAAGTTAAAGTAGTTTACAACGAGTGCTCGTCCAGACTGATGCAACATAGAAGTTACATAATAAAGCTTTGGACAGCTAAAGTGACAATCCACAGATATAGGATTTAGGTAGCGTGAGTATTAAAAATGAAAGCTCAGGATTAGACCCTGCTATCACGCTCAAACTGATTGACTGCCCTTAATACAGAAATGAATGTTAAATAAAACTCAGTCCAAGTCATTCAACTTTTATTATGCTGCTTAAAGTTTATCTTGATCAGTAAAACTGATCAAAAGACTATAGTAAACTAATCAGAACTTATTACTTGAGAAACATTGTTAATTACGAGCATCTGAAAATTGTAATAATCTAAATCATATTGTACAGTAATTGTAATTTACAATAAGACAGTTGTTGGCGTATTTGTCACTGGTACTCTGCCTTCACACGTTGTTTTTTTTCAGCTGCCTTCCCCGTGATAGTCTCCCTTCTATTCTCCTTTGGTGCCTAATTTTACTTGGTTTTGAAAGAAACGATCCTTCAGCTTAAAATTCACCCTTCTACAAAACGATACTGAAACAGCAAATACCTTTTGTAGGAAACACACTTGTGACCAGAGCATCTTTTCTATTAACGTAATGAGGAAACGTTGTTGATTTACGTATTTAACAGTATATTTTCAGTAGAGCCAATTTACTATAGTCAGATGGATTGGTAGCTTCAATCATACGTGTGGACAGAGTGGTGGAGAAGAGAGAGACCATCTGGACCAGCAGAGGAAGCGAATCTCTCAAGGTTAGCTAATAGATAATAGGGACAAGTCCGCTATTGTCCCAGTGTGCAGCTGTTCTCCTAGCTAACGCTACAGTGGTGGCTAAACAATGTCTTGGAGTCACACCAGTCCGACAATCCTGTGTAGCTTGCATCCCTCAGGAGGAGCAGGGGTGAGAGGGTTAAAACAAATTCTGCAGAGCCTTCGCATACCAGATTCTTAAATGTGTACTCTCTGTTATCTGAAGAATAAAACTGCGTGATTTCCTATTAAATTGTGTTTCTGATTTGGTTCCGACAAACCTAGAAGTGAATGTTTGATACCATCTGTTGAAGAATTAAATAAGGTGGAAGAAAGTCCATGACAGTATCTGGCGAGCCAGCCACGAGGGCGACAATCCCAGCGGGAGCGCCTGCAGCCACTGACGATGGGGGAGATCGCAGCACTGATGCGACTAAATTCATACCAAGGTAAGAAGAAACCTTTTTAAATTCTGCAAATTTTTGTTCAGTGCCATTGGTGTAAGTTTTGTGGGTGCCGCCCTTTATCGGAGCCAAACCTGGACACTGACAGAGACAGTATACGGATTGATGTGGGAAATACGATCATACATCAACTAGGGATCAGTGTTGAAATTGCTGGAGCGCTTCAAACTGGAAGTATTGTCTTATATAGCTATAAATTAGAGACAATCGCTACTAAATGCGTTTTATTTGTTGTGTTCCACCAATGGGTGAGGAGAGTTTTGTTCTTCTATAATTCCACCAAGAGGGTGAGGGCATGTGAAGGCATGCGTCCCTAGGAGACGCCCTAGACGAGCCGAAGGGGCTACAGCACTGAGGGACCGACGTGGCTCCATCCCGGTCCTGGCCTCTGTATTTAACAGTTTCCCTCCTTTAGTTAAAATGAAGACCCGAATCTCTTTTTAATGGTCCTGGGAGGCTTGAGTGCGTGCATTTTTTTTTTTTTTTTTTTTCTCAAACCACATGTCAGCTCTGGAGCTGTGTGTGTGTCCGCTTCTGAAGGTTTCTGTGTGAATGAGACCAAAACCGTCTGAACTTTTGCTTGTTATTCTGACTGGGTGCTGGCCAGTTGTGTGTTTTAGATGTGCTGGAGGATTGATTGATTTGGCATTGATATATTTCAGAGAAGAACCATATTGAATGATGTTTGTAATTGTTTCTTCTTTAAGAATGATTGTTGTTGAGGCGCTGTTAGCGGCAGAGCTCAGCTGAGGAAAACAGAAAAAAAAGGAGGGGGGAGACAGACAGGAAGAAAGACACCTACAGGATCCAAGTGAATAATTTATTGACACTGTGAAAGCTAAGTTGAAAGAAAAGGAAAAGTAAAGGTGGTTTTGTTACAGAGACAGAGTCATTTTAAGTAATATCAATCAGAAACGTAAGAAAAAGCCTGAGGGTAATGCCACCTGTGATTCTAGCAATAATCAACCAAATGTCCAGTACATGCTAACAAATAATGCTGCAGTAAGCTGGAAAGGAGGAATGAGAGGATGGTGAAGAGGAGAAGACTATGACAAAAAAAAGAGAAAAGGAAATTCACCGCTTTTAAAGCGGGTGAGAAAGCTTCTATGTTCCGGCAGAAAGACAACAGATTTACAACAGGGAGATGAGGCAGGGTCTATACTAACACTGTCCAGCATGTTAATGTGTTGATGTTAAATATTGATCTGGATTCCGCCCCACAATGTCCACCAAAGCCATCAGCCTGTGAAGCAGTTGCTGCCTCGCCAGGAACTCCACGTGACTCCACACCGTCATGACCTCATATGAGGGCAACGGTGGCATGACCGGACCCACCGGCAGACCACAGGACGGTGGAGGGACGCCCGCCCGAAGGATCTCTTCCTCGCTGGCCTGTCAGTCAAAAACCTTCCAAGATCCAATCTTTGGGCTCTCCCTGTCACATCAGGGAACTCCACTTCATTACCGCCCAGCACCTCATCACTACCCGGGCCGAAGAGATGAAACGTGACCTCTACTGACCCTCACACCGAACAACCAAATGTTCATCGTGAAAAGGGGATCATGCGGGGAGAAAAGATTTTCCATAATCCTAATTATGTGGAATTTTTCAGTAATTTCATTCATGCAAGGCAAAATAGCCTGACTCTATTATCATGATGTACGTACACACCTTTCCTGTCCTCACCGCGCTGAGTCCGAAATGAGTCTTTTTCACACTGAATATTTTCAAGCAGCCACTTGGTGGTACCTGCACTGAGGGACCTGCACTCAGTCAGTCAGAGAGGTTTTAAAGGATAAGGGATTAGTGTTGTTCGATATTTTCGTTACTGTCAACAATTTCTATTAAAAGACCAAAACCAAGAATGTGTTAGTCTGTCTCTCGATACTCTCTCACCTCCCCCCCCTGCCTGTGGCTCTCGGCTGCAACCCCCCTGGTTCCTACAAATGCAAATCCTTGGGGGAAAAAAACAGATCACAAATATAGACTTTAATGAGTAATTTACTAAAACAGCTGCTCAGTAGTTTCAGCTTTTAATAAAGTTACTCAAACAGGAGGAAATAGAGCCTTTGTTGGGGACTATTTTCAGCGGCAGATTAATCCACACTTGGTGCTGTAGTGAGTGCTTCTGGCAGGGCAGGAATATTGTCAGCCTTAACCTGTCCTTTGCTGTTTAGGTTTTTCACACCAGCTGTCACGTCCGGTTTTAAGCAGACTATACAGAGCTTTATTTCAGGAAGGCTACTCAGAGGTGTCATTAACCGGCATGTTTTAGGACAGATTTTATGAGTTGTCCCGTCTGTACAGCCGCTGATTGTCAACACACCATAAATGTCTGTAAATAAATAGGAGAGTGTCAGTGCTCCCTGTCTGACGGTCTGACTGCTCATGTTGGGGACAACACCATATTGTAGCTCTTTGATGTGATGTGAAGTGATGTTACAGTTTTCCCAGATCTCAGAAATGACTATGGGCAGTACAATGCCATCATTACCGGTAGAAATGATGGCCAGTGGGGCTTCCAGGTGACCTAGGGATTAAGCCACAGACCGTGGTCCTCCACATCTGTGAGCTGTGTCCAGCCAGGGGCGTTTGTTGCATGTCATTTCCCATCTACCCTCATCCCCCGTCATCTCTCCGCGGTGACCTTCCAAATAAAAGTATAAAAGACCTTCAAAACATTGCCAAATAACTGAACTGAATAAATCAGAATCCTCCATTCAGATCTTTGGGAACCGTCTTCATGTTGTTAAATGGCCTGCTGGGTCTTCTTTTGCTAGTTATTTTCAACAACATCAGTAAGGATTTCTTTCTGTGAAATCATTGATACAAAAAACTCTAAAATGTAAAAAAAAAAAAAAGACAACATCAGATATGAGTTTCAGATTTTATTTCTTCATACGTTCTCTGAATATAATATACAGTACATACACATTTGAGGCTCCTTGGCAACAGCAGCTGACAAAACAGTCTCAGCACAAGGTCCCTTTTAGTAGCCGTTTCAATCGCATCACAGGTTCTTTATCAGTAGATGGACTCCTCAAAGCAACATCTTTCATACTCAGCTTCAAGTCAATAGGACAAGAAGTGCTCTAAGAAATGGAAATTTGATCATCTACAATTCTAAGACAACTGGACAAGTCCATCTGCTGAGATATGATTGAAAGGTCCCAAACGGCTACTACATGGACCTTGTGCTGAGGCTGTTTGGTCAACAATACATGCTGCAGTTCTACAAACAGACAGCAGCAGCTAAAAACCAGGAAGCTGTAGTTTTCGGCATTCAGACCTTGCCACCTGTTACCAAACCTTTGTCGGCACAGAAACACACAGAGGAGGCCACTAATTACCTTTTAGTCTGCGGTATAGAGATAATGATAAACAAAGTATGTTTCCCTTCATCGCTACATGTGTAATTACGCAGTTTTAAGGTGTGCTATGAATGCTCCCATTTTCAGTTTGATTGGGCAACGTGGGAATAGAAACCAAAGCATATATAGTGTATCATTATCATATCATCCGTACAGTACATATGCTACTGCTGGGTGTAATGTGTACAACAACAGAGCAGAGATTGCGAGATGACTGTTCTCAGACCCCAACATGACTGTCCTTTAGCCTGAGATTGAATGTGAATGTTGTTTCCACAGTGAGTACATCTGCTGCGTGTCAGACAGTGCCGCAGCATGCCTCACTGCCTGCTGTTTGTTCACTGTGGCTCATCAGCGCGCTCCTTCAGTCCCCATCGCCCCGCGGTCACTCGGGGAGGGGGGAAGTCGGCGGGAGAGCCACACTGCCGCTCAGCGTTTCGCCGGCAGAAGAACGCCACCGCCTAGCTCCAGGCCGAGCCGTTCCAGAATGGCTTGCAGCACGGCTCCCTGTATCACAGCTGCCGTAGGGCTTTGGAGCCCGAGGTGCCGTGGAGAGCAGCTTGTGTGTGGCTGAGCTGAGGAGATCGCAGACAGAGATAAGCGAGAGGCTGTCAGTGCGGCAGATGATAAGAAGGAGACGAAATAACAGCCTGTCTGCTCGGATTCTAAAGCACACACACTCATTTGAAAAGTGGTGGCTAATTATTGTTGTTATTTTTTATCCTCGTCACACATACAACTATAGCCAGCCTACATGAGCTCACAAGACACCGCACACTAATATAACCAAGACCCAGAATGCAGCACTGGCTATTTTAAACAAATCTTTCAATCCTTTTCTCAATTAATTGATTAAGCAAATGATTGAGCCATTTCATTAAAAAAAACGACTTTTAAAAGAGTAGCACAACATGTTGAGGAAAATACTTATTTGCCGTCCTGCTGAGAAGCTTGGTGTCAATGTCTGTGTGCTCAGCGGCAAGCAGCTGGGCTGTTCAAAATTCAAAAATGCACCCACGAACGCCTCAGGAGCTCACTAACTAACACACTATACTGCCCATCATTTGCTTAATCTGTAAACAAACAGAAATATATGTGAATAAAAGGTGCGGTTTTACAAGGAAGTATGTGCTGCAACTATTTCTTGGTGAGCAGCGCTGTGACTTCCTGCAGTCTTTTTGTCACCGTGAGGTTAACAGGAAACGTCCTCCGCCCAGCTCCATACTTAACAGACGGACCTGAGATGGACTGAAAAGGGTGTTTTCCAAAGCGTCAAACTATTCATTTAAGAAAAGAAATGGGACTCACTTAACACAATCTGTTGTGTATTCTCTCTTGAATATTCAACTAAATAAATAAAAATGAAATAAAAAGCTATTTCAGATGAAGAGGCTTGTCAAAAGGGATGTAGAATCAAACAACGGCAGGTGCAGAGGTGCTTAGCATGTGAAAAGGAGTTGCTCTATAAATCACCAGGCTGTGAGGGGAGGTCTCCAGTGGAGGCATTAAGCAGTGGGCATGTATTGCCACCTGCTGATGAGATGGTGGAACATCCCCTGCCAAGCTGTTTCCCTCTGTGAACACTGGATTCAAACTGCCTCTCAGAGATCATGGACAGTAAATGTACTCTCAGCTGAAAATCAATGTGTGGAGTCCGAGACACCATCAATCAGAGCTGAGAGGAGGGCAGGGCAGGGCAGGGGTGGAGGGAGCTCAGGAGCACGTTTTCACATGTCCCAAAGTGAAACAAAAGTCAGGAGAAAACCTACGTTCTTTTAGAAATGAGATCTGCACATGTCTTCGATATCTGCAAATAGCTGCAGATCCAGTATGGAATATACACTCAGTTGTCAGTTTATTAGGGACACCTGGCTAAAACTAATGCAGTCGAACACAACGGTCCTGCAATAAATCCCCCTGTTAATAAACTGACAACTGGATGTCTATTAGGTGAAGTCGGTGCTTTCACAAAGCTGTGCTTCTGACCCTGCTGGTGGAATCGAATATAACATGGTGAGGGTCAGTCTTTATACTGCAGATGTTGAACTTTTTTTGACGGTATACTGTGCATTGTTGGATGTAGTACAGCCAACCCGTATACAGTAAAGGGCAGAAGATTTGAATTGGCACTGGAAAAAAAAAGCTGCGTGGACGTCCAATTTGGCCTGCAGACGACCTGGAAGAGCCCCTGGGTCACGATGTGCAGCCCTGGCACAACACTCTGGCTGCTGCAATGTTTTGCTTGCTTGCACTCCAGTGTCTGTGAAGCAAAAAAGGCCTCCAAATTAAAGTCTGCATAGGGAGAGGGTCAGGGTCGACGGGTCAGCAAAGCTTTGGCCTTTAACGGGAGTAACCGCTGTTCGTCTCCAACCAACAAACAATGACGGTGTTTTTTTTAAAGGCATGACCATGATTGTTGCTTAACCTTTACTACATATTTACTGTGTTATTGGAACCACGAGGGTAATTTTAACCAAAACCATGATGTTTCCTCAACCTTAACCAAGTAGTTCTTGTTGTCTAAACTTAACCAAACCTTTGTTATAGTGGTGGCAGATTAGAAAACACGATTAATTCATTTCAGTTTTGAAAGACACCAGCAAGCTATGACTTCCTGCCTTTTTGATAGCAACTCTGTCTCCAAGAAATTGTGTTTATATACTACTAAATTGCAGCAGCAAATATATCTACAAAGTCCAAAAATGTTCACACAGGATATCTTTAAAATCTTCAGTGTCAAAATATTTAATTTGTTTCCCTACAAAATCCACTCATAGCTACTTTTTTTTTTTGGCATTTTTGCCTTCATTTGACAGTTGAAGCAAGGGTAGAGAAAGAGGGCTATGGCATGCAACAAAGGCCCAATCCGTGGAACTCGTGGTTATGTGCTGTGCACCTTAACCATTACGTCACCAGACGCCCCGTTTAAGGTTTTGTTTTGAAAACTTAAGCCTGGTAATGGTAATCTTCGTTAAATATTTTTTTTAAAACCAATGCTGACTTGAAGCATGAGACACATTGTGTTTCCTTTTTCTCTATTTTACCAAAACCACCATAGATCAGTAACCGTGACCAACTGTTTTAGTAGTCTGAACCTAACACCACGCTGGCTGCAGGATGTGACCTCTGGTCGGGCACTTTGTGTGTCCAGCCAGCCATCCCATCCACCTCCGAACCACAGTGTCTGTGTGGAACGATGGCTTTTTGACTACAAATGATCATGACCAGTGAACATAATCAACACAACAATTACATTTCCTTCTAAACATATTTAGTGTAAAAATGACTTGTTGGGTGGTAACCAGAGGTGTGGTGGTATGTATACATATGTATATGGTGTATAACCACCTCTGGAGAGAGAGATTTATGGTATAACTACCTAAAGAAACACACAGATACGTATTACTGTCCATCTGCAGAGCTAGACTGCAGCCAGTCATGTTACAGCCTTGCATGCAATGTAAGGGAGACTCCTGTTTCTGGCTTTGGTCTTAGATTCGGCGCCTCCTCCCAGGCAATTGGGGCACTGCCCTGGGAACAATTGTCCCTTCCATGGCGAGTATGAAATGGATGAAAAGCTCTAAAAGCTCCCTCACCATGCACGCGAACAGTCGCAACGTTAGTTAACGGCGCCACACCGGCAGCTGTGGCACTGCAGTGTTGTTGATCACTGATTTCAGTCTCTCTTAACAGGCACGGTGCTATCCTCTGTGTTTCGGTTTGTGAAAATCCCAGCCATGGAACATAAGTACAGTTACTCAAGTACTTTAGTTACTTACAAATTTGAGGTAGTAATTTGAGTATTTTCATTTTCTGCTACAGCAGTTAAGACTTCTACTCCACCACAATTCCATGGAAAATACTATAGTTTTTACTCCAAAACACATTTGTCAACTGTAATTACTTGTTATTTTGCATATAAAGATCTTAACCAGTAACTGGTTTTAATGTTTTGGCTGATCGATGTATGTTTCCATTGCAGTTCAGTACAGTCCTAGTTGAAATTATTGGCAGCCCTGAATTTTAAGTACAGACTTTAGTATATGTTCAGAATTAAAGGCAAATTAACAAATTTTGTAAAATCCGATTATTTAATAAAATGTCCAAAGTTCCTGAAAAAAAACTAATGTACCAAAATAAAAAATACAGACGTAAAATGTACGCTTGACACAATTATTGGCACCTTTTGATGATTTAAATTATTTCCTCAAACAAAATAAAAAAAATAAGATTCACATGTTCACATGACCTGAATTAACCAGTGAATGATGGTTTTAGATGCTGTGGGGCTGCTCTGCTGCCTCTGCTGCTGGAGGCATTGAATGTGTCAAATCAGAGGATTACCGAGGCATTTTAGAGTCAAATGTGTCAGAAAACTAGGTTTGAGGCGAAGGTCTTGGGTCTTTCATCAGGACAACGACCCAAAGCAAACATCCAGCAGCACAAAAGAATAGTTGAAAAGGAAAAGATGGACTGTTGTAAACTGGCCAACTTTTAGAGGCTGTCATTGTTGCCAAAGGTTCAGCAACCAAATAGTAATGAAGGCTGCCAATAATTATGTCTGGGTACATTTTGTGTTTGTATTATTTCACTATTATGCAAGTCTTGTTTTTTAATTTTCTTTTGATCAGTAACCTTGGACATTTTATTGAATAATCTGATTATACAAAATTGTTTTATTTGCCCTTATTTCTGAAGATTTTCTAAACTCTGTAATTAAAATTTAGGGGTTCCAATAATTTCAACCAGGACTCTACACAACCACTGACGTTTTTCTCGAAGGACTTACAGACACAGAACATGTTTATCTTTAGTTAGCTATTGAAAGATAGGACCTTGACAAGGGTCTTTACAGCAGGAGAGAACACAAAGGAGATGAAGATCAAGGACAGCAACAAGGGGTAATATGAAAACATTTCAACAGGGGTACTCCCCTCAGGGGGTTGTAGGATGGAATTAAGTCACAAATATTAGATGCAAAAAAAGATTTTAAAACAAAGAATGTTAATTTGTGTCCACTGACGGCAGATTTGGGAAAAAACTTTGAGACGTTTTAATGCTGAATACAAACACCTGTCACCTGTATTATTTACGGGGTCATGGTTGCTGTCAGTTTCAATGAAAACCTCATAGGTTTAACTGATTACTGTTATTATTTGATTATTATATAACATTCAGCATTTATTTCAGTATTCTAATAAACGTATTTTGTAACTGGATTCTTCTAGGCAAACCAAATACATGAACTGTATATAGTCCTTACTAAAACTTTTCACATCAAATGATTCCATATTTTCAAACAGGCCAATTTACATTCACCCTTTTAGTCTTAACGTTAGAATGTGTTGAGCCCTACCCAAAGACATTACGTACATTTTCCTTTTCCATTTTTCTTCTTGCTTGTGCCTCTTCAACACCAACATGAGCGAACTATACCTTTTAGAACAACCCTTTGTTTTAGATGTAAATGCAAATTATTCAAAGAAAAACATACAACTTATCATACAGATATAGAGATAGGCCACTCAAATCACGCACGCACACACACACACACACAAACTAAACCAACAAAAAAAAAAAAAACAAACAAAAGAAAACATATTATCTCTCCCATTCTACTGGTACATCAACATGCAGATTGTCGTCACTGTATTTCCCCAGGTGAGATTTGTGATGTTACAGATTTATGGTATTCTCAGAGGATTATGTGGTTGACATTTAAAGAACACTGAGTAATCTATTCTGACACACTTTAACTACACTGTATCCGCGGAACTTATTTAAAACCTCCCTTGCCCTTGTGCCCTCAGGCTAAAGTAGCCTTTACCTGAAAAATGATAAAGTCACATTTTAAAACAGAAACATATAGAAAAGGGATAATACCACTGTGTAGAACACTATGATTTGTTTAGCTTAATCACAGGGTTCTTAAGTATGCATACTGACAGAGAAGAATACAAACAATTTTTATTTTTAAGAAATGAGACAGAAATAGAGCCTAGACGCCTTGATTAATGCTGTGTTCATGTCATATGGGATTTACAATAATTACCAGTTTCTGACTTGTAAATAGAGTTCACATCAACATCCGAGTTGTAGATTTCTGAAAGCTCTGATATGTCCGACGTGATGCTTAATAATACAGAAGTGCATGAAAGGCAGAGAAATATGAGGGTAGTGCTGCATTGTCTGGGTACAATATAGTTAACTGTCCCATTTTTTATTGTTTATTGATTGATTGTTTGGTTATGGGTTACTGTGTTAACCACATGCTCCTAAAATATAAATCGCACATTTTAACCCATTCAAGTGAAAGGGAAAGTGGTCTCAGACTTTTGGACCCCACTGTATATACAACATTCAGCCACAACATTCAAACTGGTAACTGGTTTTATTGGTGCGACTGATTGATGTAGATCAAGGCAAGGATATAAAACCATTTGCTTTCAGCAGTCAGAATTGAGGGAAGGATTAATGCAGCCAAATGCAGAGAGGTCCTTGAAGAAGACTTGCTCCAGAGTGTGTGGGGCGTGAGACTGGGGTGACGATTCACCTTTCAGCACCCAGCCAAGACAATGCTGGGGTGGGTTCGGGACAAGTCTCTGACTGTCCTTGAGTGGCCCAGCCAAAGCCCATACTTAAAAGGGTTTTTTTTGCTATTGCTACATAGCCACCGTCAGCATTATCAGCTGTTTACTTACCAGTCTAGTAGAAATGTTTCAAGTTCAGCACCAAACTTCCTCCTTTTACTCACCAAGAGCTGCCTCCAGCAATGGAAAGCAATGCTGAGCGGATGGATAAAGTGTTGTTCATCAAGAAATAGTCCTAGCATATAACTCCGCCTAAAAGGACAATTTATTTTAATTTTTACACTTCTGTTTGTGTTTGTGCTTTAGAGGTGTTGGTGGGTATAGTTTTGAACTTTGAACAGAGCCAGTCTAGCTGTTTCCCCTTGCTTCCAGTATATATGCTAAGCTAGACCAATCAGCTCCATACTTTATGCACTGACAAGAATCTGATATCCATGTTCTCAAATCACTCTTGGAAAGAAACAAATAAGTGTTTTTCCCCAAGTGTTAGTTTAAGGTAAAACTACTTGGTTTCTGATCTGATGCCATTTAACTGCCTTTATAAAACATTTTAAAATCATTGCTGAAAATTAAATCCATGACAGAAATGGCTCTATGGTTGAGGTTTGGTTGGATTTAGGGAAACATCAACCAGGGGAAAAATAAATGTACTTAAGTTGTGCTTTTTTTCAAAGTATGCATCACATTTTAATTGTATTATACTAAGAACATACTAAATATGTTATTTTGTTACAATTTTAAGATAAACTTTAACCCAATCACAATATATTTTAGTGTACTTAGTTGTGTTAAAATGGCTTCCATTTAGATGTACTACTTAAAATTTAATTCAAAATACCCTTGTGTTGTATTTAAGGTACCTACAGTCTGAATGTATCTTCAGCTTCATATAAACGTGCTCCCTGGAGACTTTCAATAGAACATCTTTATTTATTAATACAGGGTAGGTTGGCTGAGCAATGCCCAGTTAACAGTTCAAAGAAATTACATGGAGTTAAGAAGGACAAACACATTAATCAAACAGAAAACAGAAATTAGACAATATAAAACATGCAGTCTCAGTGAAAACAGTCACAAGCAGGAAGACTAACAATTATTGATAATGTTCTTGGAGTTACTGAGAAGTACAAATGTTTTGATTTTTAACTGACATTGCAGATTATTCCATGAAATTGCTGCACAACAGCAAAGGCAGTCTTTCCTAGATCAGCTCTGGTTCAGGGTTCCTGAAGGATCAACCAATCACCGGACTGTTTTAAGTATCGTCAAAGTGCCAAAGCAGCAGGGATGAGATATAAGAAGGCCCTTTTCCACTAATGGCTCTGTAGATGCCAAGGTTTCTGACGACTCTCAGACAGGGAAGTCCAACCATCTCCTTCATAAAGAATGCAATGGGGAGTGTTATAATTATCTCCAGTCATAAACCTGAGGGCAGAGTGGTAAATGGAGACTAGGGGCCTCAGAGTGGAGGCAGCAGCATGTTGATATATGACATCCCCATAACATAGGACTGAGAGGAAAACTGCTTCAACAATCCTCTTCCCACTGAAAAGGATTATGGAAATTATTATAATCTGTAGCTCTGGATCTGGAAAACAATGTGAACTTTGTTTTATTTTCTCTGAGAACTAATTTAAGGTTTTAAATGAGAGTTTTAATTGTAATAAATGGCAGATTGGACAGAGTCAGAAACACAGTTTCAAACAGTATTGTCTGCGTAAAGATGAATTTTACAATCAGGTGTCAAAGAAACAATTTCATTTATAGAAATGGTGAACAGGACAGGGCCCACAATGGATCACTGAGGCACACCCTTGGTAACTGGCAGGAATTCAGATTTGGCCATTTCAGCTTTCAAACACAGGCCGTGTTCATACCTGCCAATAAAAGGTGTCCCGGGTGATCCGATCACAAGTGGACAGCTCTAAGTACAGATGTGACAGCACCCAAGACGCACTGAGGACGCATTGAGATCCAATCACTCAGACTACATTCGGAGGTGGTCTGGGCTGCATATGGCCACATTCTTTTAGCAGTGTGTATGAAAATGTGTCCGGGGCCACATTGAAGGTCCGCCTACTCAACCGACTTCCTCTGCTTGAGCGGATGTATATACTCATTCGCAAACAAATACAAGTTGTACAAGGTGTGCAAACTGGCTTTGTCCACAATGTCTAAATATTTCAAAAAGCCCATAGAGATATATTACAAATGGGTCAAGCATCTTAGGTGATTTGGTTTGCCTGGAGCACGCCAAGGTAAAGATCTAGTGTAGACTGTTTCGATTTCTTCTTCTTCTTCTTTTAATTTCAGGTAGACAAGGCACAGGAAGTGCATTAATGCCGCCAAATGGTTAAAAACAGCAACTTATTTGGTCTTTGCAAATGGAAATGAAGTATGTGTTTATTTGCATATAGAGCACGGAGGTGAGATCCGATCACAAGCGGTCATCTCAAGTTCACATGTGACTGCACCCAAGACGCACTGAGGACGCATTGAGATCCAATCACTCAGACTACATTCGGAGGTGGTCTGGGCTGCATATGGCCACATTCTTTTAGCAGTGTGTATGAAAATGTGTCCGGGGCCACATTGAAGGTCCGCCTACTCAACCGACTTCCTCTGCTTGAGCGGATGTATATACTCATTCGCAAACAAATACAAGTTGTACAAGGTGTGCAAACTGGCTTTGTCCACAATGTCTAAATATTTCAAAAAGCCCATAGAGATATATTACAAATGGGTCAAGCATCTTAGGTGATTTGGTTTGCCTGGAGCACGCCAAGGTAAAGATCTAGTGTAGACTGTTTCGATTTCTTCTTCTTCTTTTAATTTCAGGTAGACAAGGCACAGGAAGTGCATTACTGCCGCCAAATGGTTAAAAACAGCAACTTATTTGGTCTTTGCAAATAGAAATGATGTATGTGTTTATTTGCATATAGAGCACGGAGGTGGATCCGATCACAAGTGGACAGCTCTAAGTACAGATGTGACTGCACCCAAGACGCACTGAGGACGCATTGAGATCCAATCACTCAGACTACATTCGGAGGTGGTCTGGGCTGCATATGGCCACATTCTTTTAGCAGTGTGTATGAAAATGTGTCCGGGGCCACATTGAAGGTCCGCCTACTCAACCGACTTCCTCTGCTTGAGCGGATGTATATACTCATTCGCAAACAAATACAAGTTGTACAAGGTGTGCAAACTGGCTTTGTCCACAATGTCTAAATATTTCAAAAAGCCCATAGAGATATATTACAAATGGGTCAAGCATCTTAGGTGATTTGGTTTGCCTGGAGCACGCCAAGGTAAAGATCTAGTGTAGACTGTTTCGATTTCTTCTTCTTCTTCTTCTTTTAATTTCAGGTAGACAAGGCACAGGAAGTGCATTAATGCCGCCAAATGGTTAAAAACAGCAACTTATTTGGTCTTTGCAAATGGAAATGAAGTATGTGTTTATTTGCATATAGAGCACGGAGGTGAGATCCGATCACAAGCGGTCACTCAGGATTCATGTTGAGACGCAAGGTGTGAGCTAACGTACTTAGAGCTGTCCACTTGTGATCGGATCACCCGAGACGCATGTCCATGCCAGGAAGGATGAAAATCACCCATAGCTAGAATCTCAGAACTACAATATTGACAGCTTGTTAATTGCAGAGGGATTGGCTGAGGGGAGTCTATTAATTCCTACCAGAGTTAAGGTGTCATTTTACCCTACAGTTATTATACGAGCCAATAAATTCAAAACCATTTGGAATAGAAGCAGCATTCAGTATAGTGACTGGGAAGCGTGATTTTCCATAAACTGCTACCCCGCCACCCGTACTACTTCTGTCTATTCAATTAGAGTCATCAATGGCCACCTCACATTCCTTAATACCTTTCTTTAACCATGTCTCTGATAATACAATGATATCAGGGTCTGTCTGGGATAGCAAAATATTTAGACGGGGTACCAGGCCCGCAAAATTTCAGAAGCTGGCGAGCACAGGAAATGTCAGCTCATATCAGCCCATTAGCAGTGCCTTACTGCAGGCTTCATGCTCATGCTCTTAAAGTATAATAGCAGAATATTCTCTAAAGGCAGTATGATATTAGCTCATAAGTAGCTTATTACCAGGATACTCCAAGAGCCACTAGAGAAACAAGAAAGAAAGAAAGAAGAAAGAAACACTACAAGTACTGGCATGCAGGTCCTGAATGAGCAGCAAAGTTCAATGTTTGATGCGCTAAATGTGTTGGACTAATTAGATGCTAAAAAAAACAACAAAAAAACAGGACAAAAAGACTGGACAGAGCAACGATAGGTTGCCAGCTCTCATACAATAATAACACACACCAACCCAGAGGAGGTTCCTGCACCTTTGATTCTTGGAACCCTAACAAGATTAATGTGAGGCAAGCAAGAAAGGAAAGAAAGCCAGCTGCAGGAGCCAAATTAAAAACATTAATACTACAAAAAACAAATCAAAAACTAAAGAAAAAGCTGGCTATCAACTTGTAATATATAGTGACTGATTGCAACTTTTTGAACTGAACAATGTATCACCAAAGTGATCATTTCCACCTCCGGCTCACTGCTGAACACTTTGCACTTTTCTTTGACTTAGACCTACCGCACCAGTCAGTGTTGTGGTTGTGAAGTGATTTATACCTGAGGCAGTTAAGAGCTGTCATATACACAGTTAATCTGTCCACACCGGTACAGGCCCAAAGGTATCTATATAGTGGCCAGAAATGAGCTTTTTTATTTCCTCCCAATGTACCTCTGGATGTCCTTGTTTGATGCAGTGATAACTGGCATGCTGTGTGCACCCCTGGGTTTCATCAGGATTTCATCACTCTGCACTATGTACCATGCTGCTGTGTCTCATGAAGAAATAAGCAGTGCAGTATTAACACAGTGAGAAACATTCATGAGATGTCTTTCTGCAACAGGGCCGCTCTTTATTTCTCGTCATCAATATTGAACAGACACTCACACAGAGCCATCACATTAGAATAAAGGCTTCTTCCTCATTATTGATACATTTGCTCTGCTCCTCCTCCAGAGTGCTGTCTTGTTGTTGGGTTAAATATGAAATACTTTTCCTGTCGCAGGCAAGGAAAGCAATGCGCCGTGCTTTCAGAATAGCTTACTGAGACAGAACGCAAATGGCAAACCATGAAACAAATTGTCAAACACTGATCCGGCGCAGCCTGAATTCTTTTCAGTATCAGAGCACACCCTACAATTTATGCAGCAAAAACATGTGCAAAGCTTTCTGGGTCTGTCACAAAAGGATTCAGCCACACAAGGCATCTGATAGTATGAGGCTTTTTAATGAGGGAGAGAGACAGTATATGGTATATGCATATACTATATATGTACACCATTCAGCCACAACATTAAAAGCGGTAACTGTTTTTATATTGTGGTTGATTGATATGCGTCCAATCTCTATACTGCACTGTTCCACCAACACAACCTCTGCTGCAGTCACCCTCGTACACTACATCAAACTGCAAAGATGCCACGTAGAAAGTATAAAACATGCACACAACTTCAAGTGCTATTTATGTGGGGTCTTTGTTCCCTTCTTTTTATTTCATGAGCAGAAAACACGGCAGAAAATATGACAAAAGGAAAATAGGGCACTAAGTACGGCAGTGGCACCTACTGGACAAAACAGATAAACAGTCACCACACTGCCCTGCCAAACCTCTTTGCAGTAAATGTGCAAATTGTCAAACGTGGGAGCTTCTCGCTTTTACAGAGAAAACAGTGTGCCCTCTTGTAATGGATGTCAGGCAAATAAAATACAAAACAGTACATTACGCACGCACGTGCAATGCCTTCACTCCCCAACCATTTGTACTCCTAAGCACAGTAATCACACAAAATACAGATTTCTTTAAGTCTCTCAGACGACACTGAACCAACATGTCACTGTACTGTGCTAAGTTATTCTTAAATAGCATAGGATCATTTTCATCCCCCTGCGCGTTCTCTTGTACTTCCTGTATTTTCCCGCTGCCCTCTGAACTCCCAGTGAGACTACTGCTACCTCTCCAAGACGGTTCAAACTACACCCCCTGCTGCACAAGATCAGCACCTACAACCAGACTACTGTCACAGGGAATTTTCATTACAGTGGTTTCATTTTCCATTAGTACAGTAAAATATTTTTGCTCTCACCACCTGGTTACACAAGGTTATGCAGAGGCCTGCCTACCAGCACTACCTACAGCTCGTCAAAGAGAGGTGTTTCCTACTGGAAGACTTCTGTTCTTTTCATAAGCTAATCAAACAGCTGCAACCTGTTTTGTATTTGTGGGTGTTCTTTAAAGTATAACACTGCCATAATGATAATGAAATGAAATGCGAAATGGGCTTTTTGTTTTGAAATTTCATCTGGATTTAATTATTTCATTTTAATATAGGCTGCTGTACTGAGGGTGCATATTTCTAAGTGCTGAATGTTAAATACGCACAGAGTAGTGCACTGTCTATTCTACTGTAGATCATGTAGCTCTGTTTCGGTATAAGACTTTGCTTTGTCCATTTATTGTGCATGTCTGTATGTGCAACTAGACTGTACTGTTAAAGGGTTGGTTCCCCCTAATTACAAACAAAATAAAAGAAAACAGAGTGGGGCTAAATTCCCCACTGAGCGTGGCGTGAGAGGAAATGTCATGGAGTGTTAAAAATGGAAAGGCTTCATCCACTTGAGAGCACAGATACCAGGTGAAATTCAAGTCAATAGCAGATTTAGGTACTGTATATGTGAGGAACAAGTGGCCTGATAGTGGTGCTGGAGGACAGCATGAATACCACAACAAAACAACAACAAACATCGTGGGAATTGAGTGTTAGACACCTCGTCAGAAAACATAAGCATTCGTCATGTAGGGACATGATAACAGCAAATGTCCTACTGATTTGACCATGTAGTGGTTGAAATATAGGGCGGTGGACCAAAGAGTTGGATGGATGGAAAGATGGACCAACCTTGGAGGGTGCTAAACGAAATGCCAACAGTTGCAGCTCTTTTCACTTGATCCTTATCTTAATAAGATACACATTTCAAAATTTATTTTTTCCAAACTAGCCATTTATTGACAAGACAAATCAAAATCTAATGCTGGTGAGAGCAGTCTGTGGATGCAGTGCTTGCTTACAGCTGTTTAGGGATTTATCAGATGTATTTTATACCCAGCATCAGATGGGATGTGTTGACTTGAGTCTAAGTTTTAGTAAAAGTGCCACTGGGACAAACTTCCTTTTTGTTTAGCATCCATGGCAATTAGAGGGATTTAGACAGCTATTCAGCCTGGGATTAGCCTGTGAAGAGGTGAAAGCTGAACACAAACTCAAGTTCCAGTAAATAGATTAAGGTACTCAACTCTCTGTCATACCTATCTCTCTATAGGAGAGGAGACTTTTCATATCCAGAAGGTCTAGACTGTACCCTTTGTAGTTATATTTACAGAGACCCAACATTCCCCCATGAGCAAGCACTTGACAGTGGCAAGGAAAAACTCCCTTTTAACGGGTAGAAACCTTGAGCAGAACCTGGATCATGGTGGGCGGCTGTCTGCTACCATTGGCTGGGTTGATAGAGAGATAAAGAGAGAGAGAGCAGGAGGAAAGACAACACCGTACAACGCGGGTTCCACATAAAGGTGTATAAAAATAACAGAACAAATAAGAATAATAATAATAAAGAGACTACATATAATAATAATAATAAGAAGAAGAAGACTTCTAATAACTATTGAAACACTGGTTGTTGTGTGGTTGTTGTGTTGAGCAGAATCATGTGGGCAGTAGGTGGTTTGCAGTCACAGACCCAGACTCTGCAGCACCAGGGGCAGAAATACCTGCAGAGGGCCACAGGAGGAGAGAGGAGAGAGACGAGAAAACAGAAAACTACGAGAGAGAGAGAGAGAAGAAGTCAAGTTAGTAATGAGCATTGATGGGTTATGAATGTGTACAGATGGAGAGGAAGAGGAGGATCATGGGAGGTCCCCCAGCAGGCTAGGCCTATAGCAGCATAACTAGGGGGTGGTTCAAGACAAGCCTGAGCCAGCCCTAACTGTAAGCTTTATCAAAAAGGAAGGTTTTAAGGCTACTCCTAAACGTGGAGAGGGCGTCTGCCTCCCAGACCCAAACTGGAAGATGGTTCCACAGGAGAGGAGCCTGATAACTGAAGGCTCTGCCTCTCATTCTACTTGTGGAGACTCTAAGAACCACAAGTAAGCCTTAGTTCTGGGAGCGCAGTGTTCTACTGGGGTAATAGGTACTATGAGCTCTTTAAGATATGATGGTGCCTGATTAAGGGCTTTGTGGGCGAGGAGGAGGATTTTAAATTCTATTCTGAATTTTCCAGGGAGCCAGTGCAGGGAAGCTAACACAGGTGAAACATGTTCTCTTTTCCTAGTTCCTGTCAGTACTGGGGCTGGAGCATTGTGTATCAGCAGGAGAGTATTTAAAGATTTGTTGGGACAGCCTGATAGTAAGAAATTACAATAATCCAGCCTAGAGGTAACAAAAGCATGGACATATGATGCATGATAGGATATGATGGTCAGTAGTATCGAAATGCAAGAGTTAACAAGACAAGTACAGAGACAAGTACTTTGTCCGATGTAGGTAAGAAGGTAATTTGTCACTTTCACCAGTGCTGTCTCTGTGCTATGATAAATAAACTATGCTAATAAACTATTATCATGCAAAAAGTCCCACAACTGTTTGGCGACAGCTTTGTCAAGGATCTTAGGGAGAAAGGGAAGGTTATATATGGGTCTATAGTTGGCTAAAACATCTGGATCAAGAGTAGGCTTTTTAAAGAATTGGTTTAATGACATCTACTTTAAAGGACTGCGGTACATAGCCCGTTAATAAAGACAGATTGATTATATCTAGTAAAGAGGTGCTAACTAAGGATAAAACTTCCTTAAGCAGCCTAGTTCGGATGGGGTCTAAGAGGCAGGTTAATGGTTTAGATGAAGACATTGTTGAAGTTAGTTGGCGATATATACATCAGGTTGTACAGCTGTTTCTAAGGTGCCTGTGTTTGTAGACAGGTCGGTGCCGGTTGAGGGCAGGAGGTGGTGAATTTTGTCTCTAATAGTTAGAATTTCATCATTAAAGAAGCTCATGAAGTCGTCACTACCGAGAGCTATGGGAACACATGGATCAATGAAGCTATGACTCTCTGTCAGCCTGGCTACAGTGCTGAAAAGAAACCTAGGGTTGTTTTTTTTTTCCTCTAATAAAGATGAGTAATAGGCTGCTCTGGCATTACAGAGGGCCTTCCTATATGTTTTAAGACTATCATGCCAGGCTAAGCAGGATTCTTCCATTTTGGTAGAACACCATATCCTTTCAAGTTTTCGTGTAATTTGCTTTAATATGCGGATTTGGGAGTTAGACCATGAAGCGAACCTCCTTTGTTCTATTATCTTCTTTTTTAGAGGGGCATTAGAGTCAAGTGTCATTCTCATTGAGCCTCCAGCACTATCAACAAGATGGTTAATTTAGGAGGGACTAAAGTTAGCATAGGAGTCCTCTGTTATATTGAAACATGGCAGTAAATTAAGTGCTGATGGAATTACCTCCTTAAATTGTTAAGGAATACCTTAATCTTAATTTTGGTTTTAAACTTTTCAGTATGTTCATATATTCCTGGAATAATTTGGTTTCCTGGTTGAAGAAATGGTTGACCAATCCGGGCTTTGTAAACCAGATTAAGACAAGGGATGTCGTCTTTCTACAAAGCTATCTTGCTCCATGGAAGGGTAGCAACACTAAAGTGGTGACATGATTTATGGGCATTTCAATCTGTAATAGATGCAAAATTGTAGAGGAAATTGTGTGTGTGTGTGTGTGTGTGTGTGTGTGTGTGCGTGTGAGCGCGTGTGCGCGTGTGTCTCATTCAAACTGTGGCTTTTATGCTCTTTAATGTTTATGGACGAATATCAATGCCGAATTGAGGAGAAAAGTGTAGCATTCGGTTTGTACAGTTTGTACATAACTATATTTTTCATCAAGGATGGGTTTCGGGGCTTCCTCTTATTTAGTGTGAGATTTGTTTGGGCAGTGTGAGAGTGAGACAGGGCCTGAAAACCAAACTCAGAGAGTCAGAAACCCTGGGAATTATATCATACTGTCTTCCACACAGTCGGGACATACAACATAGATGATATTCCAATCGCAAACAGGGTTTTTAGTAACTTAACCTGCAGACTCAGCTTCTGCTGCTACCAGCTCTCGCACATACTGTACTTGCTGCCCTTGACACTTGTAAAACATGCCACACTGCAGCCCATACTCGAAAGAATGCTGAAGAAAGAGAGACCACTTGGGAGCTTTGGGGCTCACATTTGTTCATATAGAGAATGGGATCATGATGTCAGCCAAAGTGAGCAACGCAAGGCATTGTGGGATTTTAGGACACAGCAGCTACGGTAGTGGTGGAGGTAGTCATCTCTGTAACGTTTTTATTATCCCTATATTATATTAAAAACATGGTGAATGGTGAACTTTTGCTGTGTTATCAACTGCCATAACTGTTCTCATGACTGGCGTGGAGAACATATCGCAAATGGAGTGCGACCTTTCAGCTTTCCAGCTTTGAAGCAATACAATGGAAATCAGGTTGTGAATTTAACAAAGATGGCATCGGAAGCAGCTATAAGATGAACAACACCTTCAGCTACATTTCCCCATACATGTTCATCTATTCACAGCATTTTCACAAAGGAAAGTTTTGATCAAATCCATTTAACTGTTATGTGTTTGAGTGTCATCCTGACTGCGTACCATCGTTACACCTCGGGCACACAGACGTCAAAGCAATGCAGACTGTGCGGTTTAGCCCGAGGACAAAGAGACAGCAAGATCTCACAGGGACCATTGCACTTGCAACACCACCGGATTTAGCTGGCCTGAGATCAGAGATGGATGAAGCTGCACCACAAGATGTAGCTGCACAGAAGTCCCAGGTGGAAGAAGCTGCACCAAAGAACAACTCTGGAGAACAGCAGGAATGCAGTTTTTGTAGCCACGAGCATGCAGACATTAACCGCTTGTTGGAGGAGAACAGGATACTGAAGGAAGAGCTCTCCCAGAGGAAGATGGAGGAGCATTTCTTGAAAGATGATGACGTGAAAGTCAAGTACTACACTGGGCTTCCATATCTTGCCTTTATGATGGTGTTGCTGGTGCAGCTTCTTCCATGCCTCCATAGACACGACAAAAACTTTCTCAGCTGCTCCTCTTAGCTGTGATGCGCCTGAGGCTGAATCTGCCAATCCAGCACGTTGCACGCCTCTTCTGCATAGACCGAAAAACTGTTTCCACCACTTTCAGAGACACCATAGGCACAATGTTTACACACCTCAGGACTTTGCTGCACTGGCCAGAGAGACATTACCCGCAAGGCAGCATGCCTCATCATTTTGTGGAGGCTTTTGGAAATAGTGATGCGGTTATTGTGGACGGCTTTGAAAAAACATTGAGAGACCATCAAATCTGAAAGCTAGAGCACAGATATTTTCCCACTACAAACACAAGCACACCCTAAAGTATCTCATCGGCATTACACCACAGGGAGCTATCACTTTCATTTCCAAAGGGTGGGGAGGTTGTGTCAGAGACAGGCATGTGACTGAGAACAGCGGCCTTCTTAATAAACTATTGCCTGGAGACCTGGTGTTGGCAGATCATGGATTTGACATCAGGGACAGGGTCATACTAATGTGTGCAGAAGAGAAAATCCCTGCATCATAACAGGATGCTGCCAGACTGGATGCAAAAGATGTGGAGGAGACAAAGTGGCGAGGGTGAGTACACCATACTAAGTTAGACCATTCCAGTGAGCATGTTACTCCCATACGAAGGTGAAAACATGATTTTCCTTGACACGACTGTCTGTGCGCCTTGCTTTGACTACAGTGACGTAATGAAACCGTAAACCATGACATAAACCGCGTGAACTGCGTATGAACTGCATACGCTGCATTAACAGTGTTATTCATATGTTGCATACCATGTGTTACCATGATAAATGATGAAAACTAATTCAATCCTGAATCTCTTGACTTTTGTAACATAAAGTAAATATGTGTAAAGTTCAGAGTAACAATGTAGTGCAAATATAACAGGTAAAAGAAGTGAAGTGGCAGTGTAACCTTCAAGTACTGATGTCAATTAAAATATGACAAGTGAATATTTTTTTTAAAACAATGGAAAGATACAAATTAATGATACAAACTATTGAGCAAAAGAATTCAGTAAGGGAGCTTGTGCTTGTGCACCACTGTTTCAGTGTGACTGTGCGCATGTGGCAAAGAGCCACGGCTCACTTGCAGAAGGTGCCTGACTGGGTCTCACACGCCTGAAGTGGGATCACTGGATTGCACCGTTTTCTTTTTTAAAAGCTACCGTGTCGTCCTGGTTTTCAGGCCCTCTGTAAAGCCACAACAGTTTGTTTATGTTCTCTAGTTTCCTCTGTCTTCTAGGCCTTCTTGTACAAGATTCAAGTTTAACTTCCCATCAGTTAGCTGGAGACAGAAGTTGCTCGTCCACTCTTTGTGTTCGTACGGAACATTAACCTGACGTTGACCTTTGTGAACATTGTGTGTTGACTTTTAAAATGAACATTTTCACACTGTCTCTCACCATGTTGGCCAAATTAAACTACTGCTTGCATACTGATTATATGGAAGTGTGTGTGTGTGTGTGTGTGTGTGTGTGTGTGTGTGTGTGTGTGTGTGTGTGTGTGTGTGTGTGTGTGTGTGTGTGTGTGTGTGTGTGTGTGTGTGTTGGCACATTGTGCGTGCATCAACCTCTGTTGTGTTCTACTTTTTTCCAGCTAAGCTAATGACAGAGCAACACTCCCACTGGTTCTTTCTGCTTCTTCTGCCGGCTATCATTTATGGGCATTTCAACAAGTGACTCATGCCGTTGTTTTTCTCTGGAGGACAGTGTTGTGATTCCTGTCTGAAAGTCCCTTTTAAAAAATGGGCCCCTGATCAAATCTTTATTTGATTCCCAGTGGTTATGTAACCTTCCGTGGCCATCCCATCCCAAGCAACTGCGAAAAAAGTCCAAACAAGCTGTGACTGAATATTGTATGACTTGCTGCATGACTCTTGCTCTGAAGGTTATATAAACACTTTTCTCTTCGCTGTACTCACCAGCCTCTTCTCAAGTCCCATATCCCATAATGTTAAAAAATTGGACAAAAGTTTTTACTTTCCTCAAATGATTTTCTGACCAAATCTCACCAACCATGTATCAACAAAGTCTGAACCTGACAGTAAAACATAATTGAATCACTTCCCCACAGTCAGCCTGCCCATTAAGAGTTTACAGAGAACTTGAGAAAAGGCAGTCACTTGGGTCCTAATTAAAACTGCTGAGCGATACGCGTCCCCCTGGGTTTTCAGAGAGGAACAGATCATTGCTGCCAGTTTCAGCTCTTACACGCTACAGCTCCCGCTACTGACTCTGGAGGTGCTATAAACTGGCTACCAGAGAAGCAGATATAGCACAAAGACAGATCACAGACTCACCCGTGTTCACCCCAAAAACTGTCTGATCGTTTGCTCTTAAAGACACTGTCCCTCTGATTTTAAGTCATTTGGCCCCTCTCTAACCTGCAATTTCTATACGTGATTTCTGAAAAAGATGTCTCCACACAATTGCTTTCTCTCTCTAAACATTTCAAAGATTTTCTGGGTTCTGCTCTCTTCACAGCACTGAGACTGCTCTGGTCAAGAACTAACTGACTTACTGCTTCCTGCTGTATTCCAACTAAAATCTCCCTGACCTCAGCTCAGCCTTTGACACTTGCCTGTCCAACTGTTATGTTTGGAGATACCTCCTCTTCTCACGCTCCTCTATTGGTGGGGTCCCCAAGCGATCTATTATGGGTCCTGTTTTATTTATCATATACATGCTGTGAACCCCAGGTGACTCCCAATGAAAAGCTTAGAGAAGCAGCTGTTTGCTGTTTTATATTGGTGCTGGGGAAGTTAATGTTTTGTTAAATCTCACTTTTGTGCGGCTTGTCCAAGGAAATTTTTTAATGTGGCAACATCTTCATCTCATTCTGCTACCTGACTAGGCTAGCTACTGCCCCTCAGGGCAGTTGTGAATTACAGGTTTTACATTTCCAAACCAAGACTCAAAGGATACACTGCCCTGTTATTAAAATTGCCTGCAATGTTGTTGAATTACATCATGTGGAATATGTAAAGGCATCTTTTCCTGTAAATTGGATGAGCAGAATTCTTTTATCTTGTGTACAAAGGCAGACTCCTAAGAATTCTAACTCTGGTTTAGAGACATGGAATCATTTTGTTATGGTCTACAGATGGACAAGTTTGTATTTACTTGTTAAATGAACCTCCTATGTTGTGTTTGTATTGATCTGCTGTTCTGTCTCCCTCATACGTTCCCAGGTTTGCCAGTGAGGAGTGAACCCCCACCGCCGTAAAAAATACTTTTGGGGTTTCTTGCAGACAAATCCAGAGTGAGTAAGGTTTTTGGCTGCATGAGATCTACCCATTTCCGTGTCATATTCTTGGGTATTCAGATTCAGGGATACCAGTTTGTTGATGTGTTACAAATTTGAAATACCAAGCAACAATCAACCATTCCTTAGCCCTGGCAGCACTTCATTAATCTAACTTGGTGTATTGCCATTTTACTCCTTGTTATTCCTTTAGATGCTGTGATTTTATATTTTTATCCCCAGTAATGATTTTAGTAGGGGAGATATCTGGATAGCCTATCTTACTGATGTACAATTAAATTTGTCGTGTGAAACACTGTTGGGGTTTCTGTGTTGTATGTTATTTTTAGTGAATGTGATTCCATGGATAGAATTTTTGAAATAGATTTTGTTAAACATTGTGACACATAGCTACACAAAATCAATGGCTCAAGTTAGAATCTGGACGATTCCCTGATTTACCGGTAGGTTTATTCTTTGTGAACACTGACCTGATGAAAGTTAAGTTTTCCTGTTTGCATAGATAGATTTGCTACCAACTGTTACCATTTAGCATCACAATAAGTGGTTTTCCTGATCAGGAGAACGGATGCAGCCCTCACTGTCTACCAGCCACACATCTAAATTACATTCCTGGCCTGAGCTGCATGCTGTGTGTTCTTTGTATCCAGGTGGTGTTGGCTGGCTGCAGGGGTTTGATTCCCATCTGTAGTGTGGATTGATATATCTTTCTTACCCAATTTCATCTCAAACTAGCTCCAACTAAAGAAACCTATTGCACTTTATCCACTGTTACCCATCTCCCCACAGCAACTGTTATCTCAGCATGAGTTATTGACTCTGGAAAGGCGCGACTGTGTCAAGGTTATCTCGGTAAGCTCATCTGATAACCCTCCTCCTGCAGGGATATCTGGTGCTGAAGGTGTGTTACTGTACGATAGACTGTCGGTGTATCCCAAATTCATACTATATACGAATTCTAAACAGTCTATTCTATATTATATACTAAATTTTAGTATATAATAGATTTGTTCGAGATGAAATGTGCATCATACTGTATGAGTAGTTATTTGCATTGGTATGATTCAAATGAAGTTCACGTAGCAGTTGAGCTAATTTCTTGTGGGTTTGTCTGACACATGCTTGCCTTGTTGCTAAAACCTAAAGTGATAACTGGACACCATTGTATGGGCTGAATCAGTCTTAGCTGTATTTTCCCCTAGTGGTTTGAAGTTGTTTTGGGGGTTTTCTTTCAACATGTGCATGCTATTTAGCTGCTCATTAGAATAATTAACTAAAGAGAGTAATCAATAATATTGAGTGATATATCAGATGAGAAGGGCTTTGCTAGCAATCAAGGGAAATTGCAGCATGTTTGTTGGTTCCCAAAGGTTAGAACCCCTTTTAGTTCAGAATATTTCCATTGAATCAGGATACTGTTTGTACCCTGCCACCTGTTTATCTGAGGGCAGCCAGAATGTTGTCTGAGCTACTTCTGAGATGAGAAAGACTTTGCTAGCATTCAAGGCCAATTGTAACATGCTTGTTGCATATTCAGGATGCTCTGTTGTTTTGGGGGTTTTGCACTCCTTAAGCAAGCCAAACTTTGTCACAAAGTACTCAAGTGAGTTTTTAACACTATTTAATTCTTTAATTTATATGGCTGGTAGCTAATTTGTCAACATATAAAAACCAAGTAAATAGGTGAAGGTTAGAGCTTTTGTCAGTGTTGGACTCATAAGTGTGAGCACATGGCTCTTTCCTGAAAGCAGTACATACCAGTGTAAACTTGATTGATATTGATCTTGCAAAAATACTAGTACAAAATAATGACTGATAAAAGGTTTAAACCTCCTGAATAAAACGTATTGTGTACATGTTTGTTTGTTTTTAATTTCATCTTGTGGAGTGCTAGTTTCTATCAAAAGTAGTTGAACAGTTGATTGTGTGGTAACGGTATTGTCTCCAGCAATTATATTTGCTGAGTCATAATGTAGAGAAAAAAGTTATGGAAAAAGGATGGCTCATTACATAAATATTGTTTATGTGTGTGTGTGTGTGTGTGTGTGTGTGTGTGTGTGTGTGTGTGTGTGTGTGTGTGTGTGTGTGTGTGTGTGTGTGTGTGTGTGTGAACCTATGCAGGTATCAGCAGCAGTCGAATCAGGTTGAGTATACGGGTTTGGTTTCTACTGAATGGTCTCAGCAAAAAAAGGCAAACAGATAACGTAAGCCCCCGGGGGAAAACATGTCTGTCGGTCTAAATCTGACACCCAGTAATTGAGTGACTTTTCAAACACAGTTTAAGGCAGTAATGCTTCCATTTTGATCACTGCTCACTGATCACTAGTTGGGTAGCGTATAAAAGCCAAGTAGGCAGGAGGTTAGCATCTTTGTCAGTGTGTTTTGAGAGTGCAAGCATATGGCTGTTTTCCAGTACAGTACGAACCAGGGTAGACCCCGTATGGATTAAATGCAAAAAATAATCGGTACAAGTCAAGTCAAGACAGTTTTATTCATATGTCTCAATATCACAAATCGCAAAATTGCCAAAAGGGGCTGTACTATCTGGACAGCATATCACACCCTCTATCGATTCAGGAAAAGAAAAAGTTACCAAAGAAAAGCCTTTAACAGGGGACAGGCCATTGTGACAAGTGGTAAATGCATCATTGCCAACATGACAAGGACAGGCTAGTGTTGCTTCAAATTCAATAAGAAAGTGATCTGACACCACGGATGTGACAGGAGAGACAGTCAGAGCATAAACCGCTATCCCACTTGATAGAATCAAGTCAAGGGAAACAAGTTACTGCAGTGAGTGGGTTCGTACACAAACTGGGTGAAACAAGGTGCCACAAATGGCTTCACTAAGGGGGTTTTTAACATTTGCACTTTTTAGTTAAATCGGACTCCGGCTCATTTTTCCCCTTTTTGTCTGGGCAGGTGTGGACTCGGATGTGGACCAAAACAACCGCACGAAGGCCCTGGAGAGCAGGTGGTCTTGGTCTGGTCCCAAATGAACTCTGGAGCTGTTTGTTTGTGGTGGGAACATGATCCAACCTCGAACCAATCCAATACCAGGTGGACTCTGCAAGTTTGAGCTAAACGGCTCCTGTAGCCACGAGTGTTTTATATTCTGGGATGCGGCAGAGCACACAAACTGTAGCAGCTTGCGTAGTAGTAGTAGTAGCAGTTGCCATTGCTCCATGTTAAATTGCATAGCAATGTTTCTCTCACAGAAATATGCACTACTCCAGAACACAGGACCTTCTTCCTGTATTTACTTTTTTGCTCCCGCCCCATACATATCTGACCAATAAGCGGAGTGAACCTTTTCACGTGGTTTGTAGTGACAGTAGTGAAGACAGGTCTGAATTCTGCTAAGAGATAACATGGTGGATTTGAATAAAACTTCTCACCTCTTACAATAAATGTTTCATAATATACATTGGCCAAGCCAGGCCCTACCCTTCTCCAACCCAGGGAGGCCAAAGTTTTGATCTGATGATAGAACTAACTGCAGGACATGAACTCTCGCAGAAAGAGGGCAAGACAAGATAAAGTGTCCATGAAACAGAGACAAAGACTTTATTCTACAAAAGGAAATATAGCTCAGAAGGAAAAAAATATCAAAACTGCAAAACAAAACATATTATGATCAGCAGTTGGTCTCTCTCTCTGTCTCTCGCTCTCTCTATCTATCTTACACACACACACACAATCACCCCCATTCTTCCCCTTTCCCTCTCTGATAAGAGCCTTAACAGTATGTCTGCTGGCGTGGTTCAGAGATTGTCAGCGGCTTGTACACTCTGGACTCTTGGCTGTGTAAATGGACATACCTAAACAGCTTTGGATATGCTCAGAACTTGGATTTTTTTCTGGCTGTGGGATGCCTTCTACTTCGCCGATGGTTTGCACCCAAGTAGTTTAGGTTCCAAAATGCTTTCTACAAACATTAGTAATTGTCTCCAATTTTTATGTCAGCCTGTATCACATGCGAGGACTATTCCTGTCACTTCCAGTAACAGAGCCCCCCACTGAAAACGCAACCATACAGTAAATGTTAATTATCTGATCTCTGTCGACTTTGCTGCCTCACGTACGATTTGGTTCGATTCAGGAATTCTCTGATCTTTTAGCTTTAATAATGCCTTGTTTTGAGTCTTGAATTTAGGTGATTTTAACATTCATATCCGCTACACCTCTGATTCCTCTTTTACTAGGGATTCTATAAACATTTTGCATTTTTTAAATCTTACTCAGTCAGTTGAATAACCCACTCACATCTCACCTCTGGTGTTATTCCTGATAGTGTAGACCTCTTTGAGGCTTGCTTATGTTGTCTGACCATAAAGCTATTATTTTTTTAAGGCCCTACTTCCACCTCCTGCTCCAACAGTGGCTCCTTATGTTTGTCCTCAATTCAATCTCTGCTGATAAATTTCATAAGGCCCTTACCACAGCATCTACACACAGCATAACCAAAAATCAGATATGTCTACAGAAGAATTACTAAACAACTTCAACAATACCTACAAAGCTGTACTTGACACCATAGCACCTGTAAAAATCCGGAAAGTCAAATCAACTCACAGCATGCTAAATAACAACACGAGAGAAATAAAGAGAAAATGCAGACAAGCAGAGCAGAAATGGAAAAATGACAGTCTGGTGATTTCGTATCAAATCATGAAAGAACTCATGTCTACCTATCAGAAATCAGTCAAGGTTTGCCCCTTGCGGTAAATCCTCTGTATTTTCATTCATGAAGGTGTCTCTTGATTGTAGACTTTGACAATGAAACACCTGCCTTTTCGAAATTTTTCTTGACCTGGCTAGATGTTGTGAAGGGGTTTTTTCTCTCTTGCATTCAACCACTTCAGTTGTCTTCCTTGGTCTTCCAGGCCTTTTGATGTTGCTAAGCTCACCAGTGCAGTCCTTCTTTTTAAGAAGGTACAAAATTTTTGAGTTGGCCGCTCCTAAAGTCTCTGCCATCTGTCTGATAGGTTTTTTTTGTTTTTTCACCTCTCGAGACCTTTTATCTGCTTGATTTCTGATGAATTAAAAAAGGAACAGGCTACATCTGGCCTTGAAACTGACCGTCAGTCAATGGTCCAATTACTCTGAAAATGACGGACTACGTACAAAAATGGCAGTAATTCCTAAACAGTTAATGCAATATTTCTGTTAAACCCCTCAAATTAAAGCTGAAAATCTACACTTCAATCACATCTTGATGGCTTCATTTCAAATCCATCATGGTGGCGTATAGAGGCAAATTTACAAAAACTGTGTCATTGTCAAAATACTTATGGATTAGATGAGTTTAAAACCAAATTAGAGTTTTGGAAGACAATCCCAATTTCCTTAAAAGGTAGAGTAAATGCAGTTTACCTCCTTCAAAATTTACCTATATAACTCACAAAAACCTTTTTTATAAAAAAAAATGGATTCCCTATTTCTTTAATTAATCTGGAACTATAAATTCCATAGGATTAAGAAAGGAAATCTGTGCAAGCGTAAAACAAGTGAGGGGCTAGCTTTACTGGATTTCATGCACTATTATTGGATGGCAAACATCCACTCTGTCTTCTATTGGCTAGATGAAATGATCGCACGCGCCAGCTGGCTAGACATGGAGTGAGAGGACTATCTATCTTATTCACTTGGTGCTGTTGTGATGGCTCCCATTCTACTCCAAAAAATCAACCTATAATTACAACCTTCATTACACCACAACATTCATTGTACTATACAGATCTGGAGACAAACAGCGAAACAATTTAAGCTTAGAGTTCTATCCTTTACACTACTGATTTCGGCAAGTCCTTCTTTCACTGATCTTCAAGTATAGATGGAGCCTTCAATCAGTGAAGGGAAATATAATGTTGGGGATTTATATATTAATGGTAAATTTATGTCATTTCAGTGTTTTCAGGAAAAATGGACTGTGAACTTGGGACTTATTTTACATAGCTCCACATTAGGCACTTTGTGAGAATTTATCTATCAATTTTCAGAGCACAACACCTGACAAGCTGGACTAGTATCTAGGAGAAAGTATATGAGAAAGACATGCAGTTTCCTTTATATATGATGTACTGAAAGACATTGGGCAAGTGAATGTGGACTGTATAAAAAAGAACTGGGAATGGAGATTACAAATGAGATCTGGACAAGGCTCTGAAATATGTTTATATGTGTTCTATTAATGCAAGGAATAAAAATTTTACACAGGCTGTGCTCCAGGGTAAAACTACATTAAATCTTCCGAGAAATGAAACCCATTTGTGAGCAATCTGACCAAAAAGAAGCAGATTTACTTTATAGTTATATCTTATGCCTTCGAATACAAGACTGGGATTTCAAGGATTTTTAAATCCTTACTATTAGTTCTACATTATTTACACAACAGGGCTTGTATGCCACACTCCAGGTTTTTGTTTAATACATTAGCATTGTACTTACTCCATGAGGTTCAAAATTCTTCTTATACAAATGTTTCACAATAAAAATATGTGAAAAAGTTAAAAAAAACTGCACGCTGTAGAACCTTCTTTAGGAAACCTAGCAGTGACACATTAGTTTCCAAGTTGAGTTGGGTTTAGGGTTGGCTTTTTCAATGAACAAGGGGTGGGACAGCTCAAAAGCAGAAGTCTGGAGACATCGTCTTCTCTGAGAGGGGAAAATGCAATAAGTGACACATTCTTAACCATAGGACGTATACTGTGGTGGCATGGTTCTATGAATTGGCCACTGATGTCCCCTTGTTAGTGATAAGTGATTCAGATTTTCTGGTTGTTTGTCCGTTCACAACGCTTAAGTACATAACTCTATGTTTTTCCTGCCTTCTTTATGTTCAGTAAGCCGTCTCGTCTGTTTGCTCCCAGACTATTCTCTGTGTTGAATGATATAAACACTGCTTGGGCGGTCCCCTTTATTTTCCCAAGTTTGGCTTTCAGCCTGTCTTTAAAGTCAGCAGATTAATGGTCTTTGGCATTTCAAATAACTCCAACTAAGCACCCTGGACAGGCGCTGCCATCTTGTTATGAATGCAGGGTGCCAAGACAGAGAGCAAGAGAGCAAGAGAAAGAGATTCTGCTTTGATCAAAGGTGTAGAGTGGGGGTGGCTGCCCCGGCTCAGAGGATGCCCAAGCTATTCCACATTTGACCTGAATTTTCTTGTTCCCTGAAGTGAACCTTAAAGGAACAGGTTTGGGAAAATTATGTAGAAAACAACAATTTGTGGTTTTAGCGAAGTTCTGTGTTGGAACTACTTATTGCCATCATATCAGTGGCAGCCAACCAGGAGAGGGCACATGATCGGTGCCCCACCTTTGTACAGAGCCAGGCCAGGTGTTTCCCCCTGCTTTCCAGTATTTAGGTCAAGCCAGGTTAACCGCATCCTGACTACAGCCCTGTACTTAACACAGAGACATGAGACTGACATCAATTGTCTCATCTCACTTTCAGAAAAAAAGGAATAAGTGTATTTCCAAAATGAACTATTATTTTAAGACAGTTCTTGATGTGCTGAGTGTGTTTTGTTATCTTTCCATTAATATATTTATAGAGCACAAACGGGGGGGGGGGGGCGGGGGGGGTATTCATTTGCTTAAATTAACTTTATCAACATGGCAATAACATCCAGTGGTGGAATGAAACTTTACTTACTTGATACTTTACTAGAGTACTTGAAAGCAACTTCTGTTCCACTACATTTCAGAGGGAAATGTATTTTTGAATTTCCTACTTCTTAGGTAAAGATGTATATATATATATATATATATATATATATATATATATGTATTTGAGCTGGGTTTCATGTCATAAGTAGAATATATGCACAATATAGCTTCATGCACTTTAAATTAGCTCTCACTGTGCAACTACAGTAAAGATAGGCTGTCTTTAGCCATTGTGCCATGTCAGCCAATCATGAGAGCAACTGTATGATCAGGAGAAAGCCAATGAAAGTTGATCCCGATCGCCTGAATTAGAGTCCGTGTCTTTGTTTTCACGGCCTTATCGCTGCATTAGTGGCTCATACTGGTTGTTTGGGGGATACTCGTGTTTTTTTCCAAACTGAAGAGAATAAAGGTCTAACTGAAAAAAAAACCAAATCAAAATCACTTTATTTTACAGATAATCCAGCAATTTCAACAGATCTTTTAAACAACTCCGTCTCCTAGAAATTACACAACTATTTTCCAATAGCAAATACATTCTGTGGGAAACGTATTGCAGTGTGAATTTCGTTTTCTATTAACGTGGAAATGTTGTTAATTAACGTGTTTGGTAAGTCAGAAAAATAGTGAACATATCGGTGAAATGTTCATAAATGTTGAAGAAAGACCATGGTCTTGGTTTAAAACCAAAAAAAATCTGCAGTGACACACAACACGATTATGGACATTTAATCGAAACTGCAGTCTTTCACTAATTTTAGCCAAAGTGCTTTTGTTGCCTAAATCTCATCACAGAGGTGAGTGTAGATGTGAACCCTGGTCTTTGAAGTCAGAGGACTGTGCTTTCTACAGCCAGCGTCTACCTCCCTGTGACTCTGGTGCAGTAGGTAAATATAGAGCTTTGTTCGCTCAAAACCCCCTGCCTGTGAACATAATTCAGGCAGCAGTTACATTTATTAGCAAAATGTAATTGGAAAAAACGATTTAATGTAGGGGCTGCATATTGTTCCACATGGAGTAAGTAGTCCCACAGTCCTCCCCTTAGCAACCTCCTGTCTGAACTCAGCTATTAAAGTATGCCACTGGTATAGCAACCCAATGATCCATGATGTGATTTTAAAACTGGCAGTCACACTAACTTTGATCTCTCTCTGCTGTGCCCCCACCAGCATTAAAGAGAGAACCCTTTTCTGAAGAACCAGAGACAAAGATCAAATGACCTGGTTTTCTTTTATTGCCGCTGGCCAGGCTTTTAATGTTATACAGCCAAGTCTTGTCCATGTTCTAATTATCTATTATTACCAGTTAACTTTCACTGCAAGTCAAGTTTCAAAAGAAATAGAAGGCGATTGATTCCTTTTTATTTTTTGAATGTTGGCAACTCTATGGAATTCTTCCTTCACTTCAAACACATTGGATCTGACCAGAGACACAAGGCCTGAAACTGCTGATGAGCCACATACATCCACACTTCAACACTAGGATCTCAGTCTTAGTGGTTGTTAGGGAATTTTCGATCGGGTTAACCAGGTCTAACATGGGCCTTGAGGTCTCAGGTGAAACAGCAGCAAATTTTTCTGAAAGGCACATTGTCTTCTCTCCTTGAGCCGTTGGGCAGCTGTCTGATGATATTTGGGAAAACAGATCCATTCTGATAAAAGTGAAGCAGTGTTGCTGTAGTAACCAAGGTCAAAGGAGATGCCTGTTTCTGCCTTCCTAGATGCCATAGGTTGGGGTCTGCTAGAATCCATGGGCATAGCCAGAACACAGTGGCTCCAGACCAGGATGCGCTGACGTAATACTGAAGGCTACACGCAACGTGATCTGAACTAACTACTAACAGACTAACTCCACATACCGTGGAGGCTTTGAGCTCGACCATTTCTGGGCGTAAAGTTTTTGCAGCATGATCTGTAGGAGTTAAAAGACTGAGCACAGGGGACTGAGCTTCAGAATGGAGGCGACATCATGCACATAAGCTTGAACTGATAATTTCAGCATTCTCCTTGACCAAGCTTCAGTAAGACATCTTGGGCTCCTGAAGATTTTCTTCACAGACAAGTTGACCAATAATCAGCTAAATCTCCATAAAATGTGGTAAGCTAGAACAGAAAAAAAAATGTTAAGAGACTTGGTTGAAAACTTAGGTTTCCTGTCTCATGAGGATAATCCCTTGTCAAGCTCGATCTCACAACACGCTGTCACTCTCCCTCTGGTGGATTTGTACTTGTAATCTGTATGTAGTCTCACAGCTCTACCAAGGATTCGCCATTTGTGCTTTGCGTTCGTTATGCTCGAATAGTACTGGCTATATGGTTAATCATTTAGTGTAAATCCCTTTCACCTTTCAAGAAGTTTTGATTGTTGTTCTTGTTGTAATAGTGTGTGAGGCCATCCTCAACAAAATACTCCAATTGCTCTATTACATTGTTATTTCACTGGTGTTATAGATCTCTGGTGGTAATACACACTACTGGTCGAAAGTTTTACAACACCCCCCTTTTTCCGTTTTTTATTGAAATTTAGACCAGGTCAAGTCCAGTGAATAACTTTGAATGGTTCAAAGGTCAGCACTAAAAACCAAAAATGGAGAAATCCTGTAGACTTCATAGAAAACAGACCTTTTTCAGGGATGAAAAAACTGGTTCATTTCAGGCTTTTTTCTGCAGCAACGGAAGTAAATGAAGCCTTGAAAGTTGATGCAAACAATTCCTACAGGTGTCCCAACTGTTGCTGGTTACTTATAAAACCTCTGTCTGTACAAAGGCAGAGTTGGAACAAAGTGTGTTACTACACCGTCTGATGCATTATTAGGACCATACTGTGCTGCAGGAAGTAGGACTGTATGTTGCTGTCAGAATGGTGAGAAGACGAAAAAAAAAAAACATTACAAAACATTAGAAGAAAAGAACTAGATGGTGGCTTCAAATAATGGAAGAGCAGCACAGTGTCCAGACCTGAACCCCGTGGAGCTGGTTTGGGATGAGCTGGACAGAAGGTGAAAGCCAAGCAAGCTGCAGGTGCAACAGGTTGATGGGAACTTCTGCAACAGAGTTGGGATGAACTCTCTAAACAATATTTGATTTCCATCGTAGAAAAGGTGTCAGGAGTGAGTTCAGCTGCTGGATGAGTCAAAAATTGAAATTAAATTTAGGATTTAAGATTCCATGATTCTTTTTTAAAAAAAATCTTTACTATTTGTTTGTTCTATGATTTAACTTCAGAGTACACTGAGACATTACAATATGTGGATTTGTAAGTACCAACTGGAAAGATGGAGGTGTTCTTAAACTTGTGACCTGGTAGCGTAATTATAACTGAAATTCAAACATTTTCAAACATGATCATTTTTAACTATTAATTAAAATTCCAAAATGTATGGTTAACCATTTATGAAACTGATTTAAATATCCTAAATAAAATATCCTATATAGAGGGACGCCCCTGCTCTGATAACATTTGGCAGCTTGTTCCACCATCAGGGAACCACAAAAGAGAACAGTCTGGACTGTGATTGCCTCGTTTAGGGAAGGAAACAGCAGATGAATACTAATGGGAGATATTTGCTTTGGAGTTCAGATGAATACGGACACACAGAATACAGAGAGAAGTGAGACTGAAGCAAAAACAACTACATCGCTTTGTTAAGATTATTTATAATATATCTGAAGATGGAAATCATTTCTGTAATGTTTGGTTTGCCAAGGAATTGCCTGGAATAACCATCTTGGTATAAATCCATTCCTTAACTGTGTAGCTATAGAATGTGCATGTTTGGATTTTGTCCACTTTGAATTAAAAATTATGCAACGTGTCCTCCGGTTTTGATCTAAAGAAATGGCACCAATTCATTGAGTGGAAAAGAGTATGGGAAAATACTGCAATCTTATCTTAAAACTATAAAAACACCTCCAGCTCAAGTTTTTTTTTTTCACAACCATTTGCTTCCTGTAATATGCACACAATGTGGGACTGCATGCGTAGGAAAGGTTTTTTGTGGTAAGTAGCACCTGTGCTATCTGATGTAATAGAGATACAAAGTGGGAGGACCTACCTCAGGTGTGTAAATCTCCTGGGTCAGGATGAAAGGACAGCATTTCAGGTGGGGGATAAGTGGTGTCCAATGAGGGATGATTTCTATACTTGAACGTAGATCGCTTCCTTCGCTCCTAATTCAAACCACCTGTCCTTACTACCCAAAGTACATACATTGTTGTCCTCCGAAGAGTGTGCCTTATCTTTCAGGTGTAGGTAAATTGAGCCAGAATACAAACTCATGTACATTTAGACATACCTGATAATGATAAGTGATGAAAAAAACAAGCTGCTTGTAAAGAAACAGCACAGGAGTCCCCTTAATTCACCAGAAGCTATATGCCACCAACACCCAACTGTTAAAAATAACATTATAAGCACCACCACGCTTAAGTCTGTATATTAACAGGTAAGGACAGACATAATGATGATGGAGGACAATCACGGAAATAATATTAATAAACTCTTGGTGAACTGCAGTGCTTCTGCTCATACTATTTTCTCATTTCTCGGTCTACTGTGCAGAGCTGTTGCCATGTAGTCATCTGACCAGGGTTTTTCCCGTCACCATGCTCATCACGATTCCCCATTTGATATCATTATTGTTTAGTTTCACCATAGACTGTGGCGGAATCTTTCATGTAAAAATCAGTGTGAGTAGGCTCCACAGATCTATAGTTTGGCACAAAAAAAAACCTCAAAGACAGCTAGGTCAATTACATCCACTTTGCAACACGCCACCAGGTAATCGGTGACCTCCTCCCACGTATGTAGCGCAATAAGAACAAAAAGTGAAGGCAGCATTCATCTACACTGCTTCATTAGAGTTATTTATGTGAGGTGACCTGAGTGTGCCTGGTATTTAAAATTCTGTCTCCCAGGCTGCTGAGGCTTATGGTTCTGATGAACAGGAAATCTAAAGAAAGTGGGCCGCACAGCTTCCCACACCTCCACCTCCACCGTACACTCTCACACCCACACAGTAACTCTGGCATTTATCTGGGCAATGATACTGTTTACACAGTCTGTGACAGGCCCTACAATAGTCATGTGGCCCTGGAGTTTCAGTGTCACTTAAAGCAGCTACGATCCATATATTTGTAATTCTAATGTATCAAATGACAAAATGGAAACAATGGACAGTGTGAAAGGGGTCGCTCGTAGTGATGAACCTATATCTTATCAGTTGAATCTGCAGCTCCCATCAGCTTTAAGAAGCTTTATGGCGAGTTTAGGCTCATCGTTTAGCTCGCTCCGTCTCACCATTCCCGTGGCATCGATTTCGGCCACAGCAGACAGAAGAAGTCAGAGACCAGCTGGTGACCACAGTGGAGCATTTAGCAGCAAAAAGCCATTTACAGTGGCTTCTTGGAGTATTCTAACCACTTCACTTTATTGTGTCGTAAATCTAATTTAAAGGGATAAAATTTCCATTTTTGCCCATCAATCTACACTCAGTAATCCATGACGAGGTGGGAAAACATGTTTTTTAGAAATGGACCTCTCTTGATTTTGTTGCATTCATCCTTCCTTCAAGCTGTGACAAGACTTCTGAAGCTCTCTTGGAGTGACCTTTCTTGGTCACCTCCCTGACCAAGGCCCTTCATGAACGTAAAGAGTGCAGTCATTTAAAATGCTCTTTGCAATTGTAGAAAATGCACTCCACACATTTCTTAGACCTCAAGAATATCCACATTGTGTTTTGGTGAGTAACACTGAATGTAAACAGAAATTTTGTTAACAAAAATCTAAACAGGATGTCTTTAACTGCCCATTGAAAAACCATGAACCTCAATTTTACCTTCCGAAAAACTAATCAAACAGAACCAAATACTGGGTTTAAACTCAAAGTTTATCCTCCAAAAGGAATTATATCTAACGTTTAGAACACAATGGAGACATCATAGCCACAGGTAGATGCCAAAGAGCTTCTTAGATCAGACTGCATGAACATGGACAATGACTGTAGTTTATTTTGACTCGATCCCACGTTCATAATTCTGTTGTTAGAAATACTCACTAGAGCCCCAGCTAAGTGTTAACCCACAGTTGAACATGATGAAGCCAAATGGAGTGAATGCCTTCACTCCCCAACCATTTGTACTCCTAAGCACAGTAATCACACAAAATACAGATTTCTTTAAGTCTCTCAGACGACACTGAACCAACATGTCACTGCACTGTGCTAAGTTATTCTTAAATAGCATAGGATCATTTTCATCCCCCTGCGCGTTCTGTTGTACTTCCTGTATTTTCCCACTGCCCTCTGAACTCCCAGTGAGACTACTGCTACCTCTCCAAGACGGTTCAAACTACACCCCCTGCTGCACAAGATCAACACCTACAACCAAACTACTGTCACAGGGAATTTTCATTATAGTGGTTTCATTTTCCATTAGTACAGTAAAATATTTTTGCTCTCACCACCTGGTTACAATAGGGATGTCCACAGTGCCCGGCTGTTTTTGGAAAAATAAAGGGCCTCTTTAAATAAAATCAACTACATATTTACATCTTCAGTAAAAACTAGTTGGCCTGAGGCTTAGAGCCCCAGACAGCGCAGGGAAATCACAAGCACTTGTTGCATGTATCAACTATGTTAACGTGTAGAAACTGAGACATCATGGTTGAATAAGCAGCAGCCCGAACACTGGAGCTATTCACTGAACATCAACAGTTTTCCCAAGGGGCTGCACATAGCGCCCCAGAGGTCCGAACCATTCAGTCCCCACATGCACACTACAATCACACACTAATGATTTGTTTTGGGGTGTGATCTTTATAGTGCCTATAAGTACTCTTATAGATTTATGATCTCTTGTTAACTAAACCTACTGATAAATTGTTATCCTGCCTGTAGGATGAGAGGTTTTAACATATGGTGAAGAACAAATCCCAAAGCTGATAAAGTATCATAAACTGAAGGAATGATTTGAAGCTTTGTCCTGAAACACCAGCCACAGTAAATAAAGGTTCACTTTGCAATGAAGTGATTTACTATTTAGCAGTGATGTATAAGCAGCAGAGTGCCAACATGATATCACCATCTACGGCTGGAATACACCTAAAGGGAAAAGTCTCTGTGTGCCTCTGTCCCTGCTACTGCTGCCAGGATCTAAATAATCTGCCAATGATTTATTGCACTTCCCAGTTTGCTGCCACACGTTGCTTTTAATGGCAGATTTTTTCCATAGCAATAAACAGCTGAAGGACTTTGATGACAACAGGAAGGAGGGGAAAAGAATGGAGACAAACAATAGTTTTAGTCTGCATGGACCTGATCTAATTTGGATGCAAATGCACAGAGAGGTTTTCTGCTTGAGTCCTTTTTTTATTCTGCTTTATGCAAATGTTACAATTAGGCTGCTTATCTCGACAGGATGTGCAATTCCAAAACAATAGGAGATAATGGATACTATCAAGGCAGGTCTCTAGGGGACAGGGGGTACTTAGATGAAGCTAAGCTTTATCCTGAGAGATGATGAGGTCTGTAATGAATCTGTGGAGCAGTGTGTCGAGGCTGTACTTAGGTACAGTAGGGCTTTGAGTTGAATGCTGACATCAGTATGCTCACCATCGTAGTTTAGCGTGTTAGCGTGGTCAACATTTTCTAATTACTACGGACAAAGCACAGCTGAGGCTGACGGGAATGTCACTAGTTTTACGCGTATTTTGTCATAAGCCAAAGTATTGGAGATATTCATATTTGACCGCATGGTGATGCTGAAGGAACGGTCAGGGGATCACTAAAGTGATTACAATTCATTCAGTGGGGATCATGAATGTCAGTACAAACTTTTGTGCCAATCTAAATAATAATTGTTGAGGATTTTTTTCCTCCCATAATAAACTCCATAGATCTTTTGTGCAAACGCGTTCTTACAACCCATAGTTAGGTTCCATTTTAAGCAACATCTAGTGTTCGTGTGGGACAGCATCAGTCTTTTCAGCAAATGCCCCAAAACAACATGTTTATATTCAAGTGACCACAATTGTTATATAATCGTACATCTCTGAATAAGTGAAAACTTTGACCTGCTTGCTGAGGAGTCTGGTTGTAAATTGTGTACTGAGGAATCATCCGCTGTCATTCTAATTCCTAGGGGGGTTTATAATTGTAGCATGAATTAGTTTGTATACAGAGCAGACATGGTCACCTCTGGTTTAAACTCTTTTTGTCCTTTGTCCTTCTTTGCCCTTTTGGCTTTCAAAAATACTCAACAAATAGTTACCTCACCCCTGCTGACCCTTCCTTGCCTCTGCTGGTCTGTGATCACAGACCTGAGGACTAATTAATGTACTATTCACAAGGTGAATAGACAAGGTGGTGGCAGCCCTCCACACAAGCCTGGTAGATACATATGATCACTGTGATAGCATACAATCCTAAAAGGATGCTATGAGATCCAAGTTGAAAAAAAAAATGACGCCAGGGACAGCCTACTTATCTGGGATATCACATTGCTTATAAATACACTGGAGAAAAAAAAATCCATCATATGTGACAGTGGTATCCACTGGTCTTAGCTGAGCTCCGATAAGCTTATCACAATTTATTCCTGAGAGAAACCAGCCTGGTCCTGACCACAGGTGGTGACAGATGGTCGGAATAAATACATAAAATACAATGGCAGTGCTCCCTTTTGGTAGCTTTCAAATAGCGTCATTGAAAAATATATTTTCTCTGTTTTCTGGGTCACTCATCTGGGTATCATGGGTTGTATGTAGAAAGGCCCATTGGGAAGAGGGAACGTAAAGTACCAAATTAATTGCATTAGCCTGGTAAACTAATGGTCAGTGATGGAGCAAATAAAACAAAACTATAACATCAGGTCTTTGGTCAGGTTCCAGTCTCAAATGACAGCTGGTTTAGGTCGGGTCTCCACCAATTTTAAACATCAAAGTCTCGTGACTCCAGAGGGAGTTGTGTGAAATCTGATAAATTTGTCAGCTGGGGCTGAGGACTACATGAATCTCTGTCAGAAATGCTGGTGGTTGATATGCATTGTGGGTAATGTAGGCACCAGGTTTTGACAGGTAAAATGATTCATGGAATAATAATGAATAATATATCTCATTCTGCTGCACAGTTTTTGATCCTTTCTTTCTAACTATCTTACTTTTATGTCCATGCTCTAAAATCCTTTGTATGGGACGAAACAGAGCACCTGATTGAAACCCACGCAACTTGTCATGTCACCTACATGGGTAGTCTGTGTTTCCTCCTCAAGCTGGGATCCGTTACCAAAGACGTGGGAGTTTGAGGTATGGCATATTGGCTATTGCTAGAACTAAACTTCTCTGCATATGCAGTGGCTACTGTGACCTCTAAATTGGAAGAATCTATGAACAACATGTAAGAAGTACAGTGGCTTCAGAAAGTGTTCAGACCCCTTCACTTTTTGCACTTTGTGTTGTAGATTTAATTGTAAATGGATAAATTTGCCAATTTTACCCTTAAATCTATACTCACTAATCCATGATGAAAGAGTGAAAATATGTTCAGAAGTGTTTGCAAAATTATTAGCGGTCAAACACTGAAATCTTTAATTAACAAAACTGTTCAGACCCTTAATTCAGTTCTTTGTAGAAGCCCCTCTGGCAGAAGTTACACCTTTGAGTCTTCCTGGGTAAGACTCTACAAGTTTTGCACACCTGGATTAAGGCGGTTAATCCTAGTCTTCCTGGCAGATCCTCTCAGGCTCTGTCAGACTGGACGTGAAGTGTCTGAACCGCCACCTTCAGGTCCCTCCAAAGATGTTCTATGGGGAAGTCTGGCCTTTGGCCGGGCCACTCAAGGACCATTAGACACTTGTCCCAAAGCAACTCCAGCATCATTTTAATGGCTGTATGCTTCAGGTCATTGTTGTGCCAAAAGGTGAAGTATTGCACCAGTCTCAGGATGTGTGCTTCAAGGACCTATTTGTATTTGGCTGCATTCATCCTTCCCTCTGTTCTGACCAGTCTCCCTGTCCCTGCAACTCTACTATAAAGGCCTGAATGATGCAGTGCTGCTGAGATGGTCTTGTTTCCGGCAGGTTCTCCCATCTCTGTAGAGGACTTCTGAAGCTCTGTTGGAGTGAGACTTGGGTTCTTGGTCTCCTCCCTGACCAAGGCCCTTCTTGCCTGTTTACTCAGTTTGCCTGGACGGCCGGTTCTAGTAAGAGTCCTGGTGGCTCCAGACTTCTTCTGCTTCACAATTATAAAGGCGGCTGTTCTCCTGGGAACACTCAGAGCTTTAGAAATGGTTTTACACCCTTGCCCTGATCTCTGCCTCGCCACAGCTTTATCTCAAGGGTCTACAGAGAGTTCCTCGGACTTCTCTGTATTGGTTTTTGTCCTGGCATGCAGTGAGAATTGTGGGACCTTATATACACTGGTGTGTTCGTTCTAAACTGTGTCAAAACAATTCAGTTTGTCACAGGTGGACTCCAGTCAAGCTCTAGACTCATCTCAAGGATAATTAAAGCAAGCAGGATGCACCTGACCACAGCTTGGAGCCACAGCAAAGGGTCTGAATACGTTTGTAAATTAGAGATTTCAGGTTTTGATTTTTAATAAATTTGAAAAAATGTCTGGGCATTATTTCACTGTCATTATGGATTAGTGAGGTAAAATGGCAATTTTATCCATTTAGAAATTAATCTACAACACAATAAAGTGAAGGTGTCTGAACACTTTCTGAAGCCACTGTACTTCTTACATGTTGTTGATAGATTCTCCCAACTTAGAGGTCACAGCATAAAGTCCTTTTAATGCCACTGGCACCACTTTTGTCTCCACTTTCTGTCTTCTCTTTTAGCGACTGCCTCCTGCTATCTCTGGCCACTCAAACAACTACGGATGAGCCCTACCTCTGGTGACTCTGGAGGGCGAAAACATGCAACATGAGGATCATATGCAAGGACATGAACAATAAATATGTCCTGAATGAAAGGTAAGTCTTACCTCCTCTCTCAAACAGGCTAGATATCGGAGAAACTTGCAATTTCACCGGCTCTGCCTTCCTAATTTGTATATTGACATCTGATCACAATACAGACAGAATCGAGATAACACTTATTAATATATGTAACCATCAGTGCAAAGGCCTGTGATTAGATGTCATTATTCAGAAAACATAAGCGTGTTGTGTTGCATGTGTTAATACCAGGTGGAGATGGGGTTCATATCTTCCTTAGAAACTTCTCAGACTCACAGAAATGATTGTAAAATTAAAAATCTGATCTGCCATTGTGACTTCTGGCGGCTTGTCCATAAACATGGTCTAATTTCAGACCTCCCTCTCTGTGGGCAGGTTGTTTGTACTCTGCACTGTATTTTCTGAGCGCCCAGATGTGGCATCAGGAAATATTAATGCGCTTAAGTTATTCTGTGTCACTGCAATTGTTGCAGCAAATGAATATGCTCACAAATCAACAAAGCCAGTGACAATTTGCTTTATCTTTTGATTTTAAGAGAAGGTGTTCCAATGTTAAGATAAGTAAAGCAAATAAATTAAAGAGCTACACTGAACCCCAATGTCATACCACATACTAGCCACATTTTTACAGTCCACAGCTTGGAAAAAGAATTTGGACAGCGATGCAACAGCATCTGCAACAGCTTTCAGACAATGAAAGATATAAATATAATATTCATTATACCCTACTATACGATGGAAATGTGTTATAAAATTAGTGTTAAAGGAATAGTCAGACATTTGGGGAAATACACACCTTACCTTTCTTGCCGAGAGTTAAATGAAAAGATCAACACTACAGTAAATCATATCTATCTGGTAGCTGGAGCCAGCAGCCTGTTATCTTAGATTAGAATCAGGACTGGAAGTATGGGTAAAGAGCTAGCCCTGTCAAAACGTAACAAATTGCCACTGCCACTTAGAGCTCACGTATTACAACGTTATATCTCGTTTGGGTAATCCACAGAAAGTCCAAAATATAAAAAATTTTTAAAAATTCGCCATTTTACAGGAGTCTATGCGTCGGACATGTCGGTTATGTCATCTTGAGGCCCTTTGTCAAAATTTTTGCTGCATCATTATTTGAATTTTTGCCTGCAAATTTCATATTCGAGCAATAATGTGTTTAATACAAGTACTGCAGAGCAATTCTAATACTGTATCTAAGAAGATGAGTACACAGAGAGTGGGAGACATGGGGGGGTTAAACAGCTAATTATTGACACTAATCTTGCTATGAGAATTAGTACTGTGGAGATTTACATTACCTCAAATTTACCATGTGATCCAGGATAGTACAGGTAATTTGAGCTGGAATTGCTCCTTTATTGGGGACTGGCCTTTATTTGGTCCTGTTGGCTACTGCCACGATTCAGTCCTTGTTTGAATAAAAGCTTTTATTAGAGAATTTATGGTGTATCTTTGTATGGAAGATTATCTTTTGTTGCCTAAGGGTCGTGTGAACTGCAAATGCGATGAATAACTGGTTAACAAATGTACTTGTATTTAGATATTCAGTACACTACCTGAAATCTGTGTGTATAACTGTGCAATGGGCAAAATAGTTGATAAATATTTGCTACTTCTGATTGTTATTTTAAAAAAAACTTTTTTATACAGTGGTAGGCCGAAGTGTGCGTGTGTGTGTCTGTGTGTCCAATATCCAGAGAGTATAGTAGTATAATAGGGCAGAATGCAGCAGTGGGTCTCTGGAAATAGGCTGTGTTACATTAAAGATTTACCAATTCATCAAACAATCATTAATCACAGACTTCCACGCATTTAACAGCAGCCAGGCTGAGAGCTGCTCTGCTCAGAGGGCATGATGGATTACCACTGTGTGTGAAATACAGTACATGCCGACATTACTGTACAGCACACATGATCCCAAGCACTGATGTATTTCAATATGCATGGAAAGTATGGGTCATTAGAAGAACATCCAATTACAGAGCCATAACTGATGCTGGTGAAATGACTAAATTATTTCTGTAATATTTATACGTGTGAATTGTATATGAGACAATTAATAATTCATAATTGGCTTTATTACCTTTTCATTGTTTTTTGGTTTATGTCAGGAATTAAGAATGGTGGCCGAGAGAGCTGAGACAAAACACAAGCAAATCAAGAAAACATTTTGACAATTGACAGCATAGGCGCTGCAAATGCACACAGCACAAGCAAATGGATAAACACGCTTGCAAATATAAACACGTGGCAGCTGAGTGGTGAAGCTCCGCCGCCAAAATTCCGTGGCAGTATGCGAATGCACCACCAGGAAGGATTCAAAGTTAATTCAAAACTATTAAAACCCTAGAATTAACTAACTTGAATGAAAACTAGTTCAGAGTGCAGTGTTTCATAATGACACAGTAGCTATGCTGAGTAAGTTTCAAGTCTCTGCGATTTCAACTGAGAGCAACGGGCCCCTGGAAGGTAGAAAAAATGCATTTCAAAATTACAGCGCCGACCCATAGGGTTTTGCGGGTTAATTGTGCAAAACCACTGGTATTGTCCTTTAACTGCCAAAGTAGTTAACAACTTTTGATTGTCTGATTAATCAGGGGAAAGTCCTCACGGTCACGTGCTGATGCGCATGGTTTGGAAATCATTTGCATATACAGTACATTTCTGTACAGACTGCTTATTTTAAGATCACTTACTTAACAGTTCACAACCAGCAGGTGGATTTACTTTCAGTTTATTAGATTTTGAGATCAAGCTAAAATTGTATACACTGGGGTCCAAAAGTCTGACTTGAATGGGAAAGTGGTCTCAGACTTTTGAAAGTGGGGTGCATTGGGGTGCAATGCCTACCCATGTCACATCCCATTTTTCTTAACTTTACCATTTTTAAACTGTCATTTTGTTTGACTGATGTAATGTCATATGGTGCCTTCGAGGTATTATTTACAAGGTCACAAGGCCATTATGAGCTGGACATGCCTTTCGCAGGATCGCTGACAGGTGTAGTGTCAGATGACCGTAACTGTTGGCAAAATGCAGAATATGTGCCACAGTACTGATTTCATTTTACCAAAGTATTTATTTCACACTCAGAACATGGACCCTCGTTTTGTTGGGGTCACTTGCGACTCCGCGGAAGTGATACTGCTCTGTGTATCGTCTTGTCTTGACTCAGCAGATGAAGAGCTTGTCTGCAGCTTTTTGATGGGCAGCTTGAGATAGCAGCAAGGAGCGGAGTTAGGAGTCCTTTCAACTCTTCGGCTGGATTTCGATGCGAGATATGTGTGGTGTGTATGGTCCGATGACGCTCCGTCTGCCATGCATTCCGCGTGGGTTCCCGCCTGTTCCCAGGTCCCTCCTGTCAAAGAGACCTTGATGATCAATGAGGTCTCCTCATTGAATAAAGCTTCATTAACACCTGTATTAACATGTTTTCATGATCCAGGTAGAAGATCACATGTTAACACAACTTAATAATAAAGTGTAGCCTTGAGACATCCATCAGATCAGTGCCATTGGAGGTCGTTGGCATAGACCTGTTTTATTGTCTTGTCTCTTTCTCTCTTAATTTCATTCGGCTCTATTGGCATGAAATCTTAAAACATCTGTTATAGAGAGAAAGCAAAGGCACAAATGTGTGATAGAGCATTGGATCCCTGAATAATCTGCCCCCCCCTCTCCCCGTCTACCTCCCTCCCTCCCTCCCGGCTCTCGGTTAAACGCTCCACTCTTTCCGCACCCTGCACAGAGGAAGCGTCGGTTGTTTCGTATGTTTCGGATGATGCATCCTGTCCTTCCCAGCGCCAGTAGGACGATTCTCGACGCCGTTCCGGGACGACCACACGCCGGCTGACTGTCCTCATCAAACCGCCCCCCCCCCCCGCCACCATGGATCTCTCCTTCATGGCAGCGCAGGTAAACCCGTCGCACTTTATTTCTGCGTTCATCATTAAAGTGACTTGAAACGAATGCGCTGATGAAAGATGATTTAAAAAATCCCACTGCGGGACAAAGCAAACAGGTCTTTATTGTTGGGTCACTGGAACTTTTTTCTGTCCGATTGCGATTTTAAAACAATGACATGTAAAACCAACCTGTTAAATATTTTAGAGATGTTTCGAATATAATATAATACAGATATCAAGCAAATCGATTCAGTGCAATGTGGCTACAACGCGAGGCAAGTTAGCATTAGCACAAGAAAGACGTCTGAAACACAAAATTGTTTTCCTGAACATTGTAATCAACAGGAACAGTTGCTCTGTCAGCAAAATGTTAGTCCACGCACATGCTGGACGAATCAACAGGGTCAAGATGCAATATCAGTAAACTGGAATGGAGCAGAACTTTATCTGTCTCTCCATTTAACACAAGGGCACATTAAACACATCCTATCATCTAGTTTTGATTGCCAGCTGTGGTAAGATCAGTCCTTCACATCCCATCCATAGATCCTGTCATCAGAGTTAGTCCAGCCTTCCCTCCCTCCTCTCCACCCCACCTACTGAAATAGCTTCATGCATTGTCCTTATCACTGATACCAATTCACTGAGGGTAAAGTTTTTTCGAGAATCTAGGATTTTATGGGCATATTTTGGCACAGCAATTCGTACATTTCAGTAGACGGTAAGTTTAACGGTCCTGTGCTTAGCTGTGCTGTGCTGTGCTGTGCTACGTTGTGGGTCACATGCCAAACAGTGACCAATAGTCGGCTGTTGGGTCCAGGGGCAGACTTCAGCTGTAGCTGTGAGACCTGAGGAACTCTGGGAATTTGAGTTCTGTTTAAATCGCACGATGAACAAAATCATCTCTGGAGGCCCAGGAGGCCCAACAGTCTCCTAATTTCAAATTCATGTTGTTTACCAAAATGAAATTCTGGCATCAAGTGTGATCACATCCCTGCCCACAGGAAGTGACAAATCAAAGTCAAGGAGTGAAATGTCAGCAGTCTCCATAAGAACGATCAGCAAGCGCTTTGCCCATTGAAGACAGGACTCGTATTCCCCAACATTAGATCCTCTGCCTGTCTTCTTTGGCAAGGCTCTATTACCCACCCAGCAAAGTCAGCAACCGCCCTGGGTTTCCGAGACATCTGGAGGGGCCTAAAGACCTCAGGATTACTGCGTAGCATTTCAATTTTGTGCTAGTTTGACAAATTGAAAATTTGGCCATACTATGTGCACCTCTAAAGCACTAAAACACACTGTAAATTGAAATGATAGGGGCCTAAAGTTGAGACCTGCATTACTACCCAATCTTGAGTCCCTGTCTCCGAGAGGGCTCCAAGTAAACATCTAGTTTTAGGGACCGAATTAGGTTTATTTTGATGTTACATTATATTGTTGGCGGCTAAACATGTAGATATACAGCATGTATGAGGAGCATAAATAGCAGTAGAAAACAATGTAAGGCCAAAAAAAGCCCCGCCCACTTCCAGATCCAACTACAGATGTTTTTGTGACATAAAAATATACGGATAGAAGCTTTGCGCTACAGCCCCTAACATCTACACCTGCTCTCGCCACACTCTCTGCCCACGACCCACCAGCTCTGACAGGCTGGAGGTGGCCTCGTCAATATTAATGGTTTTCGGAATCCGCTAACCTCCACCAGCCCCCATCATACCTGACCAGGAACAACATGGAGAAACTGTGTCTGAGAGATGTTAAGAATAGAATATATCCTCTCTTAAGCCAAGTATTAGTGGGGAACAGGGGCGAGATGTGAGGCAGGAATAATAATAAGCTGTCAGCTCTGGTAGACTTAACTGTCCTTCACTGGTACATATGGGCTGCGTGTTGAATGTTCTTTTGTGGAAGGATTTTCCTCTGTTTGTCCTCATTTCTTCTCCAGCCAAGATAGAATGAGCTGTAATCCTCCACCAAATGAATCTTTTTTCAGTGAGTGCATTGAAATTAATGTCTGGCCTAATTAGTTCGGACAGAGAATGAAGGACGAAGCGTGCTCTTTTTTTTCATAATAGTCATGATTACAATCAAGATTTACTTTATTGCAGTGCTGTTTTTTTTCATTTGTCTCATATCTGCGATTTGAAGGCTTTCCCACTTTCTAATTACATTGAATTTGTTTGTGTTCTTTGACCGCTTTCATATATTTATCTGGTAATATGAAGCTTTTGGTACTATAGTGGTGTTGCTATCAATACTCAGTCATTACTCAATTATTCATTGCATAATTTGAATTGAAGACCCTTTATTTTAAGTCATTTAATCTCATAATAAAACCGGTGAAAGTGACAGTCACCACAAGTTAAAAAATGAGGGGCCTACATACTGGGGTGCATATAAAAAAGAACGAGGAAAGACAAAACATTTAGAACGAGATTTGTTAGCCCTGGAGCTGAAAGTCAACCCTGCCGATGATATCATCAGAGCTATTGCAGTTTGGGCCTGGAGACTACAGGTTTTAACAAAAAGCCTGTGTCACAAAATGCGGTGTAGCTAGAAACTGAATTTATTTTGTAGGACTGAGCCATGGGAATTAAAAGGACAACATGGACATGGTCTCGATGGCCCACCCATTTGCAAACAGAGGTATTCATATGACAACAGTATGGTAATTCAGCAGTCGTTACTGGCCGATTACGAGTGGTGAAAACATGTTAAAATGCCCACATGAGCACATGTTTGGGTTGTTCACACTGACTGAAGAGGACGGCACACAGACGATTCTCTGCTGCTGGAGCCTTGGAACAGATCCTGGACGCGGACAACGAGGACCGCAACTTCTCAGATGAACGCGGTGAGAGCAGGGAGGAAGAATGTTGCCATTTTGAGAGTCGATTCATTACGCTGAGGATGTTTGTGATGAGTAAGTGAATTATTTTACCCCAACGTATCGTATCGCTTTCTATAGCTAAACCTTCTGTCATAAAGCAGCTAAAGTGGCTGCACTGGCTAAAACGTCTCCGCAGCAGTGCAGCAGATTGTAAAACTGTATCATGCCATACATACTGCAGCCAGCAAAGTCAACTCATTAACCATGAGCTTAAGTTAGATAGTGTAATTAAAATGTTCCCTCTTTCCAATTTACCTTTGGACCTTTCTGTTATTTGTAATGCACCAGTGTTCAGAGTAGCCCTCTCACTGATGGATTATTTTATGTGTCATCATCATGTCAGGCCCCTGTAGCATAATATTGTGGGCTATACAAAATTTGATTGTAATATTAATTGGAGCCAACTAAATCAGACTCATGGAGGTTGTGACAATTAGTCTCATTAGCGCAGGCTATTGTAATGCATATGTCAGCTGTAAATAATCAAAATACTTCTAAATATGTTTTGAGTCGATGTTTAAATGAGTAAATAGGTGGGTCCCTTCTGCTGCATTCACATAAACAAACAGCAATTAAAAATAGAAAAGATTAAAAAAAGTTTAACTATTTACAGCACTAAATGTATAAAGAAGGTATAAAATGTATGTATCATTAGCAGCTGAGATATTGCGCTTCAAAAAATAGTGGACAATTTGATGAAAGGGCAGCTGTTCACATTTTTTTCCCTTTAATTTTTTACAGAAAGGTGGAGAATATTACACCTGCAAGGAAAGAAGCACGATGTCAGCTTGTTTGCTTGTAAGTTTGGTGCTTGTGGAACATACAGAGAGTCCAGGAGGGACTGTCCACACAGATGCTGTCCGTGCACTGACAAAGACGTCACTGGAGGAGTGTGCTGCTGGGTAAGGGACAGCCGTCCTCTCTTGGTGAAGTGGACGGACTCACGAGAGGTGTCTGTGTGCTCCACCATCCGTACAGCCTACATTGGGATGCGGTGCAGAGAAGAGTGAAATCCAGACAGAATGACTGGACCACAGACTCCTTTCTATGCCACTCACCAGTGATGGAATACAACAAGCTCATGGGAGGTGTGGATTTGGCAGACCAGCTGATCCAGTATTACACAACACAGCATAAAACTCTTTCTTCACTTCTTAGACATCGCTGCAACCGATGGCTACAATCTCCATGCAACAGGACAACGTGACCCACAAGGCTTTCATGGAGGACCTCGCTGCACAGGTGTGTGGTGTGACACAGAACACACAGAAGACTCCTGCAAAAACAGCCAGTGGTGTTGGTCTGCCAGTTCCTGGGGCTGAGATCGTCAGTGACTGCAGGATGAAGTCTACGGCCCGACGAAAGACCTGCGCATATAGCAGGAAGCATAGAGGAAATCAAACAGAAATCCCTTGGAAGTGCCAAGCATGTGATGTCTACCTTGACCTTCAACCAGCCAGAAACTGGTTTGAAGCTTGGCATCCTGATCAGGACTGAAAATTATAGGATAAAGATAAGATAGAACTTTATCCATCCCAAATGAAATTCCTTTGCCAGACGTTGCTCTAATTTGGTATTATTCCAGTAATTTAATGTGATTGCACTTTCCATTCATCAAAAAATTCTCCATTGTATGTTTGGGTTTGAACACAGCATTTTCAATAAACTGTAAAAAGGCCTTTATCATCTCTTTCACACTGAAGTTCTAAACTGATGGATGCCGGGGGGGGCTAACATTACAGACTGATGGGCCATTACCCTTAGCAGTAAGGAGGGGCACTGTTAACAGTGTGGCAACATCTACTTCATCAATTGTGCAGGCCACTGGCTTTATTTTGGAAAGAAAAAAATCGCTCCGAAGATCTTACACTTTAGTAATCAAACCACACGAAATTTCTGAATGATTTAATCACCTACAGATGTGCGTAGCCAACACCTGTGGTTACAAGGCTCAAAAGTCTTGGCCAGAGATGTTTTTTTTTGTTTTCTTTTTTTTTACAAAATCTCAGCACCTCTGAAAATAGGTTTTTAAGTTTACATTTGATTTAAACAAAAATAGAACAATGACATTCTTACTGTTCTCAGATTATTGGTGCTGACTATGTGCTGAATATACAATAAGCATATGTTGCACTTTGGTACCAATGTTTTTTAGATAGGCGAAATATATAAAAATGTCAAAGCATATCCTACAACCTAAAAAGTGTCTGACAGGCCTCAGACTCCAGAGGGTTAGGGACTAAAAGTCAGGATATCCCTGTCTCTGATTCTGTTGGGTTTTTTTGTTTGTTTGTTTGTTTTTAATCTAAGAAATAAGAAATAAGAAAGGTGTTGGCCCCTCTACCTGAAATCTGTTATTCTGATTGTGTAATGGACTATCCCACAAGGTCTGCTGACTACTTAGAATGCAAAGATAGATCACAATTACATTACCTCTTTAAGATGTGGTTAATTGAGACTGTGGACTGTGCAGCTAATTGTATCACCTAATAACAAGTACATGTACAAGATGAAAATTCCAAAGCCGTATTAGCTGACCCTGGAGGCAGCAATTCTCATTACAGTCCACATTTTAAAACTTACTGGTAATTTTGCTTTTATTACAACTTTACCAGTAGTGCGGGAAAAATGTACTTGTTCTTGAGGGCGGCACCAGATGCCCCAATCAGGGCATCTGTGGGCAGCTGTGGCTCAGGTGGCAAGTTGGAATTTGGCCCCGTCATCAAATTACTCATGACACCTAATGTCAATTAACGACAGCTGATATAACCTGCAGCCTTTGACGTTTGTCATTTTCAAAAACTTAGAAGCTGTTACCCGAATGTTTTGTACACTGTTCCAGATGTTTTTTATCAGAACACCTGTTGGACCAAATCATGTTTTATATTCACACGGGCTGTCATAAAGGAGAGCAGCGCTGCAATGCTAGCAGGCTGCAGTAGACAAAACACAGCAGAGTGCAGTAAATAAAGGCTCAGTGATTGATCTAGTTTATTTTAATTGATACGGGTCTGTTAAAATACGGCCAGATCGGCCCTAATACCAGTCCTTGGGATCGGCTCAGGACATCTCATTCACTTTCAATTTGCCAGCTGTCCTGATTAAAGTGCTGGTAGAAAAGTCAGGGCATCACCAAAAAGAGACTATCCTCTGAAGAAAAAAACAGAACATCAGACATTTGTGCAAATGCCTAAAAATGACATGTATACATTTATCTGGACATTTGAATTGTAAATCTTTTCTGTCAGGAGCAAAGGCGAAGTAGTGAGACATCAATATAAGAACCCATCCATTGGATGGATCGACAAAGTGCTGGCAATGTCGGCTTCTTTTACCCATGACCACAATGTAACCCTAACCTTAACCAAGCAGTTACTATTTTAACCCAAACAATGAAGGTCACTGAACGTTAACACCACGCTTGTGTGTGGCCATTTTGGAACAGGTATAATCAGCTGTGATTTTAGATATGATCAGACGACACTTTGTACAACCTAATGTGTTTCAAGCATACCCCAGTGATGGCTCTGGGGTAGAAGTTGTTCCTAAATCTCCTGCAGGGGGGGTAGGAGAAGATTCCTCAGATGACTCAGGTTATTCATGTTTGTAGCTGTTACAGCACTGTGAGTTGTAGAGTGTCAAGCACGTGTGCATCAATGATTTCTAGAGCAGTTATGTTGACTTTCTGTGGTGCTTCCTGGTCAGTCTTGATGTAGCCTGCATACCACACTGTGATACAGTAAGTGATCAAGTGTTCAATAGTGCATCAGAAGATGTTGACCAGCAGCTGTTTGGGCAAATTGTGTCTCTTTAATGTCCTGACTTCTGCCCACTATTGAGAAAGTCTTGTTCAACCAGAAAAGGTTTGTCTGTGATGTGGATCCCCACACATTTTAAGTTGGGGGCCTATTTTACTGCATTACCATTTATGAATAGATCGGAGTTTCTGAACATCCTAAAATCCTCCACAATCAGGTCATCTGCTGTCTTGATTTTGATGGTTAAGTTGTTGTCATTACACCATCCTACTAGGTACTGTACCTCCTTCCTGTGATGGCAATGGAAACGAGCAAATTATGACACTATTTCCGCTCCTCAGACGAGGCTGTCAGGTTGCCGAGTGGGGATGATTATTAAACTGAGCTCTGATAATTTCAGATGAACAGATGTGCCCAGTCCTTAGTAGGGATGAGAGAGCATTCTTCATCTGTTAACATTTTCCAAAGTGTGATTGGCTTTTTAATATGCAGACAGAAACAAAGTCCTCTACTGCAGAGAGCCGTCCAGTGATGCTCAGCCGATATAGTGCGTTGCCCAACAACACATCAGCATTGTTGCTTAGACAAGGCAGAGCAATTCTCACTTTATTTACCAAGGTCTGCCATTCGAGCTGGCTCACAACCTAACCTCTTTACTGCTTAGCTTGTAGCCTGAACAGTGGTGTTCTGTCTTATCTGTGGTGTCAGTGAATGGGACAGTCTCCACAGTCTCAATCTTACCTGGTATCAACATGAGATCTTTATAAGGATATCTGCTCTGGTAAAAAAAAGAGGTATACAATATATTAATGCAGTGTAAATGCAGACAGAACCCATTGAAACCAGAATGCAACCAGATTGACCAGGCCACATCTGGAGGTGGTCTGGCTGCTATTGTGATCAATCTCAACCAGGTGAGAGATGACAGATGTACCATGTGACCACATTCTTTACAGAAACCTCCTCCCAAAAAGTTGAAAGGTCGCCTCTCCTGCTATGTTAAGCTGCCTGTATAAAAGTCACAGACGAGCCCTTCATCTGCAAAGGAAAATGAAGTATAGCCTACACAGCAGCATCATTTGGGGAGACTCTCATTTCACGTGACATTATAATTTACACGTAAAAACATTAATTTGTGCTTTTTGTACTCTGTTTTTGCAAGTCTGGTGAACTCATTTTTGTCATTTTTAATATACTTCCATCTGATCATCAGGTTGTTTTTACCCTTTGTTAATGGTCTCATGTTTTGTCAGCATGAATCTCAGCTATAAGGATAGATCCTCCGCAGTGGACCAAGCAAGCATCATCACTTTTGCTATCAGCTTGTTGCTGCTATAGGCAGGCGTGATGTCAATATGTCAGCATGTTGCAATGTCATTACTAAAATAATCTGGAAAAATTTTTCTACCACATTAATGATCATACCAGTATTATCATGAGTGATGTGGCACATTTCTCCTCAGCCTCAGTTGTACTTTGTGTTCGGTGCTAATTAGCCAATGTTAGCATGCTAACATGCGAAACTAAGATGGTGAACTCGGTAAACATTAACTGCTAAACAGCATGTTTACATTGTCATCGTGAGCATGTTAAAATACCAACTACTACTGACTTCTGACCTCAATTTTGGTCCATTGTAAAATTTGTTTTTTTTTACGGCTCTACAGCGAGCACTACACCGACACAGAGCAGCCCTAGCCTAGCTGTAGACTCCTAGTCTTGTTGTTTTTTAATTTTTGTTTATTTTTTTGTTTTTTTAAATGAGAGAAAAACTTCCCCAGGCCAATGTGAAAGCAGATATCAAATCAGATGAGCACTGCTGACCCAGTGAAACGCGAGAATCTCCAAGAGGTGAGGCACAATCTGAGAGCCACATTTCATTCTGTGTGTGTGAAAAAGGACAGCACAGTGTAGATGCTTATGGTAGGCTTTTCTCTTAAAAAGAGCAGAATTGGAAGAGCAAATGAAAGAAGAGCATCACCAGGGGGGAAACGCCACAAAGAGACTGAGTCATCCAGTGAGCCAGGGTTCTCTCTCAGAGATCGGCAGGGCCGGGCAGCCCGTCTTGCCCACTTAATGGATCCACTTTACAAAGACATTTTAGGCTTTTATCCAGACAAGGTCCAGTGAATAAATGAGACGATGGTGCCAAATTATGTAATGTGGTTTCATCTTGTGGGTCAAGAATAATTTATTGATGTACAATACATTTTCAATCTGCCACTTTGTCTTTAAAGAGCAATTTAGCGGCAGTTTTCGCTGACCTTCAGTGGTGTAACCTTTCAGTTTGCTAGAGTGATGTAGAAGTTTACTCCTGGGTTCATCAGTACAACATGACACACTGTTGGGTGTGGTTACAGGTGCATGCTTCTGACCACACCCAACCACAACCATCACTGACGCTGCCTGTGGTCAGAGGTGAAACAGAATTCAAACTTTCAATCAGATGAGTGAAACATTTCAGCCTGCTGTTAAAGACCTCCTCCAGACATTTTTAAAACACAGATAAAACAGTCTGCTTGGAATAATAATTTGTGTTTTTATAGCAAAATAATTTCAATTAACTGGTTACATATACCACTCCTTCCTCACTGAAATATCCAAAATTTATGACTATGTAAATATTGTTAATTTCAAAAATGTAACTGCTGGACACAAAATATTTCTTACTCAACTGATAAGTCCAAGTTTCCAAGTTTCTTCAAGTTTCCAGTGATAATTTGTTGCATATTGGGCAACAGTATTATTCACATATATATATAATCATACATACATACATACATATATATATATATATATATATATATATTACACATATATACTTATATATATGTATATATGTGTGTGTGTGTGTGTGTGTACACACACATATATACACCTCATGTGTCGTGTCTACACAGAAAGAGTTTCAGCTGCATTTTTGAGTCGTCCGTCTCACGGGTGTCCGACTCAACAGACACACTCCTATCTTAATCAGTCCCGCTGACGACACAGGCATAACAGCTTACTTCTCACTCTCGCTTCACGTGCATGAACGTGACCCGAAACACATGTCTGAGCTTCAACCCTATTTTCTTCAGTGATTGTGTATCAGGTTCTGAGAGCTGCCAAAGCACGGGTGATGTACATTTACCACTGTGCCTGCTGCTGCCGTGCTGGTGTGCTGCTTACACTACGCCTCCCATGAAGACCTAGTGTTAAACTCAGATTTAAGATGAGCATAGAGAAACAATCCCCTTTCAGCAGAAGAATGCAAAAACAGACTTCGTCAAACTCTGCACATACATTATTCTGTACAGTGAAGCTCAAATATCCAAGTGAAACAACAATAAACGAACCACACAACATGAGGATTCATTCTCTAGGGACGATGATTGTTACATCTGAGTAAAATTTTACTATCACTATAATTGAATGGAACATCACACGCTCACCTTTCTTTTCCGGAAGAGTCCTCCTTAGCTACTATGTATGGCTGTGATATAATTATTTCTTTGTGAAACATGATAAATGTAGTAGCACTATGAGCTGCGGAGTGTGTAATTTGTAAAAACAGTGTGTCATATGGAAATAGATCACGCTCATTGATATGTAGATTAAATATTGCTCATTCAAGTGCTCACTAATGATGAAAAATTTAAATATTATAAATGGAATTCATTATCTTTATCCACAGTCATTAAAAGAAGATTTAAAGAAAGCACTGTTCTGTATCTGTCACTTATTGATTTTGCTTATATGGATTTATTCCTATTACTGAATGAAGGAGTTTATTCGTCTTTATCCCTGTGATTTGAGTTTTATATGCATTTCTATCAGACTTTTATTAGATAATTTGTTTTCTACCATTTATCAAAAACATCTGTACATAGACCAAATGAAGCAGAGGATACTGCTACGTTTCTCTGTCTGTGAACAGGCCATATACACCGATCAGCTACAACATTAAAACCGGCAACTGGTGTTAATGTTGTGGCGGATCGGTGTATATCTCACACACCGATCACTATTTTGATCACAAAACCACAACGACAAACACAACGTGTTAGGTCTCGGGCGCTCGGACTGCATGAGCATTTCCATACAGCTGTTTTGGTTCATGTATGTGCATCAGCAGGCAAATGGGTTAAGACTGGGCTAAGTGAAATGTAGATCAGAGGGCGTGGTGATTAATGAATACATTTTCAGCCAGTCACATCACTATTCTCATAGCTCTGAAACAGCTGAGCCAATCGGAGTGAAGTATAAAAACAGTAGCTCAAGAAATGGAAAGACGCTTGCAACAGAACAACTCCAGAGGTAAATGCTGTCTTTATTTGCCTGTTAATTTGTGCAATGGTGGATAGAAATAAATCAATGAGCCCTGGTAATCCAACGTCTCCCTCATAAAACAGGTACAATACTGATTTATAGCCAAGCAGTCTGATGTGTGACGAGCTGTGGGTGGTCATTTTGTAGCAGCCTGCCATTGTTTGCATTTTACTTATTTAAGATAAACAGTGGACAGTCTGAAATGGACTGAAGGAGAAACTTTTGATACAGTAGATATCAGCTGTGGACAATAGAATTAAGAATCACTCATATTCATTCATAGATAAATGCAGGCTTATTTACTGACGTTCCTGCTTTAACCACATTAAAGTTCATTTGTGAAGTTGATTTAAACAGATCCACTGATTAAAGAGCTTTTAATTAAAATAGTTAATTTGCAGTTTAAGTATTATTTGATTATTGTTTTACATTTGCTCAAATATTTACTTCTCCATTGTTGACAAAATTACCAGATTGCTTAGTAAAGTGGTGCCAAAAATGTCAATTTTCCATTTCCACCAAAATACCACCAACTCGCTTTGCGCTGCCTCAGTGTGCATGCTGCAGCAAATGTCAAGGTCAGGAAAATGCCACATTGTCAGAGCGGTGCTCATGCTGTTTGTTGTGCTGCCGCAAAAATAGATATCATTATGTTACAAATGTGATAAGGAGTCATTGTGCTTTACCTGGTGTGTGCTTGTAAAATCCCCACCGTGTCCGCATCTTGTAACGTAAAACCAGAGAACATCTCGTTCTTTCTGTGTCTGTTCTCTGCAGAGCATTGTCAATAGACCCTTCTCACGATAGTAGAACGAACAGGTACGGGAGGGGTAGCGCGAGGGGAGATTGTGCACAAGTTAATGGATCGCGGATGGCGTCATTCTCTCCAACAAACGAAAAAATTGGATTAAAAATGCTAAAATGGGTTGCCAAGTATACCCTGGCAGCCGTTAGTATACCTGGGGTATAAAGTAAAATTAAAGTCTATGTGTTGGAAACACTGTTTGTTTTTTAAGTGAACCTGTCTCAGATACTGAAGATGATTCTTTCTTCAACATAAACTGTAGAGTCAAGTTAGGATTGTAAAGCACCAGTCTTACACAACTAGAGAACCTTGTAACTTCCAGCTAAAAAGTGAACAATAGGTGGTTAGGGAGGCCTCCAAGTAGTTGAATGGTTACTCCTTCAACTCTTGTCAGTGACAGTTTTCGGTGCTGTAAAGGTTCCCTTGCCAGTTTGGACTGAAAAATGTTGCCCAATCAGATCCCAGAGTCCTCTCAATCGTCATAAAATCAATTTAATTTTCACTTAGGAAAGCATTTTTTGTGTATTTTCGGGGTGAGAGAATAATCATAGGAGAAGTTAGAAAGCAAAATAAGGTCTTGTCAATAATGTCAAAGGATTTCCCTGATATGAACAGATGTAAGCCTTTACAAGTCTTTCATAACAGAAGATAATCATTAGAATAGTAAACAAGTTTCATCTTTTTGTAATAAGCTAAAATTACATTTGGTTTTGAGGGTCATCAGTTGTTGTCACTGCATGTTGAGCTGAGCTACTGGACTCAATGTCCTGTAATGTCAACCATGCTACTCGGATAGATAGATAGATAAATAGATAGATCCCAGGAGGGAGACAGTCAGATTAGAGGAAGGACTGATTATGGGAATATAACGTTTCACTGGTAGAAACTGCCCAAATGGTACAAAAAAGCCCAATTCATCACAACCCACCCACAACAGTTTTCATCATTCATGGGTATCATTACTATCCACAACAATTTTGACCTGACATCATGATGGCGAGGTTGTCGTACCAAGACTGTCAGTTCTTCAGTCGAAAACGGAGATGCTGTAGAAAATCTAGAATTAACATATTTGTTTCATCCTGTGGCACATTGCTACTGCGATGTACAAACTTAGAGAGGAAGTATTTAGAAACCTCTGTGTTTGGCTCACATAGAGGGCATAAAACCTCTGTCAAGCAGTTGTGTTGGGGGAATTAGAGTTTGTCTACAGGTTGGTAGTCACTTCTGCCTATCATTATGGAATGGTATTACAAATAGCTCTTGATAAAAGCTCAGCTGACTAAATTTACGCGTACGTCATTGAGAAAAGTCATTACTGTAGAGAGCCAAAGTAAAACCAGAATTTATAGGTTGTGTTCCAGAAAATGTAATTCAAATTTACATTGACATCTGTAATCACACATATATTGAAAATCCAGCCTTGGAAAACCACCTTGCTCAACAGTATGTTGTGTAGTTCGTTCCATATGGCTTGATCTGGATGATATTTTAAAAAAAACTACGTACAGTTCTGGCTGTAATTATTGGCACCCCTGAATTTTGAGTACAGAATTTTGAATATCCTCAGAAATAAATGCAAATTAACCAATTTTGTATAATCAGATTATTTAATAAAATGTCCAAGGTTACTAATCATAAGAAAATAAAAAGACAAGACTTGCATAATAGTGAAATAATACAATTACAAAATGTACCCCAGACATAATTATTAGCATCCTTCATTAATATTTGGTTGCTGAACCTTTGGCAACAATGACAGCCTCTAAATGTTTCTTGTAGCCATCTAGAAGCTTCTTGCACCCGTCTGCTGGTTGTTTCTGCCACTTCTTCCACTGCTACGTGTTGAAGCTCTTTTAAGTTTGCAGGAGCCCTTCTTGCAACAGCAGATTTCAGCTCTCTCCAAAGGTTTTCAATGGGATTTAGGTCAGGACTCACTGCTGGCCAGTTTACAACAGTCCATCTTTTCCTTTTCAACCATTCTTTTGTGCTGCTGGATGTTTGCTTTGGGATGTTGTCCTGCTGAAAGACCCAAGACCTTCACCTCAAACCTAGTTTTCTGATGCTGGGTATCAGGTTTTGCTATAAAATGCCTCGGTAATCTTCTGATTTCATCATTCCTTTGATGAATTTAATGCCTCCAGTACCAGAGGCAGCCAAGCAGCCCCACAGCCTGGTAAAACCATGTGTGTTACTGTAGGTAGGGTCTTCTTTTCCTTATGGGCTTAATTTTGTCACCTGTAAACATAATGATGCACTGCATTCCCAGAGAGCTCTACTTTGGTTTCATCTCTCCACAGAACATTATCCCAGAAACCTGTGGCTTATCTATGGAAGTTTTTGTAAACAGTAGTTTGGCCTTTTTGTGCCTTTTTTTCAATAGTGATGCCCTCCTGGAGCCCTACTTGGTTTAATGTGGGTCGTATCGTACGGGCTGAAACCACCCCTCCAGATTGATCCAGATGAGCCTGAAGCTTTTTACTTGTCCTGCAAGAACCTTTGCAGACTTTCTTCTTAGCATCACATCCTGGAAGCATCTTAACACTTTTATGACTTTGAAACTTCTCGATACCGTTACGAGCTGGTGAAACAGGGATTTCCAGATCTTTGCTGATTGCCTTGTAGCCTTTGGAATTGTTCTATCTTTTGATGATAGCATTTCTGATGCTCGCAGACAGGTCTTCATCATTGTTAAAAGGAAACTGGAAACAATCAGCCCCTTTTTATGCAGAAAAACCATCATTCATTGGTTAATTCAGGTCATGTGAACACTGAAAATTAAGCACAAGTGAGTCTTATTTGTTTTTTTATTTTGGTTAAGGAACTAATTTAAATTCATGAAAAGGTGCCAATAATTGTGTCAAGCGTACATTTTATGTCTCTACTTTTTATTTGACTATATGAAAGCATTTTTTTTTGTTCAGTAACTTTGGACATTTTATTAAATAATCTGATTATACAAAATTGTTTAATTTGCCTTTATTTCTGAAGATATTCTAAATTCTGTACTCAAAATTCAGGGGTGCCAATAATTTCAACCTGGACTGTAGCAACTTTTAAAAAAACTAATTTATGAAAAGCCTGAAACCATCAGGGGGTAATGTCACCAGCCCCGTAAACTTGAGGCCAGCCATTTTAAACAATGCAATGATAGTAGCAGGACAGGTATGGCAAATGACATAGATCTAATGGATAAGAGTTGCAATGGCCTAGAATGCACTCACTGATGCACTGGTACAATATTTTGGGAGCTTTCTTTTTAAATACTAACAAGTCAAGAAGGCTTCAGCTTCTAATATCAAATTCTCATGAGTAATCTGATAAAATGGATATAATCCAGGAAGGAAACCCACATTTCAATTTTTTGAAAGACTGAAGAAACCCTAAATGGCTGATTTCATTGATTCACAGACACATGTGGAACAGCAGTTAACCCAGATGTGATGTCAGGACTTCAGCTCTTTGTTGTAGTGCTGTAACAATACTGTCATGGTGCAGTTTTTCAGAGAAAAGCCCAAGATAGGACATCTCATGTAGATCGATCTGAGTTTGGATGCAAAACACCACAGGTTGCTGATGAGCTGTGACGCATGTCAATCAACAAAACGCATCAGTAAACATACTGCACTTTACTAAAGATTTATGCCGAGAACAGACTACGGTACTTACACAGGATCTCTGGAGCTCGGCCAGAGTGACCATCGAGTTCTTGGTGACTTCTCTTACCAAGACCCTGCTCCCCCGACTGCACAGTTTGGCCGGGGGGCCAGTTCTAGGAAGAGTCCCGGTTGTTCCCACTTCTTCATTAAAGAATTATGGAGGCCATTGTGCTGTTGAGAACCTTCAATGCAGCAGATTTTTTTTGTAGCCTTCCCCAGATCTGTGCTTCAACACAATCTTGTCTCTGAGCTCTGCCGGCAGTTCCTTAGACATCATGGCTTGGTTTTTGGTCTGATATGCATTGTCAGCTGTGAGACCATATACAGACAGGTGTGTGCCTTTCCAAATCGTGTCCAGCAAAGGGTCTGAATACTTATGTACCAAATTCTGTTTTGTCTTGGGGAAAACTGAATTTAAACAATTTTAACATCAGGCTGGAACATAACAAACGTGAAAAAAGTGAAGGGTTCTGAATACTTTCCGAATGCACTGTATATACTTATAGTTAATTGCCTTAAAGTGACTTCACTGCCTTAAAATAAAGTAGTAGTCTGTTAAAATCGATGTTAAACTTGACAGAGAGCCAATAGTGTCACTAGCCCAGCCAGTAATCCAGGAAAAGCAGACAGAAGTATTTAGTGTTTTGTAGCTCAGCAGATAACACATCATAGTTGGAAGAAAGTGACTGGATGACGTTCTTCATGTGGCAATCTTATTACTGAACATTCTGTGTCAAGCAGGCTAATTGGTGGACTGACCTCAGATTTGTTGTCATTCAGTGAACACACCACATAAAATGCCTTGGAGCTTAAACTGTGCCTGTTCCTAAGAGTTGTACCAAAGCACAGAAGCACATTTGCTTTTATCTTACAGGGCCACTTACATGCCTTACATTTCAGGCATATAAATTGCCCTCATACAGAGCATCTTACATTGAATTAGACCAGACCACTTTCCCATTCACATGGCTTGAATGGGAAAGTGGTCTGACTTCTGGAGCCCACTGTATATACTGCATATATACACCATTCAGCCACAACATTACTACCGGTACCTGGTTTTAATGTTGTGGCTCATTGGTGTATGTCTCAACTGCTTTACCCATGATAGTTTTCTTTCTTTTCTCTTTTGTAGCCTACTTTTACTTTTTCAATGATATGATTGCCTCAAAGTCCACCTGAAGTCTTCTTCATCAGTATCAGCGCGTTTACGACATTTAGAGAGGGAAGACTTCTGTCCACATGACTGGAGGAGTGAAATAAACCATTAGCACCTTTCAGAGGGGTGGAGGTCCCTCAGGAGCTCTGATAATTTTTAGATATAAGAGATAATCTGTCAAACTATTTATTCAGCCAACAGTAATAGTGTACTTATCATGCTAATAATGTGAAATTTTGAAATTACAGATAAAAACAATGCTTTAATTGCATGCTTTGTGAGGGCCGTTGCCATGTTTGGGCCCTGGTAATGTAGTTCCACTATTCCAATCAGTACGATGCCCCTATGGAGGTCACCCAAGTACTCAGAGCCCAAACCACAATCCACCTTAAAGGAGGCTGAAATACAACCAGCAATCAAAAAAAACATACCTAATCCAACTGTATTCAACAACCCTTTTTTAGAAATACACAACATTTTGGATAAACACCAATCAGGTTTCAGGATGCACCACAGTACTAAGTTAGCTCTGCCAAGGGTAACATTTTATTTTCTACTGTCCAAGACTCTGGAAACCATGCCACTTTAATTTTGTTGGACGTCTCTGCTGCTTTTGATACAGTTGACCATCCTGTACTCTTGGAGTGTCTCAAACATGTTGAAGGCATTCAGGGAGAGGGTCTTGAGTGGTATTTGCAACATAGATTAGTATCAGTTAAAACTGACAATTTCTCACCCTCCTATGCTACTGTCTCGTGTGGTGCACCACAAAGCTCCATTTTAGACCTCATAGTATTCTCACTGTATATGATCTCACTGGGGTCTGTTTTAGGAAACACAACACACAACACACAACAAGATTTAAAGTGCTGGATAACCAAAGATTTTCTTCAGCTAAATGAGAGTAAGGCAAAGGTCCTTATTTTTGGTTCAGAGAGTTTCTTGTTTAGCCAATGCTCTAGGCTCACTGACTTCAAATGTCAGTAGACATGCCAGAAATCTAGGGATCATTTTCCACTGTGATAAAATTCGACAAACAAATACATTCTTCTGTCAACAGTAGCTTCTTCCAAATCCAAATTAAACTATTTCATTCTTTTGGAGATCTGGAGACAGGCTTGCATGCTTTCGTTACTTCATGTCTTTACTACTGCAGGTCTCTTTATGTGGAAGCCAGTCAGCCATCCCTGTCTTGCCCGTAGCTGGTTCAAAATGCAATCATGAGACTTCTCACGTACCAGGAAGAGATACCACATTTCTCCTGTACTGGCCTCTCTTCACTGGTTACTGGTTATTCTTTTACTCGTTTTTAAATCACTGCATGGTTTGGCATTAGCTTCTATTTCCAATCTCCTCATCCCGTATTCTACATCCACACCTTTCAGATCCTCTGATCAGCTGCTCATCTCTGTTCCACACTCGCAGTCCATTTCTAAAGATGATAGTGGCTTTTCCTGTGGAAAAGTTTCCCGTCAGTGATCCCCCAAAGTGTTGCCAGTTTTAAATCCCAGCTAAAGACCTATCTTTACACACTTTCTTTCGAGTACCCATAATTATTAACTTAACAATATAATTGTTCTAAAATGTCTTTCTGTCACAGTTTAACGAACCATGAGTCAGACTTTCAGAGCTTCTGTTTATGGAATAAACAGTAAATTTTCTCCAGACATGCAGTGCTACTGTGGTTGGTTGTGATTAAGGAGTTATACGAACAAGACCCTCGAAGGAGGCTTTCACACAAAATTTCAGTAAGTTTTTGCTCATTCTGCAAGTCTTGTAGAAATTTGGACCGTTCACAGCGTACTATACACCACAATTGCTGAATGTTCAGACAGAGTGGATGATGCCGCCCTTAGAGCATGTTCTATGAAAATATTGCCATCGTTAACAGTCATTCTTTAACTGTTGATGGAATCAATGATCCCAAAATACCAGAGTGTCTGACTGCGAACCATCTCATCTTGATGAAATCCAAAGTTCGACTACCACCACCTGGAAGGCTTGTGAAGGAAGATACGTATGCAGTAAAAAGGTTTTGCAGAGTACAATATTTAATTGAACAGTTCTTGAGTTGATGGAACAAAGACTGCCTCAGGAACACTTCCACAAGGCAGAAGTGGCATGTACCTCACCTTAACCTGAAAGTGAATGACATAGTCATCTTGGAAGACATACTGCCAAGGAACCCGTGGCAACTAGGACTAATGGTTGAAACCACAGAAGGGATGGATGGTTTAGTTTGTCAAGTCAAGGTTCAAGTGGGGGATTGGAAATTGACAAAGAAACAGGACCAGGCTTCCGAACCCTCAATAATTGAGTAGCCTATCCAAAAGCTTGTAGTCTTCCTAGAAAGTGCATACTTGGCTGTCAGTTCCTGAGATATGCTTGCATCAGCCATACTGCATGATAGCCTAATATTCTGTTGTTGTTAATGTGACATATAGACCATCTGTACATGTAACTCATCTATCTTTAAGTGTGGTCATTCGTTATAGTCTAGAAATCATGTATGATTCATACACTTTCTGTCCATTATAGTATGATTTGGTGAGTGTAAATGACCGCTAGGTCATTCATTCATGGTCTCTCACCGGGGTAATCAGAGCTGTGTCCCGGGGAACCTGTATGGCTAAATTACAGTCTTTAACTCGCCAGGTTTCAGCTGCACAAAACCTCCGTGTGACATGTCAGTCAGCACAATATGCTGTCGAATTTTGGTGTTTTTCACTCCTTAACGCTGCAAGGTTATTATGTCAAAATTTTTCTTGACTGTTGGTGAACTTCCTCTGTCTTATGCTGGCTGCATCTACGTGCTATTTTTAGCTCAGAGAAAGTATGTATGTCAATCAAGCTAGCCGTGCTCAATGTCAAAGCAGTCAAGTCTTTGACGTTTCCCAGAGTTTGCACCCTTGGTAAGTGGAGCGAGGTTTGGGATATTTATTTATGTATGGAAACTCAAAGTCTTTAAAATGTTTTTTTTTGTTTTTTTTGTGTTTTGTTGTTTGTTTCTTTTTTGTTACTGGAAAAGATATTCATTCAACTTGAGCTGTATTGAATATTTTGTTATTTGTATCTACATGTGTTTTGTTATTTGAAATATATCATATTCATTGTGTTATGTGTGGTGTGGTGTAAGGATGCAAATGCAAGGTTACAGTGTGAAATTGAAGGATTTAATTTTTTTAGTTTAATTAAATAAAAGCCTAATGACCAGAAATTTTTTTGTTTTTTTTTTTTTTTGATGATAAGATGAAGTATTCTCTGTTACTAAAGACTAAAATACTGCACCCTTCAGAGACTCTGCTGTGATTTTTGATACCAAGGGCTGCTATAATTGTTATTATTATTATTGTTATTATTATTATTATTATATATATTATTATATGATCTACTCTTAACCACCAACCTCAAAGACTGCTAGAGAGCTCTCACTTCAAGAGCATTTTTAAGTTAAGAGGTAAAAGAATAAATTTAATTTCTTTTCTATTCCTTAAGTTCGGGTTTAATGTTTTTTTATTTTTTTCTTTTTTTTTTAGTTTTCTTTTTTTTTTTTTTCTTTTTTTAAGTTTTGTTAAATATGGGTTCAAGTGTCTCAATGATCCCAGTTAAAAGACTGCAGACACATGCAAGAGCTGATGGAAGATGGAGGGCCACACTGATGATTGCCTGTAATGATCATGACCCATCTCTTCATCTGTCAAACCTCTTTCTGTTGCTTACTTCTTCGCTTATATTATTGTGTGACTTTGATATTTTTGTGTGTGTGTGTGTGTGTGTGTGTGTGTGTGTGTGTGTGTGTGTGTGTGTGTGTGTGATGTGTGTGTGTGTGTGTGTGTGTGTGTGTGAATGTGGTCAACTACCACCTGGTGGGAGTTTGTGTAGTTTGTGTTGGAGTGTTTGTGTTGCGGACAGTGTCATGGATGCCATTCATTTGCAAGATGGTCATGTGATTTATTAGCAATTCATTTATTAGTTATTCATTCACTTCATTCAGAACTGACGGAACTTGACTGGTTGTTTGTTCATTCAGAAATTCATCACCATATTGTAAATATCTGAACTGACAGGTTAACCAAGTTTTACTACACTGAGGGGACATTCCTAGTCGCAATCTCATAATATCCAAGGTAATGTTTTTGGCAGAAAACTGCGAATGCCAGTGTTGGAAAGGCCTCATGATCAAAATTATCCTTTTGTCTGCTGCGCAACAATGTCAAGGTTAAATTCAGTAGTTTCTTTATTACTTGTAAAATGCAACTGGGTAATTATGATATTCCTTTTTCATTACATAAATTATTCGAAATATACACACCAAGACACTAGAGTTTTTTAAAACTTACTTTTTCATAATACATGTAAACTGTCGAACAGATGAGCTGAACTAGTTTTAAACTGATTCATCACAACCTAGAAAGCCGATGTAAACTACAGAAAAATTCAAAGCTTCTCAGAGATACTTTACAGCACTTTTGGTATTGTGTAGATGTTGCACCTAAGAGAAAATGCGGGTTTTATAAAATATTTCCTTAAGATCTTGGTCTAGGTTCAATTAGAATTTCAAATACTTTATTCAATATGTAAGTAAATCATATAACATTTTACAGATGCACGCATAAAACTATTAAATTTGCCACCCAGCTGAAGCAGTGGATGCTGATGGATGCTCTGCTGCAGGCCAAATATGGATGTAGCTGTAACCTACACCCCATCACCTTTGCTGTGGATACAAAGTACCAAGTGTTTCAGTGATGTGTCATAAGGTTAATGAAACTGACAAAATAAAACTTCATAACATTATGTACACATTATTTATCACAACTTGTTGAGATTGCAGTAGTTTAATATCACAATATGATAGTCTGGTTGTAAGATACAGCAGTTTAACATCTGCTGAGCATGTGACTGAGAATGGTCACTTCAAAAAAATAATCTCAAGTACACTTTTTGCCCCCATTCATCGTTGTTACTCATTCTTGTGTTATTCACAGTCTGTAAACAGGACTGGCACTCACCCTTGTAGAACTATGTAGCAGCTTGCTTCAAAGCAAAGAAAACAACATTAATAGGCTTTACCAAGGTAACTAAGAGAAGTTGCTTCAAAAAACAACTGACATCGTGTCTTGGTGAGTTGGCCTACTGAGACAGACACAGAGTCAGTAATTCAGCAGTACTGCAGGGGCAGTTCATAGAATTGAGAGATCGTTAACGTTAGCATGTTGGCTGAGAGCTAAAAGTTCCCACAAATGTTGTGTTAAATGCATGAACTGCAGTTGCAAAAGTTACATTTATGAATGAATTATTAACATTAGCCTAGCTGCACTCTGTGGTGTGATGTTATGGAGACGTAACTGGCTGTGGTTAGCGAACCAGCAGGCAGGCTGCTGACCTTTGTTTTCGGTAAGCTAGCCTTCGGCCCAAGGCAGCAGTGCATGTTTGCAGAGTTTGAAAGGCAACGCCCACTCCTTATGTGGCTCTGGCTCCTGGCTCCTGGTTCCAACTGGAGAAGATGGCAGCAATCGTAAAGTGCTACTTTTTAGCTTCAAACCGGCTCCTTTACAAACCATGGGGTGACGTCACAACTCGCCACGTCCATCTTTATATACAGTTTATTACGGTCTATGCTTTTATTGCAGTTTTATTTATTTTTATTTTTTCTCAATCACAATCATGACTCTAGCAAAAAATGCAACTTCAAATTCCACAGTTTGTATTTCTTTCTCCCATCAACTTAAAACTATTGATGTATTTACTATTGAGATAACTGCACAAGTAGTTGTGTGAATGTGAAATTATAGAGTTTTATTAGTGGAGATTTTTTTGGCTTACATACAGTTCAAGAATTATTTATTTTATTGAGCACTTATCAAGCAAGATACAGAGAGTGAATTGACCCTGTTTTCTTCTTACAGTCTCAGTCTTGACTCGATCTCGAAACTGCTCTGACTAAGTCTTGTTTAGGACTGGACTTGCAGCCCAGGGTCCACCTATATTAAAACAGACGGGCTTTTTGATCTTTTGTCCCTTGAGATTAATTTGGACATACAGCTCTTAAGGATGTCAGACAGAGCTGCTGGATACTTTGATTGTTAGAAATAGGAAGAAACTATATTTTTTAACAACAACAAACCCCAACATGTTTGGAAAAAAATACAGTGGGTGCTTTCCATTCTGCAAATTTATGCTTCCATCCATCTTCACTCCTCCATGAACCAGAAATTGATCAAGGTCCACCATCATCAAGGATGTTCGAAGCCCTTAAATGTGTCTCAGAGGTGATGAGGAGTGAGGAGGGAGGAAGCTCCCAGATGAGCTTAGACCTAGGATTCCCAGGTGTCTGTGTGGAAGTTTTTTACAAGACAGCAACACCCTTTCTATTGAAATCTGTCTGAAATCTGTCATTGGTCAGCTGATCTCATGGGACAGTAAATCGAGCAGCTGTGCTTTGACGGAGACAGCTTTACTATAATGTTGTAGTTACATTGTTGAACGCAAATACATGATTTGTAGAACTGTAGGCAAAATACCTCTAGAAAAAGAAATGGCAGCGCCAAGCGTGGCTGTGATTTTATTCATGTTTTTTCCTAAAATAAAAAATATAATGTGTGTATCTGAATCATGAATGAATCATGAAATCATTCTTTGTGGCTTTGTTTAGCTTTTCATTACACAACAAAAGGCTTTGCTTTTCTTCTTTTCTTATTTTCTGTTGCACGTTGATCTTGGCTCATATGGTACAATCAGTCGGCAGTTTATTAGGAACACCCAGCTGAAAAAACTAATGCAGTCTAGTACAACAGTCCTGCAATAAATCCCACGCTCATGAAGGTTACAATGTCCAGTTTTTGTTGAAATGGTTTTAGAGAGGTGTTGAAGCAACTTTGTGCTCATGTTGGAGGAAGCAGTTTGTGGTGCTGTTGAGGATAATTAAGAGAAACACATCTCTGCATAATGCAGTTCAACAGAACCACAAACTACATCCTCCAAAATGATCACATAGTGAAATCAACGCCTCTCTAAAAAAAATTTCAAAACAACTCAACATTATAACCTTCATGAATGGAGGTTTTATGGCAGGACTGTTGGATTGGAGTGCATTAGTTTTAGCTAGACTGAATCCACCTGTGGTCTTTCACAAACTATTTAGGCTGTGATTTTATTCAGAACACGTATAGCTGTTTTTATTGCTCCCTCACGTCCGTTCTGTTCATTCGGCTATAAAGTTTAATTGTCTATTTGTGTTATTTCAGTCACTTCCGTCACATTCTGTGACGCCCTGACACCGCATGTACTGGATCTATATTAAGTATTGGAGCAGCAGTCAACAGGCACCAGGTGCTTTTCTTTTGTTACAGTTACTTATTTTTACATATTTGATAGTTGACTTCTACACTTTTGACAGCTGAGACGCTGTGCAATCATGAGTAGTTTCTGTAACTTCAAAATGATGCTGGAGGGAGCAAGATGTCCTGTTCGGTGAACACAATTACTCCATCCTCATGTCCATGGTGAATGCCAGACTAGGTTGTCCGTCATGATGTTCAGTGGTGATGTTTCCATGTTAGTGTTAGCGGTAACTGCATTATCTTCCAACAGACAATGGCAAAGTTTCTCATCTCTGCCATTGTCTTGTCACTCTTGAGCTTTTATATTTAGGTGGCATATTCTCATTGTAGCTTTGCGATTAGAAATCACTAGGCTACAATGTCACATCAGCTCTGAAACTGCTAAGAGAGAGGACAGTGCACAAGCAGTGGCAGGAGCTGAGCTGTAACACAGCTAGGCAGCTGTTTTTTAAAGAGCAGTCTGAGACGAAAGAAGAGACAGGATTTTGAACTGCAACCCACATTAGCTTTCATTTACAAGCATATCTTGGGTTTGGACCTTGGTTTGCTGTACAAGCTACCAGGGAAAAAGTGGGCGGCTAACGTGAGTTTGCGGGCCAGAGAGCTCACAAGCTAGTCAGCTGCATCCAAATGAACTACTTTAAAACGTTAATAATTTAATAACAAAAAATATTAACATTACAGTGACGATCACTATGACATGATGTTTGAATGCAAAAAAACTAACCGTGATTGGAGTTTGATTTTGACATTATACACAGTAAATGCTTCTCACCCGTGTATAGTCATATAGTCATATAGTCCTGGACAGGTGTATGGCATTTTGTGTTGTAGAGAGCCACTATTTGTAATTCTCTAAAATCTCTTGAATGTAATATGAAAGCCATTAAAGATCCAAGTGAAACTAAAGTGCTAACCTGACAACACTGATAGTTTGCTCAAACAATTAAAGTTGTATTCTCTGCCTTCATCTGCTCCCTGAGTTACAGACAGGCCTGAGAGTCTTTTCAATATCACACAGACAATGAATCAGGCTTTTGATTGACTCTGGTCCCAAATTTAACGTCACAGTCAATAAGATATTTAAATTCTGGACCTCCTGATCAGCATTTAACAACAAAGTACAACAAAGAGTTCATATGAGGTTTATAATCTCACTGGCTGCCATCAGCCTGTTGCATTGTCACATCAGTCAAAACATTCAGTCTGCATAGAGGTGGAAGGATATCACCTAATGACCTTATCTGTTCCAGATGTATTATATGTGGCGGCACGGCGCTATGATGCGAGAACTCATCCATCTCCATTCCATTATCTGTCCACTCTAATGGAAGGACAAATGAAAGGTGAATGAGATGTCTCAGCAACTGTCAATGTCTGCTTCCCAAAATGCTCATCTGATGGTTAATATGTCAGAATGATAACACATCAACAGTTTAGTTGCCACAAGAGCTAACCTCTGTCTGCATGCACTGTTGCTTTAGATAGGAGCCTCATCTAGATGCCTAAATGTTAACATGTCAGTGTTACTGTAAATTACATTGGTGTATGACAGGTGACAGTGCTGAGGCTACATTCTAATATAGATAAGCTTTGCAGACAGACTCTTTGAACCTTATTGGTACTATTTGCATCAAAACCTGGACACCTTCTTCTCAGCTTAATAATATCTCTGTTAAATCTGAACACGCAGACTTACACTCCTGGAAACAGCATGACTTACTGTTCATTTCCAGCACTGGATAACTCTGATGTCTAGGGTAGAGAAGAAATGTCCATAAATGGTGTAAAAATCATTGAAAAAAGACAACTTTCTTATAAATCTCGCCTCATCGTAATCACATTTAGATGTTTTCTTCAGTATTAAAAATAAAGCAGTGAAAGTTGTCTGTACATTCAGACAAACATGAACTGCAAGCAGCTAAAGCAGCATGGCTTTTCAAGGTGCAAATCCACAATGTACAGAAATATAAAATACAGCATGATGGGAACTGCAGGGAACTTTCAGCTGCCTCTGCACTCAGAAGACCTTGTCTTGCTGACTCATGTACAGCAGCAGTGACTCAGAGCCACAGTGAAAGCAGGGCAAAGACTGCTTGGAAAGTACTTGTGGTCCTGAAAACCTTTGACCGGGACTCTGTCAACTGACTTCCATTCCTCCACTTTCATTTTAGGAGAAAGTGATGGCACTCTTGTCTCTTGCCCATCAGCCGCACTGCCTGCATCTGCAGCCTTTTGATCAATGAAGCTGAACTTCATGGGGCAGTTTGATAATTGTAGATCTTTGAATTGGGTTATCATCATCATTTCATCCAAACGTTTTGTGTCATCAAGTGTCATCAAGTTGCCAAAGTAAAGGTTCACCAATAAAATGACCTACCATGACCTCAGACGAGTGAGATGACAGTGAGACATTGTCAGAAATGACATCTGTGTAAGTTTTCAACACATTTAACTAAAACGCCTTCCTCCGGAGTATCGCAGCTGAACCTTTCCCACCATATAGAGATTTGCATCCTGCTAGAACAACAGTTTCTAAAGCGTAAACGTTATTTCACACTGTATTGCCAAGAATTTTTTGTCACTTCTTGTGTTCACGACTTATTCTGTTTTAGCTGATGACACAAGTGACAGTCACTCTGTTACTTGAATGTACAGCATGTGCACAAACCTGTCATACAGCAGAGTTGACAACATGATGTCCATCTTTGGTTTAAGAGACTGTTGATTTACATGAAAATACAGTATGTTGTCACATTTCAGACATCGGGGTTGAGGCGATTATGCCCCTTGTTTAAGCAAATGGTTTGGAATTGATGATTGAGGGAAAATTATGTTGTGTCGTTTCTCCCCACTTGACGGCAAATACACTCTGAAGACCTACCTTGCAAGCAAATGTGGAATGTAAGTACATTCACTCAAGTAGTGTACCTTAGTATTAATTTGAGGTGCTTGTGCTTTACTTCAGTATTTCCACTTACTGCTACTTCAGAGTTCTACTACAGTTCTATATTTTCATCCAAATTTGGTGACTCTGAAATTGAATTTTACTGATAAACTGATGAACTTCAGAATTAATTCTTCACAATTAAGTGTTCCCTTTTAGGCTGAGAAAGTTCACCTCCTTCTGCTTCTGTAGCTAAATGAAGTAATTAAAAAGGCCCTGGATTAGCTGGGAAATGCATTTTCACTAAGCTGAAAAAAGCTGTTTTTCTTAGCTCATGATGAGTTGGTTCTGTCAGGACAGTGATGCTACAGAACAGGATGATGATCTTATACACTGAACAGCCACAACATCAAAACCAGTTACCGGTTGTAATGTTGTGAATGAATGGTGTGTGTGTATATATATTTATATACACACATATATATATATTTATGCTAGTAGAAAAAGCTCTGGTCTCTAATTTTCACCATGAACTGACTTCAATGCTATTATTCAGCTGCGCTACCTTTGTGCAGCAACTCACAGTCACATTGTTAAACCAGGGACCAGCTGATAGCGCTGATGCTGGACATCCCCAGTAGAAATCAGGAGGAAGACACACAGAGGATGCTGAAGAGGAAAAAAGAGATGAGGAAACGGAGCTGGGCCAGACAACAGAGGCTGGGGGAGAAGAGGAGATATGAGCCGTATCTCCCTTCTATCATCATGGGGAACATAAGATCGCTGGACAACAAGATGGACGAGCTAATGGCGCTGGTGAAGAATCGCAGATAGTGTGTAGTGTTACGTATTTCTCAGAGAAGTGGCTACAGGCAGATACTCCGGATCCCATTGCTGCCATTCACGGCTTTCGGATGGTTTGGGTGGACAGGAAGAAATCTGAGAGCAGAAAGAAACAGATGTTGCCAGCCTGTTCACATGACTGTAAAGGAACGTTTCTGCAGCCCAGACATTGAACTGTCAGCCAGGAGGCTAGGTCCATACTGTACACCCATGGAGTTTTCACACGCCATCTTGTTTTCTGTTTGTGACGTCATCCACTCTGTTACTGCGAGACCCCAGACTCTGCACCCCAGCGCTTTCTTCATGATCGGGCTTCAACTAGACAAGACTCTCCCCACTTTCACTCAGTTTATGGACTGCACCACCAGAGGAGACGAGACCCTGGACCTGCTGAATGCTAACGTTAAGAGGCCTGGAGATTCTACCTCACACATTCGTTTTTATACATTTTTTCTATTCACTTACTCCGTATTTCTTATTATTAATATTTTAGAGTAGTTTTTACTTTTGTACTTATTTACTTCCTCTTTCCTAACTGAGTGTTGTGCAATTGTCACAAATCAATTTCTCTTTAGGGATCAATAAAATACTCTGATCCTGAATTTTATAAATGATCTTAGCTCTGTTCAACTCACCAGTAGCTTCTTTCATTCTCACAGCAGCTAAACCTCTCTGATGTCCCATAAATACATGTAAGAGAGAATCCTGATTCATTCGAAGAAGACAAGACACATTGACCAGTCTGTATTTAGCAAGCAAATATAATAAACTCATAACTGGAATGACAAATTCCCAACTGATCAGAAATCCCAGACTATCAATATGACCGAATCTTTTCCTTCACCTTAATATCCGCATGACAAATGACATCTGCCCGGCACTCATATTAGAACCTGTGAAAAGACCATCTCTATTGAATGTCAGGGTAGAAATCCAATAATTGCAACAACCCTTTCAAAATTAGCTCTTGGAAGCAGAAGACGATTAAATGTCGGGCATGGTGTATATTAAAGTATCAATAAGGAAAATAGAAGCAGCACTAAGACACTTGAGATATGCAGATACTAAAATTTGTTTGTCATTTGAAGGATGCCTTGGAATACAGATTAGGCTACAAACATAGGCAGCCATTATCATTCAGCAGAACTGTCAAATGGATTTTATGTTCCTACACATCAAGAAGTTGTGTCTATCAGCTTTCACTAATAGAATTTGAAAGGAAAATGTGGAGAAAACAAAAACAGATCAGCCAGTGTCTCTCGAGACATTACAAAAAAACAAATAAAGCAGGAAACAGTGCACTGCAAACTGTAGCATTATCAAATTTACAGTATTTATTTTGTTGATTTTTTTGTTCTAAATAAAATGAAAATTCCGGCTAGGAATAAAAGCAAGGTCATATTAAACGTTTGTTGTAATCCTTCTCCCGCCTGTTCTGGAGGAACTTCTAGTGTTCCAGTATTACTCTTGGTCATGTTGGTCTTATACAGTCTCAATGTTTATTTTATTGTATTTTATTTTATTTTATTTATTAATAGTAGAGAGATGACAGGAAACGGAGAGAGATGGGGAATGAGATACAAAGGTCCCCCAGCCAGATTTTAACCGGGGACATTGTGGTTCATGGTCAGTACCTGAACCCCTTAAGCCGCTATGAGGTTTAGTATCCAAAGGTAGTGAAAGAAAGTCTCAGGAAATGACAGGACTGAACCTCTAAACCTTCTGTTTTGGTATGTTGAATAGCCACAGACATCTGGTCTGGCACTACTTTGATTGTATTAGTATTAGTATTTCCAAATCAGTAACCTCCACAAGTCTGATGAATCAGACATAAGCTGTCGGTATTTTTCTGGGATTCCATGTTTCCAAATAAATTTAAGAGAGGAAATAAGAGGCAATGTGCCTCATTCCTGAATGAAGCCCATTGTTTCTTTTGAGATCCACTGTGCTAGAGTACGGAGCCAGCGCAACAAAAAGATGTCTTACTGTCCAAATACTTACCGACTGCATAGTACATTCTGTTTTTCAGAACAACAAAAACATCAGTCAGAGTGCTCAGTCTGATCTCAGTGAACAAACAGCTGCCGCAGGCTCCCTGACTCTGTTGTAGAATACAGTGCATCATTTCCTCATGTGCTGGCCCTGCAGCTGATATGAGCATTTAAATCACAGAGAGCACTTAAACCCCCCATGACCGTCATCCAACAGGAGGCATATTTGTTGCCCATAGCAACATTAAGATGTTCAGGCTTTGCGACAGCTGCTTTGTAAGGTTTTCGCTGAGTCCATATACATCAGACCACCAGGAGACAGACAGTGGTGCGTGTACATGGAAGAATGTCACACAGTCTGTCCATGTGAATTGAGGTGATACAGTCATTCTTCTTTTCCTCATATGATACATAAGGTGTAAACGCCGGAGAGATTTACACAAGGTTGAGGTTTACACAAAACTATATGTAATCCTAATATGGGAAAAGGGGGTGGAACCTAGACAGAGCTGAGGCAACCACCAGGGCTGAATGTGGACAATTCACACTCCTCTCAATCAAGGAAACATGCCTCAAAAATATTTTTAAGCCTTAAAACTACATTAAGTGGTTGTTGGGCAACTCGGGGGCAGCAGAACCAGTTCTAAGGTCATCACCTGTGATGTTATCCCCTTATAAAGTTGTCATGGTGAACATGTTTGCAGTTTACATTTCCAGCAGACACAGAGCAAGATGATCATTCATTTATAGTTGTGTGTCTGGCCACCTGACAAATGTTAGTCTGTAACATTCTCTAATAAACATCTGTCATTGGTTCAAATGCCTAGTACAGCGTACGTATTCTTTTCCACTTATTTACATGGCCACCTCTATTGGCAGCGTGAATCCTGACTAATTCTCACTGAAATTATGATGTTGTTTCCTGTGTCCAATCAACAGGCTACAATGATTTCTTTTAACCATGACCGTCAGAGTTCACTAACCTTAACCAAGTAGTGTTTTTATGTCTAAACTTAAGCAGCACTAATCTTGATTCTAGTGGTGGCAGCAGAGGAAACTGTCATATTAATCATTTTTGCGACAGTTATAGTAGGTACTGGTGAACAATATTGTCATGCTATTAGAGGCGTCAGATCACGAAAGACATGAATAGCAATTTGTTTTGAAAGGCAATGACGAACAGTTTATTGTGTCATCTAGTTTGGAGGACTTCAGCTGATGTTCCACTCTGCCGTGTGGTGATGCGCAGGTAGTGTGTAGTCGGTTCATCAGAGCTTTCTCACTGAAGACAGCTGCCTGCTGCAGCTGGAAACAAGGTGGATAAGAGCAGAGTTTGTGTGCCAGAAAACCAACAGCTGGTGATAATTCTCTTGAGGACTTGGCAACAGAACAGAAGCAGGCAGAGGAAACATCACAAGTAAACAAATGTTCAGAACTTGTTTACCTGATATATGATTGGCTGACTCCCCTCAGCCTTTGCACTATCTGCATTTACATCCATTATTGACTGAAGTGGATATACAGTAATTAAAAACTAATAATAGTCTTCACGTGGTCATTTTATTTCAGGAGGAGCGCTGTTCTGTTGTTCTATTGTTTTGCACACTCACCGAGGCGGTTAGCTGATGAGAAGCTAGATTTGCTGTCTGTAAGCCGGAGCTGGGGAAATGACTACTCACCTGTTTATTTGCTGACTAAATTGGATGAATTTGAATGTTCCATTAAATGGTAGACTGTGTAAATCTCCTCTCTCTGAGGCTGGATGGAAATGTAATTGCCGATGACAAGCAGACTCGTTGAAGTCATTTTGGAAGTTTGTTAATCTTCTAGTCGGCGTGTATTCATTTTTTTTTTTTTTTTAACCATTATTGACCTTCAGCAAATGTCCCTTTTTTGCGAGATGTTATGTTGAAATAAAATATATCTGAAATATCTCTGCATCAACTTCCTATGATGCACTTACCCCCAAAATAATGATAATGATTTAGCGAGACATTGTCATAACTGAATGGAGTGAACATTTACAGCAGCATGCACACGTGAGCTGTGGAAGTGATGAATGCAGAACCGGGCCAGGGCAGAAAATCAACAGAAATGAGGCCGTAAATCCAGGCTGTGTGTCCAGTTCGGTGTGGAAGCCATTGAACAATGCTGTTATGGCTGTGACATATACGTCTATTACCGAATGTGCAGCTTAAACGGCCAGCTGAAGCAAAACGTGTGTACTGAAGCACAAGTGAATGGCCCATGCATCGATCGCTCTGGCAGTTTATTTTCTTATGGAATTGTACACTGTATGGAAATTGAACTTTACAAAATATCAAAGTTCCAGTTTCATATAGAAAAGTGACCTGCCTTTACCCCTGGTGGGTTTGTCCCATGTTCCTCAATGTGGTCAGTAAGCATCGTTCCACGAAAATGTGTCCCTAACACCAAACCCCTAATTCCAACCCCTAACCCGTTAAACCCTTCTATTAATCATTCCCTAGACCTATCAGAGTCGTTTCTGTGCCTAAACCGAACCAAACCTTAATCATAGCGGTGGCAGATCCAAAAACGGTCATATTAAAAAATTTTGTGGTGGTGATTTGTAATGGATTTGAAAGGCAATGACAAACAATTACACAAATGTTATGATCAAATCTATTTACTCAATAGATTTGAATTAAGGATAATGGACAGTAGCTTGCCTCGTTGCAGGTGTATACAGTCAAGTTAAAGATACAGTAAGAATGACCTAGGAATATAATAAAGATATATCATTTTTACAGATTCAATTCTGTATTGATACATAGAGCTAATTATGAGTGAAGAAAAAAATAGGCCTTTTCCACAGCAGATATTTTGAGTTGTCATAGCAGGAAAAGCAGATGTCTGATCATTTTGTTAATAATAGCTCAGTTTTGTGTCCCAATAGTCATTCCAGTCACCAAGCATACACAATATCAGGACTTCCAAAACTGGATCTCCAAAACAAAATTCAGCTATTTTGTTAATGCTATTAATTACACCTGTGTTAATTACACACACGACAACATATGTGCTGTGAAAAAGGTCTACTGTCTCTGGTGTCTACAAGCCCACAAGCCTCTACGTTATGAACCTGTGCTGCCCTCTCACAACTTAGTTCTCACAAGAACTAACCGTCGTGGTGTAGTTTGGGTTAGTGTAATTATTAGAGGTCTTCTTGGGTCCGCTTGGTTCTGAGGGAATGAGACCTGGCCCAAAACCCGAGTCAGACCAATCATAAGATCTAATTAAGGTGGGGTAGGGTCTTGTTTTACTACCACAGTTCTCAGCTCTATGTGTCGATAGGTCTAACCTGCGAGTGGATATGAATGGAATAGCTCAGGGCGTAACGCGTGTGCGTAGCGAGTGTGACGTAGCGACGGTGTGGCTGAGCTCAGAGCTGGCAGGCGATGGTGATCAGATTAGACCAAAGTTAGCAGTAAAACTTTAAACTACAGTTCCTCAAGACCCATGCCAGGTTCCCTTTTCTTCTCACCTTCTGTTGGTGCATTTGTTGAAAATTTGACATCATCATGCTGCTGCTGGTTTTGGTGTTCTGTATTATGGTCTGCTCGGGTTGACTGCCTTCTGTATTAGGTCTATTTAGATGGGGTCTCTTTTTAAAAAATGTTTTCATGCAAGTTTGATTTAGGTAGGTTTTCTGTTATTAGTTTCGGATCAGGTCCATTCATACATTATGGTCCTGAGAAGACCTTTACTAATTACTGTTGACATTTTGCTCTGAGGATCAACATTTCAAGGTAGCCTTCCATTTTCTACTAATGTGTGGCATTGTAAAGATTTGTGGAAAAGCAAGAATTTAAGGATTCAGTCCCATATTACATTAACCAATCTATATGGCTAGAAAAACTGTCTATAGATTTGAGTTCTCCTCATTCAATTCATAGGGGTCACATTGACAGTGATGTTAGCCAGAGGTGCTAAATGCTACAGTCTGCAATATTTAGTGGGCCACTGCTCCAGAGCAGCGCAGACAATGTAGTGAGCCATCTGTCTGAGAGAATTCCAAAAGAAATCTAACAGTGAGATGCACACTCTCTCTGTTATGGTCATCACAAGTTCACTGGAAAACCAGAGGTTCACTGGAAATATATGCAAACATGCAGTTTTTCTCACCAACAATCCATGGACTTTAAGCAACACAAAAAAAGCTGATGTCTACATGACAAATGGGCAGATCCTTTTTTAGCCACAGTAATAACGTGGCCCAAGGAATGGCATTGGTTGGTTGGTTGGACCAACTGATTATTGGATGGATTGCCACAATTGGTTTAGAGTGAAATGTCTCAACAACTAATGGATTGATTACTTTGCAATCATGTCCCCTTCAGGATAAATTCTAATGACTTTGGTGATCCCCTAACTTTTCATCTAGTGTTTTGATCATCAGGTCAGAAATTTGAGCAAAGCTGGTTACCATGGTAAATGTTTCATGTGAAACATCAGCATGTTTATATCATCACCGTGAGCATATTAGCATGCATGAAATTAGCATTTAGCTCAAAGCACTGCTAAGTACAGCCTCACAGAGATGTTTGCGTGGCTGTAGCCTCTTGGGCTGTTTCCCAGTTCCACTCTACATACTTGCTGTATAATGTATACTAATCTTTGTTTTTGCAGTTAGTATACAAGAAATCAACATGTTAGTCTGTTCTACACTAGGAAATGATGTCCTGTCCTTGAATTGTGCTAAAGCAAGTGCAAGTGGTTCTCATGTTTTGCCTAAATGCAGTAAAAGATTGAAAAGAAAGAGGCAGTGTTTTAGCAGTGTTTGGTTGATCTCACAGCACATGGGTATATGCAGTTTTTAAATTATTTAGTCATTTTTGCATAATAGATGACACACTGTGAATTTTTAGTATCTCTTCTTTATGTAGGCCTGTGTTTGTTTTGAGACAGAGAAGAATAATGATTGTTTGGATTGACCTAATGGTTTAATGGTGTGGCAATGAAGTGTGTGTTTATCATTAATTCTAATGGTTTTAAATGAAACTCAAATTAAAGCTGCTAATGAAGGAAATCAGTCGTAGGATGAAAATGCAAGAGCATTTGTCTGTGCCTCCCAAAACTGTTACAAGTTAATACCGGAGAACTAAATCTGTTTTATGATCTGATAATGCTACTGTTAAGGTTTGGTTGGGCCTAGGCACAAAAACGACTTAGAGAGAGAGCATGGTTTGGGTTAAAATACAGTAGGTATTGAGGTTACAAAAACATGGTCATTTGGGTTAAAATTAAAACTTTCTTAAGGTTTGAGAACTTTTTTATCAGGGTTAAAAGAAGAACTACTTGGTTACAGTTAGGGAACGATCATGGTCATGATTTAAAAAACCAACATTGCCTGGCAGTTGGAAACAGGAAACAAACAGTGGTCTCCTGAGGCAAAGTCCCACATTTTGTTGACCCGTCCATCCACCCCAATCTCTCTGTAGAGACAATTATACTGTCACTCCTCCGTTTCGCCTGATGAATAAGAGTCACAATTACTACCACTAGAGGTTTTTTCTCTCTTGCATGTAAACATTTTTGACCATTTACTAAAACAACTGATTAGAATGTTTTTCATGCAAGGACAGTCTTAAAATATCTCAACTATTGGATGGATTGGCATGAAATTTTGTACAGATGTTTACGGTCCCCAGAGGATGAACTGTTATAACTTTGGGGATCCCCCAACTTTTCATCTAGCACCACCAGCAGCTGATGACATCGGCCTCAGCTGCACTATGTGGTTATTGTTTGTTTGTATGTCAGCAAATGTTACAAATAACAAGAGCTTGTTCAGACTGAAATGAGCACTGTGTAATTCATTTCAATCATTGCATTTACATGCACTTGACTAACCGGTTTACAGTCGGCTTTCTCCAAGCTGATTTCTAAAAAGTCATTTGAACAAGAAACCTGGTTCCAGTAACCAGGGTAGAGTTTTAATGTGACATTTATGAAATCAGCTTGGAGTAAGCCAACTGTAAAGTATGTCCCCTGACTTGAACCCAATAGAACACCTTTGGAGTATTTAAAGTGCAAGTTAGAGCAACAAAGCCCCTCCGGCAAAGAGCAGCTGAAAAGAGTCATCTATGAAGAACAGTATAACGTCTCTCCACAGATCTGTGCAAGACTGGTATCATCCATGTCCAGGGGGATCGAATCTGTCATCAAAAAACAGAGGACATACAAAACATAAAAAAATAATAATGATATAAAGAATGGAGTCTCACTAATGAAGGGTGAACTGACTTTTGTTGCAGCTGGTTCTTTAATATGGAGCTTTCATTAGAGTTTAATGAGTTAAACATTTCTCTTTCTCAGTGTTATTGGCTTCATTCTTCTTGGGTTTGATTATAAACGTGAAATTGTATGAAATGGACAGGATTTGTATTAATTAACATTTTAGTGATTCTGACCAAGGATGTACCATTACTGCTACGACCAAAAAACAATCTCTGGACTATAAGTTTATTAATCCTACCAATTGGGTTTCTTTACAGCGATCATTACAGCCTCATAGAGCCACATACACACACTGCATTACATAATTTAATGCATGTCACCTGATACCCCTCAGTTACAGACAGAAGCAAGTATAGTACTCAGGATGTGCTGATCTGGAGAGAGAATGTTGAGAAATGGCTACTTTTTTGAAGAGTTGACGCATGTTGACCCGGGGACATAGGACAGTGGTACATCCTGGCGAGTTTATGCTGTGCTGTGAAGACAATGTGTGCGGGCGTGTGTTGCCTTTAGTCTTGTTACTTCACTAGTGACCTGGCCTGAGAATGGTGATATCAGTCAGTGTTTTGGCTGGTCAGTCCAACCAAAACAACCAACAGTTTTGTAGACAACCTTTTCAGTTGCTATCATTGGCCAGAACTTCGACGTGGATGCAAAAACGACAGAAATGTGACGGGTGGATCGATGTGAAATTTACTGAGCGCCTACATGCTCTGCAGAGGTGATGATGGACGTGGCTTGAGTTTTCTTGAGCACCACCCTCTGGTCAACTTGTCAACTTTTTTACACAAGATATCCAAAACTAATTCAGACTTTTCAGTTGTAAAATGGATATCAACTTAGATCATACACCAAAGCTCTTCCTTTATCGTGTCAAACTACCAGGCCTTGTCAGGCAGAGGTCACTTTGCCTGACAGGCAACACCTTTCAGATTCACCTTATGTTCTGTCTGTTCTAATTTCCTGCCTAATTCTGTTGGTTCCACTCCAGTAGCTCATTGTAGGTTAGACTCAGATGAGCCACAAGATCCCGAATGTGTCGCACTCCTGATTTTAAACCAGACCTGCTTTATAGAAAATAGCCTCACACTGCATGAATATCAACAACTTGTGAGCTTTTTTTTTTTTTGATAAAATATATAAATGAAAAAATATTTAAATAAAATAAGTAGTAGTCAGAAGAGAGACACAGCTGTTTTACTTTAGCAATAACTATTTAGGACATTTGTTTTTTGGATCGAATCAGGGCTCCAGACAGCGACCAAAATGGTTGCATATGTGACCTTTTTTTGCAAGTTAAAATTTCATGGGTCGCAGTTATTACGATTGCATCATGATCGTTAGGCTGCTTTGGTGCACCTCCAGCACGGGTAATAAGTTAGCAATTGAAGTTGGAAGTAGCACTTTTTCTTTTTCACTGGCTCAGTTGGGCTTTCCCTGCCTGCACTGTCATCACCACTGCACACACGTGGAACAATCCATTTAGCTGTTACTGTGTTCCAAAGGTGAAGCGGTCCATAGCAGATTATTTGATTTTTTTCATAATGAGAGTGCAGGCTGCAGGGAGAAACCGACTGAGCCAGTTAAAAAAAAATGATACTACATTCAACCACGATGGCTAACGCAGTAGCTGTGGTTGTGCTATGCTGTGTGTGTATTGTAGCCACTGTGGCCCATACATTGCAGGCAGCTCCAAACTTGTGACTGGGTCAACACAGTTTTAGCTTGAAACTTTGAAGTTGCATGGGTAAATGCATCACCCAAACACTGAGCCTCACCCCACTTCTATTCAGCCTTAAGATGAGAGGAATCACTCAACGGAGGAGAATGAAAACTAAGAAAAACTATCCACTGTTCATCAACATGCAGGGTCATTGATTAATGCCATGCCGTACAAAAAAAACAAAAAATCATGCCGGTGCGATCAAGTGAGAAACCTGGTAGCACCAAGTTCTCTTAACAGAAATACTGTCCTCACTTTGTAATTACTTCCAGTCTGTCCTATTTTGTTAAGTTAATGTCAATGAATCACAGCACTTCCTGTGCAAGAAGCCTTTAGCTGACCTTTATTAGTGTGTCCGGCCACTATTAGCAGCCTTTATCTGAGAATTGACTGATAGAAGTGATAGAACTAATAGTAGTGATTTTAACTGCGTTGTCTTTTGTTTTCTGTGTCCACAGATTCCAGTGATGACGGGCGCCTTCATGGACTCGTCTCCCAACGATGACTACAGCACCGACCACTCTCTGTTCAACTCGTCTGCAAGCGTCCATGCTGCTTCCTTGGCAGCTCATAGCCAACCTGAGGAGCCCCAGTCCATGTCCCGGGACGCCATTTGGCTCTGGATCGCCATCACTGCCACAATTGGGAACATAGTAGTTGTGGGTGTGGTGTACGCCTTCACATTCTGAAAGTAACTACTCTGAACCAGAATGTGCAAAGGAACACGTGATATAGTTTATGACTAGTTTATGACTAGCCACACACAGCGATGGACTGTGTGTGGACTCTCTGTTAAGCGGATGACTCATCAAATGGAATTTCATGTAGTCAGTAAAGGACACATCAGCAAAATTACCCAGCAGTCATCAGTCGCAATGCACATGAGACATAATGAACTTGTGCCAGTGAAGCATGAAAGAGTGGGAAAAAAAGTAAATATTGCACAAAAAAAGTCTTCTCTGAGGAAATAGAGGTGGTAATAGCAGACATAACGTACAGCTGTGTTCTTTCTTCACCGTGTTTATCTGCTGTCAAGTATGCTTTTTATCTTTAATGGCATTTATTGAAAGGGGGGGGTCTGTAGCCCAACTTATGATGTACGAGACAGCAGGGTAATGTGTGTGTTTATCTGTGTGTGTTTGGCTGGCTGTGGCTCAGTGCCCAACAGAGGACCCATGAAGAGATACTGTATTTAAAATGTTTCATTCAGAATCAACAGACTGAAGAAAGTCTGACGTGTTAACTTTTCAAGCCCTCTTCCATATCTTTAAATGTGTTATTACTTTGTGTTTTTAATGTTAACACTGTCTGCAAATTTCCCTTACACAATAATACACTCTGATGAATGATTAGCCAAAGACACTTTCTTCAGTATCATAGTATAGGTCAACCTCAGTCATGCTTTCTTTCTGTAGTTCAGTATGTAGAGTAGGAGCCAGTATTACTGATACATCATCTCCTCCAGGCTGACCTCATGTTGTTCTGACAGAAAATTACATTTTGAAAATTCATTTGTACCATGTCATTGTAAACAAAATGTATTTCTCGTTATATCGAGTATAGAGAAGGGATCTTATGGGGCTAATATTGTTTTTGCAGATGTGTGTGGAGAGTTGGAAGACTGGAGCCCATTTCAGCTAACTTCAAGCTGCGATTTGCAGCATGGGATCATTATGTCTGCTGTTAATTTTTAAATGTTTCTCTAATCAGAACAAACACCAAACGCTTGGCCAATGCAGGAGCATGAGAGAGTCCTGTAGGACTAACAAAAGTATCTGCAATTTGTGAAACATGATATTTCAACCATTGTCAATCATTTGTGTAAACGATGCTCGCAAATCAGGACTGTAGCCAAAGGCAAAGCTATAAAACAACAGCCAATTGACAGGTATGCCTGAGGTGAAACTGAATTCTGTTTTCCCAGCTCTTTAAGCTAAATACTTTCATTCATTACATTCTTTTTTTTTTTTTTTTTTTTGATGGCACATTTATTGATTGCTTTACACAGGTACAAATCTTAAGCACATTTAGAGATGCTTGTTTGGATTCAAAACTTACAAACTGAAGTACAGCTACACAGCTCTCCACTTACATTTGCGAATAATTTAGCTACAATTGCACAAAAGAGCATACTTCAGGCACTGGCGTGGAGGACTATGTGGAGTTTTGATAAAGAAAAGGCTGTATTAGTTACAAGGCTTGTTCTTGACAATCAGGAAAACAGGAGACGGTACCTTGCCTGACCTTTTACACATTCACCCAGGGATGTGTGCTAATCGGATAATTAGGGAATCAGGTAGAGGCAGGTAATGAGTGTCAGAAGAGATTACTTCCCCAAGATTTCACAAAGAACAAAAAAAAAAACACACTCCAAGACAAAGAGGAACAGAAAAGAAGGATTAATGTGGTTATTGACTCAAATTTAGGCCTGGACATACTATTGTATCAAGGTGAGAAGTCCCTCCCCCTAATGGATGGTGTGACCCAGTCCAAGCCCTCAATTCTTAACAAACAATGATTGCTGTTATGTGGCTCCTTAGAATCGCTTTGCCATTTAATAGCCCACATGGCATATTTGTGTCTAGCATTTAGCTCTTTGTGTGTCCTATGTAAAAATAATGACATGAGCTTGAACCTTTCCGGACTCTGAGTTGAGTTTAGTTACAACATTGGCCCCATCAAATTAGATTCTGTGGCCCCTTAAAAAATATAAGCCCCTCTCATTTGTCAATCACACGATTCGGCCCCTCTCTGTCAAACAGTCATCAATCACCCCATCAGACCTCATCTTTAAGCTTGATACCAACACAGTAAATATGGTCTTGTTTAATTTTTCAGTAACAATTCCTATCAGTTCAGAAGATACATTACGTCCAAATTCTGATACTGACACCGTGGTGGATCCTGACTTGCATATTTGCAGACCATAACATAACCATTATAATGAAAACAATCTGGATTGCATCCTCAGTCTGTCTTTTCCTTAAAATCTGTTCTTGCTCTGCTCACTGACGGCAGCCAAATTGTTTTCCAAGCTGAATAAGCTGTAACGAGCTCTGGGGTGAAAGTTGCCTGTTGCCATAGTGATACTTCTCCCCTCTCCCGTTCTCACGCTCCCACAGCGGCACACCTGCCACCTGGCTACTGCAACACATGCCACACACACAAACACGACTAATGGCACCGAAACTTACACAAACACTTCAGTAAATGACACCACGACCCAATCACCGCTGCCTCACAGGCAAAAACAAGCCCAGCTATTTTCAGCAATTTGAAAATACTGGAGCTACGGGAAAAAATCAGATGAACTATTATTGGCATTAAAGGAATGGTGCAACATTTCAGGAAATATTTATATCCTCTTTCTTACTGAAAGTGAGATGAAAAGATGTGTGTGTTTAGTGTGGAGCTGGAATCAGCTTTAGTTTAGCGCAAAGACTGGAAGCAGGGGAAACAGCTGTGATGACAATACTTACAGGATGTTGCACACAGTCACTGCACCCAGTTACTGTTAACCAAGGCAATGTTTCAACAAGCAAACCCTGCTAAAATTAGCTTTGTTTTGTTTTTATACTATGTTTAGGCTTGTTTGCTTTTATTTTGACAGATAGACTCGGGAAATATTGGGAGAGAGCAAGGGGGTGAGATGTAATAAAGGTTCCAAGCCAGAATTGCTGAAGGGATCTAGGACACGCCAAAAACTGTCCGTTTGATGATGATCAAAACCCACATTCTAATAGAATTTGAACCATAATTGATTCTTAAAGAGGAGAGAGGGGAAGCGGCCAGCAGTATATTACACCATCACTTCCAATGTATTAGCAAATGTATCACATATTCACTAAAGAGATGTCAGTCAGAAAATGTATGTCAAGCCATATATCACTTTTCTACTTTGTGGCAGTAACAACTTACGTTTTGCTTCTGATATGTTTCCACTTCTTTCCATCAGTCACTTTGTGAAAATAGCTGTCCTTTTCCTGTGGTGGATATCAGATTTTGGAGCCCCATGATTTATCTGAACACCGAGGATCCTCCAGACAGTCCGATAAATTTTAATTAATACTCTCCCTTTAGGGTCTGACAACCCTGAGCGCACAGCCCAGAAAGTCACCTCCTCCCCTTCTAGCCCACAGACAGGACACTCAAAGTCAATCCCCAAACAGCAGCAGAAAGCCAGCTTGCCCATTAGGTGAAATGTTGGGGCAGAGAGGCTAATGAAATGTCACTAGATCCCTGACACATCTGTGCAACATGGCCCAGCAGGAGCCTGGAGGTCCCAGACAGTGCATTAATACACTCAGTATTTTCTGAATCTGCCTGTCACGGCCATGGGATGATGAAGTCATACAATACAGTGTCCTTTCAGAGGAACATGTGATGTAGCTGGCTGACTGTATGATATCATTAGTTTTTGTTGTCAGATGTTTCGCTGGGACTTTGATTAATTGGTTTTTAACTTGGAGATGGATGAGTCATAGAAATGGGGCGAATGATATGCTGATTAGAGAATCAGAGAAGCTCACCATGCATTGAAAAGCAAAGATATGCATATATATGTATATATAGATTTAGACCCCTTTTTTCACATTTTGTCATGTTGCAGCCTTAGCTAAAGTTGTTTAAGTTCATTTTCAGCCTCATCTACACTTTGTACCCCATAATGACAAAGCAAGAATTTTAGAAAGTTTTACAAATTTATTAAATATGAAAAAATGAAACATCACATTGACAAAAATATTCAGACCCTTTTCTTAGTACTTAGTTGAAGCACCTTGGCAGCGATTACAGCCTCAAGTCTTCTTGGGTTTGATGTGATAAGGTTTGCACACCTGGATTTGGGGATTTTCTGCCATTCTTCTTTGCAGACCCTCTCAAGCTCTGTCAGGTTGGATGGGGGACCGTAAGTGGACAGCCATTTTAAGGTCTCTCCAGACCTAAAAATTTTCGATTGAGTTTGAGTCAGGGCTCTGACTGGGCCATTCAAGGACATTCACAGAGTTTGCCTTAAGCCACTCTTGCCTTGTCTTGGCTGTGTGATTTGGGTCCTTGTACTGTTTGAAGGTGAACCCTCGGCCCTCTCTGAGGTCCTGAGCTCTCTGGACCAGGTTCTCATTAAGGAAATCTCTGTGCTTTGCTCCATTCAGCCTTCCCTCAACCCTGACCAGTCCCCCTCTCCCTGCCGCTGAAATACACCCCCACAGCATGGTGCTGCCCCCACCATGCTTCACTGCTGGGATGATATTGGGCAGGTGATGAGCAGTGCTTGGTTTCCTCCAGACATGATGCTTAGAATCGAGGCAATCTCCACACAGGAACGCTGGAACTCAGCCAGAGTGACCATCAGATTCTTGGTCCCCTCTCTTATGGTCACCCAACCGATTGCACAGTTTGGCCGGGGGGGCCAGCTATAGGAAGAAACCTGGTTGTTCCAAACTTCTGTCATTGAAGGATAATGGAGGCCACTGTGCTCTTCGGAACCATCGATGCAGCAGAAATGTTTTTGTAGCCCTCCCCAGATCTGTGCCTCGACACAATTGTGTCTCTTTGCTCTGCAGGCAGCTCCTTAGACATCATGGCTTGGTTTTTGCTCTGATATGCATTGTCAGCTGTGAGACACTATATAGACAGGTGTTTGCCTTTCCAAATCAGGTCCAATCAATTGAATTTATCAAAGGCGGACTCCAATCAGCTGTAGAAACATCTCAAAGATGATCAAGAGCAATGGGAGGCACCTGAACTAGATTTCAAGTGTCATAACAAATGGTCTGAATACTTATATCAATGTGATATTTCACTTTTTCCTTTTAAATAATTTTGCAAAAATTTCGAAAATTCTGTTTTCGCTCTCTTCATTATGTTGTATTGATTTTTATGCCAGCTGTCAGCACCTCGCACAAGGACACAGCACCTCACGGTCCACAGGTGAAAGTCAGGAGAAAGCACATTTGGGATTACTTTAAATACGACTGCGTCAAAGATAAGAGCAAGTGCCTTGTAGTGGAAGGTGAAAAAATGTAAGAAACTTTTCTCAAGGGGAAAATCCCACAAATCTGAAAGTCCATTAGAAAAACTTGCAAAAGAAGACTAACCTAACTTATCTTGACAAGGTAAGGGCAAGTGCACAGGCCCCCTCCCTGAAAGAGAAGCTAAATCCAGGCTAGGCAGAAGCAGAATTACACACATTTTGCACTTAAGGCTCCATTTTGTTGACTGTTGTTGTCTTATATAGTTGTTGTGTGGATGATTGTTCATATGTCCTAACTGTGAATACAAAACTGGTATCATTTTTTATTGAGTTTTTAATCACACGATACTTTTTCTGACCTTCTTGAATCTCGCCGCTGAGAAATATCCCATATTATGAAAAAACTAAAACTAATAAAAGCTAAACTGAAACTAAGCCTTTTCAAAAAATAAAAACTGAACTGGCAAATCTGCTTTAAAAGTTAATTAAAACTAAACTAAATTTGGAAACAAAAAGTCAAAACGAAATAAAAATAAATACTAATTAAAAATGCAAAACTATAGTCAACTTGGTTCTGTTTTTAAGGCTGAAGACTCTGGCTCCATGCTGAGCTTAAAAGAGTATTTCCAACAGTTTAGCATTGCACTCCTATAACATTGTCGGAATCGCTGTGGGCAGTTATATATCAAAACTAATGCAGCAGAACCAGAGGTACCATATTTTTTATTCCATTCATTCTTCTTCCTTGTCAAAACCTGGTGCCTACATTACCTGCACTGCAATTTGACTGCCAAAAGCCCTGTCATCTCTCAAACTGAGATGAGGAGTGGGCTGTAGAGGTCTAGTAAACTCACTTCTTTCTAACTCCACACCCCCTGTTTTTTTTTTTCATTTTCAAATTTGCAGTCTTCAGGCCCATCTGACACAGACTAACATCAATCAATCCCTATGAAGCCACAAAAAGCTTTATACAACTTTTTTCACAAATGCAGTAGTAAACAGCAGAGTTACTCGTTACTCAAGCCATTACTACTATTACTCAATCCTCCACCAGACACAAACCTCTCAGCTGACATTTTTGCCTCCTTCTGTACTGAAAATTCATTGGTCATCAGTAGCCAATTCTCTGAATCACTCTGAGATAACTAGTCTCTCCCACTTAAGGGGCACATCACTCTCTATGGTAACCCCTCTCAACGAGGGCAGCGCATCAGCAAGCCAAACATGTAGCAATCCCTCTCTGCTCTCATACCCTTCTCTGCCTCCTCCAGTCAAGGAGGTGATAAATGCCTCACTGGCTTTGGGAACATTTCCATCCGCATTCAGACAGGCTCTGCTAACACCTCTGCTCAAAAAACCTTGATGCAACCCTACTCAAGTTAAGAACTATCGACCAGTGTAGTTATTTCCATGCTTATCTAAGGCTATTGAGAGAGCGGTTTTCAAAAAGGGTTTCAGAATTCCTCTCACGGAATGCCCTCCGTGACCCAAATCAGTCAGGCTTTAAGAGCGGCTACTCCACTAAAACAGCTCTGTTGTCCATAACAGAAGCCCTAAGGGCGGCCAAAGCTGCAGCTCAGTCCTTTGTACTTATCTTGGTGGACTTATCAGCAGCCTTCGACACTGCTTCCTGCTATCTGTACCCTTTGATATGGGAATCTCAGGCAAATCGCTTTCTTGGTTTGAATCGATCCTTCAGTGTGTCATGTTACCCCATCCCCTCCCCACAGGGGTGCCCCATGGCTTGGTGCTGGCGCCTCTCCCCATTGCAATATACATCACCTCCTTGGGTCCAATTATCCACTCGCATGGCTTCTCATACCTGATACACAGAGGTATGACCTTTCGTTCCTGCCAGGTGACCCCAAAGTCTCGGCGCAGATCTCATCCTATCTCAGACATGTCCACATGGATCAGGGAACGCCACCTTCAACTAAATCGTTCTAAGACTGAACTCTTAGTCATCCAATCAAACTCTCCATTACAATATCAACAACCAAATCAGCCTACTCATCTCTCACCCCAAACCAAGGTCGTGACAAACCTGGGTGTCATGTTTGATGACCAGCTATCCTTCTCTGACCATGTTGCATCTGTCTCCCGGTCGTGCCACTTTTCTCTATACAACATAAGAAAAATCAGACCTTACCTGACTTAGTACACCACCCAACTCTTGGTACAGGCCATGGTTATCTCTCGCCTTGACTACTGCAATGCCCCTCTATCAGGTCTCCCTTCACACACAGTAAAACCCTCAGTAATACAGGCTTATGCTCCTTCTCGGCCACTGCGTTCCTCCAAAGAACTTCTTTACCTGATCCCCTTGCACTTTGTCTTTTGAATAGATTTAGTACTTAGAACTTACTTCAAGGTCTCCTACTGTACTGAAGCTTTAGTGTTGTCCGTCACTTGTAAGTCGCTTTGGATAAAAGCTGCCAAATGTAAACGTAAATGTAAATGAGTTTAATGTGTATAATCAGTGGAGTTCCCCTTTAAGTACCGGCAGGATTCACATCATCCACTTCTTGTACTTGTTGGACCTGAGTGCCCCTCCGTCCTGGACCTCCCTATCTCCATCCTCTCCCTCACGTTATGATAATTAATAATCAGAATAAATCTGAGATATTGAGTTAAGATCATTCTAACCAGTACTCACAGAGACATGAATGAACTTTCAGACTCAGCATAACCAAGTACCTTAAGTTTCCTAAACTTAACCATATCCCGAAGGTTTACTCCAGTGTTTTAGTATTGCACGTGTCATTGGCGGACACACACGAGGTACATTTAAAAAAAGAAGTTCAAATTGAAGCAGCAGAGAGTGAAATATCCTGGCTTTTAGTTCCCAGTATATGTCAAGGATCTACATTTCCCTCATATAAACCAATAGCATCTTTTTGTTAGACCCTCTCTGACTGGTAAATACCAGTTTGTTAAACAGGCTGTCTGTTGAAAACTTTCCAGTCATAAGGTAAGATAACCCTAATGAGATGACTATGACGTCATCAGGATTATGCTCTCAAACTTGACAAGGCTCACAGGCTGAGCAGTACTTCACATGATTCAGAAACTGATCTTTTTGTGCAAAACCTGAGGAACTGTAATTTTATTGCAACTGTATATGAGCATGGTTCATAGGAGACTGGGTTGCAAGGTGTTGACTATGTGTCTACAGGCCTCTGACAGTTTGTATGCATGTGTGCACATATAGTACTGTGAGTTGGTAACTTCAGTAACAGTTCTTGCTGTTTTTCCTTGAGTGGACTTGAAAGTTTACTTTGCCTCATATGCTTTGACTTAACTCTAAAAATCCTGTGCTCTTGAGATCCGTTAAAAGTCTTATTACTGAGTTTTCCTGCATCTGTGAGTCAGTGAGGAAATTGCTTTTATTCATTCCTGAAAAAGTTGCTTTTCTATTGGACTGTAGAAATAGGTTGTGTATATCCTGAGCCATCAGTTCAAAGCTCATTGCAGTATTTAATTGTGGTATACACTATGTTGGGAAGAGTTAGACACCTACTATACTTTACTAAGTCTGTAATTATACATGTTGTATTAAACTCCAGTTGTTATTAAACAGTTGTGGATAAATGTTACATATTGAGTGTTGTAATTCATTAACTCCTTAAAATATTTTGAAGTTATTACCATGAGATGGTTCATCAGAACTAACCCTGGTGACAAACACATTGCATTTCCTGTGGCCGAGGCAACTAGAGACTGCAAATACACGGTAGCTGTAGCAAAAAAAAAAAAGGCCGACCACAGATTGTGTGAAAGGGAAATTGTGAACATAAATTTATGACCCAGACTCTGATTTAATTGATATCCATCATTTTGTTTCCACTTATTTCATGTTCAGTGTTCAACGTAGTGATAATGAGGGTTCTCTAGGCCGGTTTGCTCTGCTCTGGCAGTAGGGAGTTGACTGGGTGTGGCTGAGGTGTGGGGCAAGAAGGGAAGAGCGAGTGTTCTGTCGCTTTCTCAAAACCAGAATAAGGCCTTATCCAGGTTCCTGAAACCAGAGAGGTTTTATAAGGCAAGATTATCAGTAAAACCAGGCCTATTTCAGGAAATTCTGTTTCATGAAGGAGTTTTAAGATTAAGGTTCAAGGTTCAATCTTTCTTTCCCGAGGGAAAATTTGTTGTGCAGCCAGGAGATTCAGCATTCCAGAGTTAAAAACAAGACATGAAAGTGACACAGATCCAAAAGACATTAAAAAACACACATTAAAACAAGTATCATCATTGTAACAAAAACAGTGTCCGAGGATAAAAACTCCCAGGAAGGTCATTACAAAGTGCTTCTACAGCCACTCACTCCAAAGCTTGTGCCATGCATGGGCGAAGTGCATCATCTTGTGCGAGCTTTGTTCAGTAGTGAGATGGCTGCAGGTACAAAAGCATTTCTACATCGTTCTGTTCTCCACCCAGGGGCCACAAGCCGACAGCCGGAGCGAGGGAGCCGGAACCTCACACTAAAGCTTTTAAGCAGACAGCGACTTGTAATTCCAGCTGCGGAAGCAGGCCACAGTCCTCATTGTAGACCTAATAATCTTCAATCATACCTCAAACTCTCCTCTTTTTGTGTCCCACAAAGTGTAAATGAGGCCCAAAAGAAAAAACTAGTGTTTGCAAATGACTGATTAGACCTCATCTCTATGTACTGAGGACAGAAAAAAGCTTCATACAAACCTGAGCTTCACACATAATGCTTCATCCCATTAGTGTTGACTGCTTGTTTGCACTCAGCTGTTATTACTATTATTTTTACTGTCAATGCTGCCTCTGAAACTACTGCTACTGTCACTACCTCTGCTTTACTCCTACCTCTAATAGTGGTAGTAATCCTGTTAGACTGACTGACTTCCACCTCTTTGCATTTCTGTATGTCTGACTGGCTGTTTTTATCCTTTCTTTCCTCCGTTCCTTCTTTCCTTCATTTCCTCCCTTCATTCTCTCTTTCATTAGGCTCATTGGAGATGACCTGCGCCTCGCCTAGAAGGCAGACGAGAGCAGCCAGAAGCGGCAGGGGGCAGTGACACAAAGTTGCAGTCCAGATGGAGAGTTTCCAGCAGCCCTCACAGTCTCGACAGGAAGTCAAAGCCATATTTAGATCCTATTAGATCCAGATTTAATTAGCTGTTATCGAATCAATCTATTCATCTTGTTTTCATTATGTTCTTCTATATGTAAACTATTAAAATGCTATACAGGGGATCTGTGATCTTTGTTTAACCTTCATACTCAGTTTTTTTACATGAAAACTAGATGGGCTAGAGTTTTCATGTGAGGCAGGTATCATATTAGTTTGTAGCTGTATATTAATTAGCTGGCCCTCTCAAACTACATGAATATTGAAAGCATGAATAGTCAAAATACACGGACAGAGGAGAGAAATACAACAGTTTTCATTATTAATCTGTCAGATAATTACAAAGTGGGTGACTCACCACTTTCCCCTTACATGTTCATCTTGCACATTACACCATATTATTTTATATATGTGTTCATTTTTAGTTTACCATTGCTATTGGGACATTGCATCACTTCCTATACCGGGTTGCTGGTGTTAGCATTATGTTACAGTTCACATTAAAGCAAATGAGTAGGTTAAGGAGAACAGACAACCCTAAGTTAGCTTCATTCACCTTTGTTATGTTGCAGGTTTGGACATTGTTTAATTGTTTGCTGCTTTGTTCATACTTACCATTATTTCTGCCTTTGTTCAGACCCACCATGCAGGACTATTGTTTAGAAGGGGGCTCACCCAGCATTTCCTGCTTTTTATGGTATTGGCCCAGCGAAATCATGGCTGGCAGCACTGGGCCAAACTAAGTAGGTGGTTTTCTTTCCTTTTGTTTGTTTGATGCATTCTAAAGTAATGTCTTAGGATTATTTACCCTTCATGGAGCCATTTAGTTATGTAACTGAGTCCAAGAATGTTATTTTGATTACTGTGTAGGACAATGTGCTTTGTTGTTGTACTGGCTGAAGCAGTCTAAGTGTGAACCCTACCCTGTAGAGTCAGTTGTGTTTTTTGCTCCTAAGTTATACGTGTAGTGGCGAACACTGAAAATAAAATATTCACCTCTGGTAGATCAAGGTGTCTGCTGGTTCTGCCTACCTACCATCTTCCTTGACAGTTGAGCAAGACTATTCTACAGACCGTCAGGTGTCATTTTAAGAATCCTCACATCCCACTTGTTAGCAAAGGTTTGGTGTCGCTTCATGATGCTTAAAGAAGTAATAGTCATTGAAATGTCATAGATTGTGTGCAGATCAGTAATAGAAGCTGAATATATTCAGCCTCTGATAAAAGTCGCCATTAACAATACAATATTTATTCTGTTCGCGGAATATACTTTCATGGTGCAAAATCAGACAAATCAAAATCTCTCAAACTGCAAATTAAGTGTTTCTATGCTGACTACACATCACGTTGTTGATCCAACATCTAAACCAACCAGCCTTAAATCTGGGGACAGCCACGCATTTCCCAGTTAGTGTCGAGCAACTGCAGTGCCTGGCTCCAAAAGCTGCAGCCGTGTTGATCTCGTGAAGTTATCATTGCCTGTGTTTGCTACGGAGCAAGTCGGGATCAAGTCGGACAGAAATCTAACCGGCGTGCACTGTGCGGCAGTTTCCAGCGATCAAGTCTTGGTCTGGCACATCTTTCGTTGTTGTCACATGGGCAGGTCCTGTTCCTGACAGCTGGGGTGACATGGGATGTGGTCTTTTTCCATCACAAGGGCTGGGGTATGAAGCGTCGAAGGGGCACGGTGTAGTTGCATGTACTGTTGTTTTCAGCGATGTTCTGGTAAATGAAGTTGGTTGATTTCAACATCTCGTACGAACATCAGATGTTAAACGTCTTCTCGCCGCCGTTTTTTCCTTCTTTTCGTTTTTGTCTTGTTTTTACAGACCTTCATTCTTCCATCACAGGCGTTAGCTCACTTGGTACAGCATGCAGCATTTTCAATATCTACATTCTCCAGTTTACATTTATGCTTTTCCTACCTTCTCCCATGAAAATGCCTATTATCTCCTGGGCAGCAGAAATATCATGGCAGGCCTCCCCTTTCACTATCTTGCTTTGGATCCAAGCGTGCAGATTGATGACTTTGCCACACATTTGCGCCCACATTAATGACGTAAAAAAATGGTCCTGAATCATGCGCAAATTAAATTTGTCAGGTTCATGCAAAAATGAAAGACTGTAAATGTACAAAACATGAAAATGTCTCAACTGTAAAATGATACGTTGTAAACAAATTTCAAAACACTGAGTGTTCTCTTTTTAACTGTTAGTGTGTGTCCTCTGTCGAGCACTTGTATATAATCTCTATTTTCAATGGACAAATGTACCACCTTGTGCCTCTCCCATCTTGCCAAGCATATCCATTCTACAGTTCTGTGATGCCTCTGTGACTAACCTCCACAGCTTTTAACGAGATCATTATTCAGACAGCACGGACAGGATCAATACCATCGTGGCCTCATTTGCCAATGCAAGTAATTAAGTTGCATTGATTGAGACATCAGACAAACTGATGCGTAGGAATCCAACCAATGATCTGTTTGTGAAAAACAGACAGCTGATCAAGGCATGAATTTCAAGCTATGTGAAACCAAATATATCACGAAGGACAAAAAACTACACTTGACCTCACTTTGAAGCTGATTAATTATAGTGTTCCCTTTATAACAAACAAGACATTTTATTATATTTGGGTAGGAAATGTTATTTAATTTAAATTTCATATTTAAATCATGCCCACCAAAGGTGCAATCCAAAAGTATTGCTACATCTGTGTTATGGACTAAGGAGTTTTCACTTAGAGCATAACAATGTAGGCAAAACTTACTTGCATAGGACATCTATCAAAATCAATGTGTTCAAATACCATTTTGTAATCAAAAATTTAATTTATTAAAAATCAAAAAAACTCGTAAACCAAAATCTGTCATTATGAAAGCATTCAGACACTTAATCCGGTAGTTTGTAGAAGCCTGTTTTGAAGCAATTGCAGCTTCGAGTCTTCTTGGATGAGTCGCTACAAGGTTTGCACACCTGGATTTGGGCAGTTTATCTCATTCCTCCTGTCAGATCCTCTCGGGCTCTGTCAGAGTGGATGGAAAGCATCTGTGAACTGTCATCTTCAGGTCTCTCCACAGATGTTCTATGGGGTTTAAGACTGGGCTTTGGCTGTCTGGAAGCCACTCAGCAGTGAGTGCTGAACCAAAGATGATAAGCAGTGCCTGGTTTTCACCAGACACACTGTTGGAGTTCTGCTCAAAGAGTCCCATTTTTGTCTCATTAGACCAGAGACTCTTTCTCCTCATGCTCTCAGAGTCCTTTAAATGCCATTTGACAAACTCCAAGCAGGCTATCATACGCCGTTTACTCACAGTGGCTTCTGTCTAGACTCTCTACCATAAAGACCTGATTGATGCATTGCTGCTGAGATGGTCTTGTTTCCGGCAGGGTCTCCCATCTCTGTAGAGGACTGCTGAAGCTCTGTTGGAGTGACAGTTGGGTTCTTGGTTTCCTCCCTGACCAAGGCCCTTCTTGCCTGTTTACTCAGTTTGGCTGGACGGCCGGTTCTAGTAAGAGTCCCGGTGGTTCCAGACTTCTTCTGCTTCACCATTATAAAGGCGGCTGTTCTCCTGGGAACACTCAGAGCTTTAGAAATGGTTTTACACCCTTGCCCTGATCTATGCCTCGCCACAGTTTCAGGGAATTCCTTGGACTTTGTGGCTTGGTTCTTGTCCTGAATTGTAGTGATAGTCATTTTGAAGCCAGGCTCCGCAACTGGTTTCATTTTCATTTTCATTTGCTGAAGCTTGTATTCAACTGTCTGCCACGTGATTGGTGACATCCAAAGCTTCAAATGTCACTGAATCACCAGGTTGGGCAGGGAGGGATTTGAACAGCTAAAACATTTGGCACTGGATTTTCATTGATATATCATGAGAGTACTCGTGGAAAGAGAAGAGTGTGGGATAATTTTGACCTGGTATCCCCGAATAAAGTAAACAAAATTGTGTTTGTGTTAAGTGGATATTTTTAGCCATTTTTTATTCCACATTGTCATTTATTTAAACACTGACTCACTTAATCCTGATCAGGTGCATATTTCACTACCGTCAATATACATTTCTTTTTTTGTAAGGTTTGGTTTCTGCTGTGCACTCCTGAGTTGTGAACACCAGTTACGAGTTTTAATGCTGTGGCTGTTCGGTGTGTAAAAATAACAGCTTATCAATGTTGAGGCATCTTGATGCCAAGCACGAACATTCAGCGACAATTCAGGTGCAACAGTCGAGATTATGCTGGAAGTCATCCTCTCTGTAAGCGTTATTCTTACAGTGTTTTCCCTATTCTGTTTATTGATAGATGTCTCCGTTATTATTCATATAATTTCTTCATCTACCATGTAAATAAGTATAATAACACTATCACTAGTCATTTATGCCATAGGATGGAATATTCACATAATGCTCCACATTACACGGTCCAGACAACAATAGCTGGATGAGGCCTTACTAGAAATGATTGTCAAGGATGTGTAGCCATTAGAACAAAGGACGAAGGATTCAAAGGCTTTTGGTAGATCCTATAGATTAACTATTGGATCTACATACTGCAAAATAAAAGGCCCCTAATCCAGAACGCTGTGGCCGAGATGAAGCATGTCTCAGCAGTCAGCTGAACAGCTGATATGTGGACATCTATTAACATGGATGCCTCCCTCGCAGTGACGTGCCACTTCATCACAGAAGAGATGAAGCTGTCCACAGTTGTTTTCGGGGGTAAAGAAGTTCCCTCAAACACAAACGGCAGCTCGCCTAGCCGATGCTAAGGATACCCTGATGGCAGAGTGGGGACTTCAAGGCAAAGTGAGATTGTGCAGCAATCAATCAAATCAAGTCTGACAACATGAACAAAAATACCAGTTTATGACAGCAGCGGTGCCGTGAGATTTCCATTATTGAGAGACAGGTAATATTGCCAAAAAATCTGGAGAAATACTAGGCTCTCGATTACCAGTGACCGGTGACCTCAGGACAGCTGCAGGAAGGTGATCCCTGGGGCCTGCTTGACAGTCACGTACAGTGTCAACAACAACTGTCAAATGCAACAGCTAGTGCCGTTGCCAAAGTCCAGAGGTACGGTTTGCATTAATCATCTGTTAATGATAGAAAATATATCAAATTAAAGTACCTGTAACATATATTGCGTTTGTCTAGGTATCTTAAAGGCCTACACTTGGCAAAGTCAGAAGACCCACTACAGAACTGGAGGACTCACAAACCTGTATGTCCCCACTTATTTCGGGTGGCTATGCAATATCTTCACACACCAGCATCCTCGGCGGTCAGCCGGTGAAGAAACCATCTAAAGCGCAACACTGTGGAGCAAATTATATTATTAAATAAAAACCGTCTCTGAAAATATACACACACTTTTCCATAACCACAAAATGCCCCGCATGTTCCCCAAATCCTCTTCTATTTCTGGCTGTACAGCAGCCTGCCATGCTGTTTCCTTTTAGTGCCGCAAATTACATTTGAACCCATGTTTTCATGAGATTTTACATCTGTTCACTGTGGAATGATCACAGTTGTTGCGTCACTTTAATGAATTAATGACTATAATCAGAACATCCAAAACATCATCCTCGTTTTAACATTACATTCATTGTTAGGCTTTTATAACACATACAGAATTTGAATGAACAAGTTATGCGCTGCCTGCTCTACTCAATGGCTGCTATAATTTCTGCAAATCACTACATGTCTCTTTGCTTTTCTTTCATCAAACCTCCAACTTTTTTTTCCGGCACAATGAGGAAGACACGTCAGAAGCTTCCTGAGGCTCTGCCCGTCCATCCCTAAAGAATTGTGGGACCTTATATGCACAGGTGTGTGACTTTCTAATCTATGTCCAGTCACTTCAAATTGCCCCAGGTGAACTGTGGAGTTCTAGACACATCTCAAGGATAATTAAAGCAAACAGGATGCAGCCGACCACAGCTTGGAGCCACAGCATAGGGTCTGAATAGGTTTGTAAATGAGAGATTTCAGTTTTTGATTTTCAACAAATCTGCAAACATTTCTAAAAACATGTTTTCCCTTTGCCATAATGGATTAGTGAGTGTAGATTTATGGGCAAAAAGGGGCAATTTTATCCACTTACATTTAAATGTACAACACAATAAAGTGCAAAAAGTGAAGGGGTAAGAATTCTTTCTGAAGCCACTTTATCTCAACAACTATTGGATTGATTGCAATAAAATTTGAATGCAGATATTCATGTCCCCCCTTGGGATGTATCTTCGGTTATGCCTGAGCTCCGACTAAGGAGGGGAGCATTTTTTCTTCACCAGCCACATGTCTAATTTAGTTCTGTTTTACAGTAAATATAATACATAATACATATTAGACACAAATGTCTAATAGGATAAAATGATGATTTTTATACTCAAAAGGTCAAAGGTCAACAAAAGCACTCTTCTGGCCATTACTCAACTCCATAACTCAGGAACAGAGGAGGAGATTGTGACCATATTTCACTTTTGGTCAGAGACTGAATTGGTGACACTAATCTTGGGTGCCCACCTTGAAACTGGTGATTGTGTAGATCTTCTGTACTGCCGAGTTGAAGATGTGTGTGAAGCATCCACCTTTTAGAAGTTGCAGCCTCTTTGCAGTTCACATCCATGACAGATATGGATGTGAACTGCAACTTGGCTGGTTGGTGGAGGCACACAAACTGCAAAGGGGTCATTCTAGTTTTAAAAATTAATTCTAAGTCTCTTGTTACTAAATACAGACTCTCCCTTACATTCAGAAGTGAATTTCACACTTCAGAAACACAAGCCAGTGCAGCAAAAATAGACACAGCGCAAGAAGATAGCAGGGTGGGGAATAGAGCAGGGTGTGAGACACAAGGCTCGCAGACCTAGTGGACACACACACTGGGTAGAAAGTCAGCGGAGCCACAACACGGCGCAGATGCTTGCCGTGTGATAGCACGGTGCAGAAGAGTGCAGCGCTGCTGGACACACACTCAGAGGCAAACACAGCCACGACAGAGCCGGATCCTGTACCGAGTTCTGTGCGCTGGCCTGTCCAGAGAATCTCTGTGCCGAGCATTCACATCCCAGCACCCCATCCTCCCACATTCAGCACCGTCCACGCTCCTCGCCTGGCTGAGCTCGCACAGTGAGTCGTGACCGGCCAGCCCTCCATTCAGAGCCACCCCAGTGACACTGATGTTCCCAGGGGCCCCATGTCAGAACCCTGCAGTGCCTCCTCCGGGCTTTCCTGACAGTTTTCGGACATACTCTGTTGAACACAGTTCAGTTTGACTTGGCAAAGCCTTTAATACAGAGTTTGCCAGCTCTTTCAATATGAACTTCACTGTTGATTTTGGAAGGGAAATGAAGTAAATACAACCTTCGTAATAAATGGAGGATATTTATTATAACTAAATGTCTATTAGTAACTGAATAAATGAGGCATAAATAATGAACAAAGAGGACAGTTGTGACCAGATTATGTTTCTGTTAAAATAATGTTGTTGATTGACGTATTTTGCAAGTGGCAAATATATTGATACTGAACGTTTCAGTAAAATATTCAGAGACAACGTGTTTGTTTTCCTCCAAAACATCTGATTCTGCAGTTCAACATCCACCTGTAGAGACTCCAGCATCATTAAACTGGTTTATGGTTCTGTTTAGACTCTCACGGCACCTGGTTCAGGTTTGAGAGATCCTGGTCTGGTTTAATACAGAAAAAAGTTCACAGCCACTTCAAACCTGTTTATTTACACTGAACCAAAACCACCATCTTTCCTGAACCTTAAGCAAAGAGCTGTTGGTCCCTAAACCACAGACCGGGACTCGGGATGCGAGCCCCGGTCTCTGGTGTGACAGTTGTGTGCTTTGCACGTCCGCCAGCCACCTCCCAGTGATCCCACTGCCGTTAAAAAATATGTTGCCTCTGAACATAATCCAGCCAGCGGTTGCGTTTCCTACAAAACAGATTGGCTGTTGCAGTGTATTGAAACGCACCTTCTAGGAGACGGGGTTGTTAGAGGAGCTTACAGTTGTGGAGTGTTACCACGGTTACCAAGGTTCAAAGAGTCCGAGAATTTACCCCCCGCTGACGATCACAACCTGCGTTGGGGTCAACAAACGGGTCAACAAAGATCTAGTGAGTTAATGAAGTTCTGAGGGTTCTAAAAGCAGATGGGTTCCCCAACGTATGCACATGCAGCCATTCTGTTTAATTTTGTTCTGTTTCATAAGTTCCTGACATAAAAAGTGACAGTCTGTTTACTGCAGGGGTTGTATTTACTTCTTTTCACTTTTGTATACAACTGTAACCATATGAACTTCATAAAATCACCAGCGATCAAGAGTATTATGGCGTATTAGTTGTTGGACAATGTTTTTCTGAAACATTACATAAATATTGCAATATAGACTTTGAGTATTAATATATAATGTGGAGACGTAATATAAATGTATTTCAGTGAATGTAAGAAGTCATTCAAGGAAACTGCCCTAGACTCAGGCCCAACGTAGGATGTGAGGTCCTGGCTTGAATGGGGGGAAAGTGGCGGCTGCGTCGGCTGCTGTCCACCGGCGTTAGCATTGCTTCATTTTTTCTCACATTGTACATCCAGACATTTTTCCAACTACTGACACGCCACACGTTACACATTTTATTCAATTCATGACAGGTTGTTTTCTAAATGGGCTGCACACAATTCAGTTAACGTTCTGTCACGTGTTTCTTTCATTTGATAGTAACACTTCCCTTGGCTCCTCTGGCCTCGTAGGTACAAACCACAGGGAGATGGAAGAAAGGGGGGCTTGAATTTAAGATTCTCAAGAATCTCTTTTTGTTCGGCCTTATTATCATTTGCCGGAAGCTGATTCGGGGTTTTTTTTGATAGGTTGTTTATATCTGGACATCTTTAAGTCTGTTAGATGTTTAATGTTGTTTGAGGTCTGCTTGTGTCTGTGTAGGGCTAGTCCATGTGGGTCTGTAACCTCCTTGTGTGTCATTTGGAAGATTATGTCCGTTTAGTTATGTTGTGTTAGGTTGAAGCTTTAGTTTCTTTGTTGACCTCCTTTGAATTTGAGCCCTAATTTTTGTATCTACGTTTTTCTAGTTTTTTATGTTATGTTAGGATTTATTCACTTTATTAAAGCAATTTTTTCTTTTTACACCTCCATCCTTTTGCCTTTTTAGCGCGGCCCCTGGCACAGAGCAGCCACTGTAGAATCTGTAGACAGTGTATGAGAGTTAAATAATGGTTTGGTGTCTGTGTAGTATTGTACAAAACAAGGTGATCGCACATTGACTGAAATATGACTTATCCATTTGCAATCACAGTGGTTCAGTCTTTCTACTGGTCATTTTCCCAGCAGACATTATGACTTGTCATAGTAAGCAAAGCACGGGTGTTGGTAAGACCATGAACGATGGCTCTGTCCTCTTCAAGTGTCCCAGGAAGCCATGACAGTGTGACAGTGAGCGATCATGCACAGCACCAGGACCCTGAAACCGAAGCATCTCAACGGAATCAAGCCATCACTCATTTTGTCAAAATGCGTTTGGTGAAAAAGGGCTAGTGCCTTGGAGCAGTCTTGGAGAAATTACAGTAACAAATTAGTTTGCAAAGCTACAAGCTACTCTCCGTGGAAGTAGTTAAGCTGGAGAAATATTACACTTGTTGTAAATAGCAGCTGCCTTGCAAACCACTCAGAAAGAGTAACCTAAAGGTACCACATAAAGAGTTTTGTAGAGAACATTGTGTTCATCGTTGCAGCCTTACAGTCACGCTAAATACATTTCCCTCCTCATAAAACATTTACAGAGCTGATTTTTGAAAAGCCTGCATTGTTTACACTCATGCCCGCTTGCAGTCTTCTTGCTTGCCTTGTTGGTGACTAGCTGCGCGGCCTGTTCGTCTTGGCACCTTTTTGCCACAAACGTTAAGTCATTGGTATACGAGCCCTCAGGAGCAGTGCTGAGCTGCGGGGCAATTTTGGCGTAGCAGCCACACTCAGTATTGCAACTTCCAACAACATCACTTGATGCACACCTGCCCCGAAAGTATTTTTGATCACTCGACAGTGCTAATAGTGGTCAAGCACTGAACGCATGGAAAACCCTGACCATGTAATGGGGGTAATCTCAGCTGCGGGTGTTTACCAGTCAGGGTCGATCTTACAAAAAGACCCTAACAGGTTGCATTGTGGGAAATGCCAGATTCTTTCTTTTTTTTTTATCTGGACCCATGTAACGGACTGAAAGTCAGGATATCTCAGCCTCTGCTGCTTCGATTTTTACAATTCTTTTGTACATTCTCAAACAGCCCATCTTCATTTGCTAATTAACGGCACTCAGATTTTTCTTGCTCCAGATAGTGAAGCCCTACTTCCCTGACATTTCTGCCACTTATTTAAATTCTGGGTATTAGTTTCTCTTGCATATGAAAACACTAAATGTAAGATTAAATGTCCCGTGCAAAATGTCACTTTAATTTGGAATGCAAATGTTATTCACAGCAACATTTCCTGCATACAAATTAGTTTTACAATTTTCTTAATATTTTTTTTAATAACTCCATCTAGCTTATTGAATTATATACGCTTCCAGATGCTTTAATATTATCCAGGCTTAACCTCTATTCAGTCACACAAAATCACATAACCCTACTCATTGCTGACAGGATCTGATTCTTGAAGCATGCTGCTGTGTCCCACCTCTGTCCTGTCTCAAACGTCTGGGGCAGATACTGCTATGGTATCGGAGGAGTGCAGAAAGCCACTGCTTGATTAAAAAAAAGGGCAGGCCGAACCTCTTTGTCATTTCGTCGCCATGGAAACTGATAGTAAGACCACCTGCCACACCAGCGGTACCTGACTGTGGCAGACTCGTCTGCAATAAGACACCTGTACAATAAAAAACAGTTGACGGTGTCCACAGAGCAATGTGGAGCGCAAATGAGGTAAAGCAGCTGCGAGATCCATAGAGAAAAAGAAGTGAACTAAAGGTGCCCTGTACAGCTTCCTGCTGACAAACCCTATATCATAATTATTACTTATCATACATTCACTGTTACTAACCAAAACACACTGTGTGTCCTTGAGTTCCAACGAACTTTTCAAATACTATTTCTTCATTACAAAACATCAGCAGAGTCTTCTTCTCCTCTGCCTTTTGCGGATGCATTTCTTCATTCTGTGGCGCCCTTCGCCACCAACTCTCGATTGGTGGGTAAGTGTGTAAGTAAGTGTGTAGTAGTAGAGCACGACTTACATTGCTCCAAAATGACACTCAACCCTACAGGGTACCGTAAAGTACTGGTCTGCAGGCAGTGAGTACATGGACAGTATGCTTCACACACGCTAGTTTGTATGACGTGCCATCCTGCCACCTCCAAAGACAGAAGTGTTTATAGCTGTTATTAACTATTATTATTACTTGAGGGCAGGGCCAAAAGCCTGCCGTGGTAGAAAAGGGTGAACGTAGTTGCTTGAAGAATTAAAACAGAGAGCTTGAGGGAGAAGTCCAGAAAGTTACAAACCTCGTGGGCGACAGTCGTTAGGTGATCCCATATGCGCTTCGTCCAAAGCATACTGAGGTCTTTACTGTTGGTAAACAAACAGTAAATTTCTCTTCCATGGGGATGATTGAGTGAAATGAGACAGAAGGGCCTTTCTGAAAAAGTAAGCAGCTTTTCTTCAATCTGCTCCATCTGCTCATACATTTCTAGTAAGCCAGGGTTCCCTTTACATATTTTAGTTATAGATATAGGAATAAGAAACAGTTTAGGAATGAAAACAATTTGAATGTGCAGACTGGGTAATCACCTTATAGCTTCAGTAAAACCTTCATATTTACAGAGTGTGTATACCCTGAAGAGAGGCACGGGGTGGAAGACAGTATCAAAGCGGTTCCGAGGGCTGAAGCCACGCAGCCGCAGGTCTGTCATTGCACCTGGTCTGACTGTTAAAGCCACTGAATAGGTGTTATCCTTACACATTTCAGTGCAGAAGGCGGGTTATCAGCCATTAGTTGGCTGTCAACTTTTATCTTGAAAACTTTACTGACCAAAATTTATCCTTTCATCGCACTGATCACAACTTTTTTTTTTTTTGTCATGTGATAGTTGCTGCTTGGAATTCTCATCCAAACGTAAAACTGCAACTTTTTGAGTAAAATGTAGGATTTTTGTTGTATTGCCACAGCCACTGTCAATCAAACGTTTAGCGTCTGGAATTTGTGTATTTATACATATATGTCCTGTAAATGCAAATAAAAAGCGTACATTTCCAAAATTTGAAAATAAATCAATAAAAACTCCTGCTTCCACTCTTTCTCTCTCACGTCTGCAAAATACTACACAAAGAAAACCCAATTTTAACTTTATACCGCTTACCTTTTTTTTCTCTGTAAATTCTTTAAAAATTAAATGAAATTGCTATGAAAGGGTTCAGGAAAAACTACATTTGCTTAGACGTGACCACCAAAAGATCCATACTGACATCCATATCTACAGTGGCTTCAGAAAGTATTCAGACCCATTCACTTTATTGTGTGGTAGATTTATTTCTAAATGGATAAAATTGCCACTTTTGCCCACCAATCTACACCCAGTAATCCATGACGACAAAGTGAAAACATGTTTTTAGAAATGTTTGCAAATGTACAACAGTATTCTGACCCTTTGCTGTGGCTCCAAACTGTAGTCAGGTGCTTCCTGTTTGCTTTAATTATCCTTGAGATGATAGATGTAGAACTTGACTGGAGTCCAGCAAACTGAATTGACGAGTATTGACATACAGACGAGTGTCAAATTAAAGGAAAAACCTGAATGAAGGTGGAGAAACAGAGCAAATGCAGATGCCTCCACACAGGGCAGGAGGGGTCACTGAACTATTTGATGAGTATTAAAATGGTGTGAATCATATACTGTGGCCTTCACACTCACCAGATCTTATCCCAAGTGAACACCTATTGGAGATATTGGGACAAAATTAGACAAGGCTCTCGACCACCGTCATCAAAACACCAAATGAGGGAACGTCTTCTGGAACAATGGTGTCCATCCCTCCAGTAGAGACCCAGAGACTTGGAGTATCAATGCCAAGGAGCATTGAAGCCGTTCTGGCAGCTCGTGGTGGCCCAACACCTCACTAGCTTCCCTAGCTTGTAGAGACTTAACCAAGAAGACTCAAATCTGATACTGCTGCCAGAGGAGCTTCTAGATTGATAAATAAAGTGCAAAAAGTGAAGGGGTCTTTATTCTTCCTGAAGCCACCGTATATGTAGGTACAAGGGAACAAGATGTGAAGTTGTGAATCAGCAGCAGCAGCAGCAACAGCCTCAGTCCTCTGTCTGTGTCTCAACTTGAGGCACTAGCGCACAGGTCACCTGCGTTTTGGCAGCGCTCAACACTCAATCACTGTAGTTACATGCAAAATAGACCTTAAATGTAACAATATGCTCCAGGTTGTGTTTATTTGTGCATAGCCTGAGATGTTATGCAATCTGTGTAGACAGCCGGATTCATTAAAATACGTGTGTATGAAAAATGCTGCTGTAACACCTCCTGTTTAGACAGATTGTTCCAGCGCTGCTTCTCAGGCATAGCACATACATTAAGTGTGACAGTTGCTCAACATCTTTTTGGAATCATAACACGTAATCGGCCATTTGTTTGACAGAGAGCCAGATATCTGTATTCTGGCTTTCAAGGGAGATTTAACCGAGGATGAAACAGAAGGTGAAACACTTCAATACCTCCACGGGAACAGCCACACCGATTGGATGCCATGAGGTAACAACACTGAAGCAAGCAGTCTTTTGTCAAAGTTTAAGGATCATAACTTCTCAGACTTTGGCTGCTGCTTCGTTCTATAATATTTTTCCTATTATAGACAAGTCCAGTGACAAGATGCAGGCCGAGAACGTGCTAGTCTGTCTCTCACTACTTTCTGACGTCTTTTTAAAAAAATTCCTCAAGGAAATGGTGCAGAAAACAGGGAATTTGTTGGGAACTATTTTCAGCCAGGTATTCATCCATGTTTGGTTCTGTAGTGAGTATTTTGGGCAGCAGGACGGCGTGTGTGGGCCTGAGTCAAAATAAACTCGTGTGTTTGTGCACGGTGATGGAGGCACATGTCCACTGTGGCTCACTGACGTGTTTTAATAGTTTCTGGACAACAATAGAGCTCTCTAGCACGGAGGAATAAGATACGTCGGCTGTGATACACAAGTTTGGTTTGGGTCTGCACATGGGATTTGTTGACAGTAGGAAACAATATAGAGACTTCTCCTGTCATGGATGGTGTTGGAAGAGAATCAATCATCGTCAGTTTGACGCTCAGCAAACCTGGCATCAGTGAGTGTGTCTGCCCTGCAGATGAAGCTGGGGGAATTCTTCCACATCCTTCACTTTTCAGTACAACACTCCCCCGGAGAGAACAGAAAATCCATTCTGTCTTCCTCCTGGCTGGATCTTTCTGAAGTTCAGGGAGGCAGGGCGTCTAACACAGGTCAACCTGTCCTGTAACCCCTGTCAACTCAACGACAGGTTCAGAGTTTACAGTGGTTCTTCCTCCCTGCCTGGCAAGTCTGTAAGTAGCGAAACCGTGATTTCTGCACAGTGATGAACTCAGGGGTGGTGCTGGAAACTTAACTGGTTGACTGACTGGTTGGCATGAAGGAAGCCCCTATGTGTCCAATTTTTATGTGATTAGCCTGAAGCGTCTTTCAGAAAGCTATTGTGGCTTTTGTTTGTAGAGAAATAAGACCATTTTTGAACCAAAAACCACAATTGGTGCAGTGTATGTTCACGTCAGTGTCCCCGGGTCAGATTCATGGGAGGAGGGGTGATGTGTCAGACTAAAGAGGACGTGTCAACTTTAGTGCCTTTTTTTGGTTCTACCACTGGAAGTCACTAAAGTCACAAAACCCTGCACACAGGGGATTTAAGTTACCGTATATTAAAACCAACGTTCTGCGACAGATGGTGCTCACTTTTCACACCTTTTGACCCCCCTTTGCTGACATGACATGGCCTTAATGAATAATTCTGATGATCATAACGAAAAACTAACTGAGATTTCACAGCCATTTGAAAAGTTGCTCCGATACCTTGGTCTTGACCTGATTATCCATTGTGTTTTTTGATGCGCAATGTCTGCACCCATTTTATCATCAAGCTATTGCAAGGTGAGTGCAAAGCCTTGGTCACTGACATGCGCTGCATGAACCACAACACAGTATAGAGTTATTTCGACGGCAAGTTGCAGGCCAAAGTATCTAAAATTGCTCATTAAAAGCACTGCATACAGCGATCAGATTTAAATGTATTTTTACAATATTTTTAAGTTGTATGTCCTAAATTATAGTTCCTTAGCTACGCCACAAGCGGAAGTAGCAACCAAAGTGAGCGCTCATTATTGACTGCCAGCACGAGTGAGCTGTTGAATGGATGATGAATGGACATGAGTTGTGAGTAGTGGGCAAGGAGGAGGAAAGAAATATAAGAATAGTAATCCGATTACACTGTCAGGACAACGGGCACTCAAAGGAGATGAGGAAAGATGTGATGTACGGAAAAGTGAAATATCGTCTGTGAGCCCGACTATCTTAACAAGTGGACTGAAGAAAACAATGGAATAGTTAAGGTCTTACGAGATGGCAGTTTGCTGGTGAAGTTCAAAAGTTTGGAACAGAGAAGTAAGGCGCTAAACCTGCAAACAACATGAAAAAAGAAACAAGTAAAAAGAAGAAGAACTGGGGAGAGAGGCAGAGCGAGGGGAGCGATATTGGGAATTCCCGTGAAAGAACTGAAAAAAGCACTTAAAGGAGGATTGATGACAGGAATTAGCTGTCAGCTGCAGGTATTCAGGAGCAGTGAAAAATTGGAGAGTGAATCAGAATTGCTGGAATTCAAAGACAAAGTTCTTCCTGGAAAAGCGATGGGGGGATACATGAGCTTTAACGTAGGAGCAACGTAATGTTCCCCCTCCTCTCAGAGATATGGCCACACAGCTAGTGTTTTCAAAGGAGAGCAGAGACGTGGAAGATGTGGAGCAGAACATGCTTACGGAGAATGTGGGAGTAATGGTAGGGTAAAATGTTGTAACTGCAGGGGAAATCGCACGGTGGCCTATGGAGGATGGGTAATTAGGAGGCAGGCGGTGGAGTACAGAACGCAACATAACAGTGAAGATCTTTAAAAATGAAAGAAAAGATTTGGGTACGAGCAGAAATAAAGAAGCAAGTGCAGGCGTAGGATCATCACATAGTGTAACTACCTGGCAGGAATCTTAATGGATAGGTTAAGCTTGTTTTTAGCCTATGATGACAACTGCTCCAACCAAGCAAAAACCAAAACGGAAAAAATCGAAGTTACAGTGAAGGCAACGGCAAAAGTCTGGAACATGTAAGAATTATCTTGGGAAAAAATACATGCAGATCTTCCTCAGAGGGAAGTCCAAATCATTCCATCATGTTAATCCTTCAATGGGCTGACAGCAAATGGACAGGAGTTTAGAGGATATATCAAGAGACTGGAAAAGGAAACCAGATGCAATATGCATTAAGGAAACATGGCTCGAACCAGCTGTGGTTTGTATATTCAAAGATTTTCCTGCAAACGCAAAGATCATAATCAGTGGAAGTGGAGATGGGTGTGCAATATTTATCAAATTAATGATAGTTGGAATAGTTATCAACATAAGGACCATTCATATAACCCATGCAAAAAAATAGAGGAAGAAAAATTAGACCCATTTTTAGAACGTTGGCGAGGGGGAGTAATCTGGTGTGGAGATATCCATGCACACAGCAGAGTACAGGGGGGCCCAGACAATTCAAACAGAACAGATCAGTGAATCAGAGCTGGGTTTCTTCTCCTTTCCTCTTCCATGAATCATCCGACGACCCCTCGGATTTATCTGATGACCCTGTGTCTAAAACCCTATGTGAAGCAGTTCAAACCAGCTCCACCTCCGGCAGCTCCGACAGGAACATGCTGCTACACCCTGATGCTTCAGTACTAATCATCTAATGACGTCAGATAGAATAAAAGATCAGTCAGAGGGACCAAACCAGAACGTTTACTGTAATACTCTAACTACTTTTTTCTGCTAATACTTCAGTGGGATTTCTCGTGCAGTACTTTTACTGGTAATGGAGTATTTTTACATTACTACAGTGGTACTTTTACTTAAGTGACAGATCTGAACGCCTCTTCCACAACTGTTGCGATCCCACCCATGTTAAGTTTCACATTTTCTCTCCTCAGAATAAACTACTTGATTCAAGCCAGTCTGGCTTCAAGAGCAGTCATTCTACTGAGACTGGACACGTATTTATGTACACATCAGTGGCAGTTGAGAGTAAGTACACTTTAAGTATGTCCATAAAAGTGTGTATGCTGCACTTCACTCAATATGAGTCCAGCTGACTGAAGATATAACTGAAGATTTTGATCTTAATGACCTTGGACTTAGCATCACTGATTTAGCTTCGACGTTTGCCGCCGGTGTTGATCCACACGTGCAGTTCGTCACAATGTCCACCAGGAGGCCGATCATCTTAAGCGGATCCCTTTTCATCTCTGAGGGGCCTTCGCCAATTTAGTGACAGTGAAAAGAAATTGAAAAAGTCACCCCTTCACCACAGCTATCGGCATACCGGTTACACTCTGGCTCAACCCCCATACAAGCCATTACAGAAATAATGTTACACAGATAGAAGACTTCCTTTTTCTGAGCTGGTTTCGAGGAGGATAACCCACTAAAAATAGCAAGAAAATTGGGTCACGGAAGTTCTCTGATTCCTTTCAAAAGTGTGCGGATTACTTTCCTAATTTCCAGAAAGAGTGAATGTGTGTTTACACAAACAGTGATGTGTTGGCTGTTCTGTTACCCCGTGCACGCCCCCTTAGATTAAAGGGGGAGACATTCCCTCGGAGCCAAGCTTACAGCCGGAAGTCCTCATATGGACTTGGTGAATGTGTCTGAGTGAACAGAGCCTGCGGCAGCGTGACGCAGGGCCAAATCGAGACAAGGAGAGGGCAGACAGCAGTTTCATTGGACAAAGCCCCCACCCTGGCAACAGGGCAGTTCATCATAATATGTGCCAAAGAAATACAATCAGGGAAATGAGGGGCTGAGAGGCAGTCTTAGTCCCTCTGAGACTCTGGCCAGAAACCCTAGTGAGCTGATGGCAGCTCTTACTGCAGAGCAGAAAAAGCTGCTTTGCTATCTTTACTACAAAATGTTGGTCACGCGTTACATTACAGTGCACAAAAATGTGACGACTGATAATTAATGAGGTGTTCATGAGTAGTTCCTGAATAACTCTGAATTGAGGACTCTACTGTAGGTAATGATGAGTCAGTAGAGAACAGACTGGGAGGTACCGTATCAATGAATCTTAGGTCTTGATTGGTTCATAGAGATCTGTGAGGCTGAATAACAAACACTTGTTCCTGATTAACTATGAACCACACAAACTAGCAACAGTTCATTCATAACTAATTCCTTGATCATCACACTGTTTGTGCCCCCAAAGTAAACTGCTACATGTAGCAGATAAGATAAGATTAGTTAAGCTGTACCTTTATTGTTCCCCGTGGTGGAAATTCAATTTGACACAAGCATCACGAGGGACTGTAGTCATCGTCAGAGAAAGACCTTTCCATGAATACCTGTAAAGAAAATTTGAAAAAAGAGAAAAACAAAATAGATCTGTGTGTATATGCAGCACATGCGCAATGTCCGTGTGTTGTGCGTCATCTTCGGTGGTGACAGTTTAACCGCGAGTGGTGTATGGTTGGAGGTGGGAGGTACTGGGTGCTGCGGGGCTCTGGAGTCTGACGGCCGCCTCAGCCTCGATGGATGGAGAGGGCCAAGGGGTCGTAGCTTTCTTCACCGTCCCTCTTCTCTCCTTCTCTCCTCCGTCCCATCCAGTTCCATCCAGTTCCAGCTGGCTGGCCTGCCAGTTCCTCGGCACCACAAGTCCCACGAATAAGTGGCCCCTAAATAGTTATATGATTGTGACAAGTAGCTCCTGAGTTTTTTCACAGTGAGTTCCTCAATAACAAACCAGAGACAGCAGGATTCTGAAAAACTATTTTATGCGCCATACACAGACCACATATAGTATATATTAAAATTCTCATCCAAGTCATGTTCTGATGCCTTTAAAATAAGTGTAATGAACGGAGTAAGGAGGCTCAGAGCGTCGACCATGGAGCAGTGAGGGAAGGAATGAACTCCAAACACAAACGGCTCTAACAAAGTGTAAACATGACATATATGACATGTTTACAAAAGTGTAGACAGCTGTCATTCCAGGAGCAAACATCTGGATTTATATTTTTCGTTATGAACTATATTTTGTTAAACCCATTGACTTACTGACGACTAAATGACTGGGTGTCGAGGACGCAGCTCTGCACATGTAATCCAGATTCCGGTCAGGAGTCTGATCCAGGGGTGGATCGCATGATGACGTCTGTACGGAAGATAAGTAACCTGGTTAATCATACACGCTTCTTACAGCAGTGTAAACATAAGAACCACGGGGTCACAGAGTAGGCAGCAGCCGGCCGGATAATGATGTTACCATGAGTTTCAGTAGTCTCGGCAGTCTCCAGTCTCATCTGAGTATCAGGTTTTTAGAGCAGAGCGATTAACAATATAAAAAAGACATTTTTTTAAAACAGAATCATGAGCTAAATATATGGCGAGGACCTACAGGGACAAGGTCAAGAGATGTCGACGGTCCAACCAACAGACCCCAGAACCATCCCGTTAACCTGGCTAAAAACCAGTGAAAGACTTAGAGGGTCCTTTGTGCCCACTTCTATGAAGCCTATGAATGACATAATATTGGCATGTGTTGTTGACGTAATGTCAGGGTGTTGTGTTTTTTATGTACTGCTTGTTTTTCCGGTCTTGTTTTTAGCTCCATCTGTTGTGAGGGGGCTTTTACTAATTGCGTAGTTGTTGCAGTTGTTCATGCTGTTTTTTTGTCTTCGTTTTGTTTACTTAGAGGCCTGGCTCCTGAGCAACACACCTAGGACTCTGTGGTAGTTAGTGTTGGTATTGATTGCTAGAGTGGTAGCGTGCCTTTCCATCTCATACTTATGTCTTTTCATACTGTGCGTGGGTAACCAACTAATTTTCCCCACTGGGTTTGATAACGTTATCCAACCTGACATTCACAGTACATTTTTGCTCTTTGATGGAGAATTTTTCTTTGTGGGCTGAACCTACCACAGTTGTATTTAGTTGAAGCAATCGTTATACTCTGTTCCTGCTGTGCATCATCGTGCCTGCCAGCTCTGCTTCACCTGAAACAGAGGGGAGGTCTGGCCTCCAGAAACTCACTTACTGGCACTGTCTGGGGATCGGAAAGAAACATTCCTCCACTGATTATCAGAGAATCCATTAGCCAGTGACGCTTGCTGCTGTGGGTCTGCTTCTGCTTGTTTGCTTCCGAAATCTGTTGTGATCAGTGAGCGAGAGAGGAGCGACAGAATAACCCAGTGACTTCTATCTGTGTGTTTTATATTTCTGTCGGAGTTAACGGATGTAACATAGCGCAGCAATCCTTGATCTGCGCATGGATGTTCGTTCTTGACTTTTGCGAATAGTATGGTGATGAGTATCTAAGCTCAAAGCTCCACTTACTAATGACTTGGAGCTTTCATGCCCCATATTTGACCTCTTCCGTACGATCTTTGTTACCAGTTCTTCCTGTTTTACAGCTATATTTGATCATAGTTTAGTAAGAAGTCACTCTGTTTTCCAGTCTGTTCCAGTTTTTAAAATACTGTCCACACTCCAGTTTTTCTTTGCTGCTGTATTGTGAAGTATTAAGTTAGTGTCGGTGAAACTTAACACTTTCTGCGCAGGGGTTTCATATTAATAGCTTTCTCTCGGGGTAAAAGGCATTCTGTATTATTTCCAAATCCTGGTACATTTTTTATTGTGAAACTTCTGCTGTAAGTCTAATAATAAGTTTAGTAATAGCTGGAAACACTGCGAAGCAGTATTTCTGCGGGGGGTATGACCTGACTCCATTGTTGTACTGATGGAATTAAGAAAATATGCTAAATTGACCATGTGTGGGCTACATTGCTGTTAAACCTGCCTTCATCAGGCCCCTTTTATTTTGAGGATTTACATTAAACAGAGTGTGAAAGACAAACCCCCCAGAAAAGCAGCAAACATTCACGATGTGGACAAGCACAGAGATGTTTTGGAAATTCCCAGTTCAAGTTCAGCTGGAGACATAGTTGACTGGCGGTCGGTCGATCTCAGCCTTAGTTCTGTTGTGAGCAGCCATGTTCAGACAGCACTCAAAGCCCAGTACACAATGAGTGGTTATGCCTGCAACTTCCAACGCAAATGTGTTTCCCAAAATGTCAAACTGTTTTTTTTTGCCACTATACTTAAAGTATAAACAGTTGCCTTTTTTCCACTTCCAGCAGACACAGAGCATCATTAGCATTCTGTTAGAGACCTGCTTCTGGCCACCTGCGAACGTTAGTCCAGCAATGATATACTGCCTCCTGTGGCTGGAGACAAGGCTGATGAGAGTAGCAGCTCAACCAAAACAGTGAAAACAAAAACAAAGAGCTGAAAGATGCTAAACACAGTCATTTAGCCCATTGTTCATTTAAAAACACTGATTAGTGCAGCTTTAAATTCAACATGAGGGAATGACCCAACCTCTGCCCTGATTAACAGCAAAGACACAGATTCAAACACAGTGAATGATGATGACTTGCTTGGCCCTGGAAGTCTACCAGTCTGGCCCTGAGAGGCTGCTCCTACAAGCATGAAATGCTTCGTGAGCAGGATGCATTTCTTGTGCGTGCTTGACTTTCTATTCTTCTATTGCCAGTGTGTAAAACAGGGTTTAGTGATGTTTGTGTGATTTTACCTTCAGGTTACAGCCGGTTAAAGGAGAGGAGCCCACGAATTCTGTGAATTTACTGTGATGTCTTTGTTCATCTCATTTGTCCTGGATCGCAGTGCACAGCGCATGACTCCTCTTGGAGCGGTTGTGTAACACTGTTTCTGGCAGGATATGACTGTGGAGATGGTGGTGATTAACTGTTGGCGTGTCATCATGCTAATCACCCCTCCCTAATCACGTGTGAGTTTCTGAGCTCTACAGACAGACCTGTTTATTTTTCCTTTCCCGGCGCTAGAGATGTGCATAACACAAGACGTCAGCACTGAAAATCCCAGAAGAAAGTCAAAGGAGACAACAGTTCAAGTATCTAATGGAGACTTCACCAGTTCAACGGACGATAAAACAAAAACATTTCTATTGTTGATTTTCGAGTCCAAACAGAGGAGAGGCAGAATGCGTTAAATGTCCTCTTGGTCAACATTTTCAAACAAAGAAAGAATAAAACGTTGTCAATTTGTTACATAAATGTTGTGACACAAGATAAAGTAGAGCTGGTACTGCTGTAGATATCTGGCTTGTGTTAAGAGCAGTAAGACGCATTCTTTTTCTCACCTAGATAGCCTATCCCAATAAGCCCACGACATATGAAGTGTAACCGGGGTCTCGTTTCCCCCTCTCGCGGCACCGTATGCTCACAGTAAAACCGGTAATGGGCTGACTGGTTGGTCCCACCTGCACTGGGCGGTGGACAGATGGAGCAGAGAGCAGAACCCCCGACAGACCAGCTCTCCTGCTGGCTGCGTCCTTCGGGACAGCTCTCTCTCTCTGCTGGCCACCATCGAAGCTACAGGCTTGACTCTGCAGTGAAACGGGGGATATTTAAAGGAGTGGTTGAAGGTTTGGAGGGGCAGGTGATGGAACAGTCATTCTCTGAGGTTTGTTTTATTTAATGACAAAAGACAGTGCGTGTGTTTCGCATTTTGTGGTGCTGCCCTGCTATTTAGTGAAAAACAAACTTGGTGATTTTGAAAAAAGCCACACAGCCCTACTGGGAAAGGTACTTACATTAGTTACATTATTACTGTATGTAACGCTTCCTGTCTTTGTCTCTTGTATTTTCTCTGTGCATTCGTGGAGTGATACGTCCAAGAATAGCCATGGTTTGTCACTTAAATTGAAACAGGTGTTGCTTTGCCTTACAGCTCTGCATTTATTTGCTCCCATCCTTCCGTTTCCAAACTTCCCTTAGACTTTGTTTGCATTCCTGCCACCTTTGAATATCACAAGCGTGTAAGAGTGAGTGAGAAATGGATGCTTGCTTTGAAAATTGGGGTATGTGAATTTTGAAACATTTGCGCATTTTGTCTGTGGAGATTCTCAGTCTTCCAGGTCATGGTTATCCAAGAAGAGTCGAATCGACGGCAACTAGACTTGATTGTAGAACTTGAAGACATTTCATTTCTCATCCAAGAGGCTTCTGCAGTTCTTTGCACATTTTATGCTTATGAAGGAATCGGACACTAGTCTGGCAAAAACAGATTTATTTCAACCGCGTGGTGGACAGCAAAGTGTCCGTGCATTGCTAGAGGAGCTGACAGCTTTGGACCTCTTAAATTTGGCCATCTCCCAGATATGTGTATCTTATAGAGACATGTCTTGCTGTATTCCGAACTTGTTTACTTTCACGCAAACAATCAAACGGCAAAAGTTCCAAAATAAACTCGAAATAGAAACAATTGTCCAAATATGGATACACTGGTTTTAAATCAGTAACGAGAAGTTTATACAGACAGGCTGAGTACTTCGACTGCTCTCAAACATCAAGCCTTCCTGTGTGAAGTCACTCTCCCTGGTTTATTGGTCTGGTTGACCTCAGTTTCAGTAAATGTTATTATTGTAAAATACAATTCGATAAGCATATACTTTTGAGAGTTTATTCAGACTGTGGAACTGCTGACATTCTGATCCAGAGTGGTTTTATCAGCCAAACTCAGCCCTTCTATGGTCTGTTATTGTTATCCTGTGTACACTGAAACTGGGAAATAAGATAGTGGGCAGCTAGCTAATTGTGCTTTTTTTTGGCTGTTTGCAGCATTTCCAAAAGCAGCTCTAAAACAAGTGGGAATAATAACGAGACAACTGTATACAGTATGCATGCAGCAGGGATCCATAACACTCTGTCAGCCACAGAATCTTATCAAATCAAAAGGAGCACAAAAATCATTCATATGAGTAACAAAGTTCATTTATATCCATAACACCTTTCCATAGGAATCATCGCCAAAGTGCATCATATGGCTAAAAATATGTGGACAGTCTGATAAAGTACGTAGACGTGCAAACATTTCATTCATGTTTGATAGCTGAACATGTGTTTCCGAAACCACGGGCATTAATCTACTGGTATAACTGCTACTGCCTTCACTCCTCTAGTTTCAGGTTTCCCACCAAATTTTAGAGGCTGGCTGCAGGGATTTTCTCCCATTCAGGCCAAAGAGCATCAGAGTGGTCCAACAGCAATCAGTTGGATGAGGTTGAGGTCAGAACATACCAGACAAAACTTGATAAACGAGAATTAATGAAATTTATTGTAACTTAATGAATCAAATGCAGCAATCAAATGAATAAATGCAGCAATTCTAATGAACAGAGATTAATGAGGGAAGAAAAATAGATGAATAAAATTGATCTTTGAAGTTTAAAATGAATTCTTCATTTAGTTTGGCTTCAGTAAACTAAGGTGTGTCAATTAGGATGATCAGGGGATGGAACCTAGGAGAATGAGTAATTTCTCTAGGGAATAAGACTTAACAGTTCAGAGCACTATCCAACGGCAACTCTCATCATAGGCAGCAGAAGTCAATGTCAGCCCACTCTGTAGCATCGGGTCGGAGCTGGGCCCTTTCAGCTGGATCCAAAGTCATTGGGCGCTGACCGTACTTGCAGCTTCTCAGTGATGCGTCGCTCCCTGGGACCCAACGCTCATCAAGCAACGAGTGTCTGGAATTGGGGCTGCTCAGCAGACCACTTCAGCTGGATCAAGGGTGGCTGGGTGGCTGGAGCAGAGTTTGGGCTGAGGATGGCTCTTTGCCTACAGGCAGAAGGGTTTTGTTGTAGCCTCAGCTGGTTTCTTGATCTTGCTGAAGCTACTGTCAGATAAACTCTGATTATTTCACTTTCCCTAACTAGACTTGTTAAATAGTCTTGAGAATAAAAAAAAAAAAAAAAAAAAAAAAGAAAACAAAACTTTCAGAATACTAGATTCATTGAGTTTAGTATTGAGTTGCAAACTAAGGCTGATTTCAGATAAAAATCCAAATGCGCATGCAGCTTTATAAAGAATAGAAAAAAACTCAGTAGGAATGCCGGTCTAGACGAGGTAAAATGACCGGAGATGAGGTTGTGTGAGCAGCTAGAAGAAAATCTTGAAGAACAAAAAACCAAAAGGAAAAAGTGAAGCCAAAATTAAAGTCGAACGAAGGCAGAACTGCAAAGAGTCCAGGTACCACACGTGTCAAAGTGCAAAGAGTGTCTGAGAACTCACCCAAGAGTAGGCTGCATTTCTTCTTATCAACTGGATATTCCCACCGGGTTGTAACTTTCCTCCGATGAGCATCCGCTTCTTTGTTCGAAGAGAAGGAGCAGACTTTCAAAGTACTTACTCTCGGGAGATTAATTACATTGAAGTTCTACACACTTCAGCTTTTCACTGTGGTCAGTCAATAATGAGAAACATAAATGATATGTGAGAGCATATTACAGAGAATATGAAGCAAAGCATATTGTAATAATCACAGTGTAGTAGGGAGATTTTTCAGAATGGTATGAGACTAGTGAACTCTGAAAATGATCTTCAGTTCTGTTAATGGAGGAACAAGGGTTAAACAGCACTAATTTGATTGACAGTGTGATGAACTGAAGTCTTACTGTCTCGTCTAGTAACGACATATACATATATATATATATTTATATATATATACATATATAGAGAGAGAGGGGGAGAGAGATGGGTCTGCTATTCATTGAAGGGTGACACAGTGAACATTTTGCATTAAATTCTAGATTTTATAACTCAGTCATGGGTGTTGAACTAATTTCCATAAAAAACGTTTACGGAGTAAACTCTGGGTGTTACGTGGGTGCGTGCATGTGTGTGCGTATGTGTGTGGGTAGTTTAGAAACAGACAGAGGGTTAATAGACTACTGATTAATTATGTGTTTGATTCTGATCATAGTTTTGAATATTGAATGCAATCTTTTGTCTTCTGGTCCAAGGACAATTGTATCTTGTCTTGTCCGTGTTAGACTTCCACAGTTGGCTGACCACAAGGGTGGTAACGAAAGCTGGCGTCCTGTTGTTAATTTTATTATTGGATCAAAACGTTGGTTGATCAAGACGTTAGTGCCAGGTCTGGTGTATATTACTTTTGAAACCTTTATTATAGGGTGAGAAGTTCATCTGGAAAGTTCATCTGAATTTAAAACCATTCAGTGACCCCTCGTTCCCTATGAATGGGGTCATCGTCATCCTGGAAGAGACCACTCCCATCAGGATAGAAGTGTGATCACTCAGAACAACTTGGTATTGATTTGCAGTAACCTTTCCCTCTAAGGGGACAAGTGGACCCAAACCAGGCCAGCAAAATGCCCCCCACAGCAAAACGGAGCCACCGGATCCCCTCACTGTAGGGGTCAAGCATTCAGGCCTGTACCGTGGCGAGCACGCCACAGATGCAATCATCCACTTGTCGAGAATATGGTGAAGGACGACTCATTTGACTATATCACTTTGTTCCACATCTGAGTAGACCAGTGCTTGTGGTTTTTGAACCATTGAACTCTCAAATGTGCATCCATCTTTGTATGACATTCACTGACATCTTCAGTCGACTGAGGAAGAGTTGCTCTTCTGTTTTTCCATACATGTCGCACTAATGCGCAAGCAACACGTTCATCAAATGAGCGCTGACGACCACAGTTTCGGACCCTACTGACTGATGTCTTTACCGTTGGTCTAAATGCAGATGTCACTTTATTACTGTTCCTATTGAAACACCAGCTAGTTGAGCAGTCTCTGTGAATGAAGCTCCTGACATCTGTGCCCTAACATTGAACCTTCTGTCAAAATCACTTAGATCTTTTCCTCTTGCATCTTGATACAGAATCAGGATCAACTGATGGGATGTTGACTGCTTCATTGTACTATGCAGTGCACCTGTGCGCTAGCATCTGCGTTTGTTATGTTTCTCCACTCATTTATTCAGGTTTTTCCTTTAAGCTGTCACTCATCCTTATATATACAGTATACACCAATCAGCCACAATATTAAAATCAGTTACTAAAACCAGTTTTTAATGTTGCGGCTGATCAGTGTAGCTTTCTGCCATTAGTGTAATTTCAAAAAATGTCGAACTATTGCTAAAGTAGAAGAATCTTCACTACTACTGTGTACCTCAAATCCATGGTTTGACATTATAAACACATTTCTTCCACCCCTTCAGTTTACTTCTTTTTCTGCTTCCCAGAACCTTCTGGCTGGAGGCCTGAAGACAGTGAGGTTCTCACTTTTTACCTCCTCTGAATTGGACCTGGCAATGAGCGTTGGGCAAACCTCTTTCTCATGGCATGAAATCTTTTGCTGTTGCTCTCCCAGTTACAAAGAAAGCATCTTCTCCCTCTTCTGCTGGGCACAGGAAACAAGTAGCTGTCTCACCTTAATGCGGAGTGCCTTTTTTTTTTTTAATTGCTCTTTCGTAATGGCCTCCTTTGTGCTTTTCTGCTCACTTTAACTTGTCAAACATATCATGGAATCTCAAGGGTTTTTTCTTCATAGCACAGTTTCAGGTCTTTTATCTCTTGAAGGTAGATCTTCTCGCTCTGACAGGCTAGAGGTTTTGTTTTAATATATGATATTTCTAAGTTGCTGCTTATTTTCTTACTTGGATTATTTGAAACGTTTATTTTTTACAACTGGAATGGGAACAAAGAAAGAGAAAAAAGGTGACTGAAAACAGTGAGCAAACAGCAAAATAATACAGTGTGCCATCAATGATAGTGTGTTATTTTATCATCCATTGGATCAGGTTTCAGTGCAGAGTCAAAGCTCACCAAAGCTTCACCCACGTCCAGCTCTTTCTGCAAAGGTTTACAGTGTTGTCAATGTCTCTCCATTCACCATGTCATCCAATTATGGATTTTGCCCTTTCTAAACAAACTGTAGTGGTATCTTTTTAGATGTTTTTGACACAGTCCACATTATTGACAGACCAGTAAGAAAGCTGTTCCAGAGCCAGTGGGCTAAAACAGCAAAAGACCAGTCGCCTGCAGTTTTAACAATGGGACAGACAAGAAGCCATGGATAGATGAGTAAAGAGGTCATGAATATACCCAGTTAGCTTAGAGGTGATTAATATGAATCTGGAATTCAATCCTGTTTTTCACCAACAACCAATGAAGTAAAGCCAAGACATGACTGGAAAAATGCTGCAAAATTCTGTGTTTACTGTATAGTTGAGTGATACTAAGCCAAGCAGAGGTCTGTTTATATCTGGTAAAAGAAATGACTGTGAGTAATATTGTTTATTATGGAGGAGAAAATGAATGGAAAATTCCCTCCAGAGAGCAAGGAGAAAACCATCGTATAAGGCAGATGAGGGAAAATGATGAGGAAATGCAATTACCCCAGGATGTCTGCTAAATGTCTAAAAAATGTGCTTAATCACATCTGTCAGCACATCAATCAGCACGCCACTCACACTTGTCCATTGAGTGTTTCAGAGTGGCCAACCATCACTCTCTGTATTCTTCCAGGTGTGATGTGTATGTTTTATTACATTTTATACCATTGCCACTCACGATTCTTCTCCAGCCAACTGATTCTGATCAGTTGGAAGGTGTTGAGTAAATTTTAATAACCAGACAGAATAACTGGACACTTATTATGTAGGTGTTTGTTTGCAGCTTTAAATGCGCCAGTATTAAACTGTAGGTAAAGACAGCAACAGTAGAGCTTAGCTAAAGAGCTTGGAGCTACGGTTTGGTGGCGTGGCATGACTTTTCCACTAGGTGGGGCTACAAACCTACATCGACAGCTCTGTGAGCATGTAACGTACATTGTAGCAGAGAGCCGGCTGCTGGTGGCTAGTGGTTTCTAAAAATTAAAAAAAAAGTATCCTTTGGTGGCCACTTTCGGTGGCAAGTGCTTTCAGTTTACAATTTCATCACAGGTACCACAACAATCTGTCTGAAAGAGCTGGAACGCTATGCAGCCGCTCACTGCGCACATTACAGTAAGCAGCAAAACTAAAAACTGTAGTTATAAACTTGACAGGACAGAGGAAAGTCTGCAGGGGAAACAGAATTCAACTTTTGGCTTCTGAAATATTTTTTTCAGATAGGTCTGATGGAGCTCTGGATTTACTAGGATGACAGTTGCTTTAATCCAAACAATTTCACTGTATGAATAACGTCTGGAAGGCTGTTTAATATATACTGAATATAAGTCCTTCAGATGGTCTGGTCCCAGATTTTTTACTGTGAGCTTTTCTGATAACTTCCTCCAGCTGAATGGATTTTTGAGCAGTGAATCAATACTGTTTTCAGCAAATTGTTCAACTATATAAGCCATTGTTCCCACTAGCTGCTCTGACAGCTAGAAACCAGCGGGCACATTTGGTTGGTTGACCAGCCTGGTCAATGAGACATGCACGCCCGCCTGTGTAGTGTTGCCAGGTTGGTTCAAAAACGTCATTATTAGCCAGAAAAGAATAGAAATATTGAAAAATATAAGAAAATGCACTGTGACAAACCAGGCTAACATTTTGTCAACCAACCCAAGCTCATTTTTACCATCCTATTCCATCCTAAAGTCGCAGTCCGCCCAACTGAGTGGAAAATTGCCCAGTCTGGGGCAATCAACATTTCTCTTCAGCATAAAATTTTTCCGCCCCAGAGCCAGTTATTTTGCATGCGTTGACAACCAGTCAGGGGCCACCAGGTGAAGCCAAACATATTACACACATACCACCGTCAGGCAAAGAAAAGTACATCCTTCAGCGCACAGATAAAGATTGAAGGCAAAAATTACGCTTTTTCATTAGTAATTGCACATTTCTGTACTAATATACTATTTATGTGAGAGTAACAACTGAAATTTACACACACACACACACAAAACTAACAAAAACAATTTTTCATTGAAATATGTATTTCACAATTGGAATTGCCCCTGCTAGGGTTATTTGTGTAACCACCAACAAACAACCAAATGAATAAATAAATAAATAGATACTAACTCCAAACCACGCAAATTTTCATTGAATAACAGTAGTAGGAGGAAACAGAAGTTTTAAAACTGTGTGGTGAAAGCTGGTAGCCTGCAGGTCTAAATAGGGACAACTGCAGGGGAAAAGAAAGGATGTAACCAATGTGGGGGATCTAGGGATGTGGAACATCATCTCTCTAGTAGGGAAGGAACCAGAGTTAGTGGGAGAGGTGGAGCGGAACCAACTAGATATAGTTGGCTCATCTCCACACACAGCACTGGTTCTTGAACGAAAGTCCTGGAGAGGGGCTGGACTCTGTTCTTTTCTGGAGTCGCCCACAGTAGAGAGAGGCACCGGGAAGCTTTGGAGATACTCGGGTCGCTGAACACGGGAACGAAAAGGCTGCATGAATGCAACTATGCTGAGAAGAAGGCTCTGAGCGCTTTCTGTACCTATTCACTGCTGTTCAGTGAATAGGTACAGAAAGCGAGTATACGGCCTTCTTGGAGGGAGGTATCACCAAATCTGCTGCCGTATGTCTTGGACACTCAGGTGAAGAGAGGAGCAGAGTTGTCTATTGATCACCAACTGGTCATGAGTTGTATCAGAGGGCGGGGAGACTGCCAGACAGACCTGGTAAACCCAAATGGGCAGTGAGGATGAACTTGGAATGACTGGCTGTGCTGAGCTGAAGCAGGGGACATGGACACCAAATGAGCTGTCTTCAAGCCTCAATTGTGGAGGCAGCTGCTCCAAGTTGTTGTCAGAAGGCCATCGGTGCTACGAGCCACATGGTCCTTAAGCTCTATAACGGGAGTTGTGTGATGAATGAGAGTTGTGTCAATATTCTCGGGGGGAAATCAAACAAGTTTCCAGTTGGTGTTTGTACCTCCATCAGGCTTGTCCCTTGTCACCAATCCTGGGTCCAGTTTTGGGGACCTTAGAATTGCTTCTCTGCTCTTTGCAGATGATGTGGTTCTGTTGGCTTCATCAAACCATGACCCTTCCACACGCACTGGAAGGCAGTTTGCAGCAGGGTGTGAAGTGGCTGGGATGAGAGTCAGTACCTATGAGTCTGAGGCTATGGTTCTTTGTCTGAAAAAAAGTGGATTGCTCCCTTCACTTTGGGAGTGAGTTGCTGCCTCAAGTGAAGGAATTTAAGTATCAAGGGGTCTTGTTCACAAGTGAGGGTAAATCGGAGCGTGAGATTGATAGGTGGAATCAGTGCAGCATCAGAAGTAATGCAGGCATTGTACTGGATTGTTATGGTGAAGAGGGTAAAGTCAGATAAAATAACGGCCTAGGAATGTTACTGAGTGCAAGGTGCTTCTGATTATCTGTTGTGCGACAGGTCAAGTAGCTACATCAATTTCTGAAAACTAGATATTTTCCGGCAGCAGAGGAGACTGTTTTACTAATCAGGAGCGAGGCTACAGTGTGGGATCCCACAGATTCATACAGCTCAAGGTTTTGCATTAAACCAGTAATAAATTCATTTGTCCATTCATCCATCTTTCACCATTATTGTTTAATTTCTATTTGTTGAAAAATGTAATACTGTACATTTCATCATAGTTCTCATTTTTAAAGGTTGCTTTTTTTAGTTTTAGCTTTGTTTTCATCGTGAAAAATAAGTCATCAATGAATATTTTTCATCATAGTTTTCACTGATGAAATTAACAGTGCTGGTGTGACGGAATACTCATTTCCAAGGTCAGCAACATTAGCCGTGTTTCAATCAACATAATTTTATGTGAATTTTTGAAGTACAAATTGAAATGATGGAAATGGCAAATTTCAAGAAAACCTCCTCAAAAAGTTTTTATGCTCCCTTGAGGTGGTTTTTTCCCTTTTCGAAAAAGATTTCATGTGCTTAATGGGAGATGAAAACACCTTTTCCTAAAAAGTTCTGAAGTAGCGCAGATTTAACTCACTTGACTGATCAGCTCTTTCCATTTCTAGAGAAGAAGAAGAAGAAGAAGAAGAAGAAGCTTATTCCACCGTCTTCCTGTCTCCGGACAGCATGAAACATAGCCAGTGCTAGCCGACATGAAAGAATAATTACAACTTGCTCAAATGAAAAATATTCCTGAAGCCTTCTCTCAATTTTTCTCTCATAGTTGGCCAAGGTGACTGGTTTTGTATCTTCATCGAGGATGGTTGGTGTTTGGCAAACAACTTGTTTTGTTCCACGTTGTTAACCTCTGCTTCTGCTACTCTGTTTATTACAGCCATGCGTAACGTGCTGTTACCACCACCTTCTGAAAACATTACGTAGCTGATGGAAATGCACCTAATCGCATTTTCTTTTTTTCTTTTTTGCAGCATTTCAACAGGTCGCTTCAGATTTGTTTGACAATATGTAGAAACAAAAATCGTGACTTAAAATAGGGGAAATGGTTGGCAAATATGAAACAATTAATATAGCAAGTTTGGATAACAAGTATCACAAAGTATGTTCATAATCCCAGGTTGGTTGATGAGACTGAAACTGATATTGCTCCATAACGCCTCTCTTCATTGATCTGTCTGTTCTCTGCTGGTGAAGAGGTTGTAATTCAGGATTTACATGTTAGATCCTGTGAGGCCGTTTTTTTAACCTAACATATAGGAATATGGCATCCTGAGCAAGGAGGTTGTCTTTGTGACAGATAGTGGCTCAAATGCGGTGGCAGCATTTAAGAATTATATCAGACTTTGTTGTGCCAGCCATAACATAAACTGGATTTTAAAACACACGTTAGGCCACTTGGATGAGGAGAAGCCACAGTACAGCATCATCATCAACATGTATTTGGAAGCAAAGACCCTTGTCGCACACATCAAAAGAGCAGGGTAAGAGATTTTACAGTCCTGTCACGCATGCGTTCGAAGCTGCATTTTTTTGTTCATCAGGCTACCTTGACTTAACTGTTTCAATTGTAATACTTTTTTTTTTAATACTTCAAAAATCTTCGTAAACAAATTGGAATTTTTATCACTTAGAACCTGCCTTGACTAGCGTGCATTGGCTCTTCCTTGAATTTAAGATTACGAAAGGCACTGGACAGATGACTGAAGCAAGCAGTAGAGACAAGGTGGAATATCAGACTCACAATGCTCCAATTTGTAAGAGAAGCCCTGCGGTCTATTAAGCCACATGATGTCGTTCTTCCCCGAAACAAGCTCTGTTATATCAACAACATAGATCCAGACCCTCGTGAAGACAATCATCCACCCCCTCCCGACCAATGCAACCCTGCTCAAGGGTTTATTGCGTCAGGATGGAAACAGCGTAATTGCAAAAGAGGTAATATAATACAGCGCTGATTCAAATTGTTTAGCTGATCGTCATCCAAGTAGCTGAGAGCAGCTGGGCCCTATCCAATAATATATATCATATGCAGATATTATCAGATTTTTTTTTTTCTCCTAGCTGAAAGGGAAGTAAGCCCAGGGGTTGAAATTCAATATCCACCTTTACCGCACAGCTCTCTCCCCTAGCCTGCGGTGTTGCTTAAGGAAAACTCTCAAACGCTGAGGAGTACGAGGAGGTTATCAACAATCCATGTCCAACAGGGTCATTCATATCACTATCAATAAGTACAGACAGAGCACTCGCAGAAACATTCTAATATAATTACAAAATGTTCTCCGTCGCGTATGGAGAGGCGCACAGTGTACATACACACTAATAAAAATGTGTTGCGTGGTCTGTAATGCCCTGGCCCCTGACTGCTCAGTCCTCAACGCTGCTTTCTTGCAAAGTGAAATTTTTCGTCACTATATTATGAGTGGAACAGTAGGACTGTATAGTCATACAACTGCGATACTTGCCGTGACAATGTAAAAATAATTCATCAGTGGTATATAAACATTAGTTGCCATGTTTGGGTTTATTTTCAACTAAGGCAGGCATGGTTTGATCCATGTACTGTATTTTTTCCTGTAACAGACAGACCACGGCCCTCCAAAAGGGCTAGAAACAGGGCTCTAGCAGCTGGCCCTTATTAGAAAAAGGATAGGCAGCCCTGGCCACTGTGTTATTTATGTTTTTGTGCCCTTTAGTGAAGGCATTTGTGGTCTTTGGATTAAGTCAGTGTATCCCTCATGCCATACTACCACAGGTGAACCAGTGTTCTTGCCAACGTACTGGCAAAATGATCACACAAAATGATCTAACAAAGGGATAGTGAGAACATCAAATCAGGTTCATTGCATTGCGTAAAGCCTCGAATGATTTTTGTCCATTCAAATTTTAGTGAAGGAAAGTACTTCAAAAATCAAAATCAATGATAAAAGAACATATGAAACTAGAAAATGGATTTTCTGAAGAAACTGCGGTGGCATTGCTGGCTTCTGGAATATTAGGCTAAACTGCTTCGCTGGCTGCTAAAAAAAAAAGGCTGAAGCTGAGCATCATTGCTGGAGATCAATCTACACTAGTTGCATAATTTTGGATGAAGGAGAAGATGAAGTTGTCTGAAGTGAAGAAGAGCTGAAGGATGTAAAACGTACCATGAAAGGAGTTCATTTGGAAATACATTTTTTTTAAAATCTGCCAGCCAGTATAAATTATAATTCAATAATATTATATACTATACAATACAAAAAGGCATTTCAAATACGGCTGCAACTAACAATTATTTTCATTATCGATTAACCTGGCAATTATTTTCTAGATTAATAGATTAATCGAATGATCGTTTGATCTATAAGATATCGGAAAATAGTGAAAAATGTCCATCCCAGTTTCTCCCGGGGCAAATTACACACTGTTAATTCTGAAAATGAAAAGAGGTAAATACAACCCCTGCTGCAAACACAGATTATTCATGGTTGAAAGGAACTTCAAAGGGCTTTGGCTCTAGAGAGGGCCTTTGCGTTTTTACGTTAACTTAAGGCCACCGTAGCTTGGAGAGGAAGGGGTTAAGGGAGGGGTATTCAGTTGGTTGCAGTCGGCAACCTCACCGCTAGATGCCACTAAATCCTACGCACTGCAACTTTAAATCTGAGAACTACTTGGAGACTACAATTTAAATCCATTGTTAGAGTACATCAGGTTGTAGATACTAGATGTAGAACATGTATCAGAGATATAGATTACAGTTTACTTAGGTGGATGTTTGTGTGGAAGGTAGATGAAACCTTTTATGCCGTATTTCCCACCGTCCTTGATCCCTAAGTGGGTTAAGGTTATGTTGGTCCCCACTTTTATTTCCTTCAAGGCCAAACTGTATTTTGGCTCCTTCGCCAGTCAGGTTTGACAGGATGATGACTTTAATCGGTAAATTGTCCCTATGGCACTTGATCTCAATCTAATAGTGAGTAAATACTTGTTAGTTGGAGATGTACTGCAACTGGGTAGTATCTCTGATGTTGGCTAAAGTAGTAATAATATCAGTGTGTCGTTGGGAAAACCTTCGGCAAAACTCGTCTTTTAATTGCTCTTACAAATTGTATGTAGTTAGACATCCAAACATTGTCATTGATTCAATTCAGTTCAGTTTTATCATAATAGAGGTTATCTCAGGGCACTTTTCACATCGGTCAGGTCTAGACCAGGACTCTTTATAGTTTTATTTACATAGACCCAACATTCCCCCCTGAGCAAGAACGTGGCAACAGTGGCAAGAAAAAACTCCCTTTTAACAGATAGAAACCTTGAACAGAACCCGGATCATCACATAAAGATGTATAACAATAATGAGACTAATAATAAAACTACTAGGGTGTTGTTACTAATAGGGTGAATAATAATAGAAATAAAACTAAATATAATAACAGTAATGATAATCAGAATAATTGAAGCACTGGGACCTGGGCCTCTGCTTAAAGCCAATGTCTTGATTATAACACTTAGATGTAGTTGCTTGATGAAGAATTTATCTTTCGCATACATCTCCCTCTTTTTCATATTTTTTTCTTTTGTTTAATTTACTTTCTGCAGATTTGTTTCCTTAATTCATTTTCAGCGTTTGTCTTTTCCAAAACGATAGCTCTGCTTTTAAATGTTCTCTTTTTTTATCTTTATAAATCTGGCTTTAACTGCCTGCTAAGTTTTGGCATTGTGGAGAAAGGGATGAACTGAGTATCCATTGCTAGTGCCATGCATCTGTTCATTTGCATCAGGTGTAATGTGAGCAGTATGTGTTAACTGTGTAGCAGCATGATGGAACACCAGACATGGTGTTAAGGTCCTGTTCCATCATGTCTGCATTAGAGTCTACATGGGGCAGATCTTCTTCCATGGAGGGCTCGTGTACGCTGTGAAAAGTGTACACGAGCCCTCCATGGGCATCAGCTCCAATGGATCACACAGGCTAGTTTGTCTGCAATGTTTGAGTTTTCACCTTGAAAACAGGATGCAGTAAATCTGCCATAAATCAGTTCACACTTTCTTATTATGTGCTGCCATCTAGATCCAAAAAGAATCTCAGGAATTTCTTGTGTACTCAAGTATCTGTGAGCTGCTCATCCATCAGCATCCGTCTGACTCAGAATAAGTTCATATTTTTCCATGGGCTCTGTCTAAAACCTCTGTCTATCGAGCACTGACACCTCTGCCAGCGTAGTCGTGAAGCTTGAGACCTCTTTCCAGCGGGGATTTGTCGGAGATCAGTGTTTGCGTAGGTGGTATTCAACCCAGTAGTTTGGACTGTTTTGTGGTTTCCCACAGAGCCGGCAAACTCAAAAACATGAAATAAAGGGAGACAGAAAGAAGGCAGGGACAACAGATGGAGCAGGACAGAGGACAGGCTGGGGGTTGGGATGGGAGAACCAGGATTATCTGGAAGTCCAGTCTTCTTTGGCAGAGTATGAACCAGAAAAAAGAAAAACCATCATTAATTTCATTAAAATTATTACTCACGGTAGTTGTATGAATTTTTTTTTAATGTAAGTTCATGTGACTGTAGGCATATACAAAAATAAATATTTACACAGAATTTAACAACAGTTATGGAGCACAACCAATCAATTAATATTAATATAATATTCATAAATGTGTGGATTTTGATCATCACATTGTTACTGAAAGTTTGCTCTCTACTAAATCTAACGGAGCTAAACGGTTTCCCACAGCGAGTATTGTTGTTAGTTTTATCTGATTGTGCTTTACTCACCAATCAAGTGCAGATGCAGGAGAGGAAACTTTTTTGTATGTGTTTGTGTGTTAGATGACAAAACCTTTGCTAACTCTAAGCTGCACCGACTTTCTCTATTTTCTTTACCCATAAGTCTCATGGGGTGTATAAGCTCTGTCAGTATTTCAGTCCTGCAATAAGTGAAATGAAATTAAGCATTTTACTGTGATGTTTGTGTTAATAATACGGACTTATGTCTTTCAAGATAAACTTTATGGAATAAAAAATAAAAAATAAGAAGGTTATTTATGATGAAGTGCGTGTGCATGTGTGTGTGTGTCGTGTGTGTGTGTGTGTGTGTGTGTGTGTGTGTGTGTGTGTGTGTGTGTGTGTGTGTGTGTGTGTGTGTGTGTGTGTGTGTGTGTGTGTGTGTGTGTGTGTGTGTGTGTGTGTGTGTGTGTGGAGGCATGTAGAATCAAAGACACTATACAAGCAAAAGTTTACACATTACCAACAAACCTGACTGAACCCATCAGCTAACAAATGTCAGTTAATGTCAAACACTGCCCAGTATATACTGTATATGTTATGGATAAAGACAGTTATGCAGCATGGTGTCAATGTGATGTGTATATACAGTCTGTATTGTCTCAACTAAGGGTCAATAAGATTTTGAGTTTGTTGGGGAAAAAAGTGAAAAATGTGGAGTATTAGAAAAATTATAAGTACATTTTGTAAACATTGTCATTCAATCAATGGTGAGGTTAAACAAAGGCTGTTTAGTGAGCATATGAGTTCAGATTCAGAGTTACAGACACAACTCTGACACAACACAAGCCCAAATGTTCACAAAAGTTCACAAACTTTTTATACACTAGCACACAGTACACAGATACAAATTGGTGTTTATTTCATAGGTTTCACAAATAACAGGGTTGGTGACTTAAAAGGCGAAAACCCGGTATCTGCCACATCTCTAGCGTAAACACATTTGCTTGTTGCCTTGCATAAATTTAGTATGTTCATTTTAAATGTTTGCTCTATGACTACATTTATCATTTATACATCACATTAGCAAAATGTCAGGAAATGTATGTGATGTGTATTTTGTGGTCTCATTACATCTGCAACTTTTAATTTTGCCATCATGATAACAGAAGTCAACAGTCACCCCACCTGCCTCTTTTCTAGTCGAACTGATCACTCAAACAACATTCGCCCATTCAGACACACACACACACACACACACAGTCATACTACATACACATACACATTCATATATTTCTATACATACAGCACACACTCAACAGTCTTCAACATGTGGACTGGAGGAGTGGAAGACCCGCTCTACCCCTGAGCCACAGCCCGAATAACCGATGTTACACCAAACGGTCTCCTGGGACCTACTGGCAGGAGGCAATGCTAGTGATACGGAGACAGAAAATGTGGAGAAAATAATGAATGAGCTGTTGACAAGACGATGAAATAAGTTGTTCAAAGCCAATATAAACTAACATAAGATAAATACAGCATGGCCGACGTTAGCGTTGGGCTAATACATCAGGTGGCTTGTTAAGTCATTAGCTACATTAGCTACATAGTTCAGGAAAATAAGAAATTCCCCCCAAAATAAAGCAATCTCAGCCCTTCAGCTCCCGCAGCTGCCACCACCATTGAGAGGCTGACTGTGGTTTGACCTCATGCTTTATCCAGCCTCTTTTTGTTCGTAGCCTTTTCTACTTCTGTCTTTCTTTTCTTGCTTTGTTTGGCAGTGCAAGCTATTGTAGCCGTAGTTGGAAATGGGAATTCTGGTTGCGCCTTCTCTGCCATTCTAGCGCGACTAGCTCGCTAGCTTTAGCAATATGTCTGCCTAGCCTAGTGGGAGACTCTACTCACGTGCAATTAGTACACGGACAGAGTGTACGCAGGTAGACAGGCAGGTAGGCCGTCCGATCATTTCATTTGGCCCACATGAAATGATTGGACGGGCTTATTACGGGCCTGCGACTGCAACAGATAACAGATTTTTGTCTTTTTACTGTCAGAGCATTTGTTTTACTGATTGCTGTCCGGATGTAAAGAGAAATTTTAAAAAATACAACAAAAATGCTTCTAATATAAATTCCTTACCCTAGCTTTAAAGGATTAATCCCACCTAAAAAGCTATGATTTGTCCACTGTTTCTTCAGCAGTCATTAATTGAGGAGGTCTTTGCTGACACTCAGAGGTCTAGAACCAGATTAGTACATGTATGATTCAAAGGCTGCGACTAAATAAAATAAATGAAAAAAGAAAATGAAAGTCATTCCTTTGCATCAGCATGTGTTCTTTTTAGATTGCTCTGAACCAGTTTTTTTTGTTTGTTTTGCCTGAAAATGCACTGTTCTGCCTCACATTCGAACAACTGGACACATCTACCAATAACACCACAGTTCTTTCATTTTGACTCTGATCCAGTTTTGGCCTTAGTGCTTTGTTTACAGACTCCTCAGCAGCTGCTGAAGGTTATTTATTTGTCTCACACAAATTTTCCAAATCAGTCCAAGAATTTGAACCATTTTCTGTTTCCTTTCTAGGAGACGTGCATCATAGATCACATTCAGACCCACTTTGTGAGTACATGTGTGGCCGATGCTTCCAATACAGTAGACAAAATTTTGGAAATGTTTCGGTCACCAGTCACTGACTCAGGGATTAAAGTGAAAGCATAATGCTTCTGGACAGTGAATACCATTTTGGTGAGCCAGAACACAGCACAGTTACTGGGGGGGGAACAGATGGAAACTGTGAGTGACGACACAATGATGATCTGGGTCTGCACATATAAAAGTGACCAGTCTCCCAGTGCTCACTTCAGTGCAGGCTAGATCACCATGACGACAATCTGCAGGGTCTGAACATGAGGCAAATCTGGATGGATAGGGCAGAGCCACGGCAATAAGGTGAGTGGCTCAAAAGCTTTTCACAAAGCAGATAGAAAGGAAAATGTATTTCTTGGCAGTTTCTGACCTTTCATTTCTAGTGCCTGTATAGCCGGGATGTACACTAGGCCAAAGATATTTTCACCACGGAAGTTTAATTCCTTAATAAAAAATGTAAGCAGAATGGGACAGCTTTTGACTAAAGAGGGAAAGTAGATTGCTGAGCCCCTCTGCGATGGTATCTGTTATTCACAAGTGATGAAATGTGTCTCATTTCAATATGGATCTCTAAGGGGGGCAGAGGTATTTATCACAGCTTTTGCTGGAGCACCTCGTTCACCTGACAGTCTATCTCATCTCCACCTGGACCAGAACTCGGCAACAAAGCACTCAAAGGATTGGTTTTAAAAATCTTTTCGTGACATACACAGCATTACATGGTCAGGCAACTCTGTATTTAAAAGTGTTGTGGGGCCCTCTGACCACAGAGGGGGAATATCAGGTCCTCAGTACTTGGCGCTGTTCCAGGGTCAAAGCTGAAAACCAAAGCTTGAGGTGTTTTTGCTGTTGTTGTTCCTCGACTCTGGAACAACCTCCCAAAGATTCTGAAAGAAGACAATCAATGCACATCTTTAAAAAGCTTCCTAAAAAATGGGGTTTTTTTCTTGGACTTTCTCTTTTATTTTATAACTCGAAGGAAAAGTGTAGCCAGATTTGACTGACACCAAATAGCCCAAACAGAACCTCAAAAAAAGTACACTTTTGTTTTCATTTCAGCAGCACGTACTTGGCGATGTTGTGTAGCCTTGAATAGACTTAGGACTTGCCTCCTTTACTCTGTTTTAATTAGTCATGGAGTTAATTCAAAAAATTAATTAATCATGGTTACAATAAAGAAGAATTATCTCCACCAAGCTTTTTGGATCATCTTAGACTACAAGTAAAGTTTTCATTTATGTGAACAGTTATAAGTTTTTACAAGTCTAAAAAGTTTCATCACATAGCTGAACGGATGACAATTTAAATAGGAAAAACATGTTTCAGCTTTAGTTGTAGTGGCCTAAAATGGTGTTTGGTTTAGTCCACATCAGTCCTCGGTCATTGCGTGCTACTAAAGTCATGGCCCTGTTAACCTCTATCATGTACTTGGAATAGAAGGGGCCTGACTCACTGAAATATGGTCAAATTTGAATAAGACGAAAGTTGTCTAAATTATCACTGGTCACCCAAAACCCTTTTTACTCGTCCAATTAAATTGAATGTAACCCAGTTCAGTGCAGGCAGTCTGGCAACAGGGGTTATACACTTTATCTTTGTCTTATATATTGTGTTGTCCGTCTCGCATGTCCCTCTTTCCCTTTACTTCTTTGTGTAAAGCACATTGTAACTTCTGCTTTGAAACATGCTACAGTTTTACACATAAGCCTTGCCTGCTTGCTTATGATGACACCACTTTGACTACATATCATTGTCCTTCACAGTTTCCAATGGTTGTAAATGCATCAGACTGGTTTGCCCTGACTGCGGGCCCAGAGCTGGAGCCCTGCCATAACTACACTGAAGCTTGGCTGTGGCTGTCCTCCCTGCAGCCGGCCTACCTGGGTTTGATCAGTTTCATAGGGTTGTTGGGGAACAGCCTGGTTCTCAGCGTGTTCTGCCTGCAGAGGAAGGCCTGCACTGTGGCCGATGTCTACCTGGGGAACCTGGCAGCTGCTGACATGATCATGATGTCCTGCCTCCCTTTCTGGGCTGTCAACATCGCCCAAGGTTTCCAGTGGGATTTTGGAGAGGTCCTTTGTAAGCTAGTCAACGTGGCCATCTCTATGAACTACATCTGCAGTGTTCTGTTCCTCATGCTGGTCAGTGTGGACCGCTACCTTGCGCTGGTGAAGCCCATGAACCCCAGCCGTCTGAGGAGAGCCGCCTGGGCCAAGCGTATCTGCGTGGGGATCTGGAGCCTGGGCTTTTTCTTCAGTCTACCCATCCTGCTCTACCGCACAGTGTCATACATAGAGAATCCCGGTGTGCATGCCTGCATTCTGGCATACCCGCACCCAGCATGGCAGTTGCACCACAACATCACCGGGAACGTGCTGGGCTTTCTAATCCCTGTTCTGGTATCGGCTTACTGCACTCGTCACATTGTTGTTGCGTTGAACGACCGGGGAGCCAGAAGATTCCCAGGGGTGAGGGCAGAGAGGAAGGCCACCTACCTGGTCCTGACCGTGCTGGCTGTCTTCCTCTTCTGCTGGACACCACACCAAGTGATGCGGTTTCTTGACACTCTGGATTACTTCCAGGTCACGCCTGGATGCTTCTGGGGTCATGTCCTGGACATCGGCATACAGCTGTCCACATATCTGGCGTACAGCAACAGTGCTGTTAACCCCTTCCTGTTTGTCATTGTGGGGAAGCACTTTAGGAGAAAGGCCAAGGACGTGTTTGGAAAAACTTTGAAACCCTTGTCAAAAGACACGACCTATGTGAGTGTCAGCTTCACTTCGGTGAATAGACTCAATGAAACACAGCGTATAAGTATTGAAAAACTTGAAAAATTTGGACCATAACAACTATATGATGACCAGTGGCTGCAGGGACCTCTTCGGTAGTTACACACTAAACTGTGATTAAAACGTGAATGCACTGAAAATGTTAATTTTGAAATAACACTGTACTATTAACACTTGATTAGAGTTGTTTAATAGTATTTTCCTGCTGTGCATATTAAGTTGATATTGTGAAATTGTTTACAAACAGTCGCTTATTTTTACATCCGGCAGACACAGAGAAACATTAGCCTTCATTCATTCCAAAAACTTGGAAAAAGAAGTGTGTATCTGTGATCTGATGGCCAGCAGGCACCGCAGGACCTCAGTTGGTAATCCAACAACGTGCGGAGATGCGCATGCAGCCGAAGTCCAACGTTCACTCTTCTTTGAGCTGTTGAGGTCTCCACTAACTCCTGAGAAAAATATCTGGTTCTTTAGCTGCTAAATGCTCCACTATGGTCACCACTTAGTCTCTAACTTTGTCTGCTGTTTAATTCGGCGCAGGTAGAGTACAGTGGGCTTATCAGAGCTATCTTGCTGAAAACAACTAACTGCGGGAAATTCGGCTGATGAGAGCTGAGTCTGCATGTTAATAAAATCAGAACAAATAGCTAAAGGAACCTGAAAAGGTCTGTGGAACAGAGTGGAGCTGCAGAGTTGGTGATGATTCTCTGTGGTTTGCTTGAGGGTGAAGGATTTCCTGTATTTTTAGATTTAAAAAAATGCTGATTTGTGCAGCTTTAAGTAAAGCGTCTGAGCCAACAAGGCATGCATTGATCTGGAATGTTCAAGATGATTCTTGTTGAGTTTTTAATCCAGATTACTGGAGGCCCTATGCCCCAGTAATGCCAAGGGATTTATTAGAACAAATAGTCCACTTGGCTCTGTGTCTGTGCCCTCTTTCCCGCTCCCTTGTCTTATTACCTTTGTCATTATTTTGTTGATGTGATGAAAAATGTTATTACCTTCAAAAGACTCATTTCCAGTGGAAAATCTTGAAGATTTATGATGTAATTGATGCTAAATAACTGCTGTCGAGCTCTGAAGATGAATCCCAATGTGATCTATGAAACCTTCCATTGTCTCTGAGCTTCTTCTGTCTATCACTAAGTCCATCATTATGAAGCCAAACTATTCATAACCTGCACTATCAAGAGAACTTCTTGCGGTGCGATTAAACTGAAGAAAGGTCACATTGTTCTTTAAAGAAAGTTGTGGTGCTTATAAGAGTAGTTTAATAAAGATCCACTTGTCCAACTGGATTAGTTGTTAGTCATTTTTTAAAGAAACGTGTCTTTTCTCAGAAGATGGAATTAATGCGAATTATCCAATGTTTTGGCTTTTTTTTACCAGATCCAGCATATAATTTAACGGCGAAAGTAATCATCTCAATATTATACGCTGTAATATTCATCATTAATAGAGCTGTGATAAGAGGATAGCATGTGGCAAAGCAAACTTTTCTTTCAAATATCATTCTGGAAATACTCTCTACTTTTTAGCTTGTGCTATGAAACATTGATGGTACTTTTATTGCCAACAAATTGTGTACACAAGTAGTTTGAGTTTGGGTTTATTAACATTCATGCTCACAGTTGACAACTGAAGATCAGCAGAATTTGTATTAATACAAATAGAAATATATCCATACGTAATTGTACATCCTAAAATTAAAAAAAAACTACACATATCTATATACACACATACTCATACATACACATTTACAAACACAACCATACACTTACATGCAACCATGCATATATTTTAAAATGCCATAAAAAAAATACAATATTAAAAAAAAAAAACACAAACAAACAAAAAAAACAACAAACCCCAGATACCTTTTATTCCTTTCAGTTCTGGATTGTACAGTCTGACTGCTGTAGGGAGAGGTTGCTGCTATACACACACACACACACACACAACACACATATGTGTGTATACATATATATATATATATATATATATATATACACATCAGAAAGACAACATGTTCATTCATCAACACGAACACATGCACTGTAGTTTATTTGGACTAAGTCCCACATACACCATCCTGCTGCTGGAAATATTCACCGCTGCGCAGAATATGGATTAATCCACCACTGAAAATAGGCCCAACAAATGCACCATTGGGACCCCATAGCTCATTTGTGTGTCATTTTGTTACATTTTATTGTTAAGCAACAACTGGCGGCCTGTGAGACAGCATCAGTCAGACAGCAAAGGAGGAAGTCAGGTGACGTGGTTATACAGTGACAAAGTCTGCATAGGGAGGAGTTTGGGGTGGATGGACGGGTCAATGTACTTTAACACAGGAGACCACCCTTCATTTCCCATTTCAAACCATCAACATTGTTTCTTTTAACCATGACCGCGATCGTTCCACAACCCTAACCAAGCATTTATTATTGTAACCATGACGACCATCCTCTAACCTTAACAACATACTCCTTTTAACCCAAACTATGATCTTTCCTTAAACCTATGCATGTGCCTAAATCTAACCAAACCTTTACCGTTGCAGTGTCAGAGTTATTTTTAACAGTTTATCGGAGGCACATCTCCTGCCACCATAGGGGCACTAATTCAGGAACCCCCTGGTCGTATCAGAGGGTAGGGACAGATGACCAAATGGTTGTTTAGCATGGAGGACTCGTTGGCACCACTGCCTCCCCCTAATGTTTGATTTTTTTTTTTTTTTTTTTTAAAACATAGTAACCAGCTGTTTTAGGAAATTACTGAGCCCTTTTTTTGAAAATGAAAGTACATTTTTGTCAGCCATCTGTGAAGATTATGTCTTCAGTAGAAAACCATTGGGCTTGGGGCTGAGAGCCTCAGACAGAATAGGGAAGTCAGAAAGTATTACACATTATTGGTTTTGGTCTTTACATGAGATTTGTTGACAAGACAATATTTGTACAATTCAGCTCAATTCAGTTCAGTTTTATTTATATAGCGCCAAATCATAACAGAGGTTATCTCGGGGCACTTTTCCCATAGAGCAGGTCTAGATCAAGACTCTTTATAGTTATATTTACAGAGACCCAACATTCCCCTGTGAGCAAGGACTTGGCACCAGCGGCGAGGAAAAACTCCCTTTTAACAGGTAGAAACTTTGAACAGAACCTGGCTCATGGTGGCGGGGTGTCTGCCTCGACCAGCTGGGTTGAGAGAGACAGAGAGAGAGAGCAGGAGGAAATAGAATAGCACAATGCAGGTTCCACATAAAGATGTATAACACCAGACTTAAGTATCCCTCAGTTAGAATTGTTGCATTTCTTATTTTCACACAAAACTCTTGGAAAATACGGTACATGTGGCAGACAGTAAAGAAAATGTGTTCTCTGCAGTCAGAACAGGTTGTTGGGCATTATCTGATGTAACAATCAATAAGGAAATAGTCTGTTTGATATGTGTGAGAAATACGGAGGTTAAACCAGAAACTCCAACATCATGATCACGCATAGCCTATATAGTATTTTAATAGGCTACCCTGTCAGACAGAAGGATATAACTAAAAATAGTGCCACAAGCAGCGTCCAAGCACAATGTTTGACCTATAGGGCAGAATTAGGAAGATGCACTCACCATTGAAAGTTTTAAAAAATGCAATTATCGATTAATTGTTTGATCTCTAAAATATCAGAAAATAGTGACAAATGTCCATCCCAGTTTCCCAAGGCCCAGGGTGATGTCTTTAAATGTCTCGTGTGGTCAGTCCAAAACCCAAAGATATTCAGTTTAATATGATATGATGAAACAGAGAAAAGCCAAATCTCCGTATATGAGGCTGAAAAGAGCATTTTCTGCCATTTTTGCATGAAAAATTACTTTAAGAATGAATCGTTTACCAAAATAGTCGACGATTATTTTTCTGTCAATCGACTAATCGATTAGCTGACTAATCGTTGCAGCTCTAATTTAAACTGGTCAGTGTATTAAGAACAAAAAAAGTTGATTAGCACAAGAAAGGAATATTTTGAAAAACCTGGAACACTCAACACTTATATTATTTTAAAGCATTTACCTTTGGGAGCTTCAGGGCAAATTACACATTGTTAATTTTGAAAATGAAAAGAGATAAATACAACCCCTGCTGCAAACACACCTTAAACATGAGCCTTTCTTCTTCATTACTTTTTATGTCATCAACCTAACAAATAGGACAACATTAAACAAGACGTTAAAGGGCCCTCACAGTCCCCTGACGAGAACATCACTCAAAATCTGTGGATAGATCTAAAACAAGCTGTGTGTGCAAAGCAAACTTGAAGCAGCAGTGGCCAATATACCCTCATGCGTCCTTAGGGACATACTTGTCTTTTTCTTTTTTGATCTTTCAATCATTTTGGCTGTGTTAATCTATACAGCATACATTTTGCCAAGGGTGTGAATTTTTTGGAATTTCAGCCATTTTTGATCGCACTGCCATTAAAGCATGAAATCATGTGTTCATTGTATTAGGCTTTCATTCCTGGCTTCTAAATTGTAGTTTTTACTTTTTCCATCAGATGGAGCCATTTTCTCATGTTTGGCCTATGGATGCTATTTTCCTGGTTTCTGTTTTGGCTGTGTTATAGAGCACTGAGGTGAGGGTGTGTTGGTATAGATGTGTGTGTGTGTGTGTGTGTGTGTGTGTGTGTGTGTGTGTGTGTGTGTGTGTGTGTGTGTGTGTGTGTGTGTGTGTGTGTGTGTGTGTGTGTGTGCTGGGGGTGTGTGCATCTTTGTAGGGGTGTGCTTGTGTGCCTACATGCAAGTGTATGTGAGTGCACGTCCACATGAGCCGAGAGCAATTGGTTCTCATGGCATCAGTTTTCATTCACTCTGGTTTTTTACAGAGATAAAATGTGATCTTGCCTTTGGCCCCTCGATAATTGCCCGTCATATGCACACGCTCCCACACATGCACTCTTTCGTGTAATAAAAACTTGGGGCATCTTGGAGCGCTGCAAACTGTTGTCCTGGAAGAGCGTTGAGAAACGAAAGCCACCATTCCGAAATCCGAGGCATCCACTTCCACTACAAACTGGAGGTGAGGGTCTGAGAGCTGATGTGAAACTTGTCTTGAGTGTCTGGAAGATTTGTTCATCCTGGGGGGACCACTGGAACTTGATATGAGATGAGGGTAGTGCATGCAAAGGGGGCGGCAATGGAGCAGAAATTTCTTATGAAGCGTCTGTAAAAGTTGGCAAACCCTAGAAATCGTTGCAGTTCTTTTCATTTTAAAGGGTGTAGGTCAATCAGCCACCCCACTGACCTTAGCAGGGTCCGTTCTGATGCAGTTCTCTGAGACGATGAAGCCAAGGAATGAAACCGTGGAGACTTGAAACACATTTTTCAGATCCAGGAGGCGCTGCAGGACTTGACGGACCTGCTTAATGTGGGTTTGCTCATCAGCAAAGAAGATGAGAATGTCATCAAAATAAACAAAAACAAACCAGTTAAGCCTATCGTGTAGCACATCGTTAACCAGCACCTGAAACATTGCAGGACCAGTAGTTGATCCAAATGGCATCACAAGATACCCATAAGGCCCACTGGGGGTGTCGTGTGGGGTCGCTTGCCTGGCAATCCCACTAACGACAGGCAACACATGGAGGTGTCTTGCTACTGTGGTGTAGTATAAAGAATATTTCAATTTTCAGGGTTTTTTTTTTTTTAAATTCATGCATTACATTCAAAATAAAGGTTGATTTTCTTTTTGGATGAAGCTTTTTGCTTTTTGTTTGAAGAGTTTTAGAAAAGACAATACCATTTTGAGCACTTTGGGCATTTGGTTTCCTATAATACATTTGAACAGTGAAGAGAAACTCATTCCACTGTGTGATGATACTGCCCTCCTGTGGTCTTTCCGCTATTCATGGCCAGTCAAGTGAATGCAACACACAATGTAAAATGCATACAATAGCAATTCCTTCTCCAAAACAATATCAAGGAAATGTATGTGTGTATATGACTTCCTCCCAACTCAATCGTTATGTGCTGATGTGCATATTGTTTTCCTCATAACTCCTCGGACTCTACTACACAAAAAACCGCATGATGATTTATTACGTACATTTTTGAGTTTCAATTGCTTCTCACTGTTTGAATCCATTTAATTCTGATTCCTCTTGCTCTTGCTTGTCAGTCTTTGGCTTATATTCATTATTCTTTTTCATCCGTTCTATTTTGCTATAGGCTTAAAGACATCCATGTTTGGAGTGAGGACATTCTGCCAGCAGACCTGCCTTACAAGCAAAGGTCAATAAGCAGATACACAGGCAGTCTAGTCTACCCACAGCCTCTCGTGCAGCCTGGGACTCTGGAACGTCTTCTTCTTCTTCTTCTTCTTCTTCCTTCCAGACAACAAATGATTTCTGACAAACCGTGGAATCACACGCCTAGACCTCCTCATTTTCCCGGCATTCCCTGGATTTTCCATAAACATCACACGAAGAAACAAACTGTTTTAAAACAGAAAAAACAAAAAACAACATCTTTTTTTGTTTTTCTGATTTGGTTTTGAAACAGAAAAATCAAAGAATGAACAATACACAGATTTTGGTAGTCAATCAAGCTTCCAGGGACAATAGCATACTACGGCCACAACAGGGCGGTAAATTGCAAGATCAATGCAAACAGGCTGTTCTGGGATGTAAGGAGGGGTGTTGTTCTTATTGATTTGAGCTTTAACTGGTCAAGCACTGCGTGTCTTGCTGGTCTTGATAGAACGCTACTGACTGAAACAGGAGCGCATGTGCCAGTGGGGTGAAACACCTCTTTAGAGTGGTAATCTCAAAGATTTCCCTCCTGGTTGACTTTGCGACACCTGTAGTTACCGGTGGTAACAGCAAATGCGGTTTAATACAGCAGGTCCCGGAATTCTGGGGGCAGCAAAACGAACTACCGTCATTTTAATTTAGAGTCAGATTTTATGCTGCACACGGCCTGACTCTGCAAACAGCCGGGCACGGTGAAAGGAGTGGGTCACCGTCTCTGAGAAGGTGGAGGTGTGCAGCCTGTGGCTTTCCACTGTTGTCTTGTTTTGTAGACGCATTTTTGATGAACGATAGCACTATGTGCACACATTGCATTTCCTGTGACTTCTTTGTAATAAAAGTCGACTCCTGTTTTGCCAGTTTAATGCTTTTAATGTGAAGCTGCGGCAGTGGGAAATGTTTCGGTTTGCATCAGCAGTAACTTAATACAGCATTTTTTTTGTTGCAAATATATAAATATTTCAGGACTTTCATCAATGGGCCATCGGCTCAGTCGCCACTGTGTTACCTCATTCAGCGACCGATAGTAACTTAACAGACAATTATTTAAATAAAAATCTTCGAGGCTGCCCTTTAAAGTTTCAATGAATTATTTTTTTGGCCACTTAGAGGCAGAAGCAGTACCACCACTTGTGCCCTTGAGCAGTCACCTTAATCCTAATTGTTCTCGTGGACAACTAGCTACTCAGTGACAAATGAGACGGCCCTGACAGTGAAACCTGTCAGCAAAACTTCCCTGGATAAATAACATATTATCACCTTTCAGTGTCGATATGGTTAATGTCTTCGCTAACAATTGCTTTACACGACATCTAAGCCTTGAAGTTCAGGGTATGTGTAACAAAATACTTAAACCTCAAACATCTACTTAGCCTGTTCAGCCTCAACTCAGAGGCTTCACTCAGTGTGAAACTTCAGTCAAGTGATAACTGGTGGTTGTACCTGGAAGAAAATGGTATCGCCTGTCTTTGTTGTCAGATGTGAGTATCCTCCCTGATCTCTCTCTGGCCGTCCACCGACTAGCTGGTTGAGGACCTTTGACTGCTTCCTGGTTGATGCTACGAGCGGTTTTGTTCAGTTTACAGGCAGCTGATGTTGTCTGCCTCAGCAATCACTGAGTGGTGTTTGTGTGTCGATGGAAACGTGCTATAGTTCCCATTTTTCTTTTGCTGAATTTCTCAAAATTCCATTAAAATTTCCACTATGTTTTACTATGTCATCAATCAGTATCTGTTTATACAGCAGCCTCTGACAAATAATGTTGACGAATACATTAATAAATACTTATATCTGCTTACAATGACATTATAGTGTGTTATAATCCATTTATTAAATGTTTATGAACTGCTTATAACTGCTAAATAAGAGTTTAGCAGGTTAGCTACAATGAGGGAGATGGTGAGCCCGTGACTTTTCCTTCAGTTTGCTTGTAAAAATTCCCGTTGTGCATGAAATTGTCAGGACCCGCTGCCTCAGCCCCTGTACCCAGCTCCATGTCTTTCCTCTTGAGCCTTGTTTCTCCCCTCATCTACCATTCACCCGTCTGCCCTGCCCAACCTTCCAGCTGTTTCCACTCATCAGCAGGCCTGAAATCCCCTGAGCTCTCCCCACCCGAACCTCATTCAGTAATCAACTTTGGGCTATATACACCGGTTCCCTTCCTTTGTTCCTAGTCGGTTCATCTCTGAACCGTTCGTCTCTAGTGTTTCCTAGTTTACCAGCTTCCTACGTTACATCCAGTTGTCTGTTCCTTGCCAGCTTGCCTGCTATTTTGCCTGCCTGTAAGCCAGTCTTTTCTGTTATTAAAACACTGCAACAGCCTGTCTTGGTGTCTGTGTTTCGGTCCAGAACAGACTTAACCTTGGCAGAAATAAGTGGTTTCAACTAGTTGGATTATCTGATCCAAGCTGAGCTTAGTTCTGTTTTGCCAGCTGAGGTATGGTGATGGTAACTAATGACACTTTACGGATTCCTCAGTGGAGATGCTGGTAAACAGTGCACGCGTTAAAGGACACCAGACTCTGTGGGAGAACTTTTAGGTCCTTAATATTCAGGACAACATTTATCTCAATCGGATGTTCCATGCATCCCATCAAAGGTAAATGACAGTGGAAAGGAATTTAGCTGACTGATAAGGGCTGATACCACAGATGGAGATGACAGGTTCGACTTTACATACCTGTAGTTAATACAACTCCTTCCAGAAATGATGATTTCTATTCTAGTTTTATGTAATTTGCATGTATCACTGCATTTTGATTTAACATACTGTACGTTATGCACCCCTTTATGCACCCCTTTGGTCCCAAAGCATGGGCCTATTCCAGAGGCCAGCTGTGCCATGGTCTGACTGTCTGGCACACATGGCACACATACCAATCACTGGCATATTTGTCAGATGGCCTTTACCTTGGAAAGGTATGTGTGTGTTTTCATCTCAGTACTGCATATCTTCCCATTCCTGGCAAATGTAGCATTGCAGCAGTTTTTTGCAGACACGCAACAAAGGTCCCTCAGGGACATTGTGACTATATGGTAGCCATCTTAACCACTAAACAGGACGCCCATATCTGGCTCTTTAGCTACTAGATGTTCCACTTTCTTTATCAGCTAGTAGCAGGTGGTGCACTTTGTGTTTATCGGAGCTTTTTCACTGGAAAACAGCTGCCTGCTGCTACTGGAAGCGAGGCTGATAAGTGCAGAGTTTGCAGGCCAGAAAAAACACGATAATGAGCTGAAAGAGGCTAAAATGCACAGTAGAGCTGCAGAGTTGGTGATAATTCCCCAGCAAACACGGTGACGCTGTGCGACTATCAAGATATTGGTCATGGTTAAAAAACATAAACAAAATGAAAACTGATCCGATTGTCCGGGACGTTACCTGAACATCCCCCGGACGTTCCAGCAATGTCAAAATATGGTGTTGCAACATTGTATTAGGACAGGGAACAATAAAAAGATCATCATAAATACAGCTGTTAATGTTCACACATGCGCTGCTCTACAACATCAGTTTCCATCAAGTCTCTGTCAAGATTTCACAGAATATGCTTGCAACAGGAAGACTTCATTCAAGCCGCAAAAACATTGTTATTGGCCTTGAGGATAATTGGAGATAATTTCCTGCAAAGCTGGGAAATGTGCAACATTGTCCAGTTTCACAGGGTTCACTCACTTTTTCTTGACACACTGCTCCCGAGCCTTGAAATCTAATTCTAACTCTAGATTGTGTCCCGGTGTTGGGCATTAATTCCCGACACTAAGGCCTGAAACTCCCAGCGAGTGCTGTTGACTGGATGAGATTAGTAGGTGTCACCACGGTACTCGTCGCATCATGTAATTGGGGAGCTCTGGCGCTGAGTGTTTCCCGATGTATAATAAAATGGCCTTTGGCAGTAATTTCGCCACCTTGCCTGAAATCTCCCGCTTTCACCGTCCACTTTTCACTTTCTCTGCGCTCACTCAAAGCCTCTTAGGTACAGAAAGAGCATGCCAGCGACCTGCACATATAGTGACAGTGACACCCAGTGTCAGATCTTCAAAGTAACTGCACGTTAATGAAGTCAGCAAGCCTTGATTTTGAAACAATTCAGGCTATATGAAATCAGTTGTCAGACTGCACATGGCCAACGGGTTGCAGTTTGAACATCCCTACATAAAACAAAACACTATCCGTAATATAATATCAGTCATAAAGGGGCCACTTTATATTAATCGAATCGTTTCTATCCTTTAAGTAAATTTGCTTAGACTCGCCTCGCCGTGCTTTTACTTAATTAAAGTTTTGAATGTAGATGTGTACTTGACGTCTTTGGCAGCCCCAGGCCCTCTTTGTGGTGGTGCTGTGTTGATGCGTGTTGTTTTGTTGCAGGGCTTCCTTTGGGTGGAGCTGGAACACTTGTCCAGTGTCCCACAGGATTATCTGAGCCCCGCCCGTCCACGGGTCTCTGTGTGCTGGTTCCTGTCTCCACGCCACGTGCCCAGCATCGTCTTTTGTTTGCGTTATCTTTTGTTTTGCACTTACATCAAGGGCCTTACTCACATCAACACGTCCATGCATTAAACCACACCACTGACAATGATCCTCACACTCCAGGGATATTTCGCTTTCTCTATTCAAATAAACATTGGTTAATTAAGGTTAAATTGGCAGCGCATCTCGCTTCTTTGTTGTGGCCCCGTGTGCCACGTTGAGGCTCGTTCACTGTTCCATGTTATTCTGGAAAGTTGGTTACATATGAGTTAGCTGAGTTTAAGGTTGTGTTGGTTGTGTTTTGTTTTGGTTACACAAGAACGCGTTTCTTTCTAGTTTAGCGGGCCGTGGATGTCCGTTGATAGGGGAAAGTGGTTTCCCGTGTCATGTCACTAACCTTAGGTTGTACTGTTTTTGTGCTCTGGGAGGTGCGCTGGAGTTTGACGTATTTGGTTTATTTTGATAGGGCATTTTTCTGGGTGCTTGTGCGGGAGACTGATTTCGTCCTGTGGCTGTGTTGTAGATAGATGGAGCTCCACTTGGAGGCTGTCTGCCGTTTTTTTAATAGTGTAACAATGAGATGGTAAGCATAGTGAAACCCTTTTGTGTAAGTGCACAAGAGATCAATTAATAAAAATTGCAGAGCATTACAAGATTGATGTTGGTGATAAAAAGACAAGGAGTCTGTAAAAATGTAAAGATTTACTGCAGGAGGTAAATGAACTGGAGTCTGTAGAGGCTGCTTCATCCTCCGTGGTCTCATCTCCGCCTTTAATGGTGATTCCTGGTGGTTTATCCTTTGAACAAAACAAGGTATATCACATTCACTGAGCTGATATACGTACCATACCACATGTTTGTTAAAAAAGGGCTCAGCCTCTCCCTTTAGACACATAGCACATTATGGTAACCACATGATGCGTTGGTGTTAATGGTAATTTACATCCTGTTAACAGTAATCCATAAACATCCCGCATGGGTTCATTTCTCTGACCCCTCTGTTTTCTCTCCAGGATCAGTCAACGTCGCCAGGCCTTTTATGGCCTGGTTAGTTAGTTTTATCTTTGCTTAATGTGAAAAGCTTGCTACGGTTGTTTTTCAGGTAAGCCAAGTGTCTGTTTCTAATGGGTAGCTTACAGCTTCATCATGTCACTTCGCTGCCATTATCCATGCATGCTCATTTTAAAAGACTGGATATACCCAACGGTTTCATACCAACAGGAGACGATACAATAAGTGTGCTGGTGCGCACTCAATCAAACTCTGACCTTGGACTGTGTCACTGCCAATTAAACTTCACGAACAGACGGCCATATGTAGTTTGTTTTTCAAAATTAGCCTTAATTCTGACGTTTTGAGCATACATACTTAAGTCACTCTTCAAATGTGAACACACAGCGTTACATACCTGGAAATGGGACGCAGCATCAGAGACATTCACCCGTTTGTTGTTGGTGGTGCAGTCATACATTTTGGACTGCGCGTAAGACAGTCTGCGCGGATCCTCGCAGACCTTGGCAGATGACATAATTACACGTACTCATTTACATTACAGAGACCCTAGAGGACCCTCACGGGCTAAAGTACAATTTGGGTCTGACCCGTCCTCTCATTTCAGACCTGCTGATCCCTACCTCTTCCAGCAGTTGTCCACAGTGCGTTCCTGCCTTTCCACATCACCTGATCCTCAACTGCCTTTACACCTGCCTTCAGTCTTCCTAATCAGCCACTATATTAACCTGCCCTGACTTTCCTCGGGGACTGTTTGCCTGCTGCCAGTGTCTACTTTCAACATAAAAAGGTCGAATGAACATCACTTTTATCTCACCATCTCACTTAACATGAATAACTTTAAGGATATTATGCTTTATGTTTTATGCTTATGCTGTTTTAATTATTCCTATATAACATGTATGGTGTGCACAGGAAATAATGAAGAAGACAGTCATGTTCTTCCCTGGAGGATAAAAGGTGTCTTGCTGTGAGAAGGAGGAGAGAGATGGGACCTTCGACTACAAGGGACAAAGCAAGGACAGCCTGCTGTCATCTCTGGACTATAACAGGAGCTTTCAGGAAAGTGAGGCCCTGATAGAGAACCTGCTCTCCATCATCCAAGGGTGATAACATTGTCAGCTTTGGAGCCAGGGCCAAAGACACCTGGAGGCAGATCTGGGACAGCAGGGCTGATGGTTATTCTGCCTTCATGTTAGGAGTCAAGTGCATCAAAAACGGCAAGATGAGAACCTGGTTCAGTACCTGCTCAAGCTGCGGGGAGGGCTGAGTCCTGTCCACCACCCACAGAAGCTGCTGTATCTGCCTCCACTTCATCAGCTGCTTCCACACCTACATTTAAACACTCTGGGGGAGGATGATGAGAGAAACGACGTGGCATGTAACAAAGCCATTCTGTTGCCCCTGTAGAACACACAGCCCTTGTTGAAGATATTGATTTCTCGGACACAGTTTTAACAATAGCAGTCACAAATTTAGATGCCCGTCCACTACCAGTCCAACTAGACACCACCAAAATATTTTCAGCTTTGTCGATTTTTCATTTGGAAGCGAAAGCATGATATCATGAGGGAGAATTAGATTCTGCCCTGTCTTCATGGCTGTCCAAAACCTCAGGTAGCTCTTCCGGCGTTGGAAGACCAAGAGTAATCATTGGCATCAGCAGCCAGTATATTTTAGCTCACCTGCACGGCTTTTAAGAAGTACTGGCATGCTGACAAGCTCCAATAGCTGGAGGTGCAAGCAGAGCACTTAATCAACATTGTGTCAGCTTTCTTAACGCACAAGAAGCCATCTGCAAATCCGTAATGGATGGGCTGAGGCACAGTGGCAGATCACCAGAGGACATGGCTAACCAGCAGACGAAGGTGCTACATTTTCAATCATACGGGACTCACCTGGGGCAGGAGTGTTTGGCCAGTGAAACTCTGGCCAAACACTCCTACTCCATTTGGTGTGGATACTCAGATGCTGGCTGGTACAGACTGTCTATTTCTTCACACTACGCGGTCAACTGCCTGATCGTCAAGCATCAGAGCCAGGAGCAGCACCTCACTCTTCTGCTACAGGGGACCTTCGGGCAGACCCTGAAGACAGATCGCACCCGCAAAGTGAAGAGAAAGCAAACTGCCACTGGCAGGATAAACACAAGTTTAAATTCAAGCTCAGTTTTTTTATTTATGTGCTGTGCTTTCTCCGTTTACAGACAGTAAGACAACAACAACAACAGACTTGTTGTTCTTCAAGACTATCTGCATAGTTTCTTTCATGGTGCGCTGCTGCTTTTGGCATATAGTACAAATAGATTTAAAAATTGATGAAAAAAATTGAAAACATAAATGTAAATTGAAGTATTTTCTAAAAGATATATATAATGACTGCTCTGTTGCCTGTGAGCTCCTGAGCACACTTGCAGCATGTGGAACACATCAAAACACCTGCACTAGGGATGGCAGTTTTGATTAGAGATTCAGACTACCATTCAAACATGGTAAAACATTTCTTTCATGTCACCTAATTCAAAATTCACAGTGTATAAGAGCAAAGGTTTGTACCTTTATGCAGCATGTGTAAAATGCATTGTCATTCTGATCATTTGCCTGCCCTGCTGCACAGCAAATTGGGCTGTTATTGTTCTATTTGCAATGTACTAATGGTGGTGAACAGATAGTTATGACACTATATCATCTGAATTTTTAATTCAACACCATAGATAGATAAAAACCTAAAGCAAAGGTAAGGCTGTTTGCTGCCTTTTAAAAATGTAACTGCTTTACAGTAACGGTACCAACAACAACTCTGAAGTCACCTGTTAGTTTGTCATTCAAGTGAGGCATTCTGGTCACTGTGAATGAACCAAACTAATTGTCAATTTTACAACTTAACGTTAGTTCATGATAAGGCCATGTGGGTTGCATTGGAATTAATATTTTAAAAATTGTGTTGGCTCTTATGCCGTTTACGAAGTGTCTCCTGCCAGTCCCACTTAGGAATACAAGAGGAATACCGAAGAGTCCAATGCAGAACACAGGTTTTTATTGCAACGCAATAAGGTTAAAAAAGCATTCCATTTTATAGCCCAAAAAAATGCTGCAGTGTAGAAACTAATATACTGTGTTACCTGAAGGAGTCTCATTAAAAATAGAGAGATAATGTATGTCAAATCTATAAATGTCTCAGAAGCATTAAAAAGTAACGAGACATGAAAACCTAACCACTTTATTTCATGTAGCTGTAACAGTGGAAAAATAATGCCTATGTCCTGAGTGCTTGCAAGTACATTTAACATTTACAGGGTTAAGGCGGTTTCATTTCATGGGCTGTAACTCTCAATAGCCAAAAAGAGTTCTAAATAAGTCTCCTGACTTGAAAGTGTATCTATATCAGCATATTTGTGTGTAAACAAAAATGCATGCAGATAGGGAAAACAGTTCCTCGACAGACATCTCTCACCAAACAGGACAGGCATTACATAACATTAACAAAGGCTCTGTTTGATAGGCCTATCAGTGAGCCGTCACGCACAATAGCAGACCCCGGAAACTGGTAAAACTAAATGTGATCTCTAAAAACAATATATTTGCCCTTTTTAAACCAAAATTAGCATGTATTTTGTTTTAAACATGGGTAAACCCACTAAGAAAAGGCAACTGACTCCCTTCCCATTGCCAGTAGACGAGTTCGCCTTTCTGTTTATCTTTTTCTGGTGTGTCATGTTCAACATCGTGAATAAGCTGGAAAACAGGTTTAGTAAACAGTAGAAGGCAGTGTGGAGACCAGTGACTACGTTATGGCGGTTACTTTTTTATATCTTTTACTTCAGTCTCTTCAAACTCGACACATGCAGTGTTCCATATGAAGAAAAAAATCACCAGTGCACATTGGGCCCACAGACAGTAAAAAACAATAAATGTTCCTGGCTATTTACATGCAAACATTTGGAACTTCAATGCTTGCAAAGGGGCGAAAATGTGTTTGGCCACCAGGTTGTCATGTTTCCATCACTGCTGATTGGAGCTGGAGCCGAAAAATTGACTACTGCAGAGTCATTTGACCTGGAAATGAATGCCGATTGTGCCCTTTCCCGCTATACAAAAGCCAGATGTTAGTGGCTGTTAATGGGTTTTTTGTCCGGCCTGAAAGGGGCTTATGAGACTGGCAAAGCCAGAGCTGCAGATTCAGGTGATAACTGTCTGTAATTTCATCACTACAGGCAACTCCTTTTCCCTTTGTCCTTTAAAAGATAAATATAATTTTATTACAAAAAATATTGATTATAGTCACTTTAACTTCCATTCAATTCAGTTCAATGTTATTTATATAGAGCAAAATCCAAACAGAGATTATCTCAGGGCATTTTTCATATAGAGCCGGTCTAGACCGGACTCTTTATAGTTTAAATAATCAAGCAATTATTGTTGTTTCTCTACAGTGATAAAAGTCCTTATTAACCACACAACACTGATTCGGTTGAAAGAATAAAAAATGATAATAGCTGAGCAAGAACACACACAACCTCAGGCAACTTTCCCGCAGTAGAAGAAGCCTACAGACCATCTGGATTAACAAAATATTGAGGACGGTTGAAAGAAGGTTCACGGTACTGTAGGCTTATAGTGATATGCTGTACCCTCACCGTATGAAACAGTATGCCCGTTTAATTTTAGGAGACACAAATGAACTGAAATGTGAAGAGCCTGTGCAGGAGAAGTCAATTTCCGCTCAGCATTAAAAAAAAAATGCAAATTTAAAAAAGCAAATTATCATCTGATGGGCCTGGAATTCATCGATGCAACCCCTGGTGTGTTATTGTCGGGGCTGGAAACTGTGACTTGACTGCACCTTTGTCACTTCTCCCCAGCTGAGGCGTTCCTTCCAAATTCCACTTAGCGTGTCGTGCTTATCTAACGTTGAAAAGTTGCTCGGTTTTATTTTGAAGGTCGTGAGCGGAAGCCGAAGCCTTTTCTCCGGCTCGTCGGATCGCGGTGCATAGTGAGCGCGCGCTGTCCGTGACTTCCGTAGTTCCAGCCGAACTGCGAACGTCCACGGGTCGCTCGTCCGGCCGCGGTCCCGTCGGTCGCCGCCGTCCAGTAGTCACGCTCTGCGCTGCCGCGGCGGAACTCGTCATAGCAGCCGCTGGGAGGACTCTGCGAGCGTTCAACTGAAAAGTTGAGCATAAACCCAAAGCAAACTGGCTTTGTGGAGGAACTCCGACATACCAGTTCACGTAGACTGATATAAACAGCTGTGGTCGTCGAGTTTTGTGAAGATAGCGCCTCTATACTTTCTGTCTGTACCGGAGAGGGGAAACCAACCGCCCGGCTTGAAATTCAAAGTGAGTGCTAGTAGTAGTAACAGCAACACGGTACCGTGTAGCGCAAATGAACCGCAAACAGTCAAAGCGGTTTTGCGTGAGAGCTAAGTAGCTCTGTTTTCCCGGGGAATGCTCTCTTAAAATATCCGGAACTCCAGCATCTCGTACGTGTAGACGTTTGTGTGGCATTTTGACCTAAACTTTGGCGATTCAGTTTTGGGCGAGACTCCGGCTAATCCGTGGAACAAGAAACCGAGCGACAGTAACCGACCTGTTGGGTTGTATTTCACAGAGTGTGGGGCAAATGCCTTAAAACCGTAAATATTGTACCGAGGTTACGTGAAAGACTGTTTATATAACACTGCAAGGTTTTGTATGTCTTTCTCTGGCTGTACGTGGGTCAAAATAACAGAGGAGGAGGAGGGTAATTCAAAGGTTCCCTTACAAGCTAAGACTTGAATATAGTTGAATTTGAAACATCTTCACATTTTGACTAGAAAGTTTTAAAACTTTTTTTTTTTTTACTTACTTTTTTAACCACTATTAGGATACATTTTTTTCGCTATCTGGTCTACATCTTTTTAGCTAGGACCGGGCCATTCTGCTAAGTTTTGGATTTTTTTTTAAATACAAGAAACACACAAGAATGTCTTTCCTAATGCAAAAGCTAAACTCTACAATAACTAAACGCTGTCTGCTGATAGTCAGGCCCAGGTGGTCAGTAAAGGCAGGTGTCCCACTGTGACTGAATGAGTTTGTCACATGGCTCCATCACGTCTGGCCAGTACCAGTCAGCTTCATAAGCTCAGTGCATGCCCGTATTGATCTAGTGAATTGGATCAGTGCATTTCTTAAGGAAGTGTAGAGGGGGGTAAATTATCAAAAGTGGAGAAACATCTGAAAACATGCTTAAACTTGATAGCGTTAAGTGTTTCTAGTTTTGTCTCATGCATAAGAAACTTCCCCCGGTTATGATAAAATTATTTCAAACCACAACCTCACTTGCTGCCCTGCCAGTGTCAGACAAGGTTTGGCAAAGTTTTGGCAGGGTAAGTAACAACCGTGACACCCATCGGGGCCCACGGCACAAGTGTGCAAGTTAGTCGCCCAGGTCCAGCTTAATACAGTAAAGTCATAGAGCTGAGCAAAATGAACGAGGAATATTATCTCAGTATTTGTGAGTCTTGCTGAAATGTTTTCATAAAATACTTTTTCAAATAGGAAAATAATTTAGCAGCTTTTAATAAATTCCATAGGATTATCACATATCACTACAACTATTCTTTCAGTGAACTTCATTATGCGTATTTAGTAAGATTTAAAGCAACTGTAACTAAAATGCAAATTTAGAGTTGAGATAATCTGTCTCTATCAAAACAACCGAGAACGATTTAGTCAAAACAGGGAACAGATCCCTGATCATGGTGTTGTTTTCCTGCTTCTCCTTGAACATGCAGAGAATCATTCAAAAGTTCCCTCTTCCCCAAAACATGCTAACATTATACAACTACCACTGTCTACTACTATATCTGGAGACAACAGTTTGGGGCTAGAGCAGAACGATAATTGGTTTGCGCCTTGTCCTGTCGCCTCACATAAAAGTTGCATTACATGGCTGTTTTTCTGTTTGGTTAGAAAAAATACCATGTTATCAGTGATTTTACCACAGAAGGTGTATCTTTTTTTTTCAGGAGAAAACTAAACCAGACTATTTGATGTGTGATGGCCTCAAGCTAAAGCTACAAAGCAGGGAACTTCAGTTCAGCCATCATACATTTTACTATGTACACCGGTGCTTTTCCCACTGTGACATGCCAAAAAATCTTCAGCGGTGTCGGGCATAAATGCACTAAATGTCTAGGTTGTTTCTAGTACCAGACTGTATCCAGACCATCTACCTTTCATATGTGCATACAAGTAAAGTCATTTAGACAGACAGTTGCCTGTCAAATAATATGGCCGCCTTCTTTATAACCCTGCCCATGGCACCATATACAGTAAATAGTCAAATTGTCAATGAAAGCTAAACAGAGTCATATATGTGAAGGAATTGTGATCGGTCATAGTTAACTGAGAGATATATTCACTTAAGCTGATGGTGGCATGACGAAGGCCAGCCACTGGGATATTTCTATCTTTTGCGGTACCTCGGTAGAATGACGTGTCGTCTCTGTTTCCACGGCAGCATGAGTCTACGAGAAATCAGTGAGAATGTGAAGCTGGCCCGTGAATACGCCTTGCTGGGAAACTACAACTCGGCCAGTGTTCTCTATCATGGATTGCTAGAACAAATCAAAAAGTATGTGTACACCGTGCGGGACAGCAGTTTTCAGCAGAGATGGCAGCAGGTAAATATGGCAATAATAACTTAACAGAACATATCAAGAAGGAAATTTGGCTTTTCTGATGTTTGTGTTTGTTTCTCAGTTGTGGCAAGAAATTAGTGAAGAGAATCGACAGGTTCAGGATATAATGTCGACTCTGGAGAACTTTCAGCTGGACACGACGCCTGCTAAGCCCAGTAACAATGATGATTGTGAAATAAGGCCCGTGCATGTGGAGCAGAGGTATGGGACTTGGTTCTTTACATACAACTTTAACTTTCAACTCCTTTCATTCATTGATTAGTTCTGTTTTCTTTGTTCGCTGTTAAAACCAGTTTTTCTACTTTCTGAACACTGTCGACCTAGTTCACTGTTCACCTTTGCTGGTCACAAATTTGTGATTGGGGGTTGTAAAAGTTATTTGTATGTGAACAATAGCCCTGACGTAGTCATATGATTGAGATTAGCAAACTTGAGCCCATGATGTGAGCCTGGTTTGTTCCTACTCTGCCTTCTAGATGGGTGGCCTGTAAAACTCACACTGCCTCTTTGTTTGGTTGGTTTTTTTCTTCACGTATAAGTCTGGTTGCATTAATACACTTGAGCGTTTCCTCAAGCAATATAATGTCTGGTACAGTATGTGTTGCCTCCAGGGAACTTATAAGAATTGATGGATGATTTATTTGATAGACACAGGATAGGCATTCACACTGGAATTAATTTATTCAGTTATTTATGGTGTTTTATTATTTAAATCAGCTTTTTCACTTCCAATGACATGATAAATTTATCACAGACAGATTTTTGCAAATTATTGCCTTAGCCTTTCTAGTGTTTTTTTTGTTTTTTTTTTTGGAGTTTTTTTTTTTACCTTAGTCACTGTCGTGGTCCAGTCCAAATCTAATTACACTTATTTTCACTTGTAATTCACTTATTTATGTTCTGGAATTAATAAAACCACAGATTAACAGATATTTTGAGTAATATAATTGTTTGGAATGATAAAAATGCATGACTTGAAAGGTCTTTGGTTGTTAATAGCTCCATCTCCCTGTTTTCTTTTCACAGACATTCTCCTTGTCCTGTCAGGCGGCCTGCTAATCCCTATAAAGACAGCAAAGCTCCCAACAACCGCCTGAGTGTGGCTGTGAGGGCCCAGCAGAGGCACTCACCTCGTGGGGCCAACGGGGACAGAAGCAAACCCTCCAAGGGCAAAGAAAAGAAGGAGTCAAAAGAAGCAAAGGAGCCCACTGGCAAAACAAAGGATGATAAGGTGAACAACATGTCGGTGCTGCCAATTTGAAAGAATGCACCACCTCCCCTCATTATATTGCATGACATTTATTCAGACACAAGTATTTGTATTGTTAATTAAACAGAATCCACGTGCAGCTTTTGTACCTACAGCCTTTCCTAGCCTGTCGTTCCAGTTTTTTTTTGTCTGGGAGAAAACAGACCACAAGTTACACTCAGGGAACAGGAAACCGTAATAATGTGTTTGGTTTGCCTTCCAGAACAAAGCAGAGTTCCAGGAGAAAGAAGTGAAAAAGTTTGATGGGACAGGATATGACAAAGACCTAGTGGAAGCTCTGGAGAGAGATATTATATCTCAGAATCCAAACGTTAAATGGTATGTTTTTACAATTCATTGTTTTTTGGCTTGATTTTCAGAGAGGAGACATGAACCTACAAATTTGATTCTTTTTATATTCACGTCATGTCGTGTATAAACATGTATTCCAGAACTTTCTCTGTACTAGACAAAGATGAAATCATATCAATCCTTCAGTAGGGAAAAAAAGAGTAAAATTGAATCAAAGCAATTATCAGTCATGATAACTATGTATTGTGATGCTGCATTACACTGAAATGACTACTGCAAGAGATTTTGGGAAAAGAAAAAAAAAATCACACTAAAAGAGGTGAAACAATATTCAGCCTTGACAGCTAACAGTAGCTAGTAGTTCAGTAGTTGTCAAGTAAATAACGGATGGCTGTGGGATAGTCAAGTCAAATTTGGTTCATATAGCCCATATCACCAATCACATATGTACCTCAAAGAGCTTTATAATCAGCATAGGACACCCTCCGTCCTTAAAGCCACAATCAGAATTAAAGTTTGTTCAAGTTGAACTTTTGACCACATCATGCTATTGTTTTAGAGCTTATTTCAAGCTCTAAATTGGGACCTTCATAATTCGGGGTTATGAAATGGGGGTTGTCCTGTCAGTCTGTGAAGATAAAGCTAACTGAATCCGTTCAGGTGCAGAGCGGTCTTTAACTTTTATTTGATGTGACTTACCAGCTACCAGTTTTTCTTAATGGCCATAACTTCTGCAACTTTAGCTGTTATCAATACTACAGTCGCTTCAGAAAGTATTCAGGACCCTAAACTTTTTCACACTTTAATGTGTGGTAGGTTAGATTTTTAACTAGATAAAAACTAAAATAAAAAAATAGAAATTCTTTGGAAATTTATTGAAAATCAAAACCTGAGAGTATTCAGACACATTGCTGCGACTCCAAGCTGTGGTCAGGTGCATCCTGCTTGCTTTAATTATCATCGAGATGAGTCTAGAGCTTGACTGGAGTCCACCTGTGGCAAATTTAACTGATTGGACCTGTGTATATAAGGACTCTCAATTCACACTGCATGACAGGACAAAAACCAAGCCAAACCAAAAACCACTTCTAACGCTCGGAGTGTCCCCAGGAAGTGTGAAATGGAAGAGGTTGGACTGCCACCTCTAGGACGAGTCCTAGAGGTGGCAGTCCAACCCAACTGTGTAACCAGGCAAGAAGGGCCTTGGTCAGAGAAGTGACAAAGAACCTAACTGTCACTCTAACAGAGCTTCAGGAGAGCACCTGCAGGAAGGACGAGCATCTCAGCAGCCCTGTGTCCATCAGGTCTTTACGGCAGAAAGGCTAGACGGAAGCCATCTTGAGTAAAAGACAGATGATAGCCTGCTTGGAGTTTGTCAAACGGCATCTAAAGGACTCAGAGAGCTGGAAGACACAAAGTCTCTGGGCTGAGATAAAAATGGTTAATTTTATCCATTTAAAGTTATATATACAGCACAGTAAAGTGTGTAAAAATTGAGGGGTTTGAATACTTTCTGAGGCCACCGTTTGACACAATTTATTAATTCAAAGATTATTTTAAAAAACAGGAATATTATACCACTAATTTAAGATCAGGGATTTCTTTTATAAAAGATTATTATCATTTAACTTGCAACAATGGTCAGAATAAAAAGAATTACATATTGTCTTCAAATCAATCAGCCTCACATTGGCTTGTTCAATATATTAATGAAAGTTTCTCTAAAAACAGACATTTTGACTTCACTGTCCTTTTTTTACCTATGGCTATACAAGTGGTACCTAGATGTTAGAAACACTAGTTTTCAAGATGCAAACTTATACCTTTTGAAGAAAATTAGGTAGGGTGTGGTTTATCATGCACAATATCCTTTTTTGGCATGATTAGCAGCCTTCCTTTGAACGGCTAAAGACAATCTCTGTCTAACCTGTTTCTGTAGGGACGACATTGCAGACTTGGAGGATGCAAAAAAACTCCTGAAAGAAGCTGTCGTGTTGCCAATGTGGATGCCAGCATTTTTCAAAGGCATACGAAGACCATGGAAGGTACTAATTTAAGAGAAGTTCCTCTGATTTCTTATGTCATATGTTTTGTTATTACATGGAAGCAATTTCTTACTTTAGGGGGTGCTTATGGTGGGACCTCCAGGTACAGGGAAAACACTTTTGGCCAAAGCGGTTGCTACCGAATGCAGAACCACATTCTTCAATGTTTCCTCATCTACTCTCACATCAAAGTACAGAGGGGAGTCTGAGAAGCTAGTTCGCCTTCTTTTTGAAATGGTAAGCTCACATGCATTGTGTTCTCAGATTTCATGGATTCTGACATGTTTAGGTATAATGGCTTTTCGTTTTATCATGAAGGTTCCTGTGCAAGTTAAACAACATCTGTAAAAGTACTTGCATACTGGAGTACTTACTTTGTATTTAACTTCAGTGATCAATGAACATATTGAATACCACTTTAAAGAAATAACTGGCGTCTGACAAAGTGTAAAATTTATAATTTTGGAAAATAATCTTTTGCCATGACATTTTATTTTTGCATTTCTCCTCTCCTGGGCATGAAACAATATAACAGATGGTTGCCTAGATTAGGGCAACACAATTATGACTAAAATCTTTGGGAAATTATCTATTATAATGATATATTATTATTGTTATCTTTTAAGTTTTATAAGTTAATATGAGGAAAAAAGTAGCATTTACTCATGTACTTAAGTACAGTTTTGAGATACTTGTACTTTACTAGATTATTGTTATGCTACTTTATAAACTCCAACACATTTGAAAGGGAAATGTTTTTACTTTTTACTCTGCTACATTCATGAGGCAGATGCAGTTACTAGTTACAATTCAGATTTTTCTTAAAATACTACTGACATAGATTGAGCTACCCAGTCTTATATGAGGTATTTGACCACATACAACAGTAAAAAGCTACGTAGGCATCGATACATCAGTATTAACAATCTCATAATACATGGTAATTTATCACGCAGCTGGTCTGTTTTCAGCAGAATCTGTAGACTTTTAAGCAAGTAGAATTTTGAAGGAAGGACCTTTGCTTGTAATAAAGTATTTTTATATTGTTATTTAAGTAGGGATCTGAATACTTTCTCCACTACTGAGTATCATATCTGACATTTTTGTTATATCAACAGTAAGTCAAATTATTGTGAAAAGGATAAAATAAACATGTCTGTAGCGCTGCGCAGTTTTTTTGCCTCTTTCAGCTCTTTGTTTTGGAGTGACAGCAGGTTCAGATCGGGGCATCGGCATGTAGTTGTGGCACTCCGGAGGTACCTCCAGTGAGACGTCACAGCAGCTGCTGCTGTTTGTGGCATCTTCCAGTCAGATGCAATGGTAACGGTCGTTTTTCTGACAGATGCCAGGTGGTTTTTAAGGATGCAACTCAAACAAAGCTGAAAAGAATGAGTGATGATGAGATGTATCTGTGGCAGTTATGTGACAACAGCAGCTGCCACGAAGTGGCACTTCATGGACAAAACCCCATAATGACAAAGCGAAAACTTTTGCAAATGTATTGAAAATGAAAAAACTGGAATATCACATTGACATAAATATTCAGACCCTTTATTCAGTACTTAGTTGAAGCACCTCTGGCAGTGATTACAGCTTTGAGTCTTCTTGGGTATGAGGTTCAAATGTAATGACCACTCCCAGTGTTGATGAAGTCTGTCTGGCATAACACATGCTGGTAACATGGTGTAATGCAGGAACAGGGGTCCTGCTGCGATGTACAGTTGAAAACAAAAAGGTCAAAATTACATTAATCAGTTCACACATACTATATAAAGACAGTTTCTCACAGCTCAACAGAGCAAAAGAGTGTAGCAATGATGGAGGAAAAAGTGGGCCACATCCAGCGTTTGACTCACATGAAACCCATCAATGGGTTGAGCTAAAGTTCGCTTAAAAGTGCTATATGTAAGTATTTGCTATCGCTACATAGCCAACGTTAGCATTAACAGCTGCTTACTTACCAGTCTAGAAGGGACGTTTCAAGTTGAGCATCAAACTTCATTCATTTACTCACTACCTCTTCATCCTCTCATGTTGGACTGAGGGCAGACTGGACGCTAGAGTGACTCGCTATCACAAAGTGAGTCACTGGTGTCTATGAGACGGGCCGGTCCAGGGCTAGCTGGTTAGCATGGTAACTTCAGTAGAAGAAAAGAAAAGTGATACAAACAAAACGAGTTAAAATCAGTGTTGCTTTCAACCACTGGAGACAGCTCGTGGTGCGTAAAGGAATGAAGTTGGATGCTGAACTCTCAACAATTTCTTCTTTCATCTAGACTAGGAACACCTGTTAATGTTAACGTTGGCTAAGTACTGATAACAAAAACTTACATATAGCGCATTTTAAATAGTGAAGAATATCTTTACAGTATATAGCTACTGTATATACAGATTCAATCGATGGTCTCTAGCCTTTTAACATGAAATGGATCGATAGCAGATACAGGCTTGACATCAAAATAATAATATATGAGACAAATGTTAAGACTGACAAGAACATTTTGTGAACAATTTAATGACGTGCTGTGTGTTGAACAGGTTTCAGCACAGTTACCTACATTCTCCATCACCATCTTAACCACAGCTTCACGTATGTAAATAACGGCAGTTAATTCAACAGCAGTAGTTGTTGAACCAGGCCACCTCATGAAATGCAAAGCCCAGACAAAAATGGGTTGTAAGGCTACTGCTGTATGAGATCCAAAAAATACAAATGATAAGACCACCCAGAACTGTGTGCTGGGAGACCACTGGTCCCTCCCTCTGTTGTTGTTTTTGCACCCTGACTAGCAACCACTAAAGTTTGTCAACTAACATGACGGTCAGTCTCGACTGTATAACACCACGAACCCAGACACACTGTTGTCTAATGTTGAATCCTTCCACCGCAGCAACAACAGACACGTTTTGGTGTCGCAATTCCTTCCCAGCATGCTCTGGTGCTTGAGAATGCTGGACCTGGACCTGAGGCTCAGAGCGGAGGTCCATTTATGGACTTAAACAAAGTTCATACGTCAGAGTGTCAGGGAAGGTATATGTCCCCCTTATGATTTCTCCAGGACTCAGTCACTGCATTTGTCCTCGTGCAGGCACGTTTTTACGCCCCCACTACAATCTTCATTGATGAGATTGACTCCATGTGCAGCCGCAGAGGGACTTCAGAGGAACATGAGGCCAGCCGGAGAGTCAAGGCAGAGTTACTTGTGCAGATGGATGGTATAACACCAATGACACCTTTTTTATACACTGATTAACACATTGCAAATTAATTTACCAAGCCGTGCAGTATATATATTCAATAATCCAAAATTCTTCACATTTGTGAACAGTTAACCGCAGAAACGTTTAGATCGAAGCGTTTGTTTTTTTGACAATGTTGTTGCTGTTTCGTAGGGGTCGGGGGAGCATCAGAAAACGATGACCCATCAAAGATGGTAATGGTGCTGGCTGCCACCAACTTCCCGTGGGACATTGACGAAGCTCTGAGGAGACGGCTGGAGAAGAGGATCTACATCCCTCTGCCTTCAAGTATAGTCATGTCTTTACTGCATGGCGATGTAGTCTCCATACATACTACGACTCGTGTTGTTGAAGGCAAAGGCTCAAACAGAAATATACAATGTTAATGTTAATTGCACATGGAATGACTGCATAATTTTGGATGGGGGGGATCAAGCTTTAGTGGTGCATATCCCCAAAAAACTTCGCAATTGGTGTTATTACCACAAACCAAATGACACGCAGTGAACCCAGGTCTGTCAGGGACCCCAGAGCCAGTTGTTTGTGTTGCCCAGTTGGTTGTCTAACCTTGATTCTGCCCAAAACATTTGTACCACCTAGTCGAAGTGTACATGGAAGCTACAATAGGCTGTGGGCATAAAAATGAGCTTCCTGGCCACTCCTCTTACTGTTGCCTTTATGTTTGCAGCCAAGGGGCGAGTGGAGCTGCTCAGGATCAACCTGAAAGAACTGGAGCTGGCCAGCGATGTGGACTTGGACAAGATCGCAGAGCAGATGGAGGGTTACTCAGGAGCTGATATCACCAACGTGTGCAGGTCAAACCATTCTTCAAAATAAGTTGACTACCGTCACAGTAGCTTCTTTTGCAAACAGTGCAGAGACAAAACATGCACAGAATAAGGTGCATGTCATAGCTGCAGTAGCTACAGTAGATAGAACAAGGCAGCGCATCTTCATTTTCCTGCTGCCCACCACCACTCACGTTATTTCTTTAAATTCTGCCATAGGATAGCATTGTGGAAAAATGGAAGGTTCTCTTCAGTAAGGTAGTAGTTCTATTTACAGTTCCTAATCTTAATTTGAGGTCAAGATATTCAGGCACCAAATCTTAAATAACTTATTAAAAATGAAATAACAAATGTGTGGATAAAAATCGTCTCTGGGATTGTAAAGATTTCAGATGAGCGCCATAAAAGCAAGGGCTGAAAGGATTAACCGTGGAATCTGAGAAATTGGTGTGATTAAAAGCCTCTATCCAAATCTATGCTCAGGGTGGTTAAACTGCTGTTTGATGCTACAGGGATGCCTCTCTGATGGCCATGAGGCGCAGAATCGAGGGCCTCACGCCAGAAGAGATCCGCAACATTTCCCGGGACGAGATGCACATGCCGACCACCATGGAGGACTTTGAATCGGCTCTGAAGAAAGTCTCCAAATCTGTGTCTGCAGCTGACCTGGAGAAGTATGAAAAGTGGATTGAAGAGTTTGGGTCGTGCTGAAAAAATGCCAGCGTCCACGTCGTCTGTGTCTGATTGTGTAACTAGCGTGAGGCTGTGTGTGGGTAAAAGTGTGTTTTAGCATGGCTGCGTGCGTCTGGCTGTGGCTGTGTATTTTTCCGAATCAGTTAGGTGATATGGAAGAAGGTAACCATTGTTACATTAGGTGAATAGAGTAAGTGCACTTGAAAAATAGCACCTCTTCCTATTGTACATTATGTTAATGTTATAAAGCCTATAAAGGTGACTGAAGAGTCGCCTCGAAGAACTGATGGGGAAAAGTTGATTTTTCTCACGTAATACCAAAACTTTTTTGGATTCATATTGAAAATAATTTCAATTGCAAAATGTTTTAATGATCTTGAAATCATCAGACATGTTTCCTGTGGCAGTTAAATTTCCAGAGATGTTAAGCTGCTACTTTGCCTTCCTTAGCGTCATGACATTTGCTTTGTGCCATTGTGTCTTTTTTTTTCTTTTCTTAAATGCACTTCATTTTATATGAAATTGCAGACCTGTGTGGTTCTTTCACATTTTTGGGGATGCAAATTTTTTTGAACACAACACTAACGGGATATTTCTATAAATAAAGTTAATAATGTTTATGGATATTAACATGTAAGTTTATTTACTGAGTACCTGCGGTATGATGGTTGTTGGCTACAGTCGGTTTGCGTGGTATTTGGAGGCTTTTGACTGTTGCTGGTCATCTAAACATTTTTTGGCTGTAGTCGGGACAACACGGGCTGTGCTTAGTCTATTAATTCAGTGTCAAACCAAAGTCGACAAATTGGCAGAACCCTACAATCATACGTGTGTCCATCAGTTCTTAGACGTTGCTGGTTTGAAATGTAATTGCAAATTTTTGCCTTTGACTTGTAATCACTGTTAGAGGTTCAGGTCTATGAGCATACAAACACAAACAGATTTTCTAAGAGCAAAAAAAAAAAAAATTAACTGCAAGTATTTGAAAAAGTTAGAGGTCGCTTGTTACCAATGTTTGTCCAACATTGCTCAAACACTCATACTATATTTTTGGTTTTGTCGGCCATAGTTCTTGCTGGGGAGTATTTAGAGCATGGAGCTTAACAGGATGATGCTTCACTCACAACTCAAATCCGGTTCATTTTACCCTGCTCTCAGTTTGTGCACAAAGGGAGAGCAACCCGCTCTGCCAATATTGAGCAATGGAAACTGTTCACATATGAAACAATACCAATTGTGTCCCCAAAAGATAGACTATGCTCATAATTCTGTCCTACATGCTCTCACAGCTTGTTACTTGCCTACATTATCTGCATCTGCACTCTTAAACCTTCACTTGCAGAGTAACTGCCATTTTGTTGTTTTCCTAAATGTAGATTCATCAGTCATTTTCTCCCGTAAAAATATATCTAGAGCCTCACCAATACAAAATATTTGAGGCTTGATAATAGTGAGTTAAAAACAGTATATATGTTTTGTTTTTGCTTTCCAGTGCGTAGAAACATTTGGTTATTAAAGAAGTGTGAGCTGAGCGGGACTTTTACGGTTGAAAAAGGAAAAAGTCACTGCTCTCTGGTGGAGACACTTTGTAAATTCAAGCATACGGTACCTTTGGCACTTCCATACTGCAATTGTTGGTTACATGCTAGCTGACATACACTAATACCGATTTGAGTGATTAGCTCATACTGGCCAATTTATTGGTCTAGCTGGAATTGTAGCTCCTACACTCAGTACGCCTCGGACAACCCTGAGTAAAACGCTTGTAATTTGGCCTTGTTTGAGGGTAGAACCAAAGTCCAACGAGAGCTGGATCGATTCTTCGGTCTCCGATGTCCAGGGGGAAAGTCAGTATGTGAGCTATTATTCTTTTGTAGTGTTAGATTAGGGACTGGTGTTACTGAGGAGGTTTCTGCTCGGTCAGCAGATATTTGAAAACAATGTTAGAAGTGTTCACGATGTGCACACTCCGCCTGCATAACCACAATAATCAGACGATACATAAATGTAATGGTCATAAGGAAACCCTTCAGTCAGCAGAATTTCAGACCCAATTTTTGCACGCAAACATCTCAAATTAAAACAGATCTGTTTTGTTTATTCTTCAACACATTTGAATTCATGCCTGGCACATTATTCGCCTTACAGGCTCATTTAGTTTCATTGTTGTGGTGAGTGTATCAATGTGGAACTTGAGGCATACACTTTACAGGTTGACTTCTTTCGAGTGGTCATGCAGTTTCCTGGTTTCAATGTATAACCTGTCGATAGAACAGCAAACTGCATCACTAGCTAGACTACACATGCACCTTCTGCTAACGCAGCACACCATGCATCCTGCAGCTTAACTGAACCCTGGGGAGACACAAAGTCTGTCAATTGGGTTCTGAAATAACACAAAAACCATGTTGACACTTGCTGAGTTTTGAATTAATAAAACCCATTAGAACCTGCCTTGCGCTCAGTCTGCTTGGTCCCTCACACACGGCCTGCTGGGAGTGTCATCTCAGTCAGTCATTGTGATTTAGCACAACAAGGATCATCCATGCAGGTTTCAGTCCAGTTTTCCAAGTGCAGATTCCTTCCCTACAATAATTTACACTTTGAACGTGTGGTCACGTCTTGTGCAGACACTGTATTTTACATTGTTACAGTCATAGCAGTAATTAGTCTTCCACATTTAGAGTGCATAGACAATCTGAACAACATCACTTACATTCTCCAATATTAGCACAAGGAAGCCACACACCAAATCAACCAGAGTAAAATAATTAATAATCCCTCCCTTTAGGGATAGAAGCCCCGAGACGGCCGCCGAGGCACTATGAGGAATGACAATCAACACATTGACCCCGTTACAAGGGAGGTGCTCTTTTCAGTGGTGGCGTTCAGATCCAGGGGGACACCATCACAGAATGTGCAGACACAAGATTCATAACAACATTTTCCAGACACAAGGATCTTGTGCAGATGAAACATTAGCGTACTTCATCAGAGCTACCTGTGGCAACAGATTCAAATACGATTGCTGTAAGAACTCATCTGTCATCTTCACCTACAGGACGACAGACCAGTAGACACAACCAGTCTCATATTGAATAAATGCATTTCGAATAAAGTCATTGTAGTGCATTCGCAGCCTTACGAGTTTTCTTCGCTGATTTGTTTTCAGCAGTGGGGTACAAATCTGGAGAAAAAAATCTAATGTGATAAAAACATGTGACATGTACAGTACTGCTACATATAGAAAGTCTTCTCAGTGAAAACTCACTGGGTGCAGTTTGTTCATATTCATTTGTTAAACCTGCAGTATTTAAATCTGCTTCCCTAAGCCGGTGTCTGTTCTGGCCTGCGTTGCTAAGTTTTGGTGACATGACAACAAAAAACTAAAAAAACCTTGACAAAACAGTATAGCTATGACGCTTTCTCATCAGTAAATCAAGTTTCTTTTCTTGTCATGGAACAGCAGATGCTCAAACTTCCATTTTTACTGAGCACTTTGTGGATTTCTCGTCCATGCTGGCTTAAAGGAATAGTTCCACATTTTAGGAGATACACTTATTTCCTTTCTTGCTTTGTGTTGGATGAAAGGATCAAGTCCTGACTTCCTGGAGCTTTCACCTTTTCGTTGAAATTCAAACTTCCATTCGAATGCGGGGGAAAAATGAATATTTAATCTGTGATGACTTGTTTGAATTCAAAACTTACAATCAATAAGTACAACAGACCATCTGAAGTAGTTTGCCCAGTGTTCCAGCAGAGGGCGCTCTTACTATTCACTGCCACCTTGAGCTATTGCATGTGCCACTGACCTATCAGTCAGTAAACTAAGCTAATGAATAAAAATGAAGAAGGACGCAAAGCCAAGCGGACTGGATGATCACAACACTGAACATCTGAGAAGCAGCAGGTGGAAGCATTTTGGCTTCTATACTCTTTACCCACAGAGAGAAGGCTGACTGTCTTACTCCACAACCACGACCAAGTGGCTGCAGCGCAGTTGTAGGACACCGCGTGGGGGAATACGAAGGCTATGCTGAAGGGCAAGACGCTCTCTCTGACTGCCATCAGATGGACATCACCGGCCACATGGTCACAGCTCGCTGTAGCTCAGACTCAAGCTTCACATCACGGGTTGCGTTCACATTAATTGGAATGAATTAAATGTTCGTTCAGGTTTGTTTGAACTTGATTTTTGAAAAAGCAACAGCCTGCCTTGGTGGCCTCATTCTAAGACGAGCCACCGCGCCCAGCCACGAAATCATCCGGGGCACAACCACCCATAAAAGTTGTCATTTTTACACTTCTGTTTTTGTACAGATTAAAAAAAAACAACAACAGAAAAAACAAGATATATCATGCAGGCTAGCTGTTTCCCTCTTTTTCCAGTCTTTATGCTAAGCTAAGCTAAAAGGCTTCCGGCTGGATCTCGATAGGAGAATGGTATCGGTCTTCTCATCTAACTCTCAAAGGGAATAAGCGTATTTCACAAAAATGTGTCACTATGCCTTTAAAAGGTGAGCGTCAAAGCTCAAAGCTATTGATCATAACACATGATCTCCATAAGGAACCGCTACTAAATAGACCTTGAGGTGAGAGTGACATTCCAAAAAAAATGCTAGTAAAGACTCACTTGTTACTGAGATAGTTACTTTTAAAGACAAGTAACGAGGTGCAGTCATCGGTGGCTTAAGAAAAGTGACTTTTCACAAACTCGTCTGATTTTCTGTGCCAATGATGAGCTGAATGCACAGATGCCGGTAAAGACGCTGCTAGTTTTCTAATACTCCAACCTGAAAGAGCGGACCTTTAATCTGACAGCTCTCAGCTGACATCCCCCCATGTGAACTTGAGGTTCAGATTTAAACCCCTCACTTTCTTTTCCACTCTGATCGTGTGACCAAATCTGAGGGATCGACATGGACTAGCATTAAACCAGCAAACTGAGTTTAGCCGAGTGGATGGCTTTAAACCTCCCCCTGTTCCATGGCTAATGTGCTTAGGGGGTAAACTGAAGTGAAAAGCTAGTGGTTCTCTAATCTGAATTTGAACTAGGGACAAAACCAGGGTTAAAGAATAAACAAGAACAAAGTGAAAACAATGGAACTGGCAATGAGTCAATCCTCCTTCAAGGCTTCCTGTCTTCTCCCTCTGCTTCTGTCTCTATGCTGCCCAACAGCTTCTCATCCTCCGGCATTAGAGTGACAGGGTGTAGGTGAAAAATGTGCCTATAAGGAGAGAGGAGACAAAAGGTCAGCATGGATAAGTGCACCTTCTGGATATTCCAGCGGGTTATCCGTTCACTCGTACCCTCAGTGAAACAAACTCACTTGTGTTCGCACGCTGGGAAGAACATGTCCAAGATCTTGACTATGACCGCTGATCCGACAACACCGATCACCACCACCCACATAACCAGGAAGAAGACGGGCAGGGACTCGGAGCAAAAGCGCCTCAGACGCTCCCTCACTTGCTCCACCCACTGACACATGGCCTGAGGACGGGATGGACACAGGGACATGAGCACCGCTGCTAGCTGCTACCACACATATTGCATATACAGCGTTTCCGAGCAAAATCAGAAGGCGTGCGTGTACACGTAAAGGGCCGAACACAAACCAGGATGACTAACGGGGAGCTTGTGCGTCATACAATGGGAAATGCTGGACCCCATCTGATCCCAACACATGGATTTTGGTTTCCTCTGACTAAAGAACGGGCTACCAGCGTCCGTCAGGCTTCTTCTCATGATCTTTGTGTTTGTGTTTTCAATGGTAAATTTTGAGTCATTTAACATTTTTGTGATACTGCACAGGGGTGTACTCAGTTTTGTTGTAGAGTGTTTCTGGTCTCTGGTATGAATTTTGATGGTCAACAGCAGGATATTCATACACACCAACAGTCTTTTTTTTTTTCAATGCCAACATTATTTGTTGCTCTCACTTGCCAGCTGATGGTTTCGGGACGCGCTGGTGTAATTTCCCACTACCTGTAGAGCTTACCTTGTGCAGTCTGTGTTAGTCTTAACGCTGATGCTTGCTGCCGTTTCTCACTGTAATTCTATGTGTCTTGTTAGCTAGCCAGAGCCCAACACAATAACCTCTGAAGAGTAATTTTACTGGTTTCCAGCAAGTTCAGTGATTTTTAAATACTAAAAGTGTCCATATATAAGCTATCATGACATCGCGGCAGTGACTTTTTAACCCCATTGCTGTGCACGCATCCTCAATTGATAATGAATGGGAAATCCGTCTATACATGCAGCAAGTACTTAAAAGGACAATATTGTGTTGGTGGAATATTATTTTTCTGTCAAGATTTGGCCAATTGTTAAAATGGATTTTCCGACTTCTTTAAGCTCCCTGATTCTGACATTGGCGCTGCCACTGACCTTTATTTTCACCGGGGCGCTATTGTGAGCTATGACAAACTTTGACAGCATTCCTTTAATACGCCTGCATATCCAAAAAATGGAACCTCCATCTGCAGAGTGCTACAATGGAGCACAAGCGTGACGTACTAGCCAATGCTGGAGGACAAATACTGGATGTTCTTTGACAGCTACAGAAAACAGTAAACCCATTTCACCGCATCCCCAAAAATAAACGGACTTTCTTGTCCCGCGTTTGTTCCGACTGACCCCCGACAGCCTGTTTTGGGGTTCCAGAAACGGTGTCATTTTCTGTGTCGACTTTCCTCCTGAAAGGGCTAGATACCTCCGAGGCAGTATGTATGTCATCGACTAGGTCTAGCATCAGACTTTGCTTACAGAGTAAGATGATGTAAATTCTTTGGGCGGGGTTTCCATCTGAATCTGATCCGGCTGGCTCGGCTCTCGGTCATCAAATTCATCATCGTATCTGACATCGTTCAGCAGGTCAGGGTCCATTCGCAGAGGAGTCTCTGGGAGCTTTCCAGGAGCTGCAGTCTCTTCCTGGGTGGTGTCTGTGTGTTTCAGGGGGTACTGGCTGGTGGTCTGAGAGATCAGCTGATCTTCATCTGCTTTAAAAAGTGTGGAAAATATACGAAAACAATACGCTCCAGGGTTATCTGCATAATAATAATTAAGATCGGAAAAAGCACCATGTTTTCATACTTCTTCTAGGATTTGGTGGATCTGTGACGACCACGTCATTCTCCCTGGGCACCCTGAAGATCTCACTGTGTCCAATGGGGTAGATGTTGGTAAACTGAGCCAGCTTCTGGAAATCTGGGCTCATGAGTATCTTCACCTCACACATGTCCGGCTGCTGGACCTAAAGGATTCAAACCCAAATGGTGTGAAATCATATGTTAGAAACACAAGATATTACTCTATTTGAGTACTATCCGTCATGTAGTAAAAAGGCAAAATAAGACAAAGCAGTCTGCTGTAAAATGATGGATGATGTTGGCTAAGATCAGAACATGAATAAACACAGAACGCTTAAGTGATGCTGCAGACTCATCAGTTACACGTTGAACTGACATGTCAATGTGGAGCAACTGGAACCAAGTTTTCTAATACGGGACCCCGAGCTTAATAAAATGCATTGTGGTTTTTCTTAAACTATACAAATGTTTTTCATATGGAACACCGTCTAACAACTTATTAAAATGCACTGATATCCAGGGTTTAGAAAATAATTTCACAGTATTGTTGAGGGTTGTGAGTTTTGAGGTATTATATTGTTTAAAACTGTATCATGGTGAAGTGTGACATTAGAACCCAGAGGATTCCAAAAAGGTGCCTACCTCTTTGCCCTCCATCTCTATTACTTCGCTGAACACCTGCAGAGCCACCACCTCCTCTGAGTCGCTGTATAGCCGGTTCTGGCTCACCATCACCCGGGTGACCGTGGACACCAGGTCCCCGGATTCAAACTCCCTGCTCCCATTGCCACTGTCCACTGGAAAGATTGGCAAGCTCGTGTCATTTCTCCGACAGTTTACATTTGAAATTTTAGGGATGCCCCTTCAGCTCCTAAACCATCGGTTTACAAATCCATCAATTAAACAGCAATAACTTATCAATAAAAAATGTGATGATAAATTAGACCTTGCAGTCATTACTCAAGTTACTCCAGTGTTTTAGATGAAACAATTAGACATACATGTCAAAGCTCTGACAATAAAAATCACTGGATTTTTAACTGTAGAAACAAGAACCACTGATCTGTAACAGCTGAGCCACGTCTTTAAATCAGAGCCTTCCTTCTAGCTCACTTAATCAGAACCGGTGATCGTCCCAGCGAGGTGGGGGAAACTCACAGAGAAGTGCTTGACAGTTGAACCTGGTGACCCCTGACAGTTCAACTGGGATTTCATTGACCAACACCTGCTCCTCGCCCACCGAGATGTTTAAATTTATCTGAAGGAGAAATAACAGCGTTGAGAACGAGCGGAGCTGTGGGATTTCGCTACAAACAGGAAAGGACACGCCTCGGCGTGGATCTTTGCGTGCTAAGTTGGCGTATACTGTCCACCTGCAAGTTGTTGGCATCCTGCAACTGTGTGTCCGCCAATGTGCCCGCTGTCACGTTAATCAGGATGTTTTCCTACAGGTATTGATGATCAAAAAGGACAGGAAAAGACAACACAAAGAGACGTCATCGGGTGACAACACAATGTCTGCCAGTCAGGATATCCCTCCGACGGTAAGCTAACGCTACGCTAACATCAACCTCATCACATTAGATCGGTATTTGCCGCTGCTCTGGGTCTTACCGTATTCGGCTGCCTGGGCGACGACTCTGCGAACGTTACTGAAGCAAAAAGAAGAACTACAACATGGGCTGCTGGCCCTGTCATTTCCATTTTGTGTTGACTTAGCTTGCCAGCAGCAAAATCGCTGTGAAAAACACTGAACGAGACATATGAACTGCGCAGGTCTGCGGGATTTTCCCGGCGCTGTTCTCGCGAGATCAGGAACGTCAGCATGGCGGTGCTCCTTGAAACGACACTGGGCGATATTGTAATTGATTTGTTTACAGACGAAAGGCCTAAAAGTAAGAGGGGAGAAAAAAGCCATTCTCACATACCAGCAGCTAATTTCGTCTACTTGTTGTTAGTCGATTAAGCTAGCAAGCTGAACTACAGAATAAGGGGGTGCTAGCTAAGGCGGTTAGCTTGTTTGCCTCTTTTCATTTGCTCATTTAACATTAGCTAGCTAGTTAATTCACCAACAGCAACAAAACCAACACAAACCATTACTTCGCCTTAATTTCTTAACGCTGAAATTGACGCAAAATGACATTAAGGATCTGCTCAGTGATGAGTGTCAGTTTAACCTAAACCTCTGTGCTCTTTTCGTCTGCAGCTTGCCTCAACTTTCTGAAATTATGCAAGATAAAATACTACAACTACTGCCTCATCCACAATGTTCAGGTAAGATAAATGGTCTCTTGCAAAGTTATGTAACGGAGCTGGGAATCAGTCATGGCAAAAAAACTCATCTGGACTCGCCTGAGGACGGCGATATAGTCACAGACGAGATATGTTCAACTCTGAAGATTCAGGCCACAGTTGATTCATGTTCATGTTCATGTTCATTCAGATGCCCTGGGCTTCTAAACTATGTAGAGCCCAAAAGTCACATCTTGGCATTCAGACACATTTTTAACACTTTAATTTCACTTAGAGCATTTAACTATGCAAGTTAAGTAAAAGGTAGAGAAATAACGTAGACTAGGGTATAAGATCCGCACAAGGGGACAGAGTACAGTATACAGACAGAATAGAATGCAGAATTTATTTTTGCTGCAGACTGTACATCCAAAGTTAGTGTGTCCCCTGAGCCATACATACGTTCCATATAAAAACAACAGGCAGCAGAAACCTTGCAGAGATGCCATGCGGTGGCCGGGAACGGCAAGGACAATTATGAGACCGAGTTCAGTTCTTTAATGGCGCTCGGGTAGAAACTATTCAGGAGTCTGTAGGTGCGGGTCTTGATAGACCTGTAGCGCCTTCCGGAGGGCAACGGAGTAAAGAGGTGGTGGCCTGGGGGATATGAGTCCTCGATGATGATTGTGGCCCGTCGTAGACATCGGGTTCTGTATATGTTCTCTAGTGGAGGTAGCTGAGTGTTGGTGGTTCTCCACCAAAAAACGGAATAGTTGTGAAAGCTGAGAATCAGTATAGATATTGTTTGCTTTGGGTACTTGTACCAAGTTCATATCAATAATCTAGAAACACAATTGCCACCAATATTGTAATGCAGCGGGCCCTTATGCACTTTACCATTAGTGCAAAGCCGTTTTAACCACAGTAATCATCTGCAGTGTCAAACAGAGATTCATGTGTGCAAAGATAATTTCACTTGGCCTGTGTGGAGAACACATGGGCCTTAAAGTAGGTTCTTGGGTTCTTATTGTATACACATGTTGTTTGAATCTTCTGTGACTGCGTTTGCATTGCTTTTCCTCTCAAATAGTTCCTCTAGCTTTGACTGACTTTGAGTTCATGGTCCTCATGTCTAGATTTGTCCTGTTACAGCAAAAGACAGTTTTTGTAAAAAAAAAAAAAAAATGTATGTTAAGAGTTGATACTAAAGATCTTCGCTGTTCAGTTTCAGGCTCTGGTGAAGATACTGTGCTTTCCTGATTTCTCTAACCAGCTTTGAATCTGTGTTAGACCTGCTATATGTAACAATGTGTTTGTCTCCTCTTCAGAGAGACTTCATTGTGCAGACTGGAGATCCCACTGGTACTGGCCGTGGTGGAGAGTCTATCTATAGGTCAGTCATCTGCTTCACCACTGTGTTGTTTTTGATTGTTTGTCTGTTTTTTTTTGACCCCACATCTGACCAGATTTTCTCTTTCTGTTTGTGATTAGCAAACTCTACGGGGACCAGGCCCGCTTTTTTGATGCGGAGAAAGCGCCACGCATCAAACACAGAAAGAATGGGACCGTATCCATGGTGAACAATGGAAATGATCAGCATGGTTCTCAGGTGAATAACATGAACATTCACATTGATGTTTTCCCTGCAGTTGCCACAAGCTTCCAGATCAGACGCAGCAGAAAACACTGCCCTGTCCTTTCTTAGTTATTCTAGTTGGATGGCGTCTCTTGATAAACCAAGTTAAAAATAACTTGGTTTGTCATGTATAGTAGTCTTCTGATCAGCTGCAGAAACCCTAGACCATCCTCATGATTTCAAACTGAAATCCTGGCTATGTCCACTATAGAAACGCCACACTTGCCAAACATCTGATAATGTTTTATCATATTATTTTGAACTGTGTACTCCCTGTCTGGTCTTTGGTGTGATAGATCTTACAACAAGTGGTGTACATTGTTTTTGGGTTTGTTTGGGTTTTCTTTCCCCATATGTTGTATTTTGAAGTCGAAATTTCCCTGCAGGATGTAATTAATCTGTGCGTGTTCATGTCCTTTAGTTCCTTATTACCACTGGTGAGAACCTGGACTACCTGGATGGAGTCCATACTGTGTTTGGGGAAGTTACAGAAGGCATTGATGTCTTGGCCAAAATCAACGAGACCTTTGTTGACAAGGACTTTGTCCCATTTCAGGATATCAGGTGAGGAGGATGAATTGCATATCTAGAGTATGGGCACTTGTGTTACCGGGGTCAGCGATGTGACTCACACTTGACCAACAAAAATGCACTTTGGATTAAATATCACCTCAATAAAGTGTTGTCATTCAATGTTGCATTTGTTGTCATTTCTCAGAAAAAAAACTCAGAGCAATGGATTTTACAATATTGAGAAAAGAATGCAATTTTTCTTCAGGATAAATCACACGGTCATCCTGGAAGACCCGTTTGATGACCCTCCTGACCTGCCGGTCCCTGATCGATCACCGGAGCCCACCAAAGAGCAGCTTGATGTGAGTACGCTGCCACCGTCTGACACGTTACAGGGGAGCACCACTGAATGAATACATCAAAGTCTGTATACAGGTGTTCAGGAGCACTGCCGCATAGTGGAGCTGTGTGCAATCTGATAAATGTCCTCAACTGATGTCACATTGCTTGAGGCTGAAGACTACAAGTTTGACAATGAAAATAATCTGGGGGTGTGGAGTTACGGGCCCCTGACACATACAGATTCAAAATGCTGGGACAGCTTAGGTTCCATTAGCTACTACCAGCATAACAGACCTCAGTCTCCAACCTTGCGGTCAGTGGTCAAGTTGCATTGTGGGTAATGTAGGCGCCGGTTTTCGACAAGGAAGAAGAATGTGAGGAATAAAAAAGACAGTGTCTCTGGTTCTGCTGCATCGGTTTTGATTATTTATTTATTTTATTTTTTTCTTTTTTTTAACTGTCCATTGTGATTGAGATGAGTACAAGTTAAACTGGTGGAATACTCTTTTAAGAAAAGGTCTAAACGTTCCTGCATGTCAATATAAGGCTACTAAACAGTTACCTCAGGTTGCCCAAAAACAGATATTCAGTCCAAGCCAAGATGATGCATGCTCTGAAAACCTTAAATGGATGATAAAGATGAAGAGGAAAATGCATACGATAAATGTAATTACAGTATATACTCTTTGCAGAGTGGCAGAATCGGAGCGGACGAAGTGATTGACGATACGGACGGGAAAGGGGCCGAAGAGCTCGAGGAGAGGCTGAAGGAGAAAGAGGCCAAGACCCAGGCCATTCTGCTGGAGATGGTGAGAAGAACAAATCTGCTCTCAGCTCTCTGCTCAAGATGCCAAAGATGCAGCATGAGACTTTTCGACAACATTCTGTCCCGCATTCCTCCAGGTCGGTGACCTCCCTGACGCAAATGTGAAGCCTCCGGAGAACGTGCTGTTTGTGTGCAAACTCAACCCGGTGACCACAGACGAGGATCTGGAAATCATCTTCTCCCGCTTCGGGTCCATAAAAAGGTGACACTAACCTCCAGGTCGTACATAATGGTAGTTTGTTTTCTAATAATGCTGCTTTGCTTATACAAGTTGGTTATGTGGAAATTTTATATATGCTGTCATTTGGCTTTAGCTCCTTATTATGTTTTGACCATACCCGCTAATAGATTTTTCATGATACTCTGTTCTGTGTAGCTGTGAGATCATCAGAGACTGGAAAACTGGGGATTCGCTCTGTTACGCTTTTATCGAGTTTGAAAAGGTGAGCATCTTATATGTCGATATGACATACACTATCTGAATAAACTTTTTATGTGTACAGGTGCTACACTTCTGTATGTGGGGATGTGGTTACAGTTTAAAGGAATAGTTCAAAATTTTGGGCAAGATGCTTACTCGCTTTCCTTTCGCCGTCTTTTCCTTGCGAGAGTGAGTTGAGGAAGATCAATATCAGTCTCATGTCTCTGCTGAAAGTACAGAGCTGGAGTCAGAACACGGTTAGCCTTGCCTAGCATGAAGATTGTTAGCGGGAGTTCCGACCAAAATCAGGCCTGTGTTAAAACGATGCAAGGGTCTGCAGTGGTGAGAGCATGTTGTTTCAGGTACCGATGAGGCGTGATAAACAATCCAGGAAGGCCAGGTTATGTAACAGATCCATGACACCAAAATACTGAACAGCAGTATATAATACTATGATGAAGGATTTTTATAACTCTGAACCGTTTTTCACAGGGGCAATTATTTTATGTTTCATAATGAATTAGAATAATCTAGTCTTGATGACACAAAAGCAAAGAATAATTTTGAGCCGCGTTCAAAGAAGAAGGCCTCTCCGGAAATGGGATAGCGTATAGTATAGTATCAAAATTGATAGTTTTGGACAATTTGAAGTGCAGTGCACAAGTGAACCATTAGAGGGCTCTGAGAAGATTGCTGTAGATTAAATGTGTTTTTACTCAGACTTCTACCAGGGACACCAGAAGTAATAATAAAGTAAATCGATGAAATATAATGAATTCACCTTGTAAAGGAGCCAAAAAGCTGTCCTTGTGAATGTAAAAGATAAAGGGCAGCCAAGGGGTTTTCCACATGAGGAGCAGGAGCGCATTTCATTCAAATACTGGGGCCTACGGCTACAGACAGCTGCCTCTTTATATATATTATCAGCAGTTAGTACGTACTTTTTAAACTCTTGTTTTACATAGCGGGCTGACCGTGTCAGACCGAACAAGGAGGCTTCCCCTCGCATTAGTGTGATGAAAGCACTCCACATTTACTTCTATTCCACTTATTTTCTTACCTCCTTTTATGCTTTCTCTATCGGCAGCAAGAGGATTGTGAAAAGGCCTATTTCAAAATGGACAATGTGCTCATTGATGACCGACGCATTCACGTGGACTTCAGCCAGTCAGTCGCAAAGATCAAATGGAAAGGGAAAGGTACTCGCACTTTAGCCTTTGTGTTTTCTGTGTTTTGAATATTTCTATTTGTGTTCTGCAGGGTGAACGTGTTGTGCCAATGTAAACCCCGTTTCTGTATTCAGTGTTGTTGTCCTCCTTATCATGAGTTAACCCTGACACTGCGTTACACAAGCAGAGATCTTATAGTCATGACCTTCTCTGTTCCCGAGGTGGGAAGTATACGAAAGACGACTTTAAAGCCTATGAGAAGGACGTGGAGAACCGATCCAAACTGGCTCTCAAGGATCAAGTGAAGCCTAAACAAGAGTATCCTTGTGTGTTAATAGGCTGTAATCTAATTTTCCAGTTTACCACTTAACATCATATCATATCACTCTGAAATATTTAATAGCCGCTGTGTCCATGAACCTTTTTTCTACTGTTTGATTTGGCAAACTTTCTCAACTTTCTGGAGATTTCCTTAATTGTCCCAAAAGTTCCAAGTATGACCTGCTAATTGAGGAGGAACAGGAGACGACGAGCCATTGGCACTCGGAGAAGAAGCACAAGGAAAAGAGGCACCATCATCATTCGGATGATGACGACAGCCGGAAGTCCAAAAAACACAAGGTATCTTCACTGTATAGCCCCTTTCACACATTTCCTTTACTCTCTACATGCCCTGAGCCAACACAGCCATACTGTGATATTGTGTTTTGTTGTGACTTTGATAGAACTATGAGGACAGAGTAAATGGCTGTACATTTTTGTCGCTGCTTTTGCAGCAGGGAACGATACCATCTAAACGGGCTTGGTGGTTGGAGTTGTTGGAGTCAGTTCAGCTTTCACACAGCCGCCCCACACTACGCTGCCGTATGAGCCTGTAAATTATCTCATGTTTTACCCGTCAAATCTTTAAATCTCTATGTTCATTATCTTAACATCAGATTTCCAAACAGTCAGAAGGTAAAGTGTGTCCTGGCTCGGTTATAAAATCTGGGCTGCTCACAGCTCTGTTAGCCCAACACCCAGTCTCACTGGACGGCAGTGGAGGGGGTTTTAACAGTGTCTGGTTCAGAAGTTGTTTAGAAAATTCACTGACAGTCAGCCCCGGAGACGAGAATGTCGGAGCAGCCAACAGACACGAGTCGTGCTGCACTGTTTCTATCCCCCGAATCTATTTCCATCAAAGTTAGTTTTGCGGTTCATCATTTTTTGACAAGACTCTTTGTATAGTTCTGAACTTGCAATGCTGTTGTCCTAGCAGCTAAAAGACTTGGGGTCTTCTGAACTGATGCAAATTTGATTCAAGGCGCTTGACTTCTTTGACTTCTTGCTTGTGCAGCTGTAACTTGTAAGTCTGTCATGTGGTCATGTGTCACTGGCCCAGTGTCAGTGCTGGAAACGTTAGATGAGAGCAGCGACTGACGCACAAAACTACCACTAAGATTAAATGTCCTTCTCTGAGAATAACTAATAATAATTAATCCTGATGCATGATGAATAATGGTGGATGACTATTTTCTTACTTCATGGGCTACTTGGGAGATTTTGGTATTGTGTGTATATAGTAACATTTTTAAAACACACAGCATTCCCGTACTGATCTGGACGTCGATTAACAGTGGTAGAAGCTTCGAAGCGTCGAGGCATTCGGGTCAGCCCTGGTAATCTTAGGACAAGACTCGGTGTGTTACTTTACAGCCTGCCATGCTGTTACCATTCACTGCCGTATGTACAATGATGCAGCTGAAAAGAGAGCGTGCAGTGATTCAACTACCAAAATGGGGTTTGACTCTGGGCTTTTCAACCTATAATTCAAATCATCAGTGTTTAGGGGACAGACATACTTCACATAGCTTCTCCTCTCTTTAGGCTTCAGCAGTTCATAAAAAGTTCCTTCTGTGTTGAAACTGGTTCTCTCACAATGGCAGATGCTGACTGTTGTGTTTGCCACTCATGGTTTGGTAATTAATGTAGCAGCCATGCAGAGCAATATCACATGATTAAATGTCTATTGATTCCTGGCTGACGTTTGCTGAATATAAATATGCATTTTCAGAGTCGCTTTGAAAAGGTTCTTGGTAGTTTTTAAAGTGAAAATATTACACAAAGCTCTCTCACTCTGTCTAATGAACTTGTCAATCACACATCAGAGGAAGCACCTAGGAAGGAGCAGGACTCTATATTCAGGGCTTTTCCTCACGGTCATGAAACCATTAATTCAACAACTGAGCATTTGAATCGGGAAATAAAGATGACCAAAATGAAATAAAGAAAAAGTTAGAACCGGGAAGCAATTTACATTAGTCACCAGCATTTTTTTTTACATTTACTTGCTCATAATTCACGATTTTGAAACTGACATGCCATCAGTAGTTTAAGATTGTTTAGTAAACAGTTGCAGTTAATTGTTTTTTTTGACAGAAACCAAGTTATTCACACATACACAGACAGACACACTGGACAAGCCTTCTTCCAAGAAGCAGGTTTACTGATTTATCTGGATTATTATTGAGTAACTCCTCCGGAAATGTGTAAAAATAACTCAGTAAACCTGACTCTTTGAACAGGTCCCTGCATGCGCAAATGTTCCCACTTGAGCACACAAGCAGTCTCCACCTTGCTGTCTCCCAAGTTCAGCCAGAGAAGTAGTGGAAATTGCTATTAATTTACTGAATATGTAAAAGGCTAAAATTGTATTTATTCATCTTCTTTTGTACTTTTGTGTTTTATAAGTTAGATCACAGTAGAAATACAGACAGGAAATGGTAGAGAGAGAGGGCTATGACAAATAATAAAGGACCCCGCCTAGAATCGAACCGGGGACACGGCACACAAATGGACACACGCCACATTCATTAAACACACTGGGTCTACGCCTGGTGTATGAAACGTCCTATACAAATAAATTTGACTGAATGAGCAATTTAATAATTAGTAGCTGGAATCATAATTTCTTATGCAAAAGGAAATAGAATTAATTAAACCACCTCAGAAATGAAAGGTCATCCATCATCCGTTAGTACAAATAAATCAATTAATGTCACACTCGACACACCTTCAGTCAGGTCTCTCTCATTTAATAGAAACCCACTTGTAGCAAAAATTGCCAGGTTTATAGCACATGAGCAAAATGCTATCTGACCATCCGATCTTCAGTTCAGATAGGATATAAATCCCGCTTAAGAATCTAAATATCTAAAGCGCCCAGAACCTTTGCGCAGTACTGTGCGTCATTGAAAAGACCACATCATATGGCATCAGATAGTGAGAAACATGAGCGATGCAATATGTCAGACAGTGTATATACAGCTAGGTCATTAAGTATTGGGAAAGTGACACAATTTTTGTAATTTTGCCTCTATTAAACCACCACAGTGGATTTGAAAAGAAGCCATCAAGATGTTATTGAAGTTTAGACTTTCAGCTTTAATTCGAGGAGTTCAACTAAAATATCACATTAACGGATTAGGAATTACAGTTGTACCTTGTGATAAACCCTCTGTATTTTCATTCATGAAGGTGTTTCTTGATTGTACACTTTGACAATGATACGCCTGCCTCCTCCAGATTGTTCTTGACCTGGCTAGATGTTGTGAAGGGGTTTTTCTTCACCAAGGAAAGAATTCTGTGATCTTCCTTGGTCTTCCAGGCCTTTTGGTGTTGCTGAGCTCACCAGTTCATTCCTTCTTTTTAATATTTCACCAAATTGTTGATGTGACCACTCCTAAAGTTTCTGCCATCTGCCTGATAGGTTTGTTTTGTTTTTTCAGCCTAATCATGGCCTCCTTCACTTGCATCCCAAATGCAAATTCAAAACTTGGAATCAGCTCCAGACCATTTATCTAGTTAATTTGTCATGAAATTAAAAAACACACCACACCTGGCCTTGAAACTGATTGTCAGCCTATTGTCCAATTACTTTTGAGCCTCTGAAAATGAGGGACTAAGTATAAAAATGGCAGTAATTCCTAAACAGTTAGTGAGATATTTTAGTTAAACTCCTTGAATTAAAGCTGAAAGTCAACACTTCAAATCCATTGTGGTGGTGTACAGAGGCAAAACTTTCATAAATTGTCACTGTCCAAATACTTATGGACCTAACTGTATGAGATACCTTTCACATTTACAGGTGATGACTATTAAATGGCAGTTTTATTACGTTAACATAAGAGCCCCACCCAGCACAAGACCAGCTCCAGAGATGGTCAGTCAGCTTGCCTGAAGTGTTCAGGCCTTTTCTCTCTGCTCCTTACTGTAAAAAATACAGCAGAGAACTGCCTCCTCGATACAGCGGAATCATTTGTGAGCTTCCTGCCCCTGGAAGGTGAGGAGAAGAATTTAACTTCTATTCTGGATTTTACAGGGAGACCAGCGTAGAAAAGCTAACACAGGAGAAATGTGATCTCTTTTCATGGTTCCTGTCAGTACTGGTGCTGCAGCGTTCTGGATCAGCTGGAGGGTATTTAGAAACATGTTGGGGCAGTTTGATAATAAGGGATTACAATAATCCAGCTGGGACGTAACAAAAGCATGGACTAGTTTTTCTGCATCTTTTTGAGAAAGATGGCGCCTGATTTTTGCAATGTTATGCAGGTGAAAAAAGGCAGCGCTTCCATTCAGTTTTATTTATATAGCCCCAAATCATAACATACATTATCTCAAGGCACTTTACAAAGTAAGGTCAAGACCTGACAACATTAGAGAGAGAAACCCAACAGTGTATATAACGTTTGACTGCACTTATAAAGCGCTTCTCTAGTCTTATCGAACACTCAGAGCACTTTGCACCACTGCTACATTCACCCATTCAAACAAACACTCATACGATGCTCTTTTCTATACATACTGCACTTTCTACACACACACACACACACACACACACACAGATGATACATCGGTGGCAATTTAGGATTCAGTATCTTGCCCAAAGACACTTCGACATGCAGACTGGAAGAGCCGGGGATCGAACCACCGACCTACTGGTTAGTGGACGACCAGCTCTAGCACCTGAGCCACAGCTTAATAATGATACCAGGAGTCATATTAGCAGCATACTAGTCCCAGTTTATTATGTGTGTTTCCTTGCTCCTCTTGTTAATTTGATATTTGCCCTACCAATATTGATTTTCTTCCTGATTCTTTTATCTATGCTGCCTTTTGTTGTTTCAAACACTCGTGTAAACCCAGTTTTGAAAGAGGAAGCTTGGAACTCTGACAGCTGACTGGTTGGAGCTCCTTTAAACAAACTCCAGTGAGTTTGCTGATTTGCCCTGTGTTTAAAGTCAGGACTCGTTATTTCCTCATTCTGACCCATCCTTCAAAATCGGAGTTTCTAATCGGCAAGTCAGGGAAGCATTGTGGACACTCACGCTCTGGCGCGATGTTAAATGAATATGGCAACACTTCATGCATATTGTAGGCTTTTAAAAAAGCATTCTAAAGACAACCTCTAGCATGTAATGTCATCTCCTTTTCAGTACTTCATTGAAACCATAAGCTTAACAAGCCACATGCACTTGATTAATGTGCTCATCATGACAACCATTACTTCTGTCATGCTGTTATACAGGACATGTCTTTTGCAACCTTGACTGATAATGTTATCCAACTATGGCTTCAAGCACCATACATTCTTTGAGAGCTGTTAGGTGGAGCACTGACTTATAATTATGAGATGGTATGTCTTTATTATGTATCCCATAATTGTTAGATACTGTCTTATCAGACGTAGGTGTCAGACCTGTATTTGAATAGGGCCCATATGCTCTTTAAGGAGCTGAGGAGGAAAAAAAACCCATATGACAGCATTAAAATCAGTAGTAGTTGCCAATAAATACAGAACAACACACAAAGGAAATAGTAGGTACCATAGTCCCATGAAATTGTTATCATTACGTCCATTTCTTCCTATGTGGTGTATTCCCGGTTCAATCAGGATGTCGGGGCAGTTATTTTGACTCGCCGTTGTAGGAAAAGCAAAGGTGTTACTAATGTCGTGGCACAGGCAGCACTGGTAAAAATACTTTGTTGTATGATCTCGAGGATTTAATTACCACTAAGCTTTTTGACTGCGGTTATAGGCCACAACATATACTGAATGCCATGGTTGCCAAGAACAAGAAGGGATGAAGGCCTTACTTGAACCCCTGCAGTGGCTTCAATTCCCCTGCACGCCACTATGTCAACTGGGTGGGTGGTCCAGCACACTCAGGACCAATTCTGACACTAATAATATTAGCAGATGGCTCTATTCTCCGTGTCCCAGCAAGCGTCGACAGTGTGATTTCCCTCCACGTCTTTTTATGCACATTTTTATTTGAGGGGAAAAAAAAAACCCCAGGCAGAAATACTCTTGGCAGAGGTGGAAAAGTTGGTGATTCAATTAAAAACAAAATGTGACAAAGTGAAATGGAAACAGGATTAGTGAATAAATGATGACAAACGTGAAGCGTGTGACTTAAACGTCCACTGAAGAGAAAGAAAGGCAGGCGCTGAAGACCAAAACATCAGGTCTGTGTGGAGACTAACTTTCCTCAGATATCAAGAAAAAAACCAAAATGCTATATTTCCTCGTGTTTTCCAGGTGGCTAGCAGTCATTTGAGGTGTGACTGGTGCACTTTTAATTACGTCATCTTGCGTACCCTTCTTCTGCCGTGGTTGAATGGCACCGCACAAGACAATTAGCTCCAACAGCTATTTATCTCCACAAACCATCTCCTAGCATTCCCATAACAGTAGTGTATGTAAACACACATTGATTCATATTTTCTTTTGCTGATTTTCTGGAAAGTCTGTTCAAATTTGATTGGATGAGGCATTTGTGCATTGTGGAAATATGCATCATTTTCGCATCATTTTGGACCATTATCATTACAATATTTTATTTATTATATTGAGCTCATCATCTTTTTGAGCAACATTATTCTTGGCAGTTTGACAGATTTCTCTCCAAGGCTCATTTATGACGTAAAGATGTCAGGAGACTCTTAAGAGCTTGTTTTCACTCATAACAAATTTATTTCCTCTTTGGCAGCAGAACATGATACACCAGACTTCAGAAACTCTTGCAGGTTAAACTGGAATAACCAAACACTTTCAAGGCTGATCAACTCCGAAAGACCCACTATAGACGGACTCAAAAACAATCACTAGCCTAGCAACATAGGAAGGCCACAGATAACCCATAATGCAACACTCTGTGATAGACCGTAGTTACACTGGTGCTCTCTCCATTCAAAAAGAATGAATGAATGAACACATAATTGTCTAGTCCTGAAATATAAGACAACCCCCACTTTTGTGACGAAAAGTGTACAATGATTTGGTTCCCTGTCAGTCCATGTGATTTATCTCTACTTGCTTTGTTTTTAATAAGACAGTGTTAACATACCCTCAATAAAGGAGGAGTAAAGGGTATAGTTTTGAACGCAACCTTATTCCGATTATCTTTGCAGATTGTTGTATTTCTAAACAGTCTCTAGGTCACGCTCTCACGTCTTCTCTCGCATGTCCAGGACGGTGAGGAGAGCCGGCGAGACAGAAAAATGGGCCGCCAGCGCTCCCGCTCCCGTTCCCGCTCCAGAGACAGGGATCGCAAACACAGCAAGTCCCGGGTCAAACATGGAAAAGAGGGACGGAACAAAGGCCACAGCTACAAGGACAGGAGTCGCAGCCACTCCCCGAAGAGGTCCAAGGATAAAGAGAGGAGTAGATACAGATGAGGGCGGGTGGGGAAGAAAGGAGCTTCACCTTATTATTACTGAATATCTTTGTAACACAGGAGAGTGGAGCCGAAGCTCCTGAGCTCTATTCAATCACATGACCTTGACTTTTAGAAAAAAATGAAATTCTCACGTCCTTGTCACATTGTCTTGAAGAACAGGAATGCTTTGAGAAATGTTTTGTATGTGTGTATTAAAAATATTCCATATAAGGTGACAGTTTAATGGTTTTTATCAGTTCTTTATTTAATTTGAATACCACGACAGACTTCCCCATCGAAATGTTATTTACTCCCTCTGCACCTTCCTGTGCAGCGTGTAACAGGAAGCTCTTACACACTGCACAGGTTGGAACAAAGTTGTAGATGATTGTCTTCACCTTTTGACTTTAGTTTCTAACAGGTGGGTTTGTTTTTTTTTGTTTGTTTTTTTTTACATTCAACAAGTGCGGGTATGGAAAATTGCTAGATGGAGTGTGTCTCCAGAGTGCTGAGGGAATTCACTGGTGTCTCCCTCCACCCACCTCATAGAGCTGGGGTTTTACAGTATCTCCACATGTCATTACTCAAATCAAAGCTAATGTTACTCTGCCTGCAAGTTCAAGGCAAATAGAGCAATGGTTTAGGTGTGAGGTGGTAACCACATGCAACCTAAAGTAATCTTAGAACTGATCTGAACCTGAAATAAAGCACTGTCTGGGAGAGTGCTGTCTACATTGAACAGTTGTCCTTGTCTGCTTGTTGTAATGGTTCTGGAACAAGCAGAAACAGAATCAGGAAAAAAAGCTACATCCAAAGAAAATTTCCCTGTGCTTGCTGAAAGAAACAGTTGAAGTTTCTACTGAAAGAAGTTGAAATAGAAGCTAACGTGGAAGCAGTTGTGAGACATGACTGCCATTGAAATATCAGTTGACCTGTACGTTGTAAAAGTGGTTGAAATCTTAGTGGGCTATGTAAGCAGCGGTGGCACTTCAAATGCCAGCTGAAGAGTAAAAATCCCTCACTTCACACGGAACAGGTGAAAGCAGGTGAAGTGTAAGCGATGAAAGCGATTGAACTTGAAATTTCAGGCGTATGTTGATAAGACCGTTGGATCGCTCTGAGCCGAGGCTTCCATCAGGGTCTGATGTCCACAAAAACTGTGAAAGCTATGAAAAAGGTGAACTAATGTGATGAAGTTCAAAGGACACTGCAACAACTCCGTGCAATACGCAAAAATGTAAACATCTGAAAAGAAAAAAGTTCATGTGTGATGTGATTGCAGAAAAAATACAAAAGCTTAACTCATCTGGTTAAGTCCAAAGAGTGGAGAGTGGTCTAAAGTTTGACATTTAAAAGAAGAAAGCTACGGTAGGAGCATACACTGTTGCAGGTGGGCACACACACCAATTACATGGGATGCCAGACTGGAAAAAACACTAAGCATTTGAACTTCTATAAATAAATAAAAAAACGTGGTTCAAACTGAGAACCGTGCGATCTCACGGAGGACAGACATCTTCAGTGTTTTCATATTGAAGTCACTTTCTGGTTACTTTGTTTACACTGGTTATAGATATAATGTTAGGCTGTTAATGATCTAATCTTACATTTCTGTTCATGATTACGGCATCACCATCGGATGAGTTGGTAACAATTAAATAATACTAGTTAGTGGCTGAGTGATAAGTGACTGAAACGTTTGTCCAGGATGAGTTCACTTTAAATTGTTTTCCCTTAGGCCTTATAGGCCCGTAGGTGCAAGGATTAACCTTTGGTTCTTCAGTCATAGCGAATTCAACCTCAAGCTCAAACACTTCCATCGTCCATTGTTGGAATACGTCATTCATAAGAAAGAGTTGTCACACGATGTTTTGAATTTCCCGAAAAGACATAGTTGCTTTGTGGGTGGAGGGGAGGTGACTGTGTGTGGTGAGCTGAAATGGAAAGAAGTCTTCCGGAGTGAAGCTGTAAGAACTGAAAGGTGACAACTCCGAGCAGAGAGGAAAAAAAGGGTTGCACAGCTTCACTCCCACAGGGGGAGGCCTGATAGAGACTTCCCCAGCCGCCTACGATGCACGCCCACCTATTTGTCACACACCATGATAATGACTGGCTGTTTCTAAATTAAACACAAGTGCAGTAAGAAAGGTTCAGCAAGCGGTGGTGTTTGCCAGTGACTTTCGGTGACGTTACTCAATGCTGAGTGTTTACCAGACACAAAAGATCCAGTAATATTTTGAGTCGTGAATGTGTTAGGAACGAAGGAGCAGGATTCGGCGTGCAGGCACATATTGAACCAAAGCCGAGGTGTTTGACAAACTCTCCCGTGTGTGTGGGTTAGCATTGGTCCCTGCTGTTTTGCTCTCTTACCCGTTTCATCAGTGTGTTTATGTGAGGAAAGCAAGCCTGTGAAATGAACTGTTGCTTTAAGCTGTCCTGTAAGAGCTTTCGCACACTCCTGTTAGTACAAATTCCTAACAGAGATTAGGGTCATACACACATACCTTCAGTTATACATTCACTAATGCAAACAGATGCTGTAGGCGTACTGTATAAGAGTCATAAAGCAGTGTTCTCTCTCCCTTTATCTCATCGGGAAGATCTATAGTTCTCGCACTGATATTCTATAGGCAAGGGAACGGTACAGAGAAAATGTGAGCATACGCTTTACAGCAAATGTTTTATTTTTAATGGTAAAAAATGTCATTCATACTTATGTTTGTGCCCATTGATCTTTTATGGAAAGCACAAAAACTGTTAGTAACTCAATCACATTTAGCAGGATGCAGATTTTGTATAATATTGGACTTCATTGCAGTTCACATTTGACTAGTTTACCACCTGTTAGCCAAAATAGAATAGCAAACTGGAAAACGCAACATTTGTAAGAAATTGCGAACCTTCCTGTTTCCACTGAAAATTGCAGATGTAAACACGATAAATGGGGTGAAATATGTAAAATGTCAAGTCGTTGCTTTTTAATTTTATGAGTTACAGCTGAAGTTGATACACTGAAAGGGTTTTAAGTATCTAATCAAGTGTCAACCATGAAACCACTCGACATGTCAGTTGAACTCTATGCACTGAAAGGAGCTGAAATCAGTAGAAGCGTAAGCTGTGGAAGCAGTTGAAATTTCAGTTTCAAATGTAAGCACTGTAGGCACTGCTGTGGGCTCAGTGCCTGCTTTCTGAAACTTCAACAGTTTCAGAAAGCACTATAATGATCATATGCGATCATTCCATACAAAATTATATTTACAATATATACTTCCCTGTATACACACTCACTGAGCACTTTATTAGGAACACCTGTATACCTGCTTATTCATGCAGTTATCCAATCAGCCAATTATGTGGCAGCAGTTCATAAAATCCTTCATATGCAGGTCAGGAGCTTCAGTTCATGTTCACATCAAACGTCAGAATGAGGAGAAAATAAATGTGATCTCAGTGACTTTGACCGTGACACGACTGTTGGTGCCAGATTGGCTGGTTTGAGTGTTTCTGAAACTGCTGATCTCCTGGGATTTTCACACACAACAGTCTTTACTCAGAATGGAGCCAAAAGCAAAAAAGCACCCAGTGAGCAGCAGCTCTGAGGACGGAAACACTTTGTTGATGAGAAAGGTCAGAGAGGTCACGAAGATCGGAGGCTGTTTGAGAGAAAAGGGAAGTCGCACCCAGTATTAGTCTGGTGTTCCTAATAAAGTGTTCACTGAGTGTACATTACCCTCATATACAAAAATTTAGGGTTATGTTGACATAGTGCACACAGTCTGTTTGATTACTCCATGTATGAACACAGTCAGCAAACACAGAAAGTATAGGGATTTATTATTAATCCATAATAAAGATCACATCCATTGATGTAATCATTTCAACTGGCAAAACAGTTGCACTTATGATTAAATGATATGAATTTCTGGTTGGTTGGTTGGTTGCAGAAACAAATCATCCCTTACTCTTATCTGCTGTAACTCTTCCTCATTTAACACAGTGTACATACAAAGGAAAAACAGATATGGTTTTAATCACAAGCACCGTATGTCATCTCAGGAAAAAAAACCTGTGAGTGATGCCTCTCATTACTGTCTGTGACGGTGCACAATCTCCAATGTATCTGGAGGAAGACACGCCTCATTGTTGTTCCAGTTTTGGGATTTGGCAGCCCTTTCTTTTAAGTAATAACGACGTATAGAGAAATTCCCATACTTTATTGAAGTAAAAGATTATGAAAATAGTCCGCCACGAGTAAGAGCCCCACACTCAAACTTTACCTGAGTAAAAGTGCAGAAGTAAAATGTGCCTAAATGCCTAAAATCCTTATGGAACGTGTGTGTGAAGTGATACTGATATCACTGAAACTGGTTAAAATGGCGACCGAGCCACAGGCGTGTTTCAACTAATCTTTAAGATGGCTGAATTGTTTACTGGAAACACAGTCCTGCCTAATGCTGGCAAAGTCAGAGATGTCTTCTAAGTTACTACTTACGAATATGAACGTTTTCTTCTTTTTAGCTGATGTCCACAGCAGCATATTACTGCCACCATGACAAAACAAGACCACGAGTCTACGACCTTGTCAACGGCTCTTTGAGGCTAGCGTCAGCATGCTAACAAGCTGATGGTGACCATGCTAAAATTCCGATGTTCGGCAGGTTTGATGTTTAGAATAGCCTCTAACTGTTGGCAGCATTTTGTAATTAGCAGTGAAAAAGCTGAGGCTAATGGAACTTTTGTGCCAATCCAACGTGTAGATGTGAGGATATTAAACTGGGGGAGTTTAATATCCTGGGGGGACCAGCAATGTCTGCACAAAATTTCATCCCAATCCATCCAACAGTTGTTGAGATAATTTGGTCTGGAGGTGGTGGACACAACAACAACAACAACAACAACAATCCCTAGAGCCACGCTCCTAGCTAGGCTAGAACTGAGTCAATATTTCTAGCTTATGTAGGCTACAGTGTCCTCTCTGTCTTTAGGCATCGACTGGATTTTTTTCTGGCCACAACATTATGGAAGTTTACTGTCATAACTACGTGCTAACTTATCATGCTGTAAGAGGCATTTCTTATCATGTGTTAAGTCAGTATGTCATTACAACAGCAAACTGTCTTATTGTAACCAGGTACCATGGTATTGCTCAGTGACCAGAAAGCTTTGGTCACTGATAAAGGATAAAATGACGTATTGTTATAAAGAAGTTCAGTTGAAATTCATGAATCTGCTGTTCAGTAACATCACGGAAAGTCTGTCATTTTAACATAAAAATATCTTCCTTCTTTTTTTCTTTTTGCTATTGCAGCAATATATTACTGGAGATTTTCCTTCACATTGTCATATACAGTGAACTGTACCTGTCTTTAAATGTCATCTCATGGTGAACCTCTAAGTAAAAAATTCCAATTAGCTATTTCACTACAGCTTCTTTACAGTCCTGCCGCTCCCATAAGATCAAACTGCCTTTTTTTCTTTCTCTCGCACACACACACACACACACACAAACTGATAGCCTATTTGCTCTTTTTTTTTACATGCCCAGCATCCTGATTAGATAAAGGGCGAACATCAAAAAAAACCCAAAACAAACAACTTTTTCATTGTGAGTAATGGTTACTAGTCCTGTTTCTAGTCTTATTTGTTTTCTTTCCACTTTTCCTTTTCCGCATCCTCATGTCATCATCAAGCTGTCATTGTCCTGTTTTTTTGTCTTTGTAAACATACAGATATCAAGAAATCAAAGAAGGGCTGTTGGCTGGAAGGACTAGTAAATGGGTGTGTGTGTTTGTGTGTGTGTGCGGAGATCGACAGTGGCTTTGTGTGAGCACAAACACTCGGCACAGTCTGTGCACTTTGATCAGTGCCTTTCTCAGAATGAGAGGCAGTTCTGCTTAACTGTGTCCCATTATATCAGGCTGTGGTGTCAAATTACCCCTACTAATAATGACAAGAACATAAAAATAATCACAGAAACCATCAATATAATGAGAATTTTTGTCTACGACCGTAAAAGGAACTTTAACTTGCGTGCCTTTCCTATAAAGTCTAACACCCCGCTTAGCTATTTTTAGCCGTTTGTATGACTGTCCCGAGCTCTGTTCTGTCAGCCGCATGTTGTTTGACGTTGCAGGGAAAAAGAGTGACTGAGGCAGGTCTTCATTCATTTGAAGGACAGCCTACAAAACACGGTAGTTTGATTTCCGAGAGTGCTACCAAGATCGTGTTTCACATTTTTTTGTTGTTTGATGCTGTGAAGATTTAAATGAATCACTTTGGTTGGATTAGACCTCACCTTGCGGTTCTGTGAACATATTTTGTTATGATATGATGCAAGGTTATGTTGTATTTTATGTTACTTGGCTCAGATATTTTAAATGAATGTTGAATATCTGAAAATGATGACTAGTTTTATGCCAACAATGTCAGTTTGTTGTATATTTGTCATGGTGGAAAAAGGCCCGTTGAACAGTGAACAGACCATCGAGCAACACTCAAAGGAATAGTTTGAAATTTTTGGAAATGCACTGTTTTGCTTCCTCCATCTTATCGCTCTGGTATCTGTTAGCTGAAAGTCAGGACACAGCCAGCAGTCGGTTAGCATAGCTGGCATAAAGGCTAGCTAGGGGCTATGACTAGCAGTAACCGGCACCTCTCCGCACAAAAACTGAAGTGTAAAAAACGAAAATTGTCAGTTTCATAGCGTGGAATGAGTAGGACTTTCTAGAGTGTTCTTTGGTTTTTGTTGGTTACCTTTGGACAGAGTCAGGCTAGCTGCCCCCCCCCCCCCCCCGTTGCCAGGCTTTGTGCTAAGCTAAGCTAACCAGCTGCTAGCCATAGCTTCATATTTAACAGATAGCTATGAGAATGGTGGCACTCCTCTCATCTAACTCTCCGATAGAAAGTGAATAAAGACGTTTCACATTTCACACACATTAAACGATGTAACCGCCAGCCGCTCTTTACAGAGGCCCAGCGCATCTGCTCTATTTGATGTGGAAGACTGTGCCGGGAGCCGAATGTCAGAATGACAATGATAAAACTTCAACATTCTGATGCCTCTGTATCCTTGGCAGGCTTCTGCTGCTCTCCACTGCTTTGTCAGGGACATTCAGTCGGCATCTATTTCACCACACCAGGAGGAGCTGGAAAAAAAAAGAAAAAAAAAAACTGGGGAAAAGGAGGAAATAAATCCCACAGGCTCCCAGATCAGCCCTGACTACTGATGAGGAAGTAGCGATTAGAAATTTACAGAGCGTTCTCTTCCTTGCTGGCCAGAGTTTTTTGTTTTTTCAACAGCAGGCACTGACTTCCTCCTATGAGCAATAAGAGCAGCTTCACACAGACCACTCTGCCTGTCAGCTCGACTGACTGACTGAGAGCAGCTCACGCTCAGAGAGAGACAGCAAGAGGGACTCATGCGCCGACCCGGGGCTCGCTGAACGTGTGAGTACAAGACAGACAATTCCAGTCATGTGACAATGTAGCTCCGCTGTTTGTGTTAAATGTGACTCCTCAGCCGGAGCCTGCAGTCTTGTCCTGTTAAGACTTTTTTAGTGTTTCAGAGTGTGAGAGACAAGTAGGTGTCAGAGCCAGACTGTGGGACTTGTGTGCAGCACTGCAAAGAGCAAGGGCTGTTGGACATGTGAAGCAAACAGCCAGATTTAATCATAGTTTTCATTTCATTTCGGGAGCCCTCAGACTCGTGAAATGAAATGAAAACTATGCCTGAACTGAATCTCAACTCCTCAGCAGAGGATGTGGTTTGGTGCAGGTTGTAGCAAGCCCGTGCAAAGCCAAGCCCCTTGCAGAGGGAGGATGTCCCAGACAAAAACAACTCTAAAGTCAAGTCAAGTCAACTCTTTCTGGTGTGTTTGTTCGCGTAAGATGTGTAATAAACCCTGACGGGGTTTTCATCGCTTCTTTTTTTTCTTTTCTCCCCCCTCATTCTTAAAATTTCAAGTTGGCACATTGAACGCAATAAGAGCCAATCAATCCATCTTGTTCGTCAAGGCTCAAAAAGACTGCAAGAAGAAAAAAGGCTTCAAAGAATGATGGATATGTTTAGGGTGGAAACGATGAGGCAGTTCGCTTCAGGATGTTCGGTGCCATGGGCTCCTCTAACTCAGCGTGCCTCCTCAGCCAGAGGCTGTCAGAGTGCTTCTGTGTTTTCATAGTTTCAGGTGTAACACCATGAGAGACGTTTGTTCAAGTTTTGTACTCAGAATAGTTCTGCTTGTGGGAGGAAAAGTGGAAGAAGTGGGATGAGTCAGTCAACAGTTTTCACTCTCAGTGTCATCTCTCTTTGACCATGAAGCTCGGGGGGTTTCCAAAGAGTACAATAAAACGTCAGGAATGGGGTGAGGCTCGTAACACTATTACCCAGACTCGCATCGCTTCAGTTCATTCATGTTTTTTTTTCGTAACTGACCTGTGGCACTGGGGGTAAAATTAGACAAGAGGCCAGTCCGGACCCTAGGCTTCCTCCTTTGGGTTGTGTGACAGGGGCTTTCTTAACCAGCATGACGTCAGCCAATGTTTGTGCTTGCGTAGGCAGTCATGAGGTTGTGGTTAGTGAAGCAGGTTCTGTCAGCAAGCGCCAAACCACAATCGATTTGTCCAAAAACCCCTGCGAGACCGCAGCTGTCTTCCTGTGTTTACAGTGAAAGAGGCTGACTCTGCCTCCACCTCCTTTTGACACCTGTCAACTGTTCCAAAACACTGGCTGTCACTGTGGAGACACTTATGAGCCAGAATAAGGAGGCGCAGAGGATTCCCCAGACAGACAGTCCTGAGAAGACGGAGGAGAGGAAACACACGCATTCTGAATCAGCATCCACAATGGACCACCAGCAGCAGCACGCCAAAGTGGAGCGATTCCTCAAGTTGGGGTACTCTCAAAGCGACATCCTCAGGGTGCTGGAGAGCCTCCACCATGACGCCCAGACCAATGACATCCTGGAGGAGCTGATAAAGACCTGCCACACTCGTACTTACAACAACAAAAGTGTCCCAAACAGTCCCAAGCTGGTGCCCAGAGGCTGCAGCCCCACACGCAGTCAACCCAGACCCGGACCAGACAGAGAGCCAGCTGCTGGCTTCAGACCAGTGGTTATAGATGGAAGCAATGTGGCCATGAGGTGAGTCCACTCTGAATCTGTTACTAAGAATAGCAATTCTAGTAAAAGTGGAGCTCATCTGAAATTCTTTCATCTATATTGATGCATCATATTTTACAAGTTGGTCGTGGGCTGTATGTAAAACCTTGATCTGCTAAGTAACTATAGGTCTCAGACAAATGTAGTGGAGTACAACATTTTTTTCCTCTGAAATGTTGTGGTGCAGAAGTATAGAGTAACATAAAATGGAAAATGCTCACGTAAAGTGAGTAAACCCCAAAATGATCCCCAAGTGCAGTTTTTTTCAGTAAATGTGATCAGTTACTTTCCGCCAGTGTCCAACTGGCTTTCCTTTCATGGGCCAAAGAACATATTGTTAGCATGTATATTGTATATGGCAGTAAAACAAACAAAAACAAAAAGCAGAGCTAATATGTTCATTTATGTGTGTAATTGAATGAAAAAATAGAGAAAGAACATTACGACTGCACTAGTTTTAAAATGAACCATTAGTTTTTTCAGCGTCTCCGTTTGTGTCTAATGGCCCAGATGTGATCACAACACACTTCCTCTTTAAAGATGTGGGAAGTGAAAACATGATGTGTGGCTGTATTCTTTTTTGTCCACTCAATTCAAGATTGCATGGTCCCTGAAGGACAAAGTGACAACTTTGTTCATTTTCACATCAGATTTGAGCTGCTTATGCTTATCTAGCATGACTTTCAAAAGTGTGACACGACTGAAGTGAAATTCTTACATCATATGATCTCATTGTTGCCAGCTTTACCTGACCTAAATCGGGTAACAAGGAAGCTCTGAGTCAAAATTTGCCCAATCAAATAACTTGGTGAGTAGGTGGAAGACATGATAATAGATCGTAATGGAAAACAAAAGAGAGACTTTTCAACAACACGTATTCCTGTAAGGACATCATTTATTTGAAAGAGGAAGCAGGTTGAAGTATTTACTGTCCCACCTTTATTGCCATGTAAGGTATGGTAACTGTAGTCCAGCTTCAGGTGTGAAGTCTCAGGGGCTGTGAGGGAGACTGGTCCCTTCCGTCGGCCTGGTTATCACCGTTATCCCGATCTGCTGTGAACCCTGACGTAACGCTTGTTACCTTTCAGCTCAACCTGAGAGTTTCCTCACCTGAATTCTGCTCATGTCCAGCCTCGGTCACTGCCACTGCTGACCATGGATGGTCAGCCCTCTAACTTTGCATCTTCATCAGTTTATCCAGTTACTAAAGGAGCACTCCAGTGATTTTAGTATTGCACTTCCATAGGATTAGAGACAGATTTTAAAGAGAATGGTCAAAATTGAAGCAGCAGAGGCCGAGATTCCCTAACTTTTAGGTCCTAGTATGGCTCAAGCTCCAAAATCGCTGGATCCTACATCTCCCATAATGCAAATGAATATCATCTTTTGGTAGACCCTCCCCACTCGGTAAACCCCATGTCTTTCGGCCTTGCTGCCTGCAGTATGTAACGCAGGCTTTCTTTTATAAATTTGTAGTTTCCAAGTGCAAACCAAGATTACTCAGACATTCTCACTTCTGTAATTTTATAACACTTAATCATGAAGCCGTTTTCACGTGCTGGGTTGTGCTCCACGTGACAAATAAACTGACTTTGACATCTACATTTGGTGGATAGCCCCTTTTTTATTCCATACATAATCATTTACTTTACAGAATGAGGCTTTTATTTGCAAAACATTTCAGATCACAAAATATGAAACAATGTGATAGCTTAAAGCTGCACACATCAATATTTTTATATTAACAATGGATAAAATGACTGTGTAATGTGAAAGGTGTCACTCATTGTGACAAACCACGGAGAACTGGTACCTCACTCTGCAGTTCCACTCAACTTTACAGTGTACTTTTGCCTCTTTTAGCCGATTGTTTTGGTTTTCCAGCACGCAACTTTAATGTTTTGGTTCAGTCTCAGTGCTCTCATCAACCTTGTTTCCAGCAGCAGCAGCAGGCAGGCGTTTTCAGCGAGAAATCTTTGAAACGCCCACTGTCCACTACCCGCTCAGCACTAAACAGCAGACGCACACGGTTAGCGACCAGCTGGTGAACATAGTGGAGCATTTAGCAGCTACAGGGCGAGATATCTCCCCCAAGAGCTGATCCAAAACAGCTAAAAAGAGGGTGAATTTTAGACTTACCATCATCAGGTGGACAGAAACACAACTCCAAATAAGTGCTAATGTTGCTCTGTCTCTACTGGGAGTGTAGATAGCCAGTTGTTTGCTAATATGTTCACCAGTGCAACTTAACAGCCTTGTTCTGCTGCCCCCAACTGGATCAAGGCAGCCTTAAAATGGAAGTGATAATGATGATGCGTTGGGTGAAGCAGCAAGATGTTATGTCAGCCACATCAACTCTATACGGTGATAACGTGTCAGTGTTGTGATTACAGCTTGCTGCACTGTGCCCAGATTTGAGGGAAAAAAAGTTGATGGTTGCTGCTTTAAACTAGCTAAAAGTAAATGGAGTCGACCATGTGCAGAACAAATACTTTTTACAGGCACCGGTCTTCAGACGGAGCACTTTTACTCTGAGGCAGATGTTAAACATTTAAAGTATTTTACTGCGAACATTTTGTAAATTTTGATCTCTTTATAAATGCAAGACAGTTATTTTCCCTGGATGGCTGGTTTCCGTTGTAGTGCTGCGCCGTACATGTGTTTCTGGTGAGTTCATCAGCCACTTTCGGCACTGCTCAACTCAGGGGCACATTCAACCAATGAAATAAAAAACGGGTCTCCAAATAAACCAGCTGCACATGTGCTAAATGTGCATCTCTCTTACAGCCTGGAATAAATTTGGGGAAGAGTTACAGGCCGCAAGTGTAAATTATCAAGGAAATACCCTTCAAAGTAAAAGTATCACACCCCAGTAAGGTTACGCAAGGCTGATAGATTTACTCAGAATACATAAAGTATCTCACGTCAGGCCTTGTCTTTGGTACCTGTTGTATCCAAAGTGTCTCACCACTTCCTGCTGACAGAAAAAAGGGGAACCCCCACACGCATGCACACGCACACACACGCACGCACACGCACACACACACACACACACGCTCACACACACACAGACACACACACACACACATGCTCACATGCACACACATGCACAAGCGCACGCACGCACACACACACACACACACACACACACACACAGGCTCACACGCACACACATGCACAAGCGCACGCACGCACACACACACACACACACAAACACACACATACAAACACACACTTTTTACATTTTCCTGCAGGCAAAACAATCCAGTTTACGTCTGCAGTATCACTTGAGGACATGCTGCTAATGTGAGTCCTCCAGTAGGTTTGGTTTTCAGAGAGCAGATGTTTGTCAGGTACTAACTGAACTGACAGCCGAGCAGACTCTGCTGTACTGTTGATACAAGTTAGTGATAATGACTGTAGTGCCAGAGGCTCGGGCTTCCCACACACACTTATTGTTACACTTTTCAATAACTTTTTTCAAGGTGTAGTTTAGGGAAATGGCTCATTTCAGGAATTAAAAACAGCGGAGGGGCCTTATTTTTCACTCATGACTTTGTCACATAAAGGAAAAACTTGTAAAACTGCTACTGAATCAAATATCAACCATTACCTTTCCTGCAGGTTGTGAGGTTTTAAAAAATACTTTCATCTGCTATTTTTCCCAAAAATCAAGCCCTTGTTCAATTTTTCTAAAACATCCAAGGCTTTAAGGACTTTTCAGGACTGGTATGTACCTTTCATATTCATCATCAGAAGTTTTGATATGGTCAAGTTATGATCAGGGTTTAGATTTGGCATGAACGGCAATGATGAAGGCCGAGGGGGTTGGTCTACCTGCGAGAGCTGTGCGGACCCCAGCGATCAACAAGCAGCAGAATCCCCCGAGGGACTTTTAATCACCGCTGGTGACTTCAATCATGCAAATCTGAAGGCTGCTTGGCTGAAATTCCAGCAACATGTCGAGTCTGCGAAAAGAGGAGAAAATGCCCTGGGCCTTGTTTCTATCCAGGTTGTCGCCGCTAATGTCGGGGCTCTCACTCTAACCCTCGGGACTGTGTGGAGTTGTATGTCCGTTCTATGTTGCGCTGAGGTCCCCCGTGTGTGTGTGTGTGTGTGTCAAGCGCACGCCGTTCAGCCACAACGTTGAAACTTGGGACTGGTTTTAACGTCGTGGCTGATTGTGTGTGTGGAAATGACCATAAACCTGAACCAGGAAAATTTCTGCCAAACAAAACGAATTTTTCTTTTGTGTGAGAAATCTGTGGAGGCCACTACATGAAAGTTAACTTATTTTCTCAATGGAGTGTCTCAATGTTGCCAGTGTTTTGTAAAGCACAATAATTCCTAGTAAAATGTTTTGTTTTCAGTTTTATAATTAATAAGTCACTTCTTGAGACAAAGTGCATGTGAACAATCTCAGTTCTGCACCGTGTTACTCATCTCTGTGCTTTTGCAATAGTGTTTTGCAGAACTCGTGCCTTGCGACACTGTCTACTTCCCAAAAAACGGAGAAGAGGTGTGTGTGCATGATCTGCACAGACACACAAAAGAAGAAGTTGCTTTTTGTGTTGACTCTGGCTTGTGTTTCCTCGTAGCTATGGCGACAAGAAGGTGTTCTCGTGCCAGGGCCTCCAGCTGGCAGTGAACTGGTTCTGGGACAAAGGGCTGCGCGACATCACTGTGTTCGTACCCCTGTGGAGGAAGGAACAGCCGCGACCGGACGCACCGATCACAGGTAAGGTCACCTGACCAGCCGTGCCCCACAGCAGACACAATAACCTTCTTATTTGAACACCGCTCATCAGGGTGAGCCAGAATTTAAGCCTCATTTGCACGCACCAACTGACTGTAAAATCTTATGAGTCAACAAAGTCAACTTCATTCATTCATTCATTCTGAGGAACATGACTTCTAAACGCTGGTCATGCAGCTTCTAGCTTCAGTGCAGACTATTAGAGGCTCACATTTAAACTGTCGAGCGGGGACTTTTTCAAGAAAGATTCATAATGTCTCAACATACAGGACCTCATGTTAGAATTTCCAACAGGGTTTTCGAGGGAAGCGCACATTGAGAAGGTACTTCGAGAGCGCAAACCTAACAAAACCTACCAGCTCTCCATCCTGCTGCTCAGTGTTCACCCAACACATCATTGATGTGACTTCCACTCAAGCATTAATGGATTTTTTCACTACGCTGTACATTTGGCTGAGTCCTTTGCAGCTGTGTGTCAGTCCATCTGTCCCATTCAAGGCCAAATCTCCTTTACTCTGCTTTTAGCTCTGCCCTGGTCTCTGTCAACTCCCTAAAACATACCTGACTCTTTTGAGTGTACGCTCACCAGCTCGTTGCTAACTTTGTCCGTCTGCTGTCTGGTGCTGGGCAGGTAGCGTACGATTGGTGTATCAGAGCTTTATTGCTGAAAACAGCCGCTTGCGGCTCCTGGAAAAGAGGCTGAAAGGGAGCAGTGTTTGTTGGGCAGACGACCAAAACAATGAGCTAAAAGAGGCTAAAACAGTCTGTAGAACTGAGGGGATTTGCGGATTCAGGTAATAACTCTCTGTAGGTTCACCACTACACTTTCACATTACACATAGTTGTTCATATTTTAACAGTATTTATTATATTAACAACATAAAAAATTATTTTAACTGCATCTTTAACTTGAGTAAACTTAAAACTGCAAACACACTCTTTGGATATAGAATTACATCACCAGCTCCTATAGTTTTGTAGTTTCCAGTTGTTGTTTCTCTTGACTAGCCTGAGGATAAACTCACCATAAAAGGAGGTACAGCTGGTCGTCCACTGACCAGAAGGTCGGTGGTTCGATCCCCGGCTCCTCCAGTCCGCATGTTGAAGTGTCCTTGGGCAAGATACCCAACTCCAAAGGGCCTAGACTAGAGACTAGAGAAGCGCTTTATAAGTGCTGTCCATTTACCATTTATGTTGATTAGGAACCAAGTTTATTCAGGGCAGCGTTGTCAGTTCACAGTATTAATTATCACTGAGAATTTACCAGCCACTTTACTGTACTGATGTTTTTATTGTAACAAAATATCAGTTTCGCTGCTCTTTATCAGCTTATTTTAAGATAACATTATTGATTCACGCACTCATGTAAATGTAAGACTTAACAAAACAAGCAGATTCCTTATAATAAACTGAAGAAAAAGTAGAAGCCGCTCCATTGAGTCTCTCTTTCATAGAGCATGTAGAGACAACAACGACATTAGCAGGAAATATCTAAACTCACCAAAACGATTACAAAATCACAGAAACAAGGAAAAACATCTTTCCAACTGTCCTGACTTGTTAAATGCCAATCTGGCACGTAACCGGTGGCTGCTGTTAAATTCCTACCACTCTGTCCTGCCAATTACCCTTATCCTGTTTGGCAGTTGTAGCCAGCTTGGATTTTACAGCAGCCAAGCGTCCCAGGCGAGGAGGAAGTGTAGCAACCGAAACGGAGTGTGTCCAGTGTGTTCACGTTGGATCGAGTCAGCTAAAAATAGTGTCTTTCCTGAAAGCCTTGATGAGCAGTTCACAAGGAGCCATCCACACCTTTTATGATCATGCTGTAAAGCTCGCAATCAAAACAAGGACACAGAGATAAAGATAAGGTCACCTGCCTCTGTAAACCTGCCCATCATTTGAAATTTAGCACTAGTCTTCAGAGATGGTAAAGACGGAAATACCATTATCTTACGCTTGAGGAACACATTCATATATTATTATTATATTATTCATAATTTTGAGCCTCTACCCAATTATTCACGTCCTTTTACAGCAAAAGGACGTCCAAGACAACAAAATAAAAAAATATTTCAATTATACTGCTATTGTTATGGACAAAGCAATTTCTAAACATTAATAATAATGTGTATCATGTAACATAAAGAGGAAACATTTTTAAAAAGATGTGTGAATAAAATTTAGAAAAGAAAAAGAAACTAGGCCTGAAGGCAGGTTTACAGGGGTCCTAGCAAGCCGATATAAAATGCAGCACAACCTTTGTAGTAATAGATCAGACCTGCTCATCTGAGTGGTTTTTTTGGGGTGACTGAACCAGTAGTTTGTATTTTAACACGAGCAAATTAAGCATTTCCGATCCACTTCACAGTGGACGCATCCTTTGGGCAGAAATTGCTTTGCAGGGGGATTGGATCTGGTAAAGGCGGGGTACACCCTGGGCAGGCCGCCAGTCTGTCACGGGGCCGAGCAGCTTGCGTTCAGTGCGTCTAGTTGTCCGATGAGACGTAAAAGCTTAAAATTTGATCCAGCAAGGAGACGAGAGGATCTGACGAAGACTTTTAAAGCATAGACATGTACTTTGCTATTATTGATATTGATTATAAAGAAAGACTGGGTGACTGTTCTGGCAGCAGCTAATAACAAGCCTTAAAGTAACAAGCCTGTCACACCAGAGACCGGGTTTAGCACCCAGAGTCCTGGTCTGTGGTTCAGGCAACAATGGCTCTTTGCCTAAGGTTCGGGAAAGATGGCGGTTTTGGTTCGGTGTAAGTAAAAAGGTTTTTGTCTGAAGTGGCTGTGAACTTTTTTCTGTATTAAACCAGACCAGGATCTCTCAAACCTGAACCAGGTGCCGTGAGAGTCTAAACAGAACCATAAACCAGTTTAATGATGCTGGAGTCTCTACAGGTGGATCTTGTGCCGCAGGATCAGATGTTTCGGTGGAAAACAAACACGTTGTCTGTGGAAACTTTACTGAAACGTTTGGTGTCAGCATTTTTAATGGAAACATAATCTGGTGGAACCCGAATTTCCTAAAAAAACTGGTGCAGCGTCATTTTTGGGCGACAGTGTTGAGAATAAACAGTGACTAAAAAAACACTCTTCTCACGTGTCTCGTAGATCAACACATTCTCCACGAGCTGGAGAGAAGGAAGATCCTGGTGTACACACCGTCTCGCTGCGTAAATGGTAAGAGGGTGGTGTGCTACGACGACCGGTACATCGTCAAGCTGGCCTTCAACTCAGACGGCATTATCGTGTCCAACGACAACTACCGCGACCTTCAGACGGAGAATCCCGGCTGGAAGAAGTTCATAGAAGAGAGGCTGCTGATGTACACCTTTGCCAATGACAAGTAAGGCTGCTGGTGGCTCTAGGTCGGGGTGGACAAGCGGCAGGAAGGGCACCTCATTTTTACACATCAATCGTATCGAGGTTCATTTTTGCCCCGATTTATTGCACTAATGTCACTTGATGCTGAATGTGTCTCTGTGCTGATGCAGGTTCATGCCTCCAGATGATCCTCTGGGCAGAAATGGACCCACAATTGATGATTTTCTGAGGAAGAAGCCCTGGACCCCAGACAACAAGCTGCAGCACTGTCCCTACGGTTGGTTCACCTTTCTGTTTCAGCAAACAGCAGACAGCCCTGCTCAGGTTGCAGAAACGTGAACCTGCAACAATCAGAAACCAGCTTGAGATTGGCTAGCGTGGCTAACCAATCTGAGAAGTGCAGAAAGGAAACAGATGGACTACAGTGTATCTCTGAGATTATCCAACTGGTTTAGAAAACATTTCACAAGACCAAAATGTTCTCAGCACATAGAGGAAGTGTCAAGTCCCCTAACATCACCCAAACTGGAGTTTCAAGATTTTCAAAAGACAAGTTCAAAGTAGAAGCTGTGAGAGAATCTCTGTCCTTTACTAGCTTCTGCTATGAATCTTTTTTTAGATTACAGATTGTTTCATTTTTATAAATGAGCGTTCAGACAAAGGAATACAAGGTAGTTCCATCGAACCCGAACTGTCTTTACTCCCTGGAAGACAAATGGAGACTCACTGCAGGAGGAGCCCTGTTTTTGTCTTGTCCCTCCTTATTCCGCGGTGACTCCTGACTGGCGCGTATGAAACTGGTGGGAGGCCACCGATCTGTCAAGGAGAGATTAGCTGAGGAGTGATTCATTTGCCCGCCTGTCAGTCAGCGATTGGGCCTGAGAGAGGCTTAGGCGCTGTTGGACCTGGGGCCAAACAGTAAACCAGAGAGCAAGAGCCGTGCAAAGGAACGGCCCTGCTAGAGTTTATTGGCTTACCTAAGGCAAAAAGGAGAGCTCATTTGTTTGTCAACCAAAGTGATTCTACAGTAGTGCAGGCAGGAAGAGAGGGTTTAAAGCGCACTCCCACACACATCCTGTGTCGACATTTTCTGGAGGAGGCAGCAGATGTGGTGCTAGTGTTCCAAAAGCCTTTAAATAACCTCTCATGTCTCTCCTTCAGGAAAGAAGTGTACTTATGGAGTGAAGTGCAAGTTCTACCACCCAGAGCGGGCCAACCAATCACAGCTGTCTGTGGCTGATGAGCTGAGGGCGCTGCGAGACAGAGCCAAGAACTTCTCGCCCAAACTGAGCCTGCAGGACTCACACTCCTGCCCTACTTTGTACCAGCCGGAGCACAGATACACCTCATCCACCCCTCCGCCCCCGAGCGTAGAGGACCAGTCACACAGGGCTTCGCCCAGTGAGCAGTTCGTCTATCAGCGCGACTCCAGCAGCCCGAGAAGCCAGCCCAACGCGAGTCTCCACCACTGTCCAAGCCCAGACCTGGACGAGGCCTTCAGCTCCATGGAGAGCTCCATGTCCAGGCTCTACATCCAAGATATGCCCTATAGCATGGAGCACCCTCCCCACAGCTACAGCAGTGGGGTGGCGAGCTACAGCCTGAGCCATGACGACTACTCCCTCTCAGGGTCATACAGCGGGAACACCCGGAGGCCCTGTCAGAGCGGAGGAGGTTACTGCCCTCACCGAAACTGCTCGGGGTCCCGCAAGCGCCCCGTGTGCAGCCAGTGCAGGTGTGATCACCAGCAGACCAGGATGCCCCCCCACCACCGCCACCACCACCACCAAGCATGGAACTCCTGCCCAGCTCTGCCTCCACATAACGTGGAGTATCACAGCCACGTTTCAGAGGAGCAGTTCTTCAGCCAGCCTGCCAACAGACAGACCCACAGCTCGCACGGGGACCCGTGGCCTCGGGGCGGCCTCTCTGACACCAGGCTGAACGGCCGGGCCAAGAGCCCGTTCAGCGAGCAGAGGAAGGCCCTGAGGAGCCAGCTGAGCACCCTCTTCCCCCAGAGCACAGTGGAGCAAGTCATGAATGCTTACCCAGACGTCTCAGACATGTCCGAACTGATTTCTCTCATCCAGAGCTACAGGACCAGCCACATCTCCTTCTAAATTAGAAAGACTCTTTTCTTTTTTCTTTTTTTTACTGAAACTGAGCCCACATTGAAGTTCTCATCCCATAAGCAAAGTGAAAACTGAAAAAAAAAAAAAAAACAGGAAATTTCCATAAAGGACTGTGACTTTATATTATTATGAATCATACTAAAACGTCTCCTCTTCCTTGAGCACATTCCAAACATACCCTTTATTCTAAGCATTAAAAAGTGACACAATCTGATGAAGTCTTGAAACTGTTGCAGACTGAACGCTGTTTCTTTATCCCAGTGTAAAAGTGCAATGCACTACGCTCCATACATGCTACTTATTGTAGCACTGACAAATGTTTTATTAAAGCAGCATGTGTTGTTTTTCTCATGTTGCCTCAAAGTGAGGAACGCTATTCTGTACTTTTGTAAAGATTGTCATTGACCTGGTTTTGATGTGAATTTGAAAGCTGTGTGTTATTTCTGTGCCTGTGAAATAAAAGCACTTAAATCACTCTGGATACTCGTGTGCGATGAATATACGAGATAGACTTCATGGAGGGAAAGGTAACTCCAATAACTGACCACAGTGGCAAATGAAAAAGATATTCAGGACTAAGTATACGACCCTTTTAATATACCTTGGTCTGGGGCTGTCTTTTATGGCCCAGTCCCATAGTTCCAGTCAAGGAACATCTTTAATGGTAAAGTCATATTTCAGACAAGCATGCTCGTTTTTGTTTCTAAATAAAGTGAGTGTGGGGAAGATGATTTAGACAATTTCAAATTTAAACACACAGTCGCGTTACCAGCGAAACTCACTTCGAGAGTAAGAGTATTCATTACACAAAATGGCACATTTCAAATGTTTACCTTATTTCATATATTACTGGACAATTCTCTTTGATGCATTACCCATTGAAGTGGCATTTAATTTTTGTAGCCGGTTCAGCTGGATTTAGCTGTAACTACTTTACATACAAAAAAAATGTAACTGTAAATGTAGGAGTACAGCAATTCCACCCAAAATGAAGTGGTATGTAAATGTAGTATAAGTATAAAGTAGCCTAGTAGAATAACTATACCTCAAAACTGTACTTAAGTGCAATACTTGAGTAAATGTACTCAGTTACTTTACACCACAGTCCTTTCCTGTATCAACATGAGAGTCTCCCCGTGCACAAAGCCAGTTCCATAAAGAAATGGTTTTCCCAGTTTGGTGTGGAAGAACTCGTCTGGTCTGCACAGATCCCTGACCTCAACCCCATCCAACTGCTCTGGGATGAACTGGTGGGAAGACTGAGACCAGAAGCCCGGAGGCTGCTGTAGCAGCACATCGATGCACATGGTGCTGGAGTGACACGTTTGTCCATCACGTATGGGTGTAATGTCCACAAACATCTGGACATGCAGCATAGCGTGTAGCTGAATTACGTAGTGCAGACGTGCTGCTGCACTGCTCTCTGGTGGTCAAAACCTTCAACACTAGCCACAATCCATTCAGCAATGACACAGTAGGTGTGTTTCATCAGCTATTACGGCCAAGTAGCGGCTTTTTAGCCAATGGAGGAGCAGTATCCAATCCTGTGTGACTGATTTAGAATGTAACATTTTAAGGGACATACCACTTTATGCATTTTCCATAAGGTTGGGGAGCTTGCAAGAGACAAATTAAAGAACAAGAAATCCTGAATGTGGCTTATACCCACACCCAATTTGTCAAGTATGGAGTCCAGCAAAGGTGGTAAAAAGACTATATGAGCTGTGAGAGACACAAGTCATACAATCAAAAAGACAAACCATTACTGGACATAAAAAAATTCTCTGTATTTACAGTCCATTTAAGTTGATATAATAAAAACTATTATTTTATTAATTATGATGGCACTCACTTATTTATCCATTCTATGTTTTCCACGAGCACTATTTCCATTTTTCTGATGCTAATATGAGAATGAGAGGGGCCCGTCTACGGGGGAGGACTCGTCCAGTGTGTAAGTTACATCAGTGGGGCGATCTGAGGAGAATGTGGTGAGCTAGCTTGATTATAAACACCAGTTGTTGAACTCATTGAGCTCCACCGTTTTCGGCTAGCTTCCGCATTGCAGATAACTTTCATCATAAAACTACATCAGCAGTAAACAGTAGTATTACGCAATAATTAATGGATTCACTTATACTCACTCATCTGATAACCTCTCACTGCCTGTTGCAAAGGTCGCAGCTCCAAAGTTACCCACCTCTCCGGTGAAGATTTGTAGTCTGTCCGTCCAAGTCAAGATAACCCTGATGACATCATTGGGGGGGTTGTTCGTTATAAGACTCGAAAAGCTCCTCCTGAGCCACGGAGAAATGTATGCAACTTATTCACAGGTTGTGTACTACACTCCCCATGACCAATTAAACAGATGTACTTTATGAAACCCTAAGGAAATGATCCTCATGTGTAAAATATGCAGAGTGCCCCTTTAATTTCTTCAGATCCCTTACTATCTGAACTCTTCAACCAGTCCTCGTCAGTATAAGGATTTGGAAACATTAAGCTGCTGCTAAGTGATGAACTCTCCATGTCAGGACAAACTGCCTTTACTGAAATCTGTTGACATCTATTGCCATCTGGTGGAGAAAAGCTTCTGAGAATTGCGTCACAACAAAACACTCCAAAAACATTCAGAATAGATTTTTTTTTTATTATTTTTACAAATAACTTATCTGTTACAAAGACAGTTTTCCCAGCTAAAATCAAAAAAAAACACTTTAGATATCCAAATTATTTTTTTTCCCATTTAATAAAACATGAATAAACTGCCTCTTCACACCAAGGTGCAGATAAAGCTGAAAACTGGTTTCTTTGGGTTGGAAAAAAAGGAAAAAGTATGGTGTTAAGTGCTTAAGAGACAATAATTCATCTTCTACTTTTAAATGGGTTTATACAATACTAAGGTTTTGGTTTTAAACATGGCACTTGGATGTGACAAAATAGATCATCAATACAAATTCAATAGTTCTAAAGGCACTAACGCAAGGCAACATTTCACAAATGTGGAAAAAAAAAAAAAAAAAAAACAAAACAAAACAAAGTAACTACTCCACAGTTAAGGTAAGTTAATGACAATAAGTAAACTTTAGAAACATCCTCATCTATAAAAGCTTAAGAGGATGAATTGAGCCAAATAAAAGTAAGAGTATACAAAGTGGACAGTCATTTTGTGCTTACACTTTCCTAAAAACATGAGGTTTTGTTTTTTTTTTTTTTGGTTTTTGTTTTTAGTTTTTTTTTTTGGTTGGTTTTTTTTTTTTTTTTTTTTTTGCCTTGTCTGCTTCCAAGATGTTGTAATGACTCTGACCTGTTGCATTGAAGGCATGACATGGGACCCATTTGAATATCTCTGCATTATAGGAACACGTTACACAGAAACATATTCACTTTGATCTTTGGACCTCAACCCAATTCAGGTGCACAGCAACACGGAAACGTTTAATCCAATCAGCTGTTCCAGGAGCACTTTGACATCGATCTGCAGTAAACATCCTGATTGTATTGGAAACTGAGTGTCTCTTTGCACTGAGGTGTAGTTGTCCCCAAACATTAAACCTACATTCCAGTTGTCAGATAAGAAGGCAGTTTGTAATTTTGCTTTTTGACCCCTTCCCTCCCCCGACAGTCGCAAACATATTTGGTGTCCTGGAGAAAAAAAAAAAAGAAAAAAAAAAAAAAGACTCCTCCATCGCCTTCCACTTTGCTGCATCTGCAGATCGTACACAGGAAACTCAGCAATTACACAAGCAATGAACGGACCTGGCAGACGTAGCTTCATGATGACTGCAAAGGTTTTTGCTGCTCTGCTCCTCTCCTTCTGCAAGGCTTCAACTCTCACAGATATCAAGTAAAAAGCTTAAAAAGGGAGCATGGTGCTTATTTGTTTGAAAGAGGGAAACAAAACAAGACAAAAAGTTAATAAAGTCTATAAAGCTATACTTACAGGAAATACAAGTGATTCATAGTGTGAGGAAGAAGGCTTTTAAGGCACATTCTAAAATTATGTACAGTAAAAAGCTCGAGTTTCTGCCTCCGTGTACTGTACACAAAGCATGCAACTTAGTTTCTTTTTTCAGTAAGTCGATTGAATAAACAGAAAAGGGATACTGAAGTTGGAGGACAAGGGGCATGTTTGAGTGGCAGATACACTGCCGGTTCCCCTTTTGACATCCTCTAGAAACAGCAAACAAACTTTAAAGTCCAAGAGTAGTCTGTTAGTTTTCCCTTCAGATGGAGAGCAGTGGCTGAACACAGTTCCCGATTCCCCAGTCATGCCACCACAAAGGAAGAAGAACAAATTTATTAATTCAGCAAAAGGCACATCGGCACCTGGCGGTGTGTGTGTGTGTGTGTGTGTGTGTGTGTGTGTGTGTGCGTGTGTGCGTGTCTGTAGGTCTGTATGTGTGTGCCGTCACACTGCAGGGCCACACTCGTAATACTGTAGGTGGGAGTGGCGAGGTATCCCCTGGGGTAAAGTGTCACCCATCTAGCAGAAAAGGGGGGAAGTGACCCCACGCAATCTGAGTCTCTAAGGTGAGGTATCATCCGACTCTGCCAGCCTTTAGGAAGAAACGCGAGGTGTAAACACTATCCAATCAAGCCTTCAGTGGACAGCATTCTACAAACCTTAGAGAGGAAAAAGGAAAAAAAAAACAAAAACAAGGAAAACAGGCCGCACGATGCACAACGACTATGCCCCATCCCAGTTTTCATACACGTAGGTAAAAAGGAAACAGAGAGGGCCCTTTTCTATTCTAGCCTGGTAGAGGACAGGCGGGCAGAGGAGGGAGCGGCGCGTCGCAGCCCGGTTGGCTCAGAAGTGCCGCGGGAACTCGCACTGTTCACAGCGGTTGAGGGCGGGATGGTTGAGGAAGGTGCAGGCTGTACAGCTCCACTGCGTCCCCTCATCCTCCTCCTGGTCTGCAATGGGCTTCACAATCTTACAGCCCGAGTCTGGGAAACGGAGAAGAAGAAGAAGAAGATCAAGAGGGTCAGTGTAGGATAGGACACCAGAGAAGAAGTGCATGTTTATCCATGAAGTGATGAAAACATGGACATCCAAATTGTTTACATATGTGGCTGTGGTGAAGTGAACACTGCATATACTCGGCGTGCTTACATGTGCTGCAGTAATCCAATTATTGCCCACTTGGCAGTGGTCTAATGTAAACACCCAACATGGAGGCCTTTTTTAGGTTAGAGGATTAAGAAGAACTTGGATATAGCAGCTACACGTCTGCCTAAAAAATGTTTCGAAAAAGTCCAGGAATGGAAAGTGTCATCATACAGAAAAGCAGAGTTGTTGAAGCAACACATTGTACAACATCTAACGCACGGCATCCGAACACGAAGTGCGACATCCAAGCTATCGTTAGTTCAGCGTTTCCCCGACTGCAGGTCGCAGGATGAATACGAGGCATTAACAGGATACGATATGAGGAAAAACATATGTGCGTGCTCCAAAAATGCTTATTTGTTCAAACTTTTCTTAAAATGTTGCCCTTCTACTGCGCAATACTTGCCCCTTCAGTCCTCATAGGAAGGGACGACCACTCCTGCTACTCCCAACTCCTAGACAGAGTGTATGCAGTCTGTAATGAGGGGTTTCAGACAGCATGTCTGTGCTGTAGACAGTGTTTCATTTCGAGGGTCACCAGCGACAAAACCACCGCTGCGTGTGCTTCTGGATGGCACCTCCCTGATTTTTATCCTTCCAATATTGCGTAAACTGAAAATGCTATCAACATTTCGTTTTTATAAAGAAGAGAAGAAGAAAAGTCTCGAAATGAAGGAATCGACAGTCATAAACAGGGTGAAACCGTTATGGGTGAAGTGTAGTCGCAGCCTTTCCTTTCACCGGGTACTGAACAGCTGCAAACTCAGCGAGTCTCAGGAGCGTGACTTTTATTGGCTCGTGATGCTCTAAGGACTGTTTGGCCACTGAATCAAACGTAAAGATGCGCTCTAGTCACAAAACACTGGTAATGTCATTTTACAATCCTCGGTATTGGCCTTCAGCAACCCACACCGGCAGAAGCCCGGTCAGAGACGTGGATGGAGCGGTGTAGACAGACCGTGAAGTTAGCACTGTCAGCTGTTTACCTTTAAGTCACCACACCGCTGGCTTTGCAGTGGATTATCTAAACATGCAACACCACTGACACGGTCCTTTGAGTCTGAACACATGACAAGAGTAAATGCAAGCAATCATGGCATAACATGGCATGACTAATGATCAGTCAAATCAAATAAGCAGAGAGAATGTTTGCAATGAAATGAGGACTGTCGAGTGATGACCATACAACCTTTTGAAAACTTACCAATAGATAAAGTACCTTTGGGTTTGGATGGGACAGGACCGAGGAATCCAATGTAGTCATAAAAATTATGGATTGCACTGGGATTAAAGTGTGGTCCTATGAACAGAAGGAACCACAGATTTACTTGACATTAAATAGTGAAGTTGTATTGTTCATAGTGCTATTAAGTCAAAACCTGCAGTAAGCACATACTGTATGTACAGTCAAGCTTTACACAAAACCATCAGTAGATATTTTACAAACATCACAAGAGAGGCGTGATCAGTCAGACAGTTACTCGTGTGGAGCTTTTCGCTGCTATACCGTCGTGTGTTTTGAATAGACTATTAAACAATAATAAATGCGTGCATTTACGAATACGTGCTGTATACAGAACGAACGTCATGCATTCATGTTCACGAATGTTCTGAAACCACACAAACACTGCAAACTTTTATTAGGAAGGTCCGACTTATCCACAAACTAAGACTGAATAGAGCAGCTTAAACTATTCTGAAAATAACTATTGTGTCACAATATGGTCAAAATATTGAGGGATGATTATCAGGTAAGTCACGTTTTTCTAAAAGTGACTATAAAGCTGTGATATCTTAAATGTGCCTTGGCCTTGGACAACTTTCACTACTCACTACTAACGATTCAAAAAAAAAAATTTAAAAAAACAAAACAAAACGAAACTTGGCAACTTAGTGAATGAGAGACACTATTCATTTGTATGAGTTGCCTCGGTCCTTCCTTCACCTGTGTAAACCAGCAGCGGAGTGTTGCCAGGGGGCCAATAAATCCCTTGTTACCAACCAGCAACAGGATGCAATTCAGGAAGGACTGGTGGTTAACATTACAATGGCAGCACCATGGCCGCGTGTGCCAAGAGGATGTAAGCAGGCCTGACCCATGTGCTTCAGCTGCAGGCCCTGGATCAGATCTACTCCTCCGCACTCAATGACTTACTGCTAACTTTATTATTATACAGCACAGACACGTCCACAAGCCGAATGCCAGTTTGAAATTCCCACACACCCGAGAACATTGAATGTTACACAGCAAAGACAGACTGACTCCTACCTCTTGTCTGAAGGAGATCAATTTCTTTGGTGAGGCAGTCAATGTCGATCTGCAGTAACCTGTTTTTGCATCGCAACTGCTTCATTTCCTCGATCTGACAAAGAAGGAGAAAGGATGGCATAAGCTGACGGTTAGCCCTCAGACGCAGGCAGCCATGAGGCACGAGACATGAAGACGTCCTGCTTCTAAGTCGGCGGAGCACATCTGTGACCGTGTCAGGAGGAGAGCGGCTCCACTCTGCAGAGCTGGCTTACCTCAGTAAACAACACTAAACCACGGAGCTACCAGTTAACCTGCCATGGCCACCTTCCCCCTCTGTTGACCCAAACTGTAATAGCTGACAAAAACAGCTGACTCACCAAAAAGCTAAGCGTGCACTTCATCTGAACCGAAGAGGTTCAGATGGCTGCAAATCTAGCATAAACGTGAAAGGGTGCAGAAAATAAATACAAAAGACGTGTTCCCTATATGTCATTTTGAACTCTCCCATCACTGGTGTTACATTTTCTCTGAAGCAGATGCAGACGTAGCTGCAGTATGAACTGTGAAGTACATCTGATATAGATAGTGTGCTCTCTCAGTCCGAAAATATGGAGATATCAGCCAAATCATAAACAGACCCTGTAATCAACATAGTTTCAGGGTGTAGGAGCACTGATGTACCGTGAGCAGAAACCAAGAATGGCAATGTGATCCATTTTCCGTTGATTGCTCAGTAACAACCATAAAAACATTTATTTGCAGTTATGAAGACCATATCTGATGACTCTTAATCACAGACAAAGTTAACTGCTAACAAACTCATAATGAACTTGGGTTTTAAACTGACTGATCTGCCCAATGAACGAAGTTCGTCAGAGTCCCTTGACATCTTGCCATTAAAAATTCCCAGTTTAGCTACATTCTGGTTTGTGCTGGCTGGTAAATACAGTATGACAAGCAGCGGTTATAGTGCGCTATAGCTGATGCTTACCGTTCACAATTTGTAAAATCAGAATTGGGCTATATAACTGCAACCTCCAGTCTTCAGTTTAGTCTATGGACCTTGGTAGCATTATATGCCCCCTTATCTCTACCAACATTTCCTGTCTGTATTCCACCTGTTACTATCAAATTATAGCAAAATGACCCAAAAAAAAAAAATCAAACCAAATCCACAATCAAAGACCAGCATAAATTTACAATTGGAAAAATTCAATCTGTAAAAATCACTGCACTAAGCTTACAGAAGGAATTTGGGAGGCCGAGTTGGATCTCTCCAGCCGTCTCCTGGTCAGGTCATTCTCCATCTCGTTGACCTCCTCTTTTAGCTTCTCCAGCTTCTTCTTCTTCAGCTCCAGCTCGTGCCACAGCCTGTCCATGCGGGCTTTCTGATGGACCAACAATGCTGGAAGAAGCAAAGCAAAAGCACACAGAGACAGCATTGTCAGCAACTGTTCCCTCTTTGCTATACACACTGGTTTGGTCAACTTTAGCATTACACATAAAGATGGAAAAGAAATGGATGAAAATAAATAAATAGTAACTACTGTAACTGATGTTACTAATATTATTATTATATTGGGAAACTCCCCATAACTGCAAAATGCAGAGCAAAACAGGGAACAAAGCAAAAACTGCTGATGACAATCCCTTCAAGGAGCATTGCTGTGTATATGCACCACTGACACATTTTCAGATACACCACACCCCGATCGCTGCACACACCAGTCAAACCAGTTTTGAGCATTATTCCCTGTGTAAAACAACGTTGTGTAAGGAGAGACAGGGAAACTACACAGATTCCTCACCGTTGTCTATCAGTATGTTTCATCACCTACTGCGGTAACATGAGGAGAGACCAGACTTATCCCCGTTAGCAGACAGCAGCAGGAAAATTCTGCTGCAGAACATAGTGTTTAATGCCGAGCCATAACCATTCGGATGATTGGCTCCCGTCTCTACAGCACGTTATCCATAATTCATTATAGTTTCAGCATTTGCTGACAGGTTGTAACACCTCCTACACAAACAACTCTCATCTGCTATACGCAGTCACATGCCACCTAGCACTGAGGACTTTATGGCAACATAGTGTCTGTCCAGTGAGGAAAAGATCCTCCACTCAATCTCCTTTCAGGATGTCCTCAAGCTAAACTTCTGCTCGTTTAATACAAGTCACACAGTGGGAGTATGAGCTAATTGTAAAAAACATGAATTTAAATGTGGTGAGTATATACCACACACACACCCACACAGGTGACTATTTTGTACGTGCTGGTACACACATATTTACAGATTACATACATTACGTGCATGTGCTGTTGTCCATTTGTTGTGGTACATCTTGTGCACTTGCACTTTGATTTGGTAATGTATTGCCAAGCTTCACAGTGATTTCCTTTCAGCTATGATGAAGGCAAATGTGAGTTTAATCATGAGGTTTTAATCATGAAAGATAATAGTCTATGTTTGGCTCTTGCCTCACCATATTAGTCCATTTATGATGTCATAATGAGCAACTATGTAACACACCATACAGATTTATCATTATCAATTTCATGTGAAATACTGTTAAAATGTAATTTTTTATTTTTTTTTTATCTTCTAAAAGTGAGCTGTACATCAGATGACTGATTTTCCTCTTCACTCAGCCATCAACATGAGCCCATCTTACACCTGATATGACAAAAGGTGCCACTCACAGGCTGTCAGTTGTTTTTTCCTAGAAATCTTGAACTTGGAAAATCTGGCAGCTCTTGAAAAGATTGTCTTATTTCTCCTAATATCCACCAAACTGAACTGAGGTGAAAAACAGGTCATGCAGTTACAGAATAACACTTCATCTTAAATCAGCAACATGGTTGTAATTGTTTTTGAGATTCGGGAACTTGGGGAGACAGTTAGTCAGATTATTATCCAAAGGTTCACTGAATGATCCGGTATACATCTGGCTAAATGGATGCTGTTTCACAAACTTACATCCTATTTTGTAAATCTAGTTCACAAGATACAGTGTGACTGAGTGTGATTACTCAACCAATAAAACCCAGAATAAGATAAACAAAAACAAATACAGCATATGCATTCAAAACACAGTCTCCAGCAGGAATGCTTGCAGAATCAGAAGGGTTGTGTCTTTTGGCACCATTTAGCCTTAACTTATTTAATAGTGTGACTGCATTTAAAACAGGCTTTCACGTTTCAATCTGAACCAGGTCTTATAACTATAATAACAATAATAATAATGACGATTTTATTCTGCTGCCAAACGGAAAGAGGTGATTGGTGATTGTTAACACATCGATGTTTAATTAACAGTTATGTGGTGACAGGTGCATCTTTATCAGCTACAGCTCTGAATGGGAGTCAGCGAAGCACAACATTGAGGTTTTACTGTACATTTTTTTTCTAAGACACAGAAGATAAAATAAGGGGAAGCTGGGCTCAGGAAGTTCAGCAGTCCAGTGTGAAGCCCCTGTCGGTTGTAGTCACTGCAGCGCAGGAGCCACAGCCAGTGACTCATACGTAATACAGTCAAAAGCCCAAAAAAGGAAACAGCAGTGCGCTCGGACACGTTTGACTCACACTACAGAATCAGCCAGTCTCAGGGGCTAATGGAGCGCAAACAGCATTTAGTGTGGAGGAGTCACACTACCGTCATCACGTCGGCCCTCACTCAGCGAGTCACCTTTGCTTTTATCTTCCTTATGGCGATGGACATGTAAAGTAATATTTCTACACTGACTGAACAATAGTGACAGCAGGTATACACAGTTTGGCTCAAGAAATATGTTACGGTCAATGTTTTGGAAAGTGTCTTTAAACCACACAGTATACTTTTATAGTAAAATTACTTTCTTGGCAGGATGCAGTGGAAAAAGCATTTAGGCCTATAGCCTGTAGCAGGGAGAGAAAAAAAAAAACAAAAAAAACACAACCCCATATACTATTAGTTATTGTTAAAATATTTCTACAAACTGTCTTTTTCGCCTCACCACTGAGCACAATATGGCTATAGAGAAAAAAAGCACTCTTTTAGCCACTTGACATTTGCTGAACAACCAATAAACAGTGAAGCAAACACATCTAACAACAGGACCCCCAAGGCCTATTTGATGGAGGATTCACAGTGCAAACAATTTTTGGACATTTATGTCTGTTTGTTCAAGCTCTGGGCGTTAACTCATTATCTAAAGTATGTATTCGCAAGCCTGTGAGCATAAAAGCTTAATCTTTGAAAAGACACTGGCGAAGACAAATTTGCAATTCTAGCTATGATGTCAAAAGTTGTAACTAAAAGCAGAAATGGACACTGTATAAAAAAAAGTTTTAAAGGGTTTGTAATTATTTTATTTTGAATATTCTATTGAGTATGAACTTAAATACTAAATACTTTTCTAGGAGATATGGTCATGTTTAATCTTCCGTCAAAGTCCTCGTGCATTTGTTCTCACTGGGGAAAAAGGATTGAGATTACTATCACAGTGATGATAACTCAGCATTGCTCACCTTGTGTGTACGCTGCATCATCAGAGCTCATACTGAGTCTGCGAGGCTCACTCGGCTTCTCCCTGTGTGGCGACAGCGGGTCTGAGAGATGGAGGGGGTCTGGCTCCACAAAGTGGTGGTCTGAGGGTAGGCTTAGGAGGTTGTTGGGCTCAAAAGTAGGGGACACTACTCCAGGGGACACAGCTGGGGGCTTATTGGGTGACACGGTGATTTTAAAAGTGTATTTGGTGTTGGGCTGAGTCACCACCACGCGAGGGGAAGAAGCTGTGCCTCCCCCTCCCACAGATGCACGAGACTTAGGTGGATGGTGGTGGATGTAGGCTGGGCCCATGCTCACTTGGCCTCCCATGTTCCTGGCCCCTGAAGGCCCCTGCAAGGGAGGGTTGGCTGAGATGTAGACTGTGTGAGGGTTCCTACCCCCACCATCGTCGCTGGAGGCATTGGCAGAGATATAAAACTTGGGTTGGGAGCGGGAGCCGGCAGAGGCCATGACGGCCTCCTCAGATGGAGTGGTAGCAGCAGTAGGTGGGCTGGCAGAGATGTAAACAGTTGGCTGGCTGCGACTCAGACCTGGGCATCCGATGGACAGAGGGGTGGTTGGCACAGTAGCCACCCCGGTTGAGGAGGACGAAGACGAAGGACAGGAGGAGGAGGTGGAAGATGAACGGGGTCCACTGCTTGTCCGCAGCACAGCTGTTGTGGTGGTGGAGTTGCTCCTTTGAGGAGATTCAAGTTTGATCTCTATCTGATTCTTCCGTGGGCCAGTGGAGATGTTCTGGATGTTGTATTGGCTGATGGTAGAGGATGATGGCATGACAGAGGAGGAGGAAGAGGAAGAGGAGCACGAGGAGACACCGGAGGAAGAGGTCTGGCTTCCAGTGGGAAGAATGGAGGGCGCCTGGGGATTTGTGGGGGAGCTAATTGGCATGTAGACATGAGAGGTCTGGTGGCCCTGGGTCTGGTGCTGTGAGGTATGTGAAGAGGAGGCGTGCTGAGGGCCGGACCAGGAGCCGGACAGGGAGGAGGGGTGAGAGATCTGGTAGATCTGCTGCTGGGGCTGGGAAGTGGGGCTATACTGGGCCCTGCTTCCCTGCTGCTGGTTCTGCCGGGTCGTACCGGTCTGGCTAACATAGGGCCTGATGTAGATAGAGTTACCCTGTGGACTGCTTAGGCCTGACTGTGGCCCACCGTGTATGTGCAAAGAAGTGGGGGTGTTGCGGCCCGTCTGGATATTAGGGGCAAGCGTCACTGTAATGGGGTTGAAGCGTGGCGCTTGCTGGGCACCCATAGTTGTTCCTTTGACACCCATAGGGTAAAGTCCAAGGTGTTGTGGAGGCTGCGGTTTGCGCGTGGGTTCCATCACACCAAATACATTGAGGCCGGAGGGCACCTGCACTGGGGCTGACTGGGGCTCCTGCTGAAAGAAGTCACTATTGGGGGCCTGGCCTGTCTGGAGGGGCCCGTCACTCAGGCTGTGGGCCAGAGTCCGGCTGCCGTTCATTCTCAGGCCGTCCCGAACCGGGGCCACGTGCACATTCTGAGACTGCAGGCCCAGGTTCAGCTGGGTCATGTGATTACGGAGCCTGATGATGCTAGGGTCGTCAGAAAAGCTCAGGTTTCCTTCTTCACTGTACAGGTAGCCTGGACTGACTTGGGACAAGTATTGACAGCAGGCGTCTAAGTTGTTGTTGTTCTGAAGGAAAGAGAGAGAGCGAGAGTGGAAATAAACTCATGATGCAATATTCATGTTTCAGATGAGAATCGTATATTATGAAGATATAAAAAGATTCATACCTGGTTTTAAACATGCCATTTTATACCATACCATCAAATCATAACATTCTCAACTAGCTTGTTATACTGTAAATTTACAACTCCTAACAATGATATACATACTGTTTCGTCTAAATGACATATAACTATGGTTTAGGAAACACAAATTTATGGCATCACCCAATTGTTGCAGTAGCCAGTGAGACAGTAAGACATGGGAAGTATTGATGGTAAAATAAAACAGGCTGACATGACACAAAACACTGGTTCATTAATGTAGCGTTACATCTGATTTATAATTTTCCCTCACATCTTTCCTTGAACTTCATTCTTATAACTGTATATTTGTTCTAAGTCTGTGTAGATTAATTTCAGTCGTCCAGGTAGTAATATTTTTGGACTCCTTTATTGCTCTGTTAAAAACAGTACTGCTTAGCAGTAGAATCCAGCCATTACCAGATTTCTGAGCTTGACACCGATGTCTATATATATGAATTTTAAAAAATCTGATAACATTCTATTGGCCAATATTCATTTTTTAACATTAACACAACATAAACAAACATTTTTGATGATGATCCCTTAATATGGTTATTTAAGAATTGTGTTCAAGATACTTATGGCCACAATTCACCCATCTTCTAATTGCTACTTCCAACATGACAATTCTGGATAATTCATGCTGATGCATACTACTGAGTTCTCTCTGTTCCTTACTAAAAGTTGTTCTTAGCTTTGTGAATAGCTCTTAAGAGTAAACTCCTAGTTAAGAACTTAATTGCCATTTAGGAGGACTCCTCTGGGAAATATCCTTTGTGAATACAGCCAGAGTTTTGCTGGGGTTGGAGGTTTTTAACCTGCTTACCTGCAGAACACACTGGGAGACAACACCCTCTGGGACTTCAGGGAACTTTTGGCGCAGGTCATGCAAAACCTGAATGTCAATCTGGTGGCTTCCCTGGGCCATTCGTATGTTGCCAGGTCAGGACTGCTTGTTCTGTTCAGCGCACTGGAGCGTCAATCGTGGCAGCAAGTCGCCTTCATCTTGAACATCTTTTGAATTGAAGCACACAAAGAAAAGGAAAACATCTGATAAGAAAAACAAAGCTCTCTCCATATGATTTATGTAAAAATTCAAGATAAACACACTATCCAAGCTTTCTCTAGTCCATACTCAGAAGTGAAGCTTCACATAGTCGTATCAGCTAGAGTCTGTGTTTTGTTAACATTCAATGGAAAAGTAAGCATGTTTGGTTATGCCCAGTAGCTTTGTAGCTTTCAAAACAAAATTTCAGAGATCCTCAATGAGAATATTCATTTCAGAAGCCCTCCTCCCACTCTTAAAAAAAAGTAGCAGAGGGAGCAAACCTGCCCTGACCAACAACTGGGAAAACCAGCCTTTCCAACCGATCGTAACATCAACATTCACTCATTAAGGACAGAACTGGGCTGAGCAGTTGTCTGGTCTGGAGGCAAATCTTCACATAAAGATCTGTTAAGCTCAACTGTAATGCAGTTCCGCAGAAAAGTTGATTCCCAAGAATCACTGCTTTGTTTCTGATACTGGACCATACAGGCAGACAGTTGCAGGGCTATATACTGTGTGTCCCTGATTGTCTCACACATATAAATCTAAGGGGCATTCATATTTATTTAACCCTAAGCCCTAAGAAGAGCAGAGAAAGGACAGCATACTTTCTGCACATACAGTGCTAATCGATTTGGAGTTCATGTTTAAGACGAGACATTGGTGGGGCTGTGTTAACTTGTGTGATGCCTTTTATTTGGTGCTCCTGTGCTCCATACAGATGCCAGTGCTTCTTAACAGAACACCATTTACCTGCTATTGGGAGAACTAAACAATATAGGATATGTTCAAAATGGAACAACTTGAAGGATATGAAAATGCATGCTCTCATGAACTCTCCAAATTGCACAGTGTTACTACAAAGCACTAAGTAGCACTTGCAACAGAACACTTTTCAGACAAAAACAGTAAAATCAGACAAAATTGCCTCATTTCTCCTTCAAGCTCATCAAAATTCTCAGTTATTTTTTTTAATTTTTATTGTTTAATGATCTTGCAATAATACATGCAAACAAAACAAGATCAGCCATGCTCTTTATGCTTTTAATGAAAAGTGCCCTGTTTTTGAAAACTTATTTAACCAGGATATGTCTGTGCCTAATGGGAAAGTTACATGCATAGTTTTTTTTTTTACCGTAATGTCACACAAAAGGGTTACTTGAATGACCCAAGTTCTTTTGCCATGTTTGTGCTTACCAGGGGTGTGAATGATTTAATTATTACACTGCTCCTCTTTGATCAATAAGTTGAATAATAATTCAGTCACTCATCAGAAAATGCCTTGATTATTACAGGAGATCTTGCTGAATGTTTTAATATAGTGACTAAAAATGCTGTTGAAACCAGGTTACGTTTAAGATGGCTGATAAACTATTAATCATCCCAGGTTTAAGATGTCTGTGTAACTGCAATTCACCAAAACCATCCTTTCCAGGATGTGCTGTTACCGGCTGCTCCAACATGCAAAATCTACAAGTCTCTGCTTCCAGAGGAATAAAGTTTGTTGATTGATAATACTACGCGTTAAGCTGAGGTGTTTCTAACAGTCTACCCTCATTGAAATTGATGGGATGGACAACATCTTAGAAAAACTTGTCAGTATACCTCACAATAGAATCCAACAGCACCACAATGTAGAGCCTCAAAACGGACATAAATTGGAATTAACACCTCTCTAAAACAGTTTCAATAAAAACTGAGCGTTATAACCTTCATGAAAGTAGGGTTTATTGCAGGACTGTTGCATTAGACTTATTTTTAGCTAGGTGTACCTAACAAATTTGCAAGTGAGTGTATGTTTTAAGTGTTGGCTGTTGTGAAAAATGTGTGGTTGGTAGGGTGTTCACCGACAGTTGTGCTTGGCTGTTTCCTATCCTTCTATGTATAAGCTATACTCATACCTGGGAGCTGGCCAACGCAACCACACTATTTTACTCCTAGCCACCGTGGAACTCCACTAGAGAGGCCGAGGCTCTGCTCAAGAAACTTGAATTGAGGTCGTGTCTCCTTCATTCTTTGGAACCATATTTCACACAGCTAGTCCAGGGATTTTATCTGGCAAACTCTCGAGTAAGCTCCAGCCTCTCCAGCTATCACCTTGCTACATTTGGGGACTAGAAAGATAGACAGGAGGGACATGGGACGGAACAGTCATGAGAACTTGGGTATATAAGTGCATGACAGCCATGTCTTGTGTTATCCCACACTTGTTTTCTAACCATAGTCTTTTGAAACATCTTCCTGTGGGGGTTTTAGATATCCCATTCAAAACACTGTAACACAAAGCACACCTTATTCTGCCCTATGCCGATCAATTGGGTGCGATGCAGAGTGGAGGAAAAAGAGACGTCTCCTGACAGAAATCTTTATACTTCAGAGAAAGTGAATTGTGAATTCTGAAACAATCCAGAACTAAATTTACACACACTTAATTACATTATTTAGTGATGAGGAAAAGTCAAGAGTGTGCTTTAAATCACACTGACCTCTTATTTCTGCCAGCTGTGCATCTGTCTTATCTAGGCTATGAGGATGTGTAATATCATAACTGAAAAGTCATAAATCAGCTTTGCAAATCATTCATCTGTTGATGATAACAGGAGGATGAGCTATTTGGCTACTGTCAATAGCAAGGTGCCAGCTGCAAGGAGGAGCTTTAACACAGAGAGAGAGACCTGAACTCCGAGTCGGATGAGATGCATTTTGTAGTCTGAGGTATTAAGGTAGATGCAATCACATTTATTATAAAGAGCAAACTGTCTGTCAGAAAAGCATAAAATATTCTCCAACAATTTATTTCCGAGAGTCTTCCCTCTGTGTGAAAGAGAGAACCCATCAATATGTGGGTAATAAAACTTGAAAGCTGTCTATTAGACAAGGTTCTAAAACCAGCCACCACTCAATGCTTTTCTTTGTGTTTTGCAATACAAGGAAATGGAAAGTTTTGCAATTATGCCACCAGACTGCGGAATTCATTTTGTGTGTGTCAAAAAAGAAGCACAAAACAAAGCACGGAGAGCCTCTAAATGCAAACCAGAGGAAAACATCGCCATATCTCAGATTACATGTATGGAGCAAATTATGTGTAGAGCAATGAAGCATTTTCCATCTCCTCCAGCAGATAAACCTAATAATGTCTAAAGAAAAAGAAACCTTTAAAAGTAACCAAATTCTCACACCGGTTTTAGAGCCAAATAAATTATTAGTTTACATCTACCGGTTTAATTTACAAGCCAAGAGAAGACATCAGTGCATAGGGCCAGAGAACAACAGTCATTCAGGCTCCACTGAGAAGGCTGGGCAGCTCAACTGTTGTGGGAAAGGAAATTCACTACTTGGCAGCTGACCCAGTTACAGGTCAACAGTGTGGTTAGATTGTTTCCCGGCTTCAAAAACAAAAAGGTCCACACCTCTTCACTGTACATAATTATAGGCCTGCAGCCGGCCCATGTGTTAGGGAGGCTGTGAGGGAGGCAGATTAGTCCTTGCTATCCCTAGAGGCGCTGGTGGAACGGGGCCTGAGGCAGCGCTGCACTGCCAGCAGAGATAAACACAAAGCTTCTATTGCTGATGCTGTTATTCACCGTGCCAAAGCATTGACCCACAGCCCCACACTCATTTCTGGAGGTAGCAGGCCTGCCATGCTCCATCAATGGGCTCATTGACTCTGCCAGAGTAAATGCACATAAAAACGTCCAAATCAATTAAAGCCTAAATAAAATGTGGATAAATAATCAACAGGAGCCTTTGGCAGAAATATCAGCACAGCACCTGATGATGTGGCTGGTGTTATAGCCCACACAAAACTAGTTAATACAAACAAAGAGGCTACACATTACTAGAAACAAAAAACACGACAAAATGTCATGCCATTTTATCTTCAGCATGCGAATCTTTGGACTGGAATGTCTGATCATGATTGTTAGGGAACTTCCAACAATGTGTCTTCTGCAGAGATGGTAGTTCAAATATGAAAAACACTGAATACAGTGGAAACAGTAAGGATCCCATCTGAACTTCAATCAGAAAACATCCTCTGCAGCTTTAAGGAGCAGCTCAGTGGAATGTCTAACTGCTGTGTCTTGGTCCAGCAAAATTTAAACAAATAAAGGGACTAATTGGCAGTGGATGCTGTTGAGGGCTGCTGGCAGGTGCCCCAGTCTTCCAAAGAAGCAACGGATAGGCTTGTGTATGTGTAGTGGACTCTGACAAATGCACCTTCACAAGAACGCTGTAGTGCAGAGCAGCTTACACTGCCAGTTACTGCTCAAAGGAACTATATCCAATTACGGCATGAGTCACAATCTTGATTAATTATTTTCACAACAGGAAACAAAGCTAATATCTCTACTTAAGAGTGAGTAATGCTGCACCTGAGTAACACATTTGCAAAACAGAGATGTTAAATCAATTCAAAATATCCAATGGTTAGTAACACCTAGGAATGCATAGAATGTACTTGTAAAAAAAAAAAGAAAAAAGAAAGAAGCTGATTTAATATTAATCGATTAGATCTGCTGTACTACATGATGTTGTAATATTAACGATTTTGCTAGGCTATAATTCAGACTGGTTTCAGCTGTGCAAATTGCAGCATGGTGTACCTCAGATTGCACCCCTGACGGGAACAAGCAAATAGGAGTCCCACAGAGCGTCTGTTACACTTTCTCTTAGGTCATTTTCATGTACGGTAAAATTGGTTCATACCGTGTTTGAGTTTCGACTGCTTTGTTTATGTTGTCACTCCAGTGTTGAAAAGCATGTCAAATCACAATAGTGTGTAGTGTGCAGTTGTGATTGCATGTTTTTGTCTGCCCAAATTTCTAGCAAGCATTTAATTTCTTCATTAGACCAGAGGATCCTTTTTGTGGTCATGTTTGAACGGGACAGTTGAGTAGTTATGAAGTCATATTTTAAATGGCAGTCCACTTCTGTGTGTTGGTACAGTAGTTTTCACACTTAATGCAAACCATACCCAAGTACACATGAAACTTACTCGTAACCACCTTTTCAAGTGGACCCACGCATGGTATGGTACACAGTGTTCACACTAATCAAACAAACTGGACTTTGTGGTTAAGTGTACTCAGATCTTGGCCCGGGTTTCTGCTGTGAAAGTCCCCTCATGCTACTCTTTCCTCATTTTTCTGTGGAGTACTCATATACACCCGCGTTCCTAAAGAATGCAACTTGATTCATACATATTTTTTTACATTTCATTGTGATTCAATGACTCTGAGGAACCATGGGCCTTAGCCTCCCACAAAGCGTACAAACTCAGGCATGGAAACTTTACTAAAGAGACTAATCTTAACAAGAGATCTTTTTAAGTCATCACAAAAGCTGTGACCCACTGAATCAAAGTGATTTCCCACCGAGTTAATGTCACAAGTCTGACTAAAATAAACTTTAAGATAAACTGCAATTGTATCATTAATGTAAACTTGAAACAGTTGTGCATCTTCAACAAGACTGTCTTAAAACATCCTGAAACTTCATCTTTAAAAAGGTCAGACCAAGATGACAGCATAAAGCTTGAATCTTAGTACCAGTTTGTGCTCGGAATAGAGATTCAGCACATTACTGAGAGCTTCAGGGAATAATATTTTCCTCAATCAATCTAAATTCATCAAACTAATGACAACATCAGTACACAACACTTTTACTGCAAGTATGTTAAGCCTGCAAATGAGTTCCATCCAGTATTGGGCAGTTCTTTTCTTCTAGGCAATGTCTGCACAACACAAACAAACCACACTTTATGTGCAGAACGCAAATTGCACTCAACTGTGCCATGAAGCCTGGGCCTCACAGTACACACAGAGCTAGGACCAACTCTTCAAGACCGCCTGCTCTGCTTTTAGTTGCCCACTTTTGAAAGAGAGGTATGAGAGAGTTTGTATGCAAGCGTGTGTATGTGCATGGTGGTGGGAGTGTGTGTGTGCAGGAAATCAAAAATTCTTCAATACCGCAGCCTGCAGCTGGTTGTTGATTAGAAGCAGGCAAGGGCACCAGCTCCCCAGGTCGACCAACCACTCCCAAGGCACTGTGGGAACGTGAGGTCTTAGAAACATGTACAAGCGCCTCTCTACTGGGCTCTCTATGAAACCAATTGACTGCTAGTCCAACTTTTGACAACGTTTTTATTTTCTTCTGTAAACACATAAATAATGGGTAAAAAAAAACGCCTCGCCAATTGTGTCTGTCTTGGCCATGTAAGGAAGGAAGAGAAGTAAAGGACGGTATTTAGAAGAGGTAAGTAGGGGAAGCTCTACTTGCTGCTGCTTGCTTCTCTGTGTTTGAATGTGTGCTTGGGCTCAGATACTAGTCGACTCCGACCTCCCTTCTCCTTTTTTGAGCTCCCCTTGTCCTCCGTCCCCCTCCCCTTCAACACAAAATTTCTGTGGGCAACAAACTGCTGAGCTCATCCAGCATCTCCTTAAAGTGAAAATGTGTGTCTTCCATTATAGAGGCTGACAGCTGCTTTCACCTGCAGTCACTTCGACCACAAGCCAAATGTTTTCCGGCCTTTCATCCATCAACAGGTCCGATCAAAGGTACAACCAAAGTACTGCTGTTAGCTGAAAACTGTGATTCCCAATCTGAGGTTGGGACCTCTCAAAGGGACTGCACAATAAAGACAAGATCATTACTAATATAGGAATTATGAATGAATGAATGAATAAAACAAACAAACAAAAACAATTGCTGCCAAAAAAAATGGCTGAAACAATTCTTAACTTTGTAGAAAAATGTGTAATTGCAACTATTTTCATTAGTATTTTGTAAATAGAATCAGAGATTTATGTAACACTTGCTCCCTTGCCTATACAAAGACTAATTATTTTAATCGCTGTCTCTATTTCCTCTTTTTGTTGAACTAACACCTGCTACAAGTACTCCCACCACGTGGGAATAAAGGTCATTTCCAGTGAATGACAGGCAAATTAAGTATACACTGGAGTATAAAACATTGTAATCGAATACACGGTTTACATACAGTGTCTCTCAACAAAACATACTGTGTGTGTATTTTATAGTCTTACAAAGATTTTGAATACATTTACTACTAAATATAAATAAATATAGCATTTGCAAAGTCTGTTTGGATGTTTGGAAATTCACATGAATTACCTTACCGATTTAGATTTAGCTTTTGCTATGCATTACACCATAGTCATCATAGTACATAATTTTGATTTGATTTGCAACACAAAATGTCTTCTTATATATTCTATAGTCCTGTTGCAAACACTCCTAAAATTTTTATTTCACTTTTAAATAACTAAAGTGATTTTTAAACAAAGGATAATTAAAAGGATATTTCAAAAGTTTGACAGATTTACTAAGCCTCACAAAAAATTTTGTTTGAAAAACTTGAAGTTTTGATGTATACTTGCTGACTTGGTAACAGTGAAGAGAACATAAGAAAATGCTTCCAGACAATAAATAATTTAAAAAATTAGGCTAGTGTAGCCACCCTCATGATTTTGGTCATCATTCTTATTATGGATTCATCAGATACCACTATGAACCATCTTTCAACTCCATGTCCACATGTAGAAACAGATGACCAGAAGGTCAACTATCCATAGCTACATAAACAAGCTCATCTTCACAGAGCTGTGTCTTCTTTACAGTATGAAAGAGATGCAGAGTCAAAGATTCATATTCAACAGCAAGAAACATCTGGTATACAATATTGCTGTCACTGACAGAAAACTAAAATTAACACTCTCCTAGTAATTCCCAAGTGAGTGTTTGTGCCAAATTTGAAGAAAATTCCCTAAAAGCACTCCTGAGATATCATGTTCAAGAGAAAAGGAAAGGCAGATGGACGGACAACCTGAAACTTTAAAAAAGGCAGGTGTCACGGAAGCATAAAAAGTATATTAATTAAATTATATCAACGTACGACCCTATTCTAGCTTAGTCTAGCATTAGCATGACAGACAGAAAACAGTTTTATATAGATGTGAACACCACGAGGATCTGAAGCTCTATCTTGATTTCAATCACACTAGGGGTTTCAAAATGTCTGAACTCCACTACATTAGCTGAAAGACTAACTATGATACACAGTGTTATTTGCGTTTATCCAGAATTGAAAAGGTTAAGGTCACAACATCAACCACATTAACATGCCATAATACCAACAGGAAAACTGCTCCATAGTTGATCACAGGAGGCTCATTTTCTACAAAAGTGGTGCCAGTGCAGCCACAAAGCTGAGTGACACAGCAAACAGTCAACAGATGCGCTATTAAGAAACATCATGGAGTAATTCTATTGCAGAAAAGCCTGTTCATAACAGAATAGATCTGCATAATTATACAGTGCATTTTGATTTCATTTTTTTTTTTCCCCTCAGTGAGGATTTGTTCATCAGGAACAATCATGTCTAGTCTACCAATTCACTTTGGAAGAAAATGATTATAGTTAAAATGATTATAGTTAAAATTTCACAAAAAAGATTTCTCAAAGAGCTTTTCTGAAATCTGTTGCAGATTGGACTCGGACATATTCTCTCCAAACTAGGTTTGCAAATAGAAACCATCACTATAATAACTTCTGTAAAGATGGACTGGCTCATTTTTGGGGAAAAAATGTTTTCAGGGGACAGTTATTTGATAGACATAATCAAGAACCAATCTGAGTTCAGCCCACATGGAAAAAACTGTAGAGGACACCAAAGCACCCTTACAAATTGCTGTGAGATATGAGTACTTTTGGTCCGTAATCCTAATGATGACTGAGGTCACGAGTGATTTGATTTTGATGAGAGACTGTGAGCTAGTTACCAATCTCTAAATGGTAGTATTTTTTTTGGGCTAGACCGCAACAGCGGGGCTAGACCCATAAACCCAAATGTCCGTGACTAACTGACTGGCTGACTGACTGAGTGCATAATAAAGTTACACCACTGGTCAGCCAAATGCCACATGACTGAGTGCTGAGGTTACACAATTGGTCGGATGGCCAAGTGTGGGAGTTTCCCCACTGGTCTTTGCTCTTTTAAAATGAATTGGCGCAAACAGTTTCTATTGCGTCATCAGAGGGTGTTTAAAGGCAATGTTGCCAATTTAGCACCTTTGTTGCTAGATTTACCGATTTTTCAGACCCCTTTGGCAACTTTTCTTAGAAAATGCACCTAGCAACAAATAGAGCCACTTCGTGGACATACCCTAGCTTCTTTCTGTAGAAGAGAGTCGCCAGTGTTGCCCCGTGAGCATTAGGTTGGGCTTCCCTCCACAGGCACACATCTCTTTGCATCTCATTCAACTGACCGAACAGAAACTGACAGACGTGAATGAGCTTCTAACTTTCTCTCTGAGTGATCATTTTACAAGTAAATATAGCTAAAATCACAGCACAGCCGTTTTCTCACCATACACAGGTTAAAGACAATGTCGCAGTTATAAAACAGTGCAGAGCAGCAGCTTGCAAATGGCTTGGAAGTGACTGCTGGTTAACATGTAGTCTTAATTGGCCACGTTTCAGTCACTATTCCATACTTGTTCCGTTGTCTGACAACAGAAAAACATGTAAATGAGAACAGCTTTATTGTGAATTCAGCTTTATTAAATTACTGTATATCTGAGCACAGAGAGTAGGAGAGACGCACACATATAAAGGTGGGTCCAGCCACATACTAGGTTTCGACCTAGTTTTGTTTTTTCAACATTCAAAGAACAGTGTTGATACTAAAAAGGTGAACATTATAAAATATTGTACAGTATATCATTTAGCCACGCCATCTAGACATTATCAGGAATTACATTGTTAATTGCAGTATTTTTAAAAGGGTATGGATTTAGCCCAAGGTGTAGCTGATTAGTGAGAGGCTATGAAACAATACTCCACCTCTGCACAAAAGCAGTTGTTTGTGAGGACCCTCCTCCCTTTTCAACTTCCCTTAGTTACTATGTGTCATGACCACAGCATGGGCTTAAAATAGGAACCTCAGCAAAATGCAAAGTCTTATCCTAAACCACTAATCTTTTTGTTTGTTTTCTTCTAAGAAAATCTGAATTAAAAGAGTGTGAGCAATCTATGGAGCAAAAATTAATAAGTGAAAAGAAAGAAGCATGTAGCAATGACAGTCTCAGCAGGGCACAGTGCAGTGTTTTTCCTTACATTGTGGAAACATTAATTGCCAGCTGACAAGCCCGAACACAGACTCTCATTGAGCAGGTACAGTATAATCTATAGACTAAACTTTTCAAACCAACTTTCAGTAAAGATCGGTTACATGATAGAGATTGTTTATCCAGCCATAAAACATTAACCAAACAGCTGTGCCCAAGTTACGTGACTGTCTACATGACTTTCACACCTTATTGGGATAGTGTGCTTGACAGGAACCAAAAGCTTTGCAAAGTATTGGTATTCATTGCAAGCACGGCAGTATTCTTCCAAATACTGCCCCAGGCCAAGAGGAGGGTGGAGATTTTACCCAACCAATCCAAGTTGAGACCATGGGAAAACTTTTTTTTTTTTAAATGGGTATATAAAGCAGTTGGATGCATGTCTGAACACTTTATACAATAGCATAGCACAAAGTCAGCAAAGTGAAGCAGCAGAGCTCTGGCCTGACCAAACACTACCAATATATAATGACTTTCTGCTCCACATATTTTTTATTTATTATTTGGGGATGTGATTGGCAAAGGACAAAAAAAAGCACCTATTGGCCATGTATAAAATTTTTAAAAGACGCTGACCATCTTGCTTATATGTTTTTTTCAAGGCAAATTAAGTTATTGGCAGTCTCTAGCCTTGGATAAAACTTAAAACTTTACATAGGGATTTTGTTTCTTATTAGTATTACACCTGACAAAACAACTCCTGGCTACTACCATTACTGGGGATCCGTTGATATGTGGCTAAACTGCTACTTAGTTGCTAACACTAAGTAATGTTACTAGCCTACTTTTTCCCCACAGAATTATATGTTTTTTCCAGCTCTAAGCATTCACAAGAAATTCGTACAAAATGTGCCATAGCCTTTCACATACGGTCCTGGTTGAAATTATTGGCACCCCTGAATTTTAAGTACAGAATTTAGAATTTCTTCGGAAATAAATGCAAATTAACCATTTTTGTATAATCAGATTATTTAATAAAATGTCCAAAGTTACAGAACAAAAGAAAAATGCTTTCATAAAGTGAAATACAGACATAAAATGTACTCAAAACAATTATTGGCAACCTTTGGATTAATTTAAATTAGTTCCTCAAACAAATTAAAAAACAAATAAGACTCACCTGTGCTTAATTTATAGTGTTCACATGACCTAAATTAACCAATGAAAAATGGTTTTACTGCATAAGAAGGGGCTGATTGTCTCCAGTTTCTTTTTCACAACAGTGAAGACAAGAGAGCTGGAAGAAGTTTCACTGTCATAATACTGTTAAGATGCCTCCAGGACGAGGCGCTAAGAAGAAACTCAATGAGAGAAGTCTGCGAAGGTTGATGTGAATTGAGGAAAAAACAAGACATCTAAAGAGCTTCAGGCTGATCTGGATCAATCTGGAGTGGTGGTTTCAGCCCCGTACCATACGACCCATACTAAACCAAGTAGGACTCCATCGGTGAAGGCCAAGGAGGACACCACTATTGAAAAAAAAAGGCACAAAAGGCAAGACTACTGTTTGCAAAAACTTCCATAGATAAGCCACAGGTTTCTGGGATAAGGTTCTATGGACAGCTCTTTAGGAATGCAGTGCATCATAATGTTTACAGGTGACGAAATGAAGCCCATAAGGAAACGAGACCCTAACTACAGTAACACATGGTGGAGGTTTTATCCGGCTGTGGGGCTGCTTGGCTGCCT